>NC_083342.1:48705022-49454247 GCF_019175385.1 Lycium barbarum
AACTCAGAAGATATCCCAAACTTCTCTCTCCCTACCGCTACCGGTCAAGCTTCTTTTGATATGGAGCTTTCCCCGGATTCTATTGAGGTCGGGGTTGAAGAACCCGGGTACTCACCAATGGGTTAAGCCTTCAGCTACGGCTGTTGACTTATTCTATTTTAATATAATCCGTAGTGACATTCGAAAAGTACTTGATATGACTATCGTCTAAATTTTCAAATGATGGTTCATTTTGATTATCTTATCGAGTCTCAGATATGATTTAATTTGCATATAGTTGCTCACTACTCTACTCGTGCATGCCTCAACACATCTTTCAGTGAGTCCCGGGCCAGGATACGTTTTCGTGCACAGTTTCACTGCATTGTTCACCGAGTCCCTCACTAGCGGGCCGGGTACGGTATATGTATATATAAGTATATGATGGTGTTATGATGTGATGATGTGATGATGTGATGATGTGATGATGTGATGGTGTTATGATGTGATGGTGTGATGGTGTTATGATGTGATTATGGCGCCAAGGATGGTATGTGGCGACCTTATTCACCGAGTCCCATAATGGGCCGGATATGATATATGATATTGACATGCATGATTTTCATTTCATAAAGCAAGTGTATTGATATTTTAAAAGTCATACTTGTTTCTGGTAATTTCTATTTCAGTTATGATCCTCTTTCATGTTTACTGTATTTCATGCTTTATATACTCAGTACATATTCCGTACTGACCCCCCTTTCTTCGGGGGGCTGCGTTTCATGCCCGCGGGTACAGATAGTCGGTTTGGTGACCCTTCAGCATAGGACTTCTACTCAGCTATCTTGGAGAGCTCCGTTGTTCCGGAGCCTAGACTTTTGGTACAGATCTTATGGTGTATATATATATGTTTACCCAGGGGTACGGCGGGGCCCTGTCCCGTCATATTTCGCTATCGATATTTTTAGAGGTCTGTAGACATATGTGTGGGTTGTGTATAAGTTTGTTCAGCTGTGTCTATGTTATGATGTGTGACGGAGATGTTCGGAGATATGAAATCTTCTAGGGTATGATGTGTTATGGCGCCAGAGACGGGAGTGGCGACCATGTTCCTGTACCCTATGCATGACTTTGATATGCATAATTTGTGATTGAAAAGTAAGTATTCTGATATTCTGGATAAGCTACTTACCTTCTGTATTTTTCCTGATATATGATTTTGACGTACATTGATAATTCTGTTCACCGCGTCCCTTACTAAACGGCCGGGATCTGTTATATGCACATATATGATATATGATTCTGATATGCACGATTTGAGTTTGGAAAGTAAGCCCTTTGGCATTCTGCACTCCTTCTGACCTATGAGATCGGCATACATGATCTGTATTTCTTCTGACGTATGATTTCGGCATATATATGACCTTTGCATATATGATTTGCGTTTTAAAAAAATATATATTTAATAAGCGCTTTGGTAACCTGGATAACATACTCACTATCGTCCTAAGTGTCTTGATTACGTTTCTATTTTCTGTATTCCATGCTTTACATACTCAGTACATATTCCGTACTGACCCCTTCTTTTCGGGGGCTGCGTTTCATGCCTCGCAAGTACTCCCAGATGAGTTGAAGACATTATAGAAGACGTTCCAGCGAAGATGGCAAGCTCCATTTGCTCCTGGAGAATTGCCGAGTCAGAGGTTCTGTAATGTTAGAGACTTTGCAGACAGAGTCGTGGGTATGGTATGTCGGTTTAGTAAGCGGCTCCATCAGCCGATGTGTCATTTTGTATTATGCTATAAAGTCCGTATGATTACAGATTTGTTTGACTTGAAAGATACAAAATATATATATGTTTCAGTAAGTTTTACTATGTACTACATTCTATTTGATTAAAAGTCCGGAAGGATTATGTACGAAATGAAAGTCTGTGGGTTCGCTCGGCTCTGGATATGGGGTCGGGTGCCCATCACACCCTAGCGGGATTAGGGTGTGACATATACGATGTGCTATGGATATGCGCTTCTGTAGTGGTAGCCTTGTCGGCTTGCGTATCATGTTGATATGTTGTGGCAGCCTTGTCGGCTTGCGTATCATATTATGTTCTGATCAGTTGTGACTCCCCAGGAGACCGGTTATTTGGATATATGTATATATGATGATGTTATGAACCCTTGGAGTTCTTTTGCAAGTTTCCATATTGATTTTAGCTTCAGTTGACTAAATCTAACAGGTATGTATACGAGTGTCCAGGTCGGGCACTAGTCATGGCCCACGGGGTTGGGTCGTGACAAAAGTGGTATCAGAGCAGTTCATCCTCGGAGTGTCTACAGGCCGTGCCTAGTAGAGTCTTGTTTATCGGTGTGTTGTGCACCACATCTATAAACAGGAAGCTATAGGACATTTAGGATGTTACCTTTCTTTCATATCTAAGATCGTGCGATAGAGCCCATCCATAGGAAATGAAATTCCTTATACTAACCCTTGATTTCAGCTGAAGAACGGCATCGACAGAAAAAAGTGACTGATAATACGGGAAGTTACAAAGTACACTGGTAAGAAACGGCACAAAAGATGTATGTCGGATAAGGTAAGAATATTGACGTATTATTGAAATGTGAAGTTGAAGAGTGAAGGGGAAGGTAGATAGGGAGGTATAACAGGACAGATCGTTAAAGGATCAGGTACGTCTCGAAGTGTGATATGTGAGGTAAGTTTCGACATCTTTATACTTTTACTTGAAATTAGGAGCCCTGTGTGGCTATGATATGATATGAAATATATGTATAGATGTTGGCCCTATGAGGCATTATTAGTATTTCCTGCGTGCAGGTTTTGGGATAGTGAGAAGTACAGAGGAAACTCTGCCAAAATTTTCCCAGAAATAGAAAAAAAAGAAAAGAATGAGATATAAGTTCATAATATGTCTTGAAAGCCGACATCGATAGGGTAAATTTATCATGATGGATCAAAGCTCTAAGAGACATCCTCCATATCATCCGTAAGAGGCATCATTCTTATTTGGGAAATTTCATTTCAAAGTAGCATATATGAGCAGCAAAGTTTGGAATTCATTAGAACGGACCAGAATACTTTCAAGCCACATTTTTACTTTAGGAAGAGCTCATGTTGAAGAGAAAAAACGTCTACAATTAAGTTTCACTTTTATTTTAAGAGTACAAAGCATACAACAAGTAGTTTATGAACTAAATAGTTCGTTCATGACCCAAGAATAAATCTGGAAGTAAACTATGTGAATCAAGCATTAGAAGTCTTGTGGTGCTTGTCGGATTCGAGTTCTTCTTCTTGTGGTGGTTTTGGAAGATGCTTCATGGTGACATAATCTTGGAGTTGGAGCATTCTTGTGTTCTTGAGGTAACATTTCATCATATCTTTATGTCCTTGAGTTTATTAGTTCTTAATCAACTAATTGGAAATGGAATTTGTGGAAAGAAAAACTCAAACTTTGTGGGATGTCTAGGATCATGTGTTTCACGTGTTGTTGATGAGATACTAGGATAATTTGGAAGGGCTAGCAACACTAAGAGATGGTTTAGAAAAGGTAGAAAATCTTAACAGAAGGTTATATTGGGGTATCGATTGAACTGATAAGTAGGGATAAATCACGACAAGTTTACAATTAAAAGGAGTAATAGTATGATTGAGATAAAAGTACGGAGGAGGAAGAATTATGACAAATTATGAAGGTATTTATAAGACAGCTTGTGAGATATTAAGGATAAGATTGATCAGAAAGGGTGAAGGGTTAAGTACGCCTACTCCACAGAGTGTAATTAAAACATAGTAAGAATCGTAAATAAGGTTAAGAAGTGTTACGTTATAGGATTGATTATGAACAGGATGTAATGTGAATACCATAAGGATTGTTATAGAAATGAGTAAAGCCTAGCGACGAAGTAACTAAAGGATATGATGTGATCAGTGTGAAACGGAAAAGCAAATATAGAACGAATAAGAAAGACTTACAAAGTCCTATAGGGAAAGTTCAGAATAGAGATCAAGTGGTAACGAAAGTTGAAGCGAGCACAAGAAGAGAAGGAGCTAATTGAAAGAAGAAAATAAGATGAAAGCGAGTGGGATTATAGTGTAGCGATGTGTTATGACATGTATTGCTAAGAAAACGAGTAATATAAGCGACAAGATTGTGAAAGACCAAACTAAAGAAAGATGAGCAATGAGACAGAATAAGTGCCAGAAATGACTGGTATGATAAGAACAAATAAGGATGAACAGAATATGTTTTGAAAATGAGAAAGGGGTTATGTAGAAGTAGTGTTTTCCAAAGGATAAATGAGTAGCATAAGATTCCTCGTGCAAAAAATAAAAGATGGACATAGAATGGAGAAATGAAAGGAATACTAAAGAAAGCACCCAAGAAAGACATAATCAAGTGAGTACGAGTATAAAATAGAAAGGAAAATATATAGCTACGAACTTAAAAGTGTAGTACGACGACAAGGTAGTGAGATGAGACCATTATTAAGACGAATTTGATATGATTTTGAATAAATTAGAAGTTAGTGTTGGGTACACAACAAGGGTGAAGGAGCACAGGGCATAAAGGAGTGTTGCATGTATATGACTTTATCTCGGAACTAGTGAAATCCTTAAAGGACAAGGATTGTAGGCCTAAGGAACAAATAATGTGTTGTAAACTTATTAGAGGAAACAGATGATACCCGTTGAGATAAAGATAATACTACAGAAGCATTTTGGACACTTATCATCGGAATATAAGTGTTAACCAATTGAGCATTTGGAACGACTATAGGTACTGATTAATTACGAATTGGAGTAAGTAGAATGTGGCCTTAGATGAGTTCTTACATGGGTTGCATTACTCGAGTATAGATGGTTAGATGCGATTTTGTACTGTATATAGAAAATTTCTCATCGCCTCGTGATTGTGTTAGGGTTTCGTACATGGGTAATCTAAGTTATAGATGATATAAAAAAAAAGACATGGATATGGTGCAGTATACCAAATGTATTGGAAAAGAATCATATGAATTTGAAAATTGGAAATGGGGACATAGAGCAGAATATAAATAGATAATGATGTGAGTACACCCAAAGGGGGGGAAGCGGATGAAAGAAATGCAAATGTAAGATGAAAACAACTGACACTGCAATACAATTAATGTGAATACTTAAACTTCAAGTGAGATCCCTTGCTGAAACAAGTTAGTAAGATTTGAAAGCCAGCAATAAACGGATAGAAGTCAGGATGGTATTCGAGACAGTGCTGAGAATTATTGGTAAAGATCTTGAATATTATGACATTAGAAAGTGAATGCTTATAAAAAGGAAGAATACGGCAAGAAAATGGTAACGAGTGACTTAAGAGATATTATAAAGAATAGAAATGCTATACTGGGTTGGAGGTTGAGACGTTGGCAATGGGGTTGGTTGCTAATGATATTGTGACTTATAAGTAGCAAAGAAGAAGGGATAGAGAACCTCCTATAGTAGAATATGAGAAAATTGAATGGTAAGTAAAGGAAGGGAAAAGAGTACGACAAGATAGACAGCAAGTGAGTTTTAGTAGAAATAAGATATGTAAAGCAGAATGAACCAGGAGAAGGAAAGACTATGACTAAGATTGGATGTACTTTGTACAAGTTATACAAGAATAGTTGTGTGATCTACGCATATTTTTATATTCAGAATGAGACCAAGTGAGTACTTGATAAGAAGAGTAAGGATTCAGTAATAACAATGTGGTTACGATATTTTGGATACATTAGGGAAAGGTGTAAGATGGTTTAAACCAAAGTACCAAGACGAAATTAGTACTGAGGGAAAAAGCCATAGTTGAGCCTTGATATCAATTGAAAGATATAAGAGGAGAATGTAGGGTCTGCATAAAGACTAGTGAGGCGACACTAAGGTATTTCTCGGGCTGATTTGAGCACCTACACATACTCTTGTGAAGATTGCAGTATGATGCGTGATAGGAGAACTAAGAGAAAATTTATGTAAAGGGGCAATAGAAGAGTTTGAAGTAAGGATAAAGAAACAACGCGCGATAATATGACTAAAATGTTACAAGTTGGATTAAGGGAAGTTATGAAACGGTTTAACCGAGACGGTCAGAAAAAATGGTTTACTGGTTACTGGGTGACAATGAATTTATATGTCAAATATAGAGAATTGTTTTTTGAGAATTATACCAGATAATAATAGACAGATCACATAGCAGCTATGTGAAATTATAATATGAGGGAACTCTAGCGCTATTTGATAGCCAACCCTAAGATCGAGATCAAGAGCTGAAAGCAAAGTGACAGTTACGAACCTTTAAAAGAAAGTCGAGAAGTGACACATGATGCGAAAGATTCCATGTCACGACCCAACCCCGTAGGCCGTGACTAGTGCCCGATCTAGGCACACAAACCCATCTATCAAATGCATTCAAATATATAGCAGAAGCCGACAAGGCTATATTCCAAATTTAGATAATTTCTAGAAAAATTTCGGCAGAGTTTCCTTTGTTTTACAGACTATCCAAAATAGCCCTGTACACAGCAAACACCAACAAAGGCCACACAGGGCTAACAAAGCAACGTATAAACATATGCGGACTGGCCGCCTCGGCGTATGGGATCGCCCAAACAACATATACACATAACCATACAGAAAGACCATAACCCATAGACATGTCCACAGACCTCTAAACTGACCGACAGAATCATATGGCGGGACAGGGCCCCGCCGTACCCAAATAGTCAAATATACAGAAATATATACATAGCAAAAGATATATATACCAAAAGTCGACTCCGAATCAAAGGGAGTACTCCGAAATAGCAGAAGTGGAGCCTACAGTGGTGGATCACCGGCGTCTGTACCTGCGGGCATGAAACGCAGCCCCCGAAGAAAAGGGGGTCAGTACGAAAGATGTACTGAGTATGTAAAGCATGAAGTACAGAAGTATAGGCCACAACTGAAAGCGAACAGGATACAAAAGAGAGAAATGCCGAACAGTATATCAAAATGTGTATCAAAATCATATATACATAATGCAAACGAAATCATGCAAAGCTCAGGAACGTGGTCACCACTCCGACGCTGGTGCCACACACAGCATAACACCAGAAGGTTCAAATCTCCATACATCCCCGAGCACACACATATCAGCATATCATATCACCAGCCATATCACAGCATAACACCAAACGGAACCAGGCCCTATGGCGAGGTCTCGGGAACCGTAACACAGCATACGGCCGAATTTATCATAATGCGCACGAATCATAACCTGCCCGGGAACCGGTGAACGAATCATAATAAGGGCACGAGCGGAGTCGTGAGCAAACAATGCAATTGGTATATCAAAATAGCTTTTCAAAACTTAATTACTTCATAAGTCAATTCATTAATTAAAGTAGTCGAATAATTAATTAGTACGGAAGTTCATTTCACAGAAGTGTTCTCAAAGTGGTACGTATGGCTCAAGTATAGCTTACTATATTATAGTAATCAAAACATCCTTTCATAGAAGACAATTTCATAATCGAAGACCTCTTATCGAAATTGTCACGACCCAACCCCGTAGGCCATGACTAGTGCCCGATCTGGGCACTCAAACGCATTCTAGTATATGGCAGAAGCCGACAAGGATTTATTTCAAATTTAGCTAATTTTTAGAAAAATTTCGGCAGAGTTTCCTTTATTTTACGGACTATCCCATATATCCTGCACGCAGAAAATACCAACAAAGGCCACACAGGGCCAACAAAGCAACATTTAAATATATGCGGACCGGCCGCCGTGGCGAATGGGATCGCCCAAACACAACATAAGCACCCAACTGTACAGAAAGATCCCAACCCACAAACATGTCCACAGACCTCTAACAAACCGACATAATCATATGACGGGACAGGGCCCCGCCGTACCCATGAACGAGAATATACATATATAGAAGTGACACACTATACCAAAAGATGGCTCTGAATAAAAGAGCGCTCCAAAAATAGCAGAATGAGATCCTAAGCAGACGGATCAGCAAACCTGTCGTCGGTACCTGCGCGGCATGAAAACGCAGCCCCCGAAGAAAGGGGGTCAGTACGAAATATGTACTGAATATGTAAAGCCTGAGTTGCAGAAATAAAATCATAACTGGTGCAGAACATACAGAAAGTAAACGGAAAATCCAAAGTATCAGATACATATTTCCAAAACATGCAGAGTGTGTACAGAACATATGTCATATCAAATCCGGCCCCTGCCAAGGGACTCGGCAGACAGAACGTGGCCACCCTCCCGACGCTGGTGCCACAACACAGAAGAATCAGAATAGGGGCATAACCCCGTAACATAACATATCATATCAGATGGCCATAGTAAATCATATCAGAACAAGCGTACATGGCACAGCATACTCCAGAAACCCATGTACACGTATACCTGCCCCCACACATCGAGGCACGGCGAACAATGCAGAGGATCACGGTTGACAACATATCCTGGCCCGGGCTCAGTGTGGGAAACATTGGGGCATCCACGAATGGAGTAGTGAGAGACTAATGCAATTAAGATATCATGAATGTTTCCATAGACTCGATGAGGCATATCAAAGACAAACCGATCCAATGAAGTCGGAAGGAATCATAGTAAATGAGTTTCGAGTATCAAAACAACTTATCCGACTTAATGGAATATTTAAAACAACGTTTGTTAGGTAATTAGAATGGTAGTCAAAACGTTTCTTTTAAGAACTATTCGAAAAGAAGACTTAAGTACATTAAGGGCAAAATCGGGAATAGTGGGCCCACCTCGGGACAAGCAAGGCGATGGGTCCAAATTACGCCCTTTAAACTTATGGGATCACCTATAAAGGTTCTACGGACATTCTGTAGCTTTCCAAGGAGTTTAGAGAAGGTTTGCATAATTTCCAAGAAAACATACCAAAAGAGTTCAATCTTACTGAAGGAAAAAGTGATATTTTCACCTGCGGATTCCGAGGGGCAGAAAGTCTTTCGAGGCCCGAATTCGATCCTAATATATTTAGGCATGCCAAAAGAAGGATCGGGGTAGCTTTACATACCTTTTGAGCTTTTTAAGCCTATCCAAGCTCACTCTCCGTTTCGTCGAAAATCTGCAAATGGTCACATTTACCAATTGTAAGCTATAGATGCTACGAATTCAATTCAACTCATATTTGTCTACCGAAATTTCGGCAGCACTTCCCCTATACCTATAGCACCCCCGAGAATTCAACTCGGCTCACAATCATCAACAACAACCCAAACAACAACATCAACATCAACAACAAACACTAGAAACACAATATGGCACAACTAGTTCTACTTGCCGACATAATGCCATAACCTTTACTTTAACCTTAACTTTCAAACTAATCTCAACGATTTCACATTCATTATCAATCTAGATCACCACAACATAGTTTAGAAGCATTTCATATCGTTTTCCTCAAATTATACACACGATATACATAATATACAAACTTTCCACCAAAGTCATAATTTATCCAAAACTCCTAATCTTTGGCATATGTATTCATAACATGTTTCCTTCTTCCAAGTTCATCAATACTTGTCATAATTAGCAACCTAATAACTTCATTTTCATAATGTCGTAAAATCGTACTAAAACGACATAAGCTTCAATATTCCATTTCGATACAAACTTATATCATTTTATCTCCATATACATTGCAAGTATCATAATAACACATTAAACAAACTTAATCCATTTCCATTCCACACACTCCAAACCACACGGCCAAACACCCCACTAACCACTTCTATCAATTTCATTTCTAATATGCATTTCACCACAATCACAACTAGAATATAACACAAATTCAACACATCATGGCTATACAACATATACATACACACGGCCATACACTAATAACACACACCCACTTTGCAAACTTTCATTTCTCCATACAATCAACACATTTCTACATACTACAACACAAACAAGACTCCATAACATAATAATAAGGGATAAATTCTTACCTTTTTCTATAGTCTTCTTTACTTGAATAAGAGATCAAATTGATGAACCAAGGCCTCTTTCTTCCAAAACAACTACACCAAGTTGAGAAGGGACCTTGAATTAGTAGGATTCCAACAAGAAAATAATTTTGGAGGCAAGATTTGGAGGGGGTAATTTTTCTATGCCAAACCCGAAATGGTCTCTTAGTGTTGCCCTTGTTCTTGTTTTTCTTTCCTTGTCTTATTTTTCTCTTGAACCTTCTTAAGAGATAAAGACTAATATTCACTAATTAGCACATGGGAAATATCTTAAAGGCATGGGTTTGGGCCATGTTGGCCGGCCACCCTTGTCAAGAAATGGGCCTCATTGTGCTTCTTATTTTTGCAAGCCCAATTGGCTACAAATTTTATATTTGCAATTCCCGAAACTAATTTCCGAAATTCCACGTTTTGCCCTTAGCCTTATCCCACACTTCCACGAAAATATTCTTTCATACACAACTCCTATGTCAAGTAAAAATTAGTTTTGACCTTATTTCTTACAAGTCAAGATTGTTTCTAAATTTTTCCAACGTTTGAAAACACGGGATATAACATCCTCCCCCCTTTAGAACATTCGTCCTCGAATGTTAAATTAATCTTATAGGGTCTGAAAATACTTTGGGGGAGTTTATGTTCAGAGACAGCACATCTGACACACATTCATTATTGAACACAATTAAGCAAAGATTTGAGGTTACCTGCGGGCATAGGGAACAGATGAGGATATTTCTTCTTCATTTCCTCTTCAACCTCCCAGGTCATTTCCTCCCTGTTATCGTTCCGCCACAGTACCTTAACAGAGGCTACATCTTTGTTCCGGAGCCTCCTCACCTGACGGTCCAAAATGGCTATGGGCTGCTCCTCGTATGATAACTGCTCCGTCACCTGAATGTCATCCGCAGGAAATATTCTGGAAGGGTCACCAATGCATTTGCGGAGCATAGACACATGGAATACCGGATGTACCGCTTCCAAATCAGATGGCAGATCTAACTCATAGGCGACATTTCCAATTTTCCGCACAATCAGATAAGGCCCAATATAACGCGGACTGAGCTTCCCCTTTCTGCCAAACCGCATCACGCCTTTCATAGGCGATACCTTTAGGAATACCCAATCACCAACCTGGAATTCCAAAGGACGACGCCGTTTATCCGCGTATGATTTCTGTCGACTCTGGGCTGCCAATAGTCGTTCCCGGATAAGTTTCACCTTATCAACTGCCTGCTGGATCATATCTGGGCCAATTAACTCTGTCTCGCCAATATCAAACCAGCCGATAGGTGACCTGCATTTCCTACCATATAAAGCCTCGTACGGAGCCATCTGGATGCTGGAATGGTAGCTGTTATTATAAGAAAATTCAATCAATGGCAAGTGATCCTCCCAGCTACCTCTGAAATCAATAACACAGGCCCGCAACATATCTTCAAGCATCTGGATAGTGCGCTCGGCCTGTCCGTCACTCTGAGGATGAAAAGCTGTGCTCAGGCTCAGCTGAGTCCCTAATCCTTCCTGAAAAGATCTCCAGAAGTTCGCTGTGAACTGAGCACCTCTGTCAGTGATAATAGATATAGGAACTCCATGAAGTCGTACAATTTCTTTAATATAAAGCCTGGCATAATCCTCAGCGGAATAAGTAGTTCTGACGTGGAGAAAATGGGCTGATTTTGTCAGCCTATCAACAATAACCCAGATGGAATCATACTTCCGTGGAGTGCGAGGCAACCCTGTAATGAAGTCCATATTAATGATCTCCCACTTCCACGTTGGAATTTCCATTTCCTGCAACAGTCCACCCGGTTTCTGATGTTCAATTTTGACCTGTTGACAATTGGGACACTGGGCGACGAACTCTGCGATATCCCGTTTCATGCCATCCCACCAGTATAGGCATCTAAGATCATGGTACATCTTCGTAGACCCAGGATGGACCGAATAGCGAGCATAATGTGCCTCGCTCATAACCTGCTGCCGAAGGCCTGCAATATCAGGTACACACAACCTGCCCTTAAATAATAAAGTCCCGTCCGGAGTGAACTCGAACGGAGTCTTCTCCTTATCATAGGCTGTGTCTCTGTATCGTGCCAAAACAGGATCTTCATATTGATGCCGCTTGATATCTTCCTTAATAGATGATTCAGAAACCCCTCGGACAGAAATCCGTGTACCTCCAGAATCGGCCAGACGAACCCCAAGATTAGCCAACTGATAAATGTCACGTACTATCTCTCTCCTGTCTGGCTGTAAATCTACCAACCTGCCCATAGATTTCCGGCTAAGCGCATCTGCAACAACATTAGCCTTGCCCGGATGATACAGAATATCCACGTCATAGTCTTTCAGGAGCTCCAGCCACCTCCGCTGCCGCAAATTAAGCTCTTTTTGCCTGAAAATATACTGGAGACTCTTATGATCTGTATAGATATCAACATGAACGCCATATAAATAATGTCTCCATATCTTCAGGGCATCGATCACCGCTGCAAGCTCCAGATCGTGGGTAGGATAATATTTTTCATGCTTTTTCAATTGCCGAGAAGCATAAGCTATAACTCTGTCGTGCTGCATCAATACACAGCCCAATCCCACGCCAGAAGCGTCACAATAAATAACATATCCATCGGGTCCCTCTGGGAGAGTCAGAACTGGGGCTGTAGTCAGCTTCTCTTTCAGTAATTGGAAGCTTCGTTCACAAGCATCAGTCCACTGGAACTTGGCTCCCTTCTGAGTTAGCCTTGTCAAAGGCGCTGAAATCGAAGCAAACTTTTCCACAAATCTTCTGTAATAGCCTGCTAACCCCAGGAAACTACGTACCTCTGTGGGCGTCGTGGGTCTGGGCCAATTTTTCACGGCCTCAATCTTCTGTGTATCCACCCGGACACCATCAGCTGCAATAATATGCCCCAGAAATGCCACTGAAGCCAGCCATAATTCACATTTAGAAACTTTTGCATATAATTCCTGATGCCGAAGTACCCCCAATACCGCTCTCAGGTGATCTGCGTGCTCTGCCTCGGACCGAGAATAAACCAGAATATCATCGATAAATACAATTACGAACATATCCAAGAATGGCCTGAATACCCGGTTCATTAAATCCATAAATATTGCAGGAGCATTAGTCAGCCCAAAAGACATAACTCTGAATTCATAATGCCCATATCTGGTCCGGAATGCTGTCTAAGGAATATCGGCCTCCCGTACCCGTACCTGATGATAGCCAGACCGAAGATCTATCTTCGAAAAATACCTGGCGCCCTGCAACTGATCAAACAAATCGTCAATTCTGGGGAGGGGGTATTTATTCTTTATGGTTACCTTATTCAGCTGTCGATAATCAATACACATACGCAGCGACCCGTCTTTCTTACGCACAAATAATACCGGGGCTCCCCAAGGCGAAGTACTGGGTCTGATGAAGCCTTTTTCTAACAGATCCTTCAACTGCTCTTTCAGCTCTTTCAATTCTGCCGGTGCCATTCTGTACGGGGGAATAGATATCGGCTGAGTATCTGGAAGCAAATCAATAGTAAAATCTATCTCCCGCTCTGGAGGAAGGCCTGGGAGCTCATCTGGGAACACATCTGGAAATTCATTAACCACGGGAACTGACTGAAGAGTCGGCGTTTCTGCTGTCAAGTCTTGTACCCGAACCAGATGATAAAAATAACCCTTTCTGATCATTTTCTTCGCCTTAAGGTATGAAATAAACTTACCTTTCGGCGATGCTGTATTACCGGCCCATTCTATAATTGGCTCCCCAGGAAACTGGAAACGAACTACCTTATTTTGGCAGTCAACATTGGCATAACAGGAGGCTAGCCAGTCCATCCCCATAATAACATCGAACTCGACCATATCTAACTCCACCAGATCTGCCTTAGTGTCACGGCCACATATAATTACAGAACAGTTTTTATATACCTGTTTTGCTACAATAAAGTCCCCAATCGGTGTGGCTACCTCAAACGTCTCTATAGGTTCAGACGTTATACCAATTTTACTAGCAACCAGAGGTGAAATATATGACAAAGTCGAACCTGGATCAATCAATGCATACACAGACCGAGAGAAAACCAATAATGTACCTGTAACAACATTAGGCGATGCCTCCTGATCCTGGCGGCTGGACAGAGCATAAATGCGGTTCGAAGGACCGCTAGTACCAGAAGCTCCACCACGACCTCTGCCGCGACCCGCTGCTGCTGAAGTACCTGGCCCCGTAGGGCGCATAGCCACTGATGAAGATGAAGACCCGGCGGCTGATCCGGTAGGCTGCGCTGCACCACCCGCACTACCCTTATACCGGCAATCTCTCACAGAATGGCCCTGACGGCCACAAGAAAAACATGCACCGGTGGCTCTGTAGCACTCCCCAGGATGGTATCTGCCACAGTAAGAACACTGAGGCCTAGGTGGCCTCGTCTGACCAGAACCCCTGTCTGTCCGCGAACCTGAAGCCCTGGAGCTCTGACCTGCTCCTGAATAACCTGGGCTATCAAATCTACGACCTGTAGGCTGTGGAGGTGCGCTCTGTGCCGGCTGGGATAGATGTCTGCTAGGCTGCTGCGGCTACTGAGACTGCTGAGGCTGCCTGCCCCGAAAATCTCCAGAATACCCAGATGATCTGGCCCTCTTGGGCTGTCTCCGATCCTGGCTCCTATTAGGCTGACGCTCCCTATGCCGGTCCTCCATGCCCTGGGCGTGGGCCTGAATCCGGGCAATATCCATGCCGGGCTGTGCAGCCAATACCAAACAGCTGTCGACAAAATAACGGTCCAGCCCCATAATATACCTGTGCATCCTGTCAGCCATAGTAGCTACCACAGCAGGTGCGTATCAGGCCAATGAGTCGAACTCCATACTGTACTCTCGAACACTGCGACCCCTCTGTCTCAGCAATAAGAATCTGTTAGCCTTGGCCCGCCGTAACTCCGGAGGCAGAAAATGACTAAGAAAAGCCTGAGAAAAATCATCCCAAACTGCTGGGGGAGCGCCGTCGCCTCTGGATAACTCCCATGACTCGTACCAATTTGCCGCTACATCATACAACCGGTACGAAGCCAATGTGACTGACTCTGTCGCTGAAGCATTAATAAAATGTAAGGTGCGCCGCATCTTCCTGATAAACTCCTCAGGATCCTCCTCGGGCTTTGTCCCGAAGAACTCTGGAGGGCCACAAGTCAAGAACTCACGAGCTCTCGAACTGTCACGCCTATATGCTCGGTCACCTCCCAATCCGTGCCCCTGAACCTGTCCCGCCACAAGTCTGGTCAATAGCTGGCTTGTGGCCCAAACACAACATAAGCACCCTCTAGGCCCGAATAGTCTAACAGACCGAATAGTCTAAGCACCATCAGGAGGGTTACCAGGGCCCATGCTCGTGGGTTACCAGGGCCCATGCTCATATTGTCGCCCAAACACAACATAAGCACCCAACTGTACAGAAAGATCCCAACCCACAAATATGTCCACAGACCTCTAACAGACCGACATAATCATATGACGGGACAGGGCCCCGCCGTACCCATGAACGAGAATATACATATATAGAAGTGACAGACTATACCAAAAGATGACTCTGAATAAAAGAGCGCTCCAAAAATAACAGAATGAGATCCTAAGCAGACGGATCAGCAAACCTGTCGTCGGTACCTGCGCGGCATGAAAACGCAGCCCCCGAAGAAAGGGGGTCAGTACGAAATATGTACTGAATATGTAAAGCCTAAGTTGCAGAAACAAAATCATAACTGGTGCAGAACATACAGAAAGTAAACGGAAAATCCAAAGTATCAGATACATATTTCCAAAACATGCAGAGTGTGTACAGAACATATGTCATATCAAATCCGGCCCCTGCCAAGGGACTCGGCAGACAGAACGTGGCCACCCTCCCGACGCTGGTGCCACAACACAGAAGAATCAGAATAGGGGCATAACCCCGTAACATAACATATCATATCAGATGGCCATAGTAAATCATATCAGAACAAGCGTACATGGCACAGCATACTCCACAAACCCATGTACACGTATACCTGCCCCCTCACATCGAGGCACGGCGAACAATGCAGAGGATCACGCTTGACAACATATCCTGGCCCGGGCTCAGTGTGGGAAACATTGGGGCATCCACGAATGGAGTAGTGAGAGACTAATGCAATTAAGATATCATGAATGTTTCCATAGACTCGATGAGGCATATCAAAGACAAACCGATCCAATGAAGTCGGAAGGAATCATAGTAAATGAGTTTCGAGTATCAAAACAACTTATCCGACTTACTGGAATATTTAAAACAACGTTTGTTAGGTAATTAGAATGGTAGTCAAAACGTTTCTTTTAAGAACTATTCGAAAAGAAGACTTAAGTACATTAAGGGAAAAACCGGGAATAGTGGGCCCACCTCGGGACAAGCAAGGCGATGGGTCCAAATTACGCCCTTTAAACTTATGGGATCACCTATAAAGGTTCTACGGACATTCTGTAGCTTTCCAAGGAGTTTAGAGAAGGTTTGCATAATTTCCAAGAAAACATACCAAAAGAGTTCAATCTTACTGAAGGAAAAAGTGATATTTTCACTTGCGGATTCCGAGGGGCAGAAAGTCTTTCGAGGCCCGAATTCGATCCTTATATATTTAGGCATGCCAAAAGAAGGATCGGGGTAGCTTTACATACCTTTTGAGCTTTTTAAGCCTATCCAAGCTCACTCTCCGTTTCGTCGAAAATCTGCAAATGGTCACATTTACCAATTGTAAGCTATAGATGCTACGAATTCAATTCAACTCATATTTGTCTACCGAAATTTCGGCAGCACTTCCCCTATACATATAGCACCCCCGAGAATTCAACTCGGCTCACAATCATCAACAACAACCCAAACAACAACATCAACATCAACAACAAACACTAGAAACACAATATGGCACAACTAGTTCTACTTGCCGACATAATGCCATAACCTTTACTTTAACCTTAACTTTCAAACTAATCTCAACGATTTCACATTCATTATCAATCTAGATCACCACAACATAGTTTAGAAGCATTTCATATCGTTTTCCTCAAATTATACACACGATATACATAATATACAAACTTTCCACCAAAGTCATAATTTATCCAAAACTCCTAATCTTTGGCATATGTATTCATAAAATGTTTCCTTCTTCCAAGTTCATCAATACTTGTCATAATTAGCAACCTAATAACTTCATTTTCATAATGTCGTAAAATCGTACTAAAACGACATAAGCTTCAATATTCCATTTCGATACAAACTTATATCATTTTATCTCCATATACATTGCAAGTATCATAATAACACATTAAACAAACTTAATCCATTTCCATTCCACACACTCCAAACCACACGGCCAAACACCCCACTAACCACTTCTATCAATTTCATTTCTAATATGCATTTCACCACAATCACAACTAGAATATAACACAAATTCAACACATCATGGCTATACAACATATACATACACACGGCCATACACTAATAACACACACCCACTTTGCAAACTTTCATTTCTCCATACAATCAACACATTTCTACATACTACAACACAAACAAGACTCCATAACACAATAATAAGGGATAAATTTTAACCTTTTTCTATAGTCTTCTTTACTTGAATAAGAGATCAAATTGATGAACCAAGGCCTCTTTCTTCCAAAACAACTACACCAAGTTGAGAAGGGACCTTGAATTAGTAGGATTCCAACAAGAAAATAATTTTGGAGGCAAGATTTGGAGGGGGTAATTTTTCTATGCCAAACCCGAAATGGTCTCTTAGTGTTGCTCTTGTTCTTGTTTTTCTTTCCTTGTCTTATTTTTCTCTTGAACCTTCTTAAGAGATAAAGACTAATATTCACTAATTAGCACATGGGAAATATCTTAAAGGCATGGGTTTGGGCCATGTTGGCCGGCCACCCTTGTCAAGAAATGGGCCTCATTGTGCTTCTTATTTTTGCAAGCCCAATTGGCTACAAATTTTATATTTGCAATTCCCGAAACTAATTTCCGAAATTCCACGTTTTGCCCTTAGCCTTATCCCACACTTCCACGACAATATTCTTTCATACACAACTCCTATGTCAAGTAAAAATTAGTTATGACCTTATTTCTTACAAGTCAAGATTGTTTCTAAATTTTTCCAACGTTTGAAAACACGGGATATAACAGAAATTGCTCCAAATGGAGAGCCTAATAGGACAAATAAGGCATCTCGAGGTTAGCAGGCCCACCTCGGGTCAAGTCGAGGTGGCGAACATGAATTACGGACGTTTGGGGTCTATGGGATCATACATAAAGGTTTCGAAGTGATCCGACGACGTTTGCATAAGTCTCAGACATTTGGTTCCTTTCTAGCCAAAATAAGGTCTTTAAGCTTCAATTCAATTGAATGAATAGTAGACAGTTTATAATTCGGATTTCGAGGAGCAGGATTGCTCCCGGGGTTCCGATATCAACCTAGCATACCTAAGACATGCCAAGAGAAGGAGTGGGTAGCCTTACATACCTTATAGGCATCTTACGCTCGCCCAAAACTCAGTTCCCGTTTCGCTCAGAATCTGCAAATGGTCAAAGTTACCAATTAGAGATTTCAAGGCTTACGAATTCGCTTAGCTTCATTTTTGTCTACCGAAATTTCGGCAGCATTTCCCCTATATATCTAACGCCCCCGAGACTTAGCTCGGCTCAATATATATCAACACAGTAACCCATAAGATCACGAACATCATAAGTCATAACAAAATCACTCTAAGGACAATATTCTCTCTTTCTATATAAATCGACAACTTTCATTCAAACGTCACGATACCAAACTAATGTCCACGCTATTGTATTCATTTACTCGTTCAAGGTTATTCAAACACATTCCAATTACGTTCCAAGCAATATACATAAGTTCAAACGATTCGCTACTTTCCATATTGCATCCCAAAACGTCAACAACTACGACGAACTTACTAACTCGCATTGTTTCATTCCACATCCATTCGCGACAACCATAATTCACATTTAAAGTCTTACTTTCACAATTATATAAAATATAAAAAAAATCATCTAATTTCCCATAAGGACCCGCAACCATTATCAATGCCAAATCAACTCGTTAAATATTCATTTACTTCATAAATGCCACAACGACGCAACTAACGAACTAGATAGGATTCAATTCACCTTCCCTCCCAACTCACATGGCTCACGGCCACATACCAACACACACACACTCACGGCTGCACACACATACATCACTACCACAAAATTCTCATTTTATTCCATTCATCATAACATTCATACCAATTCCATAACACAAAAGTGGAAGAATTCTCACCTTTCCTTCAAGTTTCAACCCGCCACAAACGTCGCTCTTGTGCCAAACCAATTATATCACGTCGAAGAGCGTCTTGCATACACTACAAATTTAAGAAAAAGAAGATTTTTGGATTGAAAACCAAGCAAGGAAAATTATTTGTTGTTGGGAAAAGGGGTTCGGCCGAAGGGAGCTATTGAGCTCTTTTTTTTTTTTGCTTTGTTTTGTTGATTTTTCTTGAAGATTCTAAGGCTGAGCATGCTATATACTTGATTAAGGGTCATGTGGTAATCACATGACCACTTAAAATGGGGCTCGGGCCAAGCCTTGGCCGGCCACCCCTTACACTTGGGCTCAAATTTTTCTCCAAATTTTTCTTGGCCCAATTCGTAAAATCTCTTTTGTAATCCCCGAAACTAATTTCCGAAATTCCAATTTTTGCCCTTGGACCTCCTCCACATTTCCACACCAATATTTTCATAAACAACATAGACATTTTAACTAAAATCAATTATTTTCTTATAACATGCAAGTCTTAATTATTTTCACGATTTCCGATTATGCGAAAACACGGGATATAACATTCTCCCCCCCTTAAGAACATTCGTCCCCGAATGTTAAATTAATCTTATAATGTGACGGGGAAGTCTCCCTTTACAATTAGCACACATAACTCGTTCGTCAATCAATACAACAAACTTGAAAGTTTAAATTACCTGTGGTCGCAGGGAATAAATGAGGGTATTTCTTCTTCATCTCATCCTCCGACTCCCAGGTCATTTCTTCCCGGTTGTGGTTGCGCCACAGGACTTTAACAGAAGGCACTTCCTTAGTGCGTAGTCTCCGTACCTATCGGTCCAAAATGGTTATAGGCTGCTCCTCATAAGACAAGTGCTCCGTTACCTGAATATCGTCCACTGGAAATATCCTGGAAGAATCACCAATAAATTTTCGCAGCATAGACACATGAAATACCGAGTGTACGGCCTCCAAATCGGAGGGTAAGTCTAGTTCGTAGGTGACCTCGCCTATCTTCCGCACGATATGATATGGCCCGATATACCGCGGGCTCAACTTACCCTTATTACCGAATCTCATAACACCTTTCAGAGGCGACACCTTCAGAAACACCCAGTCGCCAATCTGGAACTGTAACGGTCGACGTCGTCTGTCTGCATAAGCTTTCTGTCGACTCTGCGCAGCCAATAAGCGCTCCCGAATAAGTTTTAATTTATCCACCGCTTCCTGGATCACATCTGGCCCAATTAACTTAGTCTCGCCCACATCGAACTAACCAATAGGAGATCTGCATTTCCTGCCATAAAGGGCTTCATACGGTGCCATCTGAATGCTGGAGTGATAACTGTTATTATAAGCAAATTCAATAAGCGGCAAGTGATCATCCCAGCTGCCTCTGAAATCAATAACGCAGGCCCGCAACATATATTCCAAAGTCTGAATAGTGCGCTCGGCCTGCCCGTCGGACTGAGGATGAAAAGCTGTACTAAGACTCACCTGAGTCCCTAATCCCTCCTGAAATGACCTCCAGAAATTTGCCGTGAACTGGGCACCTCGGTCAGTAATAATAGATATAGGGACTCCGTGAAGTCTGACTATCTCTCTAATATATAATCTAGCATAATCCTCAGCCGAATAAGTAGTCCGGACTGGGAGAAAGTGGGCTGATTTCGTCAATCTATCAACAATAACCCAAATAGAATCATACCTGCATGGAGTGCGCGGTAACCCAACAACGAAATCCATGTTAATCATCTCCCATTTCCAGGCTGGAATTTTCATCTCCTGCAATTATCCACCGGGTTTCTGATGTTCAATTTTAACTTGCTGGCAATTTGGGCACTGACCAACGAATTCCGCAATATCTTTCTTCATACCGTCCCACCAATATAAACATCTGAGATCATGATACATTTTAGTGGAACCAGGATGAACAGAATACCGTGCATGATGCGCCTCGCCCATAATCTGTCGCTGTAGGTCTGCAACGTCCGGTACACAGAATCTGCCCTCATATAACAATACCCCTTCAGGTGAAATTTCAAACGGAGTCTTTTCTTTATTAAGAGCCACATCCTTGTACTGAACCAAAATAGGATCTTCAAACTGACACTTCTTTACCTCTTCTATATTAGATGATTCAGCAACTGCACGAACAGAAATCCCAGTATCTCCAGAATCTGCCAAACGAACTCCAAGGCTGGCTAACTGATGAATTTCACGAATCAAGTCTTTCTTACCAGATGGTACATCAGCTAAACTTCCCATGGACTTGCGGCTAGGTGCATCCGCTACCACATTGGCTTTCCCAGGATGGTATAGGATATCAACGTCATAATCTTTCAATAATTCAAGCCATCTTCGCTGCCGCAAATTCAATTCTTTCTGCTTAAAAATATACTGGAGACTCTTGTGGTCCGTATAAATATCAACGTGGACCCCATATAAATAATGCCTCCAAATCTTCAAAGCATGAATTACCGCGGCTAACTCAAGATCATGAGTGGGATAATTCTTCTCGTGCGGTCTGAGCTGCCGAGAAGCATAGGCTATGACTCGACCGTGCTGCATCAACACACAACCTATCCCAATACCAGAGCCATCACAGTAGACAACATACCCATCTGATCCTTCTGGAAGAGCTAAAACTGGAGTTGTAATTAATTTTTCTTTCAACATCTGAAAGCTGCGCTCGCAGGCATCGGTCCACTGAAATTTCGCGGCTTTCTGAGTAAGCTTCGTCAGTGGTGCTGCAATAGAAGAAAAATCTTCCACGAACCTCCGATAATATCCGGCTAACTGCAGAAAACTGCGCACCTCTGTCGGTGTAGTAGGCCTGGACCAATTCTGTACAGCTTCAATTTTCTGCGTATCGACCCGAATACCGTCTGCTCCGACAATATGCCCCAAGAATGCCACCGAAGTTAACCAGAATTCACATTTAGAAAATTTAGCATATAATTTCTGTTGGCGAAGAATACCAAGTACCGTCCTCAAATGATCTGAATGCTCCTCTGCTGATCGCGAGTAAATCAAAATATCATTAATAAACACAATCACGAACATATCCAAGAAAGGCCGAAATACCCGATTCATCAGATCCATAAATACTGCTGGAGCATTAGTCAACCCGAAAGACATAACTCTAAATTCATAATGCCCGTACCGGGTCCTGAAAGCAGTCTTCGGGATATCTGATTCTCGCACCTGATGATAACCCGAGCGCAAATCTATCTTTGAAACATATTTAGAACCCTGCAACTGGTCAAACAAATCATCAATCCGGGGGAGGGGATATTTATTCTTTATGGTCACTTTATTTAGTTGCCAATAATCAATACACATTCGCAGTGACCCGTCTTTCTTTCTTACAAATAATACCGGCGCTCCCCAGGGTGATGTACTGGGTCTAATAAAGCCTTTATCTAGCAAATCTTTCAGCTGGTCTTTCAATTCCTTCAATTCATCCGGTGCCATTCTGTACGGAGGAATAGATATAGGCTGCGTATCCGGCAGCAAGTCTATAGTGAAATCTATCTCCCGTTCAGGCGGAAGACCCGGAAGCTCATCTGGAAACACATCTGGGAACTCGCTAACAACCGGAACAGACTGAAGAGTAGGTGTCTCGGTTGTAGTATCGTGCACACAAACCAAGTGATAGATATACCCTTTCTGAATCATCTTCTTAGCGTTGAGGTACGAAATAAACTTACCCCTCGGCGATGCTGTAGACCCGAACCACTCTATAACTGGTTCCCCTGGAAACTGAAAATGGACTACCTTTTTCTGGCAGTCAACATTAGCATAACAGGAAGCTAACCAGTCCATACCCATAATGACGTCGAATTCCAGCATATCTAATTCTCTCAAATCAGCTTTAGTGCAACGATCACATATAGTCACAGAACAATCCCTATATACCTGCCTGGCTATAATACAGTCCCCGACCGGTGTAGCTACCTCAAATGGCTCTATAGGCTCAGACACTATCCCAATTTTACTAGCAACGAGCGGGGAAATATATGACAAAGTAGAACCAGGATCAATCAGTGCATATACAGATTTGGAGAAAACCAATAATGTACCTGTGACGACATTCGGCTAAGCCTCCTGATCCTGGCGGCTGGCCAATGCGTATATGCGGTTCGAGGGACCGCTAGAACCTGAAGCACTGCCACGACCTTGACCGCGTCCCGCCGGTGCAGGCATACCTCGCCCCACAGGGCGTGCAACTGATGGAGCAGATGATGAACCAGTGGCTGATCCCGTCGGCTGAGCTACACTACCAGAACCGCTCGCCAACGGACAATCTCTCATAATATGGCCCTGACCGCCGCATGAAAAACAGGCTCCAGTAAGTCGATAACACTCTCCCGGGTGCGATTTCCCGCAATGGGAACAACGGGGCCTGGGTGGTCTGGGCTGACTGGGACCTCTGGATACCTGTGAACCTGACGCTCTGGAACTCTGACTGGCCCCAGACGGTCCTGCACTGTCAAATCTCCTACCGGCCGGTTGTGTACCCCGGCCTGACGGAGGAGGATGTCTGCCTGACTGCTGCTGCTGAGGCTGTCCGCCTCGAGAATCTCCAGAATAGCCTGCGGACCGAGCCCTCTTGGGCGGCCTCCTGTCCCGATCTCTACTAGAATGATCGGCCCTGTGTCTGTCCTCCATACCCAGGGCATAGGCCTGTAGTCGGGCAATATCCATGTCTGTCTGCAATGCCACCGCCATACAGCTATGAATCAAATAGCGGTCTAACCCCATCACGTATCTGTGCATCCGATCGGCCATATCTGCTACTATGGTAGGTGCATACTGGGCCAAAGAAGCAAACTCCATATTATACTCACGGACGCTCTGTCCCCTCTGCTGCAGATGCAAAAATCGGTCAACCCGTGCCCGCCGTAACTCTAGGGAAAAAAAGTGGCGGGTGAAAGCAGTCACGAACTCGTCCCAAGTGGCTGGGGATGCACCCTCACCCCTGGATAGCTCCCAGGACTCATACCAGTGAGCAGCAACATCCCGTAGTCTATGCGAAGCCAGCTCAACAGACTCAGTCTCTGAAGCCCAGACCAAGTCTAGTGAGCGCCGCATGCCTCGAATAAAGTCATGGGGGTCCTCGTCGGGCTTAGACCCGAAACACTCTGGAGGGCCACTTGATAGGAACTCTCGAACCCTCAGGCTGTCACGCCTGTCGTCATCATCATCATCTCTCCGCCCGCGCCTGCGAGCCTGTCCCTCTACCAGAGTGGTCAATAACTGCACAGCCTCTCTCAGTGTCCTGTCCTCCGCCCCTGGGTGAGGAGCTGGAGGCTCGGGTGCGGGTACTCGGGCCCCTGGAGCTGTTGATGGACCTACTCCAGGCTCCGCCGGTGGTGTAGCGGATCCCTCTGAATGGGGCACAACCTCGGGCAAATCATAAACACGAGCCCGGGTAACTCGCTGTGCCTGACTAGTGCCTGCCATCCCTGCCTTGCCCTTCTGGGCCGCCGTTACCTTCTTCGGAGGCATCACTGCAAACACAATAATGAATCAGATCAGAATCATCATAATAGCACAGCTCTATCGCACGATCTAAGATTCCAAAGAAAGGTAACACCCTAATGCCCTGTAGCCTCCTGTTTATAGATGTGGTACACAATACACCGATAAACAAGACTCTACGAGACACGGCCTGTAGACATTCCGAGGACAAACTGCTCTGATACCACTTTTGTCAGGACCCAACCCCGTAGGCCGTGACTAGTGCCCGATCTAGGCACCCAAACCCATCTATCAAATGCATTCAAATATATAGCAGAAGCCGACAAGGCTATATTCCAAATTTAGATAATTTCTAGAAAACTTTCGGCAGAGTTTCCTTTGTTTTACAGACTATCCAAAATAGCCCTGTACACAGCAAACACCAACAAAGGCCACACAGGGCTAACAAAGCAACGTATAAACATATGCGGACCGGCCGCCTCGGCGTATGGGATCGCCCAAACAACATATACACATAACCATACAGAAAGACCATAACCCACAGACATGTCCACAGACCTCTAAACTGACTGACAGAATCATATGGCGGGACAGGGCCCCGCCGTACCCAAATAGTCAAATATACAGAAATATATACATAGCAAAAGATATATATACCAAAAGTGGACTCCGAATCAAAGGGAGTACTCCGAAATAGCAGAAGTGGAGCCTACAGTGGTGGATCACCGGCGTCTGTACCTGCGGGCATGAAACGCAGCCCCCGAAGAAAGGGGGTCAGTACGAAAGATGTACTGAGTATGTAAAGCATGAAGTACAGAAGAATAGGCCACAACTGAAAGCGAACAAGATACAAAAGAGAGAAATGCCGAACAGTATATCAAAATGTGTATCAAAATCATATATACATAATGCAAACGAAATCATGCAAAGCTCAGGAACGTGGTCACCACTCCGACGCTGGTGCCACACACAGCATAACACCAGAAGGTTCAAATCTCCGTACATCCCCGAGCACACACATATCAGCATATCATATCACCAGCCATATCACAGCATAACACCAAACGGAACCCGGCCCTATGGCGAGGTCTCGGGAACCGTAACACAGCATACGGCCGAATTTATCATAATGCGCACGAATCATAACTGGCCCGGGAACCGGTGAACGAATCATAATAAAGGCACGAGCGGAGTCGTGAGCAAACAATGCAATTGGTATATCAAAATAGCTTTTCAAAACTTAATTACTTCATAAGTCAATTCATTAATTAAAGTAGTCGAATAATTAATTAGTACGGAAGTTCATTTCACAGAAGTGTTCTCAAAGTGGTACGTGTGGCTCAAGTATAGCTTAGTATATTATAGTAATCAAAACATCCTTTCATAGAAGACAATTTCATAATCGAAGACCCCTTATCGAAATTGCTCCAAAGGGAGAGCCTAATAGGACAAATAAGGCATCTCGAGGTTAGCGGGCCCACCTCGGGTCAAGTCGAGGTGGCGAACATGAATTACAGACGTTTGGGGTCTATGGGATCATACATAAAGGTTTCGAAGTGATCCGACGACGTTTGCATAAGTCTCAGACATTTGGTTCCTTTCTAGCCAAAATAAGGTCTTTAAGCTTCAATTCAATTGAATGAATAGTAGACAGTTTATAATTCGGATTTCGAGGAGCAGGATTGCTCCCGGGGTTCCGATATCAACCTAGCATACCTAAGACATGCCAAGAGAAGGAGTGGGTAGCCTTACATACCTTATAGGCATCTTACGCTCGCCCAAAACTCAGTTCCCGTTTCGCTCAGAATCTGCAAATGGTCAAAGTTACCAATTAGAGATTTCAAGGCTTACGAATTCGCTTAGCTTCATTTTTGTCTACCGAAATTTCGGCAGCATTTCCCCTATATATCTAACGTCCCCGAGACTTAGCTCGGCTCAATATATATCAACACAGTAACCCATAAGATCACGAACATCATAAGTCATAACAAAATCACTCTAAGGACAATATTCTCTCTTTCTATATAAATCGACAACTTTCATTCAAACGTCACGATACCAAACTGATGTCCACGCTATTGTATTCATTTACTCGTTCAAGGTTATTCAAACACATTCCAATTACGTTCCAAGCAATATACATAAGTTCAAACGATTCGCTACTTTCCATATTGCATCCCAAAACGTCAACAACTACGACGAACTTACTAACTCGCGTTGTTTCATTCCACATCCATTCGCGACAACCATAATTCACATTCAAAGTCTTACTTTCACAATTATATAAAATATAAAAAAAATCATCTAATTTCCCATAAGGACCCGCAACCATTTTCAATGCCAAATCAACTCGTTAAATATTCATTTACTTCATAAATGCCACAACGACGCAACTAACGAATTAGATAGGATTCAATTCACCTTCCCTCCCAACTCACATGGCTCACGGCCACATACCAACACACACACACTCACGGCTGCACACACATACATCACTACCACAAAATTCTCATTTTATTCCATTCATCATAACATTCATACCAATTCCATAACACAAAAGTGGAAGAATTCTCACCTTTCCTTCAAGTTTCAACCCGCCACAAACGTCGCTCTTGTGCCAAACCAATTATATCACGTCGGAGAGCGTCTTGCATACACTACAAATTTAAGAAAAACAAGATTTTTGGATTGAAAACCAAGCAAGGAAAATTATTTGTTGTTGGGAAAAGGGGTTCGGCCGAAGGGAGCTATTGAGCTCTTTTTTTTTTTGCTTTGTTTTGTTGATTTTTCTTGAAGATTCTAAGGCTGAGCATGCTATATACTTGATTAAGGGTCATGTGGTAATCACATGACCACTTAAAATGGGGCTTGGGCCAAGCCTTGGCCGGCCACCCCTTACACTTGGGCTCAAATTTTTCTCCAAATTTTTCTTGGCCCAATTCGTAAAATCTCTTTTGTAATTCCCGAAACTAATTTCCGAAATTCCAATTTTTGCCCTTGGACCTCCTCCACATTTCCACACCAATATTTTCATAAACAACATAGACATTTTAACTAAAATCAATTATTTTCTTATAACATGCAAGTCTTAATTATTTTCACGATTTCCGATTATGCGAAAACACGGGATATAACATTCTCCCCCCCTTAAGAACATTCGTCCCCGAATGTTAAATTGATCTTATAATGTGACGGGGAAGTCTCCCTTTACAATTAGCACACATAACTCGTTCGTCAATCAATACAACAAACTTGAAAGTTTAAATTACCTGTGGTCGCAGGGAATAAATGAGGGTATTTCTTCTTCATCTCATCCTCCGACTCCCAGGTCATTTCTTCCCGGTTGTTGTTGCGCCACAGGACTTTAACAGAAGGCACTTCCTTTGTGCGTAGTCTCCGTACCTGTCGGTCCAAAATGGTTATAGGCTGCTCCTCATAAGACAAGTGCTCCGTTACCTGAATATCGTCCACTGGAAATATCCTGGAAGAATCACCAATACATTTTCGCAGCATAGACACATGAAATACCGAGTGTACGGCCTCCAAATCGGAGGGTAAGTCTAGTTCGTAGGTGACCTCGCCTATCTTCCGCACGATCTGATATGGCCCGATATACCGCGGGCTCAACTTACCCTTCTTACCGAATCTCATAACACCTTTCATAGGCGACACCTTCAGAAACACCCAGTCGCCAATCTGGAACTCTAACGGTCGACGTCGTCTGTCTGCATAAGCTTTTTGTCGACTCTGCGCAGCCAATAAGCGCTCCCGAATAAGTTTTACTTTATCCACCGCTTCCTGGATCACATCTGGCCCAATTAACTTAGTCTCGCCCACGTCGAACTAACCAATAGGAGATCTGCATTTCCTGCCATAAAGGACTTCATACGGTGCCATCTGAATGCTGGAGTGATAACTGTTATTATAAGCAAATTCAATAAGCGGCAAGTGATCATCCCAGCTGCCTCTGAAATCAATAACGCAGGCCCGCAACATATCTTCCAGCGTCTGAATAGTGCGCTTGGCCTGCCCGTCGGACTGAGGATGAAAAGTTGTACTAAGACTCACCTGAGTCCCTAATCCCTCCTGAAATGACCTCCAGAAATTTGCCGTGAACTGGGCACCTCGGTCAGTAATAATAGATATAGGGCCTCCGTGAAGTCTGACTATCTCTCTGATATATAATCTAGCATAATCCTCAGCCGAATAAGTAGTCCGGACTAGGAGAAAGTGGGCTAATTTCGTCAATCTGTCAACAATAACCCAAATAGAATCATACCTGCGTGGAGTGCGCGGTAACCCAACAACGAAATCCATGTTAATCGTCTCCCATTTCCAGGCTGGAATTTTCATCTCCTGCAATAATCCACCGGGCTTCTGATGTTCAATTTTAACTTGCTGGCAATTTGGGCACTGACCAACGAATTCCGCAATATCTTTCTTCATACCGTCCCACCAATATAAACATCTGAGATCATGATACATTTTAGTGGAACCAGGATGAACAGAATACCGTGCATGATGCGCCTCGTCCATAATCTGTCGCTGTAGGTCTGCAACGTCCGGTACACAGAATCTGCCCTCATATAACAATACCCCTTCAGGTGAAATTTCAAACGGAGTCTTTTCTTTATTAAGAGCCACATCCCTGTACTGAACCAAAATAGGATCTTTAAACTGACACTTCTTTACCTCTTCTATAATAGATGATTCAGCAACTGCACGAACAGAAATCCCAGTATCTCCAGAATCTGCCAAACGAACTCCAAGGCTGGCTAACTGATGAATTTCACGAACCAAGTCTTTCTTACCAGATGGTACATCAGCTAAACTTCCCATGGACTTGCGGCTAGGTGCATCCGCTACCACATTG
This sequence comes from Lycium barbarum, assembly GCF_019175385.1. NCBI lineage: Eukaryota > Viridiplantae > Streptophyta > Magnoliopsida > Solanales > Solanaceae > Lycium > Lycium barbarum. The sequence continues at coordinate 48,734,749 of NC_083342.1, forward strand.
GCTTTCCCAGGATGGTACAGGATATCAACGTCATAATCTTTCAATAATTCAAGCCATCTTCGCTGCCACAAATTCAATTCTTTCTGCTTAAAAATATACTGGAGACTCTTGTGGTCCGTATAAATATCAACGTGGACCCCATATAAATAATGCCTCCAAATCTTCAAAGCATGAATTACTGCGGCTAACTCAAGATCATGAGTGGGATAATTCTTCTCGTGCGGTCTGAGCTGCCCAGAAGCATAGGCTATGACTCGACCGTGCTGCATCAACACACAACCTATCCCAATACCAGAGCCATCACAGTAGACAACATACCCATCTGATCCTTCTGGAAGAGCTAAAACTGGAGCTGTAATTAATTTTTCTTTCAACATCTGAAAGCTGCGCTCGCAGGCATCGGTCCACTGAAATTTCGCGGCTTTCTGAGTAAGCTTCGTCAGTGGTGCTGCAATAGAAGAAAAATCTTCCACGAACCTCCGATAATATCCGGCTAACCGCAGAAAACTGCGCACCTCTGTCGGTGTAGTAGGCCTGGGCCAATTCTGTACAGCTTCAATTTTCTGCGTATCGACCCGAATACCGTCTGCTCCGACAATATGCCCCAAGAATGCCACCGAAGTTAAATTCTCATTTTATTCCATTCCCTCCCAACTCACATGGCTCACGGCCACATACCAACACACACACACTCACGGCTGCACACACATACATCACTACCACAAAATTCTCATTTTATTCCATTCATCATAACATTCATACCAATTCCATAACACAAAAGTGGAAGAATTCTCACCTTTCCTTCAAGTTTCAACCCGCCACAAACGTCGCTCTTGTGCCAAACAAATTATATCACGTCGGAGAGCGTCTTACATACACTATAAATACAAGAAAAACAAGATTTTTGGATTGAAAACCAAGCAAGGAAAATTATTTGTTGTTGGGAAAAGGGGTTCGGCCGAAGGGAGCTATTGAGCTCTTTTTTTTTTTGCTTTGTTTTGTTGATTTTTCTTGAAGATTCTAAGGCTAAGCATGCTATATACTTGATTAAGGGTCATGTGGTAATCACATGACCACTTAAAATGGGGCTTGGGCCAAGCCTTGGCCGACCACCCCTTACACTTGGGCTCAAATTTTTCTCCAAATTTTTCTTGGCCCAATTCGTAAAATCTCGTTTTGTAATTCCCGAAACTAATTTCCGAAATTCCAATTTTTGCCCTTGGACCTCCTCCACATTTCCACACCAATATTTTCATAAACAACATAGACATTTTAACTAAAATCAATTATTTTCTTATAACATGCAAGTCTTAATTATTTTCACGATTTCCGATTATGCGAAAACACGGGATATAACATTCCAGAACATGGACTGTAACAGCAGATCAATGCAAGGTTATTGGAGTAAAATAATGTTATACCTTGGGAAAGGTCATTTGATCCGTAGAGTCTGTGAAGGGTCTATAAGTTACAGGAGGTATGAAATACTACAAGAATTGTAAAGTCTAATAAACTGAAAAGGGATGTCTGCACGTTACAAGATCTTATTTAAAGATTTGAAGGTAAAGTGAAGTGAACGATGTATCATCTTAAGGGGGTAACTATAGAAAAGGAAAGAGTCGAGTTATGACTAAGTGCACCATGAATACAAGTCCAAATCAATCAGTGACAATACAACTGAACAGTGCGCAGACAAGAGAAAGAGTAACACTTCAGCAAAAGAGCTCGCAACACAACCGACTGCGAAATAAAGAGGAGAGTAAAGACAACGACGTGGAAAATTACCTTGAGAAGCAACAGAAGGAGGAAATATTACGGGAATGGTTATGTAGAGATATGGAATGCGTTATAATAAAGTAAAGGGATCGACCAATGAAAGAGGCATGTGAAGGACATAATTTAGTAAAAGAACGTTTAAGGAAGTATTGGGAGCGCAAGATTAGTCTAACATTCGAGGACGAATGTTCCAAAGGGGGGAAGGATGTTATATCCCGTATTTTTATAAGTCGAATTAATCGCAAGCTAATTGACATAAGTTAAGGACGGGATTATTTTTGGATATGAAATAGGAATTTTTAATTCTCAATTTTAATTAGTACACGATTTGTTTATAAATTTCAATTAGTATAAAAATATTATTGGAAATTAGGGACTAATTAACTACGATTATATTATTAAGTAAGGATTAGTGATTAACTAAAATTAATTAAGTTAATTATAACTTGTGGGCCCCACCTATTTTTAATTAAAAAAAATAAAAAGCAACAAATTGGTGAGTCATAGGGGGGTAACACGTGTCCAAGAAAGGGGCACCATATATAAGCCAAGTTTGATGACTAAGTAAAGTCATCATTTTCATTTCACAAAATTGAAGCCAAAAAAAAAAAAACGAGAACATTTCCATGGCTGCTCTCGGCCAGCCATGGTTGAATGGAAAAAAAAATGTTGCTTGTTTTGATCAAGTTCCAAGTGATTTGCAAGTTCAAGGAGGTGATAGCAACATCGGATATTGAATTGAGAAAGAAGAAATAGTGAAATTGGAGCAAATAAGCGTAGAAATTCCTCCGAGTAAATTAAGGTAAGATTTTATTATTTTGTGGTATAATTGTATTAATGGTGGTGTAATGGAAGGATTAAAATTGGATTGGAGGAAATTGGAAGTAAGAAATTGCATGAAATCGTTGATATTAGGAGTTGTAGTCGTTATATGGAATTGTTGAATTGAAAAGATTCAAAGTGTGGTTTATGTTCATACGTTGTTGTTCGTGTTGTTGTCGTGTCGTCGTTGATGTGGATTCTAAATTTGGAAGAAAGAAGTGTATAAAGTATCGTATACAAAGCGTATGTTGGTTTGTTTGGTGTATAATCTTAAAACGTTAATGATTTGGATTGGAAAAGGATTAAGAAGGGTTGTTGGATTGTTTGAGTTGTTTATGGGCTGAATTGTAAGGGTTTTATATGCATATCTCTATTACTGTCATTGTTGGTATTGCCGTGATAACAGGAGGTTAATTGGAACTTCGGGTTAGGCGAGTATATAGGGGAAATGCTGCCCGATTTCCGTTAAGTTCTTAACTAATGAAAATCCTAATCAAGAAAGCATGAATTAAAGAATGATTCCTATAGATTTATAAGCTAGAAAGTATAGTTTACTAACGATAGCGTTACTTTCATATTAAATAGGCTAAAGGGGCGACGAAGCGAACTGTGTTACGGTTAACCTGTAACAGGTATGTAAAGCTAACCCTTCTTTCTTTTTGGTATGATCTTTATGAAACAAACAGACGACGTATATATATGACTCCAAAGAAGCTCCTATTCTTAGAGCCAATAAGATGGCTAATGTTCTTGACTTCCAGAAGCTATTTCATTATGTCTTGATACGTGGATATGATTCCAGAAATTCTATTTTAATATAATCCGTAGTGACATTCGAAAGGTACTTGATATGACTATCGTCTAAATTTTCAAATGATGGTTCATTTTGATTACCTTATCGAGTCTCAGATATGATTTAATTTGCATATAGTTGCTCACTACTCTACTCGTGCATGCCTCAACACATCTTTCAGTGAGTCCCGGGCCAGGATACGTTTTCGTGCACAGTTTCACTGCATTGTTCACCGAGTCCCTCACTAGATGGTCGGGTACGGTATATGTATATATAAGTATATGATGGTGTTATGATGTGATGATGTGATGATGTGATGGTGTTATGATGTGATGGTGTTATGATGTGATTATGGTGCCAAGGATGGTATGTGGCGACCTTATTCACCGAGTCCCATAATGGGCCGGATATGATATATGATATGGATATGCATGATTTTCATTTCATAAGGTAAGTGTATTGATATTTTAAAAGTGATACTTGTTTCTGGTAATCTCTATTTCAGTTATGATCCTCTTTATTGTATTTCATGCTTTATATACTCAGTACATATTCCGTACTGACCCCCCTTTCTTCGGGGGGCTGCGTTTCATGCCCGCAGGTACAGATAGTCGGTTTGGGGACCCTTCAGCATAGGACTTCTACTCAGCTGTCTTGGAGAGCTCCGTTGTTCCGGAGCCTAGAATTTTGGTATAGATCTTATGGTGTATATATATATGTTTACCGAGGGGTATGGCGGGGCCCTGTCCCGTCATATTTCTCTTTTGATATTCTTAGAGGTCTATAGACATATGTGTGGGTTGTGTATAAGTTTGTTCGGCTGTGTATATACGATGTGCTATGGATATGCTCTTTTGTAGTGGTAGCCTTGTCGGCTTGCGTATCATGTTGATATTTTGTGGCAGCCTTGTCGGCTTGCGTATCATATTCTGTTCTGATCAGTTGTGACTCCAAGGAGATCGATTATTTGGATATATATATATATATATATATATATATATATGATGTTATGAACCCTTGGAGTTCTTTTGCAAGTTTCCATATTGATTTTAGCTTCAGTTGACTACATCTAATAGGTACGTATACGAGTGTCCGGGTCGGGCACTAGTCATGGCCCACGGGTTTGGGTCGTGAAAAAGAAAGTCAGGGAGAGGGAGAGAAATAATATCATAGGAATAGTATAAGGATTGCCATCTTCGTAGGAATGTCGTTCATGAGCATTAGGACTCCTAGACTTAGATTCATCATCAATATCGTCATGCTCATACATGCCTCTTTTCTTTATGTTGTGATACTCTTTATAATCGTAGACTCATAGCTTTTGATACATAGGAAAATCATGAAGAAGGAGGGGACATCATACTATAGGATTCATGCCTTAGAAAGAAGGGACTAGCCTTACATACCTTTTCCTTTAGCTACTCCACCGCTTGATCGTTTCCCTTCAATATTCGCGTTCCTACCTTCAAGAGAAGTCGTACGAACGTTAATCAATCGATTACTTAAGCGTGCTTACTATTTCTAGGATATTTTGGGCAGCATCTCCTTTGTTTATACAACTTTCCTCATATAGTATATCAACTCCCAAACGTTCATAATAACATTCACAATATCGCAAACAACAATCATCGTTTATCTACATTTACCACAATTCACCTTTTCCCTTCGATTTCTCCAGAATTATAGTTATAGCTCATTATCGCGTTTTCTCATATATAATACTTATTCCATGGTCTAAAGGTCATTTATAACATATTCACAATCACAACATACCAAAATTCATGATTCACCCCAACCACTATTCAACAATGACACTATTCACTTACTTATGACCCATTTTCTATGTCTTTCTACAATTCAAGTGTCTTAGCCTTCCATTAACTTAAAAAACATGGTATGGTCATAAAGTTTACCGTAGATGATGGATGAACAACCCTTGAGTGGGACTTCTCTTCTTGCACCAAAACCCTAATTCACTTCCCTTAAGTTTTCTTGGTGTAGATGAGCTTTTGGTAGGTTTCACGCACTTGTTTTCATGGATTTGGTGTAGTTGATCTTGGTTTTCCCTTGAATCCTTGTAGAAGAATATTAGAGAGTGTTCTAGAGTTTTCTTGAAGAGAGGAGAGTGAAAATGAAATGAATTAATGAGGGAATTGTCCTTATATTAAATTTTGAAACCTGTCCCGACCAAGTTATACAAACCAATATACGGTCCGTACATTTTATACGTGCCGTATGTTTGGTCTGGTAGGTGGTTCTCCTCTTGGCTAAATATATGGCCTAACATACGGCCAGTATAATTTATACGGTCCGTATGTTGGGCCGTATAGTGCCAAGTTGTTCCGTTTTCGTTCTCGTCGACTCATTTGATCTCCGATCCTTATGGAACCTTTGTTCCGTTCTCGTTCTCGTCGACTCATTTGATCTCCGATCCTTATGGAACCTTCTTGATACTTGTTTAACACCTCAATACCAATCTAAAGGACATCATTACTCATCTCTAAGACATAATTATGCCATCATTAACTCGTCGTCCATAATTCCTACCCGACATATAACATATCCTTTACTTTCTTTGCCAAACTTCTTCCTTTTAGTCAAATGTCTTTAAATCTCGATTAAGATCATCAAATGCTATTTCTTACTTATACAAATCAACTTATATCTCGTGCTCTTCTCTATCCCATTCACTGTACGCTAACGGGAAATTTCCAAGGTGTAATATTCTTCCCCCTTTTGGAACATTCGTCCTCGAATGTTAAACACTCTGGAATCCTATGAAGATTTCGCCAGAGTTTCCCCTGTAATATGACACTATCATCCTGTCACAACAACCCATAGTAATATTGCCTCATAGGGCCCTAACATTATAGCAATAGAGTTTGGCCACACACGACCCAAAAGTATAAAAGAAAACGTACATACCTTTATCAAGCTTGCATTTTTAGTTCTTAACTCACATCCTGGGGCTATTTGGGAGGGAATTTTTATATCTTCCTACACCTCTCCCATTCCCTTTTGATCATACAGTAAATTCTTCTAGGACATCTCTCATGTCTTTCATTGATTATGCAGCCTCGTACTACTAACTCAATAATCCTGTAATGGTAACTTCTAAAGTGCTATAACTCATGTCTCGGATATTTTCCTTACATTCAAATCTTCATAAAACATATTGACAATATAGTTTACATGATAAGGGGGTTTTCATTCATAACTAGCTTACTCGGTAGCGTAGGTCACTCTCTTGCTTTTTCTAATTGATCCTATCTTTTCTCTATTCTTCAGCAATTACTATCGTGGAGATTCTACTCTTCGCACCCTATTCCCTTAAAACTCGCGTACCATCGTCCTTACAATCCCCTTTAAGTCTCATCGGTAGTACTTTTAAAAGTATTTCATATAGATTACAGGTGGTGGATCAATACTATCCTCAAGGATATATATAAAAACTGTTGTTACCACGTATCGTACTTTACCGATTACCGTTGCTACATAGCATAAAACCTCTCAATTCATACTTGTTTAATATGATAAAAATTTATTTCTCCTTTCACACATTATCAAAGGTGCATATATACTTGTGACGGCATCGGGAAATGACTCTGGATCCTGTCGCTCAGCTAAAGCATATATACGGGGCTAAGTGGCACCTGAAGTAGATGCTCCCCCTCTGCCTCTTCCTCGACCTGCTAGAACCGGAGGAGTCTGGCCTCCCAGGTGCACCGAAGCAAAACCAGCCGCTAATCCTACGGGCTGAACTGCATGCCTATCGCCTCGAAACGGGCACTCTCTCATAATATGACCTGACTGGCCGCAACCATAACAAACATCCGAACCCAATCGGCATGGTCCCCAATGTTGTTTACCGCACTGGGTACATTGTCGTATAGATGATCTCCTCTGGCCTGAATCACTCCTATACCGAGAGCCCGACTCTGTGAAACTCTGATCCGGTCTGGGATGACTAGAGAAGTCGGACCCCTGGCCTACAACTCGTGGAGGTATACTAGTCACCGACTCACCTGAGGGTCTAGAATACGCCTGCCTCGATCCCCTTCTATGGTCGCTATTAGCACCTATGGATCTGGCTCTCTTACTTGGCCCCATATCCATATCACGCTCGCCCCTTTGCGAATGTCGTTGCTCTTCTAGATTTTGAGCATGGGCTTGAATGCAGGAAATATCCATCCCGTCTTGCAATGAAGCCGTTAAGTAATCTTTGAACAAATGTGGCCCTAGGCCACTCACAAACCTATGCAATCTATCTCCCATATCGGCCAATATAGCCGGGGCATATCTAGCCAATGAATTGAATTGAAGGCTATACTCCCGGGCACTCATATCTCCTTGTTTCAAATTTAAGAACCTATCCGCTCTAGATCGGCGGACCTCGGGTGGGAAATAGTAGTGGATTAAGGCATCTACAAATTCTTGCCAAACCGGAGGAGGCGTATTCTCTCCTGTTGATAATACCAGTTATTATACCATAAGACTGCCACATCCCGGAGTCTATAAGATGCTAACTCCACGGATTCAGTTTCGGAGGCATGAATAATCTTCAATGTCCTCAACATCTCGTTAATGAAACCTTGCGCGTCTTCATCCGGCTTCGACCCAAAAAACTCCGGAGGATTCAAACTCATAAAGTCACGGGCTCGGGTACTAGCTGACCGATCACTTGGGCCTGCATTCTGCCGCTGTGCCTGGGCGGCAACCAACTGTGTCAATAAATGAATGGCCTCGGTCACTTGTTGACCCGAAGCAACCGGTGGAGGAACTGGAGCTGAATCTCCTCCTTGTTCCTCTACATTGGGCGGGGTAGAGGAAGTATTAGATAGGGCCTCATTATGTGATTCGCCCTCTTCTACCTTCATCGGAGGCTCTCTTTCTACCCGCCTCTTTGTCGTAGTCTTTCCCTTCTGGGCAACTGTAGCTTTTCCTTTTGGCGGCATCGCACGATCTCATAAGAAGAAAGATGGTCATATTTCCTAAATGCCCTGTAGCCTCTTGTTTATTAGCGTGGCGCGCAACACACCATAAACAAGACTCTAATAGACACGGCTCGTAGACACTTCCTAGGACTGAACTGCTCTGATACCACTTTTCTCACGACCCAACTAGGGGCCGCGACGGGTATCCGGGGCTAACCACCGAGCACTGCTCGTTCTATTACTCATCATACTCAATTATAAGAAAATCATCTTTCATTTTGAAAACATAATTACTTTCATATACATATGCCTCTCGGCCATCAAAATAATATACATATACATAATAGCATCCTCGTGAGACCATATAACCCATACTGCATATCTACGAGCCTCTACTGGAGTACTAGACATAGGGACGGGACAAGACCCCGTCGTGCCCAAAATACATATACATATATATATACACAAAAGTATAAACCCGATTAGCACCTCCGGAATAATGGAGTGCTCCTGCAAATCTGCTCCTAAAGGTCTGTGCCGTCTCCCTGTCTACCTGTGGGCATGAACATAGCGTCCAAAGAAAACGGACGTCAGTATGAATATTGTACTGAGTATGTAAGGCATGAATGAAATAAGCATGATAGAGAAATCATAAGTCATAAGGTTAAGGCAAAACCTGCGCGACCTTTAGGGATGAATACATTTCATACATATATCATATATATACATAATCGTCGTACATGAATCATCACAGCGTATACATCATTATGTCATATAATTCATCATCGTAGTACCGTATCTGCTCATACACATAAAACATTATCCGTATTCAGCCACGTAGGGCTCGACAATATCCGTATTCGGCCGAGTAGTGGCTCGACAGTATCCGTATTCGGCCACGTAGTGGCTCGACAGTATCACATACATATCATTCGTATTCGGCCACGTAGTGGCTCGACAATATCACATACATCATAACAAGGATCAGTATATCTCATCATCATCATTGTCATCACATACATCTTATAAGCGTATCGTAACCTTTCATTAATGCATGGATTTAAATTTAAAGACAATCTATGAAAATCACATCATATTCGTAGCATGGACTTCGTATGAATATCGTAGGATAGAATTAATAATCTCTAGTCTTAAGCTCAACATTACCACTATCGTTTATATAGCATATCTCTTTACTTTATCTCATATGAAATCCTCTATGGAAATAGACTCGCAACTTTGCGGAATATTGGGCATAAGACGTGCAATAAGGCTTATGGACAATCTATAACAATGTCGGGGTGACATAAGGTCGAGAGCCCCCGATTACATTATAGTGCATTCATAGGTATTCCGCCTCACCTTGAAGGAATTAGTACATAAGGTGAGTGTATACAACAAGTAACACCAATAGATTATAGTTAATGTCGTAAGCTTGGTAGGAACGTTATACCATGAGTCTTTAGACTTAAGCTTATCATCTTCATTATCATATTCATAACGCATTCCTCATCTTTATCTCATAAGAAGATCTCTATCAATGTTGACTCGCAGTTCCGGAATATAAGAAAGTCAGGGAGAGGGAGAGAAATAATATCATAGGAATCGTATAAGGATTTCCATCTTCGTAGGAATGTCGTTCATGAGCTTTAGGACTCCTAGACTTAGATTCATCATCAATATCGTCATGCTCATACATGTCTCTTTTCTTTATCTTGTGATACTCTTTATAATCGTAGACTCATAGCTTTTGATACGTAGGAAAATCATGAAGAAGGAGGGGACATCATACTATAGGATTCATGCCTTAGAAAGAAGGGACTAGCCTTACATACCTTTTCCTTTAGCTATTCCACCGCTTGATCGTTCCCCTTCAATATTCGCGTTCCTACCTTCAAGAGAAGTCGTACGAACGTTAGTCAATCGATTACTTAAGAGTGCTTACTATTTCTAGGAAAATTTATGCAGTATCTCCTTTGTTTATACAACTTTCCTCATATAGTATATCAACTCCCAAACGTTCATAGCAACATTCACAATATCTCAAGCAACAATCATCGTTTATCTACATTTACCACAATTCACCATTTCCCTTCGATTTCTCCACAATTATAGTTATAACTCATTATCGCGTTTTCACATATATAATACTTATTCCATGGTCTAAAGGTCATTTATAACATATTCACAATCACAACATACCAACATTCATGATTCACCCCAACCACTATTCAACAATGACACTATTCACTCATTTAAGACCCATTTTCTATGTCTTTCTACAATTCAAGTGTCTTAGCCTTCCAATACCTTAAACAACATGGTATGGTCATAAAACATACCTTAGAGGATGGATGAACAACCCTTGAGTGGGACTTCTCTTCTTGCACCAAAACCCTAATTCACTTCCATTGAGTTTTCTTGGTGTACATGAGCTTTTGCTAGGTTTCACACACTTGTTTTCATGGATTTGGTGTAGTTGATCATGGTTTTCCCTTGAATCCTTGCTGATGAATATTATAGAGTGTTCTAGAGTTTTCTTGAAGAGAGGAGAGTGAAAATGAAATTAATTAATGAGGGAATAGTCCTTATATTAAATGTTGAAACCTGTCCCGACCAAGTTATACGGACCAACATACGGTCCGTACATTTTATACGGGCCGTATGTGTGGCCGTATGTTTGTTCCAGTAGGTGGTGCTCCTCTTGGCTAAAGATACGGCCTAACATACGGCCAGTATAATTTATACGGTCTGTATGTTGGGCCATATAGTGCCCAGTTGTTCCGTTTTCGTTCTCGTTGACTCGTTTGATCTTCGATACTAGTGGAACCTTCTTGACACTTGTTTAACACCTCAATACCAATATAAGGGACGTCATTACTCGTCTCTAAGACATCATTATGCCATCATTAACCCGTCGTCCATAATTCCTACCCGACACATAACATATCCTTTACTTTCTTTGTCAAACTTCTTCCTTTTAGTCAAATGTCTTTAAATCGCGATTAAGATCATCAAATGCTATTTATTACTTATCCAACTCACCGTATACCTCGTGCTCTTCGCTATCCCATTCACTGTACGCTAACGGGAAATTTTCCAAGGTGTAACAAATGGGGTCACATAAGATAAGATGGATCCTGGGTCAATAAGGGGATAAACATATAAGCGAAGACTGTTAGTGTACCTATGACAACATCTGCACGGGCCTTTGTATCATGACAACCTACCAGTGCATAAAAATAGTTTTTGCCACCGCCTCTATTGCTGGACTTTGCGGCTCCACTCGCCTGCTGGGATTTAGAATTACGAGGAGTTGCTGAATTTCTGGACTGGGCCATATTTCCTCCGGTACTTTGTCTAGCTGACCGACAATCTCTCTAAAAATAGCGTCGCTAGCCACAACTATAGCATACATCCATAGCCAAACGACATTCACCTGGGTGACTCTTACCACATTTATTGCAAACTGTAATAGTATAAGTCTATTGACAACACTAGCCTGAGAGTAGGAACCTACTGGCCTGAAACTCTATTTCTTCTAATCATTCCTGAAATTTAGGGCTGGGGCATTGGCTGCAGATGGAGTGGGTCCTGAAGACATGTTCTTAAAGAATTTTTTGCCTCCACCTCCCCCATGACTGAATTTACCTGCAGACTTAGCTCATTTACTGATTTCCCTCTCTTTCTCTTTCCGAAGTGCTTCTTCTTCTTTCATTTGATCCTTATGACCTTGCACAGAAGCAACCATCTTGGCAATGGTCATGTTGTTATTTTGAGCAGTCGTATTTGCATCACCGTGCTAAGCAAATTTGAGTCCAAGAACAAATCTCCTAACAGCGGCCTTCATATAGCGAACCATATGGGGAGCATGCTTGGCCAATGAAACGAACTTGTGATAAAATTCTTGGAATGTCATGTTATTTTGCCTTAGTCTCTCAAACTCAATAGCCTTTACTTCCCTGACCTCAATTGGCATGAAGTGTCAAGAAAAGCATCTGCAAACTCATCCCAAGTAGCAGAAAGTGCATCTTCCCATTGTTCCCATGAGTCATACCAGTTATGGGCCACATCCCGCAACTGAAAGGCACCAATCTCCACTGCTTCTACTTCAGTAGCATGCATAATGCGGAACACCTTCTGCAGCCCATCAATATAGTTCTTTGGATCCTCCTCTTCCTTAGTCCCTGTGAACACTGGAGGTTTCATCTGCAAGAATTCCTAAGTCTTGGAACTAGTAGATCTTCCACTAGCACTGACGCTAGGAGTTGTTTCCTGACGTTGAGCCTGATTAGCAATAATTTAGGTAAGTAACTGGATAGCTCCCCTGACATCCATATCTGAAGCGCTAGGAGGTGTAGCTGTTGGCACTGCTGGGTCTAAAGCAACTGTTTGAGTCTGAACGTCTCCTTCTTTAACTGCATCAGCAACAGCCCTTTGGCTGGTAGCTGAAGTCCTCTTCGTGCACTTTCTTTTCGGAGCCATTTTCTGAAATACGTAATTCGTACGAGTTAGAAGAATTCCTGAAAGTACTGCTCTAACTTCACGATCTAGAGTATGAAAGAAGTGAGACAATCCTGAATGTCTTGGTGGTCAACTGTTTATATGTGTGGGGCCCTCAGACACATAAAAATGACCCCACTGAACATTGTTTCATAGACTCTCTAAGACACTTGAACCTAAGCTCTAATACCGATATTTGTCATGCCCCGAACCATGGCCTAGACGTAACACGACACTCGATGCTTGGCTACATGTGACCGAGTGAACCACATGGCTTGCTAACTCAACCTGGGCATGAACTGATGCGGAATAAATAATGAACATGCATAATTTAAGTAAAGCGTGGGACCATAAATCGTATGTATGAAAATATCATAATATCATAATGAGGAATAGTCTAAATAAACTTAATAATAATGAGCCAAAATGGCTAGACGACTCTGAATATCTGACATAACATAACGTTAGTACGTGGCGTCTGATCTCTGCCCGATCTGCTAAGCTATCTTGTACCATGCCGGTGTACAAGACATGATCATGACATGAATGGATCCAAATCCCTCAATAGAGACAATATGAAGGAATCATCCTAACTAGGCAGAGCTATCCTTATCCTACGCCGGCAAACGTAGTTTCAGATGTAAAACCTTCTCGGTAATCTGTGCAACTCCCAAAACTATGGACATGATATAGTTGGCAAGAAGCCCATGAATTTCATAAAATGACTTGTCTTATAACATGAATATTGTTATATAATATACTTGCAAGAAAACGTGTAGACATGTATAATTTTCATGAAATTAAGCTTAATAGTTCATAACTTGTATTTAAAAACACATGGAATTCAAAGCATGGTTTTTCATGGATTACAGGCAGATTCTGTAATGACCCATTTAGTCGTTATTAAAATCCTCCTCGAACCCTGTACAAAAGTCAAGCTTCGCGTTATAAAAGGCTAGGCTTATGAAAATGTCCCGCGTAAAATTAGAAGGGGAGTCAAATTCATTGAAGTCAAAATTGTGGGCCTAGGGTCATGACCCTTCGCTGCAGCGGTCCAGTGGCCGTCGCAGCAGGTCTGCTGTAGCGAAAGAGCATGGGCCAGATCCCAATAAATGCCTTATTTTGGGATTTTTTGCCACTTTTCTCCGAAAACCATATTCTAAGTTGACTTCTGCGAGGGTTCTTGTATTGGGCACCTGAAAAAAACTTCGCCAAGGTAAGCCTCCAAACATCATGTTTTATTTCAATTGGTAAAAGAAATTCTTCCCGTAGATAAAACATCATTATGCATGTATGATTGTTGTGTAACCCTTGTACTCGTGTTCGTAAATCCTAGGGTTCTTGGTCAAGCGTCAGTTCCGCAACGCGGTAGGGAAGGTTGCACGCACGTTCGTGGTAGCTTCTTCGCATCCAGGTAGGTTATGGTTTTCTTGAGTTAGACTTTGATTAGTGAAACCTATATATGAGGTAGAATTAATGGGATATATTGTGATGGATAATCCTGATAATAATTGAAGAACAAACATATACATTTATGTAAGGCACATTTACCAGGGGTAACGAGGTAGCCTTGTTGTGAACTCATGGTCCGAGGTTCATTCTGGAATGAGTGCTACATGGACACCATGGGTCTCCTGCAGGTCATGGCTATTTGGGGAAACCATTACCATTTAGCATGTGTATATATGGTTGGTGAGAGACTACATTTCTTTCACTATACTTCCGTAATTATTTTCTTTTTGTATATATATAGTGTGTGTGTGTGTGTGTGTGTGTGTGTATTCTGTTGATGGGGTTCGAGGGTTTATGGCATTGTATTGAGGTATGTCTCACTTCCGAGATTCCAAAAGTTAGATCCTTTTGTAGCAAAGTAGTTATGCCGTATAATGCATTTAATGTTTATGTTAGGAAAGGCTAAGAATGAAATACTTAACACGTGTGTTCTGTTTTCATGAGTTGTTGATATTTATCATAAGGAATAATCTATAAGTAGATAGTAGTTGAGGGTTGTCTAGAGTAGTATTACTATTGTGTCTTCTGGTTAATTAATAAATTCGCTGTGTTTTGGGAATAAAAGGGGAACGTAATCAGTTATGATAGGATGAAGTTGTATGAAGAGTTGTCCCGGTTTCTTATTTTCGAGATATGGATGTCAGAGAGTCTGTGAAATATGCGATGTTGTTGGGTTACGTTAGTCCTTTATATGTGATTATGTAAGTGTTAGTGATAGAGAGGTTCCGAGTAATTTAATGATAAACTATTTTTTAATGGGAATGGCTAATAGGAGTAATTGTTTATTAACATACATGTTTATTCAATTTGATTTTATATTCTATTGCGTGAACTAATCTTAGTTGGCCTATAATGCATACCAGTACGTGTGGTGTACTGATACTACTCTTGCTACATTCCTTTTGGGGTATAGGTATGTTTCAGGTTATTATTGAAGGTTTCATTAGCTGATTGACGGACATCTCCCTACAGCTTTCCTCATCTCATTCCAGGAAGAAGCTGTGGCATTATATTTTCGGTCTATTCCTTGTATTATAGAAGCTCTTGTACATGTCTAGACTAGATCCCGAGAGTTGGATGGTTTTCTCTTGATTTTATGAAAAGGAGTATGATGTTTTCTACCTATTGCTTATGCTAGTAGTCACATAGTTATAAAGACGAGTTTTCAATAATGGGTTGGTTAGTAAGGGTTCGCCTACTAGATGATAATGCAATAGGTGCCCGTGCGATCCGTAATTTGGGTCGTGATAGTTGGTATCAGAGCCTAGGTTACCGGTCTCACATTGTGCAATAGCTAAGTCTTGTAGAGTCCCGTGGAATGGTATGTTGATATCCATACCCATCCATGGGAGACTATTAGGGCATTTAGGAATGTTTCCCTTCTTTCATTCCTATCGTGTTATTTCAGTGTCTGAAATTCAGGTTGAGTCCAATTGGTATCTCGATGAGTCAAATTGGTATCTGGTGATATGTATATGGTGTAATTGTCAATAGTGTCTGGTTACAAATGTGTGTGTCCGTAAGTAGACGATTGTGTGTAAAATATCGAGTTTTCCCCATACTTTACGGAATTTTGGAGAGGGCAAACCCCCGGCCCACTGTGTCAGTTTCCTTGCTGCAGCGGTGGAAGTCCCGTTGCAACGGGTCTGTCGTCACGACACGCATGTCCCATGCGACCAACCCATAATTTCCCTTCGCCCTGCCCCGCGAACCATGTCTCGCCGTGACGAGACCACTGCAACGACAAAACATCCGCTGCAGTGTAGGCCAACCAGTAGCCATAAGACCTGTTCCCACATTTTTCAAGACCTGTGCAATTCAACCATAAACCAAGCAAAACATTGATATCTTAAACACAACCTTACATAAAACATATAGCTCCACGGGGGAAATTGTCTTACAAAACCATCCAAACAAAAATATTCAGCAGATCATGATAAATAACGGAAATGAAAGTTGTCCAAACATCCAAAACACAAACCTAGAACAAAAGGAAATATTGTCTGAAAGTACGCCATACGAGGGCTGAAATAACCATGCTAAAAGGGGGAAGGGGGGATCACTGGTTTCTCAGCCTGCTGGACGCCGCGCCACTATTTATACTTGAGCTGCTGGAGGAGTCAGTGTCTAGGCCAGACATGCTCAGGAAGGAGAACTGCTCGGCATCGGCGTTGGTTACCTTAGGAAGCTTGGACCGCGGCTTCACCATCTTCAATATCCTCTTTATTCCCTTCCACATCCGGGCAAACAGCTTGTCCCTGGCCCTGTTCTACTTCTTCTCAGCGTCAAAATCCTTGTGGAGCTCCCTATGGGACTCAGTCAAAGAACTATACACACTCGGTGGAAGTCCACTGAATCCTGCATCTTGGTCTAGCCCAAACCCACCGGCGCCAACAGTACCACTAGATAAACCCACCTCAAAAGCAGACCGTGTCTAACTAGTCATCACACCCCTCATGGTGGCCAACTCAAACTCTATCCGCTCAAGGAGACCCTAGGGCTCGGAAGAATCACCTCTGTCTCTTCCTTTCTCCTCTTGCTTTCTATCACTGTCCTCGCTACCCGAGCTAATCCTCTTCCCCTTGCTTTGGGATTTAGAGCCCTTTACCCTCAACGAGTCGAAGTCACCATCAGAATGAACCCACATATCATTATTCTCCCTAGGGACATTAAATCGCAAGAAGAGCAAGGTAATGAGAGTAGGAAAAATAAGACTCGGACCCGGCTTATCCAGAAAAGCTCTCAATTCTAAGATCACCTGATTACCCACATTCACCGGTACCCCATCTAGCATGCAATCCACCACAAGAGCCCGGGGATAAGTGACATCATTAGTATTACTTGAAGGGCAAACTCGGCGAGACACGAGTTGCAGCTATTTAATAGCATCAGTAGTGAAGTAGTTGGCCTTAATCCCAGTCCGGCTATAGGCCCAAGTAACCTTACGCCTCTTCGACTCCACCACCAAAGTGTTCATGAGCCACTGCCCATTACTCTCTTGATCCTTGTCATTCATGGCATTGTCGTAGTGATTTTCAAGCCCGTAGAGATCATTGATCACCTCCGCACCAAACGATACCCTAACACCTCGAAGAAAAACTGTCGGGTTAGGGAGGGTCAAATCTGCTGTCAGGAGCATAGCATAAAATTCCCTAACCCAGTGAGCATTGTACTTGTCTGAGGACTTCACCAATTTAGTCCACTTGATTTTATGAAGGCGATTATAAAATTTGGGAGCGAACTCATCCACCTAGTCCAAAATGAAATCCTGCGCGGGCAATATTAGCTTCGTTTTCTGCTCCATAAAATACCTCGTACACTGACCAAAGACAAATCGATTGTAGGAAGGAGAAGCATTGGGGTTCGAGGCAATGGGAGAGGCACCTTGCTCTTGAGCCATGGCTTAGCGAAAATAATTACCTAGAAAAGAAAGACGACATTAGTTTTATATTAACATAGGGTAACGAAGATAGGGTTTTATAAAATGAGATTAACCGCAAAAAATGAGCAAAAAGTTTAGATTCTGCCCAAAAATTTCCGCTGCAGCGGGCTCGTCCTAGTAAAGCAGCCCTTCACCGTGAAGAAACTGCCCAATTCCCAGTTTGTCATCATGATGAGCCACGTCTTGTCACGACGGTTCTGCTGCGGCGGGATCCCGATCGCTGCAGCGAAACCCCATATTCCCCAAACTAGAAAACCCCCATTTTGAGAATAAAACCCTAAAATTTTGCCACTACCAACGGATTTCAACCAAGATCAAATAGTATACCAACGTGCATGTACTTTACACCCACGAAAACATGGTTTTAACAACTGTATGCCTCTAGATTTCTAGCAACAACAAAAAGAATAAAACAACTACCACATCCCAAAAATGATGTTTTACACCAACATTCACAGCAGATCTTGAGTAGGAAATGATTTTAAGACTATGAGGACGTTAAATATCATGTATAACCCGAGTTCTTTCAACCCTAACAAATCACAAACCCACATTCTCCGCAAATCCAAAGTTCTTCTAGATAGACTTCACATAGCTAGTTTATTTTAACAACTACAACATGGAAAGGGAAAATTGTCACAATAGAGTAAGAAATATGAGAGAAAAGTGTGAAGAACATACCTTGAAAGCTGATAAATATGATAAAGGGATAGTGACCCTGATTCATGTGTTGTTGTGGAGAGAAGGTAAGAAAGAGAGAAAAGAGTAAGGCGTGGTTATGAAGAGAGTGAATATGGAGAGTTAGAGAGTTTGAGAGGGGGAAATAGTGGGAAATGGGGGAGTGGAAACGGATGGAATGTTAAATGAGGAGGGGGAGGAGTTGTAATCCCTCCCCAACAGCCGGGTCTGTTAAGAGGAGTTTTCGCTACAGCGGTCCTCTTTCTCGCTGCAGGGAGCCCGCCGAGGCGAGGGACCAGCCGCTACAGCGGTCCTCGCCTAAAGGTTTTTTCCCTTTTTCCCGTGTTGTATTATGTGCACTGTGTATTCCAATACCCCTTGGTTCCAATAGCGTATTCCACCCTAACCAAACCCAGACCCAATCCATAAGGTAAAATACTCTATTCATTTGACCTTGGGCAATGAGTCAACCTTCCAACCTCTCATCCATTCTAGTCCGTTCAGGGGCGAACTGTTGTTTAATTGGTATCTGATGTAATGACCCGTTTGGTCATTATTGAAATCCTTCTCGAACCATTTACAAAATCCAAGCTTCGCCTTATAAACGGGTAGGCTTATTAAAAAGTCCCGCGTAAAATTAGAAGGGGAGTCAAATTTGTAGAAGTCAAAACTATCGACCCAAGGTCAAGACCCTTCACCGCAGAGGTCCAGTGGCCGCCGCAGCGGGAATCCCACTACTGCAGTGAAGAGGCGTTGGCCAGATCCCTATAAATGCCTTATTTTGGGATTTTGTCCCACTTTTCCAAAAACCTTATTCTAAGTCGACTTCTCTGAAGATTATTGGATCGGGCACCCAAAAAAAACTTTGCCAAGGTAATCCTCCAAACATCGTTCTTGATTTTAATTCGTAAAGAAATTCTTCCTGCAGATAAAATTTTTCCCTCAAAGTTAGTAAAGGGGAAAGACGTGATGCATGTATGATTGTTGCGTAACCCTTGTACTCGTGTTCGTAAATTCCAAGGGTTCTCGGTCAAGCTTTAGTTCCACAACGCGGTAGGGAAGGTTGCACACACATTCGTGATAGCTGCTCGGTATCGAGGTAGGTTATGATTTACTTGAGTTAGACTTTGATTAGTGAAACGTATATATGACGTAGAATTAACGGGAGAAAGCATGATTAGGTCTTCGGAAAGAAGTTCGGTTGGACATACGGTTGGTTGACACTGTTAGCATTAAAAGGGCTTATAGTAGTGGGAAACTTAGCTAATTTTTCTAAGAGGGATATTACTGTTGCATGTGTAATCATGGAAGGTCTAGAAGGGTTGGGAGTGATGCAGTTGTAAATTGGTCTTGGTATAGGTTGGATTTTGATATGTTAGGTGATGCGTACTTTACTATAGTAGCTTCCGTTGTATGTATGCATGATTAATAGTGAGTTCTAGTACGATTCGTGGTAATTCGATTGGAACATCACTGATTCTGAGTTACGACCAAAACCGATGAGTCATGACGAGTGCCTGATCTCTAGTGACCAAACACCCTATGCTCATATCTGAATAACACTATATACCAAGGGCCCATAAATAACTCTCTCTGAACTATATTGACTCAAGAAAGCGGGACATTATGATCTCTATAAAATCTGTATATATATAAGCTGGAAAGAACAATGCGAGCCGACTAGGCCGCCACATATGGTGTACACAAAAGAATAGGAGCCCACAAGGCTACATCATCTGTCTAATACATACAACTTTCTACAGACCTCTACTCGAATAAAAGCTGTAGAAAGGACGGGACAGGGCCCCGTCATACCCAAGTGCATATACATCTCAAAAGAATGGCATACCAAAATAGACTGCAGCTTCGGAGCAAATGGAGCGCACTGACCACTGTTGGGCAGAGGTCCTACTGAGTTGGACCGCCTGTCTGTCTACCTAAACTTGCGGGCATGAACGCAGCCCCCCCTCCCCCGGGCAATAGGGGAGTCAGTACGGATAATGTACTGAGTATGTAAGACATAAGAGTAACATAAACATAAAAATCATGAACGGAATCTGAAACTCAAAAGCCAATCTGACTGCCTGAATGCATCTATATGACTAAGTATCTTAAAGTATTTGTATAAATTTGTATAACTGGCCATGCCTCAGTGGACGTATAATATGCCTTCTCTCAGTGATAATCATGCTCATTATATATATATATATATATATATATATATATATATATATATATATATATATATATATATATATATATATATAGTGCTGAGGAACGTTCAACCCGATCTATATCTATTATCCCATTGGCCTCTCTGCGGCCATCGTCATTATCATCATATACATTGGTGCGGAACGTGCAGCCCGATCCATAAATTATCATCACTGTGCACTAGTTGATCAGGTGGTAATGCGTATATAACGCCTATCCATTTCCCCATACCCCATACATATAATATACGCGTATATAATTCTTTCTGGTCACGGGTCAATATGCATATAAAAATATGAATGCAATGCATGAATAAGATGAATACATAAAACTCTCAGAGTGACACAAGGTCGTACTATCTCCGATGAACATCCTTTGAGCTAACTTAACCAACATAAGAAATCTCATGACCCATGAATAGAAGGAACAATCATAAACGGGGTATAGGAGCAATAAATACTAAAGTACTCATAGTGCTTCTAAGAGTAGAGTAATATGGAAGCTCGTCTGCTCGCTTGTTCGTTCATATCATAAGATCATGCCAAAAATGAAGAAAAGGATAGCCTTAGCGTAACTTAACGTCTCCTTAATCACTTAACGTTCTCCTTCCAAGTTTGCAAGGTCTACATTCAAGAGGATTCACAATGAAGTTAAGTCTTGAAAACATGCTTAAGTTCAAATTAGAGTGACTAAGAGGCTGACGAAATTTGGGCAGCACTTCTCCTATTTCATCGACTACCACCATATGACAAAACAACTCCCGAACGACAATAACAACATCCATAATATCACAATCAAGAAGTTATATCAATTTACTCCAAAGTTTAGCCAAAATCCCCTTTTCAAGTTCACCTCATAGTGATCTTCTTCATTACACCATTCATGGCTTCTCTACTTTAATTCTTTTGCTTTCTAAGGGGTACTAAAACTTTACATCAACTCAACCATAAGAATAAGATGGAAAACATATCTTATAATCAAATAAATTCACCTCACTCAACTCCCTCCAAGATCAAGTTCACCACAACTTTGAAGAGAAGTAAGAACAATCACCTTCCATGGATTACCTTTGAGTTTTGATGTTGACTCTCTCCTTGGATGATATGTAAAGGTGTGAAGTGATTAGGAACCTTCAAGAACTCTTTTTAAGTCTCTAAATAGGTGGGGAAATAAGTGTGGAAATTTGGAAATAAGGTTGGGGTCGTTTGGGATTTAAAAAGGTTGCAAAATCACCCCCACCCCACCCTACTTTGCGATGAGTATGCGGCCGCATACTCCCTCCACAACTTAGGGGTGATGTTAGGCAGTGAATGCTACCAACAAGGTGAGTTTCCAGCCAGTTTTATTCACGGCAAACTCAGTTTGCGGCCGCAAACTAGACCACAAACTCCGACTTTCACAAAAATGCGTTCTTTTCGATTCGTTTGACCGCCAATCCTTATGGAGCCTTCTTGGCACTTATATAAAACTTCATTAACCATCCAAGGGTCTCTATATCTATTCCTAAAAGTGATGCTAAGCAATGTATAACTCAAATGACACGAAATCTTTCCAAACACGACTCCACCTCAACTTTCTCCATTCGACGAACTTACTTCAATTGCTCCATATAACTCCGAAACCTTAAGGTATACACTTAGCATTATCGAATACCGTTCTTAACCTTATAAGGGATTCATGCCCACTTTAGGCTTACATTAGCATATTAATAATGCGAGCGTCCCGAAAATTCCAAGGTGTAACATTCTGGCATCACTTCGTGTTTATGATTGATTATGTTCGGCTAAGACATTATGGATACTGCTTATAATGGAAATTGCTGATAATATACTACGATGGATAATCCTAATAATAATTGAAGATGGAACATATACATCTATGTAAGGCAGATTTGACAGGGGGTGACGATGTAGCCTTGTTGTGAACTCGTGGTACGAGGTTCGTTCCGGAATGAGTGGTACATAGACACCATGGGTCCCCTGCAGGTCATGGCTATTTGGAGAAAACATTACCATTTAGCATGTGTGTACATGATTGGTGAGAGACTAGATTTATTTCATTGTATTTCCATAATTATTTCCTTTATATATATATATATATATATATATATATATATATATATATACCTATATTCTGTTGATTGTGTTCGAGAGTTTGTGGCATTGTATTGAGGTATGAACCACTTCCGAGATTCCAAGAGTTCGATCCTTTTGTAGAAAAGTAGTTGTGGCTTCTCATGGATTTAATGTTTATGTCAGGAAAGGCTAAGAATGAAATACTTAAAATGGGTGTTCCGTTGTCATGAGTTTTTGATATTTATCATAAGGAATAATCTGTAAGTAGATAGTAGCTGACGGCTATCTAGAGTTGTATTAGTATTGTGTCTGTCGGTTAATTGAGGTATGTCTCACTTCCGAGATTCCAAAAGTTAGATCCTTTTGTAGCAAAGTAGTTATGCCGTATAATGCATTTAATGTTTATGTTAGGAAAGGCTAAGAATGAAATACTTAACACGGGTGTTCTGTTTTCATGAGTTGTTGATATTTATCATAAGGAATAATCTATAAGTAGATAGTAGTTGAGGGTTGTCTAGAGTAGTATTACTATTGTGTCTTCTGGTTAATTAATAAATTCGCTGTGTTTTGGGAATAAAAGGGGAACGTAATCAGTTATGATAGGATGAAGTTGTATGAAGAGTTGTCCCGGTTTCTTATTTTCGAGATATGGATGTCAGAGAGTCTGTGAAATATGCGATGTTGTTGGGTTACGTTAGTCCTTTATATGTGATTATGTAAGTGTTAGTGATAGAGAGGTTCCGAGTAATTTAATGATAAACTATTTTTTAATGGGAATGGCTAATAGGAGTAATTGTTTATTAACATACATGTTTATTCAATTTGATTTTATATTCTATTGCGTGAACTAATCTTAGTTGGCCTATAATGCATACCAGTACGTGTGGTGTACTGATACTACTCTTGCTACATTCCTTTTGGGGTATAGGTATGTTTCAGGTTATTATTGAAGGTTTCATTAGCTGATTGACGGACATCTCCCTACAGCTTTCCTCATCTCATTCCAGGAAGAAGCTGTGGCATTATATTTTCGGTCTATTCCTTGTATTATAGAAGCTCTTGTACATGTCTAGACTAGATCCCGAGAGTTGGATGGTTTTCTCTTGATTTTATGAAAAGGAGTATGATGTTTTCTACCTATTGCTTATGCTAGTAGTCACATAGTTATAAAGACGAGTTTTCAATAATGGGTTGGTTAGTAAGGGTTCGCCTACTAGATGATAATGCAATAGGTGCCCGTGCGATCCGTAATTTGGGTCGTGATAGTTGGTATCAGAGCCTAGGTTACCGGTCTCACATTGTGCAATAGCTAAGTCTTGTAGAGTCCCGTGGAATGGTATGTTGATATCCATACCCATCCATGGGAGACTATTAGGGCATTTAGGAATGTTTCCCTTCTTTCATTCCTATCGTGTTATTTCAGTGTCTGAAATTCAGGTTGAGTCCAATTGGTATCTCGATGAGTCAAATTGGTATCTGGTGATATGTATATAGTGTAATTGTCAATAGTGTCTGGTTACAAATGTGTGTGTCCGTAAGTAGACGATTGTGTGTAAAATATCGAGTTTTCCCCATACTTTACGGAATTTTGGAGAGGGCAAACCCCCGGCCCACTGTGTCAGTTTCCTTGCTGCAGCGGTGGAAGTCCCGTTGCAACGGGTCTGTCGTCACGACACGCATGTCCCATGCGACCAACCCATAATTTCCCTTCGCCCTGCCCCGCGAACCATGTCTCGCCGTGACGAGACCACTGCAACGACAAAACATCCGCTGCAGTGTAGGCCAACCAGTAGCCATAAGACCTGTTCCCACATTTTTCAAGACCTGTGCAATTCAACCATAAACCAAGCAAAACATTGATATCTTAAACACAACCTTACATAAAACATCTAGCTCCACGGGGGAAATTGTCTTACAAAACCATCCAAACAAAAATATTCAGCAGATCATGATAAATAACGGAAATGAAAGTTGTCCAAACATCCAAAACACAAACCTAGAACAAAAGGAAATATTGTCTGAAAGTACGCCATACGAGGGCTGAAATAACCATGCTAAAAGGGGGAAGGGGGGATCACTGGTTTCTCAGCCTGCTGGACGCCGCGCCACTACTTATACTTGAGCTGCTGGAGGAGTCAGTGTCTAGGCCAGACATGCTCAGGAAGGAGAACTGCTCGGCATCGGCGTTGGTTACCTTAGGAAGCTTGGACCGCGGCTTCACCATCTTCAATATCCTCTTTATTCCCTTCCACATCCGGGCAAACAGCTTGTCCCTGGCCCTGTTCTACTTCTTCTCAGCGTCAAGATCCTTGTGGAGCTCCCTATGGGACTCAGTCAAAGAACTATACACACTCGGTGGAAGTCCACTGAATCCTGCATCTTGGTCTGGCCCAAACCCACCGGCGCCAACAGTACCACTAGATAAACCCACCTCAAAATCAGACCGTGTCTAACTAGTCATCACACCCCTCATGGTGGCCAACTCAAACTCTATCCGCTCAAGGAGACCCTAGGGCTCGGAAGAATCACCTCTGTCTCCTCCTTTCTCCTCTTGCTTTCTATCACTGTCCTCGCTACCCGAGCTAATCCTCTTCCCCTTGCTTTGGGATTTAGAGCCCTTTACCCTCAACGGGTCGAAGTCACCATCAGAATGAACCCACATATCATTATTCTCCCTAGGGACATTAAATCGCAAGAAGAGCAAGGTAATGAGAGTAGGAAAAATAAGACTCGGACCCGGCTTATCCAGAAAAGCTCTCAATTCTAAGATCACCTGATTACCCACATTCACCGGTACCCCATCTAGCATGCAATCCACCACAAGAGCCCGGGGATAAGTGACATCATTAGTATTACTTGAAGGGCAAACTCGGCGAGACACGAGTTGCAGCTATTTAATAGCATCAGTAGTGAAGTAGTTGGCCTTAATCCCAGTCCGGCTATAGGCCCAAGTAACCTTACGCCTCTTCGACTCCACCACCAAAGTGTTCATGAGCCACTGCCCATTACTCTCTTGATCCTTGTCATTCATGGCATTGTCGTAGTGATTTTCAAGCCCGTAGAGATCATTGATCACCTCCGCACCAAACGATACCCTAACACCTCGAAGAAAAACTGTCGGGTTAGGGAGGGTCAAATCTGCTGTCAGGAGCATAGCATAAAATTCCCTAACCCAGTGAGCATTGTACTTGTCTGAGGACTTCACCAATTTAGTCCACTTGATTTTATGAAGGCGATTATAAAATTTGGGAGCGAACTCATCCACCTAGTCCAAAATGAAATCCTGCGCGGGCAATATTAGCTTCGTTTTCTGCTCCATAAAATACCTCGTACACTGACCAAAGACAAATCGATTGTAGGAAGGAGAAGCATTGGGGTTCGAGGCAATGGGAGAGGCACCTTGCTCTTGAGCCATGGCTTAGCGAAAATAATTACCTAGAAAAGAAAGACGACATTAGTTTTATATTAACATAGGGTAACGAAGATAGGGTTTTATAAAATGAGATTAACCGCAAAAAATGAGCAAAAAGTTTAGATTCTGCCCAAAAATTTCCGCTGCAGCGGGCTCGTCCTAGTAAAGCAGCCCTTCACCGTGAAGAAACTGCCCAATTCCCAGTTTGTCATCATGATGAGCCACGTCTTGTCACGACGGTTCTGCTGCGGCGGGATCCCGATCGCTGCAGCGAAACCCCATATTCCCCAAACTAGAAAACCCCCATTTTGAGAATAAAACCCTAAAATTTTGCCACTACCAACGGATTTCAACCAAGATCAAATAGTATACCAACGTGCATGTACTTTACACCCACGAAAACATGGTTTTAACAACTGTATGCCTCTAGATTTCTAGCAACAACAAAAAGAATAAAACAACTACCACATCCCAAAAATGATGTTTTACACCAACATTCACAGCAGATCTTGAGTAGGAAATGATTTTAAGACTATGAGGACGTTAAATATCATGTATAACCCGAGTTCTTTCAACCCTAACAAATCACAAACCCACATTCTCCGCAAATCCAAAGTTCTTCTAGATAGACTTCACATAGCTAGTTTATTTTAACAACTACAACATGGAAAGGGAAAATTGTCACAATAGAGTAAGAAATATGAGAGAAAAGTGTGAAGAACATACCTTGAAAGCTGATAAATATGATAAAGGGATAGTGACCCTGATTCATGTGTTGTTGTGGAGAGAAGGTAAGAAAGAGAGAAGAGAGTAAGGCGTGGTTATGAAGAGAGTGAATATGGAGAGTTAGAGAGTTTGAGAGGGGGAAATAGTGGGAAATGGGGGAGTGGAAACGGATGGAATGTTAAATGAGGAGGGGGAGGAGTTGTAATCCCTCCCCAACAGCCGGGTCTGTTAAGAGGAGTTTTCGCTACAGCGGTCCTCTTTCTCGCTGCAGGGAGCCCGCCGAGGCGAGGGACCAGCCGCTACAGCGGTCCTCGCCTAAAGGTTTTTTCCCTTTTTCCCGTGTTGTATTATGTGCACTGTGTATTCCAATACCCCTTGGTTCCAATAGCGTATTCCACCCTAACCAAACCCAGACCCAATCCATAAGGTAAAATACTCTATTCATTTGACCTTGGGCAATGAGTCAACCTTCCAACCTCTCATCCATTCTAGTCCGTTCAGGGGCGAACTGTTGTTTAATTGGTATCTGATGTAATGACCCGTTTGGTCATTATTGAAATCCTTCTCGAACCATTTACAAAAGCCAAGCTTCGCCTTATAAACGGGTAGGCTTATTAAAAAGTCCCGCGTAAAATTAGAAGGGGAGTCAAATTTGTAGAAGTCAAAACTATCGACCCAAGGTCAAGACCCTTCACCGCAGAGGTCCAGTGGCCGCCGCAGCGGGAATCCCACTACTGCAGTGAAGAGGCGTTGGCCAGATCCCTATAAATGCCTTATTTTGGGATTTTGTCCCACTTTTCCAAAAACCTTATTCTAAGTCGACTTCTCTGAAGATTATTGGATCGGGCACCCAAAAAAAACTTTGCCAAGGTAATCCTCCAAACATCGTTCTTGATTTTAATTCGTAAAGAAATTCTTCCTGCAGATAAAATTTTTCCCTCAAAGTTAGTAAAGGGGAAAGACGTGATGCATGTATGATTGTTGCGTAACCCTTGTACTCGTGTTCGTAAATTCCAAGGGTTCTCGGTCAAGCTTTAGTTCCACAACGCGGTAGGGAAGGTTGCACACACATTCGTGATAGCTGCTCGGTATCGAGGTAGGTTATGATTTACTTGAGTTAGACTTTGATTAGTGAAACGTATATATGACGTAGAATTAACGGGAGAAAGCATGATTAGGTCTTCGGAAAGAAGTTCGGTTGGACATACGGTTGGTTGACACTGTTAGCATTAAAAGGGCTTATAGTAGTGGGAAACTTAGCTAATTTTTCTAAGAGGGATATTACTGTTGCATGTGTAATCATGGAAGGTCTAGAAGGGTTGGGAGTGATGCATTTGTAAATTGGTCTTGGTATAGGTTGGATTTTGATATGTTAGGTGACGCGTACTTTACTATAGTAGCTTCCGTTGTATGTATGCATGATTAATAGTGAGTTCTAGTACGATTCGTGGTAATTCGATTGGAACATCACTGATTCTGAGTTACGACCAAAACCGATGAGTCATGACGAGTGCCTGATCTCTAGTGACCAAACACCCTATGCTCATATCTGAATAACACTATATACCAAGGGCCCATAAATAACTCTCTCTGAACTATATTGACTCAAGAAAGCGGGACATTATGATCTCTATAAAATCTGTATATATATAAGCTGGAAAGAACAATGCGAGCCGACTAGGCCGCCACATATGGTGTACACAAAAGAATAGGAGCCCACAAGGCTACATCATCTGTCTAATACATACAACTTTCTACAGACCTCTACTCGAATAAAAGCTGTAGAAAGGACGGGACAGGGCCCCGTCATACCCAAGTGCATATACATCTCAAAAGAATGGCATACCAAAATAGACTGCAGCTTCGGAGCAAATGGAGCGCACTGACCACTGTTGGGCAGAGGTCCTACTGAGTTGGACCGCCTGTCTGTCTACCTAAACTTGCGGGCATGAACGCAGCCCCCCCTCCCCCGGGCAATAGGGGAGTCAGTACGGATAATGTACTGAGTATGTAAGACATAAGAGTAACATAAACATAAAAATCATGAACGGAATCTGAAACTCAAAAGCCAATCTGACTGCCTGAATGCATCTATATGACTAAGTATCTTAAAGTATTTGTATAAATTTGTATAACTGGCCATGCCTCAGTGGACGTATAATATGCCTTCTCTCAGTGATAATCATGCTCATTATATATATATATATATATATATATATATATATAGTGCTGAGGAACGTTCAACCCGATCTATATCTATTATCCCATTGGCCTCTCTGCGGCCATCGTCATTATCATCATATACATTGGTGCGGAACGTGCAGCCCGATCCATAAATTATCATCACTGTGCACTAGTTGATCAGGTGGTAATGCGTATATAACGCCTATCCATTTCCCCATACCCCATACATATAATATACGCGTATATAATTCTTTCTGGTCACGGGTCAATATGCATATAAAAATATGAATGCAATGCATGAATAAGATGAATACATAAAACTCTCAGAGTGACACAAGGTCGTACTATCTCCGATGAACATCCTTTGAGCTAACTTAACCAACATAAGAAATCTCATGACCCATGAATAGAAGGAACAATCATAAACGGGGTATAGGAGCAATAAATTCTAAAGTACTCCTAGTGCTTCTAAGAGTAGAGTAATATGGAAGCTCGTCTGCTCGCTTGTTCGTTCATATCATAAGATCATGCCAAAAATGAAGAAAAGGATAGCCTTAGCGTACCTTAACGTCTCCTTAATCACTTAACGTTCTCCTTCCAAGTTTGCAAGGTCTACATTCAAGAGGATTCACAATGAAGTTAAGTCTTGAAAACATGCTTAAGTTCAAATTAGAGCGACTAAGAGGCTGACGAAATTTGGGCAGCACTTCTCCTATTTCATCGACTACCACCATATGACAAAACAACTCCCGAACAACAATAACAACATCCATAATATCACAATCAAGAAGTTATATCAATTTACTCCAAAGTTTAGCCAAAATCCCCTTTTCAAGTTCACCTCATAGTGATCTTCTTCATTACACCATTCATGGCTTCTCTACTTTAATTCTTTTGCTTTCTAAGAGGTACTAAAACTTTACATCAACTCAACCATAAGAATAAGATGGAAAACATATCTTATAATCAAATAAATTCACCTCACTCAACTCCCTCCAAGATCAAGTTCACCACAACTTTGAAGAGAAGTAAGAACAATCACCTTCCATGGATTACCTTTGAGTTTTGATGTTGACTCTCTCCTTGGATGATATGTAAAGGTGTGAAGTGATTAGGAACCTTCAAGAACTCTTTTTAAGTCTCTAAATAGGTGGGGAAATAAGTGTGGAAATTTGGAAATAAGGTTGGGGTCGTTTGGGATTTAAAAAGGTTGCAAAATCACCCCCACCCCACCCTACTTTGCGATGAGTATGCGGCCGCATACTCCCTCCACAACTTAGGGGTGATGTTAGGCAGTGAATGCTACCAACAAGGTGAGTTTCCAGCCAGTTTTATTCACGGCAAACTCAGTTTGCGGCCGCAAACTAGACCACAAACTCCGACTTTCACAAAAATGCGTTCTTTTCGATTCGTTTGACCGCCAATCCTTATGGAGCCTTCTTGGCACTTATATAAAACTTCATTAACCATCCAAGGGTCTCTATATCTATTCCTAAAAGTGATGCTAAGGAATGTATAACTCAAATGACACGAAATCTTTCCAAACACGACTCCACCTCAACTTTCTCCATTCGACGAACTTACTTCAATTGCTCCATATAACTCCGAAACCTTAAGGTATACACTTAGCATTATCGAATATCGTTCTTAACCTTATAAGGGATTCATGCCCACTTTAGGCTTACATTAGCATATTAATAATGCGAGCGTCCCGAAAATTCCAAGGTGTAACATTCTGGCATCACTTCGTGTTTATGATTGATTATGTTCGGCTAAGACATTATGGATACTGCTTATAATGGAAATTGCTGATAATATACTACGATGGATAATCCTAATAATAATTGAAGATGGAACATATACATCTATGTAAGGCAGATTTGACAAGGGGTGACGATGTAGCCTTGTTGTGAACTCGTGGTACGAGGTTCGTTCCGGAATGAGTGGTACATAGACACCATGGGTCCCCTGCAGGTCATGGCTATTTGGAGAAAACATTACCATTTAGCATGTGTGTACATGATTGGTGAGAGACTAGATTTATTTCATTGTATTTCCATAATTATTTCCTTTATATATATATATATATATATATATATATATATATATATATATATATACCTATATTCTGTTGATTGTGTTCGAGAGTTTGTGGCATTGTATTGAGGTATGAACCACTTCCGAGATTCCAAGAGTTCGATCCTTTTGTA
The DNA here is from genome assembly GCF_019175385.1 of Lycium barbarum. Classification (NCBI taxonomy): domain Eukaryota; kingdom Viridiplantae; phylum Streptophyta; class Magnoliopsida; order Solanales; family Solanaceae; genus Lycium; species Lycium barbarum. The sequence continues at coordinate 48,766,030 of NC_083342.1, forward strand.
GAAAAGTAGTTGTGGCTTCTCATGGATTTAATGTTTATGTCAGGAAAGGCTAAGAATGAAATACTTAAAATGGGTGTGCCGTTGTCATGAGTTTTTGATATTTATCATAAGGAATAATCTGTAAGTAGATAGTAGCTGACGGCTATCTAGAGTTGTATTAGTATTGTGTCTGTCGGTTAATTGAGGTATGTCTCACTTCCGAGATTCCAAAAGTTAGATCCTTTTGTAGCAAAGTAGTTATGCCGTATAATGCATTTAATGTTTATGTTAGGAAAGGCTAAGAATGAAATACTTAACACGGGTGTTCTGTTTTCATGAGTTGTTGATATTTATCATAAGGAATAATCTATAAGTAGATAGTAGTTGAGGGTTGTCTAGAGTAGTATTACTATTGTGTCTTCTGGTTAATTAATAAATTCGCTGTGTTTTGGGAATAAAAGGGGAACGTAATCAGTTATGATAGGATGAAGTTGTATGAAGAGTTGTCCCGGTTTCTTATTTTCGAGATATGGATGTCAGAGAGTCTGTGAAATATGCGATGTTGTTGGGTTACGTTAGTCCTTTATATGTGATTATGTAAGTGTTAGTGATAGAGAGGTTCCGAGTAATTTAATGATAAACTATTTTTTAATGGGAATGGCTAATAGGAGTAATTGTTTATTAACATACATGTTTATTCAATTTGATTTTATATTCTATTGCGTGAACTAATCTTAGTTGGCCTATAATGCATACCAGTACGTGTGGTGTACTGATACTACTCTTGCTACATTCCTTTTGGGGTATAGGTATGTTTCAGGTTATTATTGAAGGTTTCATTAGCTGATTGACGGACATCTCCCTACAGCTTTGCTCATCTCATTCCAGGAAGAAGCTGTGGCATTATATTTTCGGTCTATTCCTTGTATTATAGAAGCTCTTGTACATGTCTAGACTAGATCCCGAGAGTTGGATGGTTTTCTCTTGATTTTATGAAAAGGAGTATGATGTTTTCTACCTATTGCTTATGCTAGTAGTCACATAGTTATAAAGACGAGTTTTCAATAATGGGTTGGTTAGTAAGGGTTCGCCTACTAGATGATAATGCAATAGGTGCCCGTGCGATCCGTAATTTGGGTCGTGATAGTTGGTATCAGAGCCTAGGTTACCGGTCTCACATTGTGCAATAGCTAAGTCTTGTAGAGTCCCGTGGAATGGTATGTTGATATCCATACCCATCCATGGGAGACTATTAGGGCATTTAGGAATGTTTCCCTTCTTTCATTCCTATCGTGTTATTTCAGTGTCTGAAATTCAGGTTGAGTCCAATTGGTATCTCGATGAGTCAAATTGGTATCTGGTGATATGTATATAGTGTAATTGTCAATAGTGTCTGGTTACAAATGTGTGTGTCCGTAAGTAGACGATTGTGTGTAAAATATCGAGTTTTCCCCATACTTTACGGAATTTTGGAGAGGGCAAACCCCCGGCCCACTGTGTCAGTTTCCTTGCTGCAGCGGTGGAAGTCCCGTTGCAACGGGTCTGTCGTCACGACACGCATGTCCCATGCGACCAACCCATAATTTCCCTTCGCCCTGCCCCGCGAACCATGTCTCGCCGTGACGAAACCACTGCAACGACAAAACATCCGCTGCAGTGTAGGCCAACCAGTAGCCATAAGACCTGTTCCCACATTTTTCAAGACCTGTGCAATTCAACCATAAACCAAGCAAAACATTGATATCTTAAACACAACCTTACATAAAACATCTAGCTCCACGGGGGAAATTGTCTTACAAAACCATCCAAACAAAAATATTCAGCAGATCATGATAAATAACGGAAATGAAAGTTGTCCAAACATCCAAAACACAAACCTAGAACAAAAGGAAATATTGTCTGAAAGTACGCCATACGAGGGCTGAAATAACCATGCTAAAAGGGGGAAGGGGGGATCACTGGTTTCTCAGCCTGTTGGACGCCGCGCCACTACTTATACTTGAGCTGCTGGAGGAGTCAGTGTCTAGGCCAGACATGCTCAGGAAGGAGAACTGCTCGGCATCGGCGTTGGTTACCTTAGGAAGCTTGGACCGCGGCTTCACCATCTTCAATATCCTCTTTATTCCCTTCCACATCCGGGCAAACAGCTTGTCCCTGGCCCTGTTCTACTTCTTCTCAGCGTCAAGATCCTTGTGGAGCTCCCTATGGGACTCAGTCAAAGAACTATACACACTCGGTGGAAGTCCACTGAATCCTGCATCTTGGTCTGGCCCAAACCCACCGGCGCCAACAGTACCACTAGATAAACCCACCTCAAAAGCAGACCGTGTCTAACTAGTCATCACACCCCTCATGGTGGCCAACTCAAACTCTATCCGCTCAAGGAGACCCTAGGGCTCGGAAGAATCACCTCTGTCTCCTCCTTTCTCCTCTTGCTTTCTATCACTGTCCTCGCTACCCGAGCTAATCCTCTTCCCCTTGCTTTGGGATTTAGAGCCCTTTACCCTCAACGGGTCGAAGTCACCATCAGAATGAACCCACATATCATTATTCTCCCTAGGGACATTAAATCGCAAGAAGAGCAAGGTAATGAGAGTAGGAAAAATAAGACTCGGACCCGGCTTATCCAGAAAAGCTCTCAATTCTAAGATCACCTGATTACCCACATTCACCGGTACCCCATCTAGCATGCAATCCACCACAAGAGCCCGGGGATAAGTGACATCATTAGTATTACTTGAAGGGCAAACTCGGCGAGACACGAGTTGCAGCTATTTAATAGCATCAGTAGTGAAGTAGTTGGCCTTAATCCCAGTCCGGCTATAGGCCCAAGTAACCTTACGCCTCTTCGACTCCACAACCAAAGTGTTCATGAGCCACTGCCCATTACTCTCTTGATCCTTGTCATTCATGGCATTGTCGTAGTGATTTTCAAGCCCGTAGAGATCATTGATCACCTCCGCACCAAACGATACCCTAACACCTCGAAGAAAAACTGTCGGGTTAGGGAGGGTCAAATCTGCTATCAGGAGCATAGCATAAAATTCCCTAACCCAGTGAGCATTGTACTTGTCTGAGGACTTCACCAATTTAGTCCACTTGATTTTATGAAGGCGATTATAAAATTTGGGAGCGAACTCATCCACCTAGTCCAAAATGAAATCCTGCGCGGGCAATATTAGCTTCGTTTTCTGCTCCATAAAATACCTCGTACACTGACCAAAGACAAATCGATTGTAGGAAGGAGAAGCATTGGGGTTCGAGGCAATGGGAGAGGCACCTTGCTCTTGAGCCATGGCTTAGCGAAAATAATTACCTAGAAAAGAAAGACGACATTAGTTTTATATTAACATAGGGTAACGAAGATAGGGTTTTATAAAATGAGATTAACCGCAAAAAATGAGCAAAAAGTTTAGATTCTGCCCAAAAATTTCCGCTGCAGCGGGCTCGTCCTAGTAAAGCAGCCCTTCACCGTGAAGAAACTGCCCAATTCCCAGTTTGTCATCATGATGAGCCACGTCTTGTCACGACGGTTCTGCTGCGGCGGGATCCCGATCGCTGCAGCGAAACCCCGTATTCCCCAAACTAGAAAACCCCCATTTTGAGAATAAAACCCTAAAATTTTGCCACTACCAACGGATTTCAACCAAGATCAAATAGTATACCAACGTGCATGTACTTTACACCCACGAAAACATGGTTTTAACAACTGTATGCCTCTAGATTTCTAGAAACAACAAAAAGAATAAAACAACTACCACATCCCAAAAATGATGTTTTACACCAACATTCACAGCAGATCTTGAGTAGGAAATGATTTTAAGACTATGAGGACGTTAAATATCATGTATAACCCGAGTTCTTTCAACCCTAACAAATCACAAACCCACATTCTCCGCAAATCCAAAGTTCTTCTAGATAGACTTCACATAGCTAGTTTATTTTAACAACTACAACATGGAAAGGGAAAATTGTCACAATAGAGTAAGAAATATGAGAGAAAAGTGTGAAGAACATACCTTGAAAGCTGATAAATATGATAAAGGGATAGTGACCCTGATTCATGTGTTGTTGTGGAGAGAAGGTAAGAAAGAGAGAAGAGAGTAAGGCGTGGTTATGAAGAGAGTGAATATGGAGAGTTAGAGAGTTTGAGAGGGGGAAATAGTGGGAAATGGGGGAGTGGAAACGGATGGAATGTTAAATGAGGAGGGGGAGGAGTTGTAATCCCTCCCCAACAGCCGGGTCTGTTAAGAGGAGTTTTCGCTACAGCGGTCCTCTTTCTCGCTGCAGGGAGCCCGCCGAGGCGAGGGACCAGCCGCTACAGCGGTCCTCGCCTAAAGGTTTTTTCCCTTTTTCCCGTGTTGTATTATGTGCACTGTGTATTCCAATACCCCTTGGTTCCAATAGCGTATTCCACCCTAACCAAACCCAGACCCAATCCATAAGGTAAAATACTCTATTCATTTGACCTTGGGCAATGAGTCAACCTTCCAACCTCTCATCCATTCTAGTCCGATCAGGGGCGAACTGTTGTTTAATTGGTATCTGATGTAATGACCCGTTTGGTCATTATTGAAATCCTTCTCGAACCATTTACAAAAGCCAAGCTTCGCCTTATAAACGGGTAGGCTTATTAAAAAGTCCCGCGTAAAATTAGAAGGGGAGTCAAATTTGTAGAAGTCAAAACTATCGACCCAAGGTCAAGACCCTTCACCGCAGAGGTCCAGTGGCCGCCGCAGCGGGAATCCCACTACTGCAGTGAAGAGGCGTTGGCCAGATCCCTATAAATGCCTTATTTTGGGATTTTGTCCCACTTTTCCAAAAACCTTATTCTAAGTCGACTTCTCTGAAGATTATTGGATCGGGCACCCAAAAAAAACTTTGCCAAGGTAATCCTCCAAACATCGTTCTTGATTTTAATTCGTAAAGAAATTCTTCCTGCAGATAAAAGTTTTCCCTCAAAGTTAGTAAAGGGGAAAGACGTGATGCATGTATGATTGTTGCGTAACCCTTGTACTCGTGTTCGTAAATTCCAAGGGTTCTCGGTCAAGCTTTAGTTCCACAACGCGGTAGGGAAGGTTGCACACACATTCGTGATAGCTGCTCGGTATCGAGGTAGGTTATGATTTACTTGAGTTAGACTTTGATTAGTGAAACGTATATATGACGTAGAATTAACGGGAGAAAGCATGATTAGGTCTTCGGAAAGAAGTTCGGTTGGACATACGGTTGGTTGACACTGTTAGCATTAAAAGGGCTTATAGTAGTGGGAAACTTAGCTAATTTTTCTAAGAGGGATATTACTGTTGCATGTGTAATCATGGAAGGTCTAGAAGGGTTGGGAGTGATGCAGTTGTAAATTGGTCTTGGTATAGGTTGGATTTTGATATGTTAGGTGACGCGTACTTTACTATAGTAGCTTCCGTTGTATGTATGCATGATTAATAGTGAGTTCTAGTACGATTCGTGGTAATTCGATTGGAACATCACTGATTCTGAGTTACGACCAAAACCGATGAGTCATGACGAGTGCCTGATCTCTAGTGACCAAACACCCTATGCTCATATCTGAATAACACTATATACCAAGGGCCCATAAATAACTCTCTCTGAACTATATTGACTCAAGAAAGCGGGACATTATGATCTCTATAAAATCTGTATATATATAAGCTGGAAAGAACAATGCGAGCCGACTAGGCCGCCACATATGGTGTACACAAAAGAATAGGAGCCCACAAGGCTACATCATCTGTCTAATACATACAACTTTCTACAGACCTCTACTCGAATAAAAGCTGTAGAAAGGACGGGACAGGGCCCCGTCATACCCAAGTGCATATACATCTCAAAAGAATGGCATACCAAAATAGACTGCAGCTTCGGAGCAAATGGAGCGCACTGACCACTGTTGGGCAGAGGTCCTACTGAGTTGGACCGCCTGTCTGTCTACCTAAACTTGCGGGCATGAACGCAGCCCCCCCTCCCCCGGGCAATAGGGGAGTCAGTACGGATAATGTACTGAGTATGTAAGACATAAGAGTAACATAAACATAAAAATCATGAACGGAATCTGAAACTCAAAAGCCAATCTGACTGTCTGAATGCATCTATATGACTAAGTATCTTAAAGTATTTGTATAAATTTGTATAACTGGCCATGCCTCAGTGGACGTATAATATGCCTTCTCTCAGTGATAATCATGCTCATTATATATATATATATATATATATATATATATAGTGCTGAGGAACGTTCAACCCGATCTATATCTATTATCCCATTGGCCTCTCTGCGGCCATCGTCATTATCATCATATACATTGGTGCGGAACGTGCAGCCCGATCCATAAATTATCATCACTGTGCACTAGTTGATCAGGTGGTAATGCGTATATAACGCCTATCCATTTCCCCATACCCCATACATATAATATACGCGTATATAATTCTTTCTGGTCACGGGTCAATATGCATATAAAAATATGAATGCAATGCATGAATAAGATGAATACATAAAACTCTCAGAGTGACACAAGGTCGTACTATCTCCGATGAACATCCTTTGAGCTAACTTAACCAACATAAGAAATCTCATGACCCATGAATAGAAGGAACAATCATAAACGGGGTATAGGAGCAATAAATACTAAAGTACTCCTAGTGCTTCTAAGAGTAGAGTAATATGGAAGCTCGTCTGCTCGCTTGTTCGTTCATATCATAAGATCATGCCAAAAATGAAGAAAAGGATAGCCTTAGCGTACCTTAACGTCTCCTTAATCACTTAACGTTCTCCTTCCAAGTTTGCAAGGTCTACATTCAAGAGGATTCACAATGAAGTTAAGTCTTGAAAACATGCTTAAGTTCAAATTAGAGCGACTAAGAGGCTGACGAAATTTGGGCAGCACTTCTCCTATTTCATCGACTACCACCATATGACAAAACAACTCCCGAACGACAATAACAACATCCATAATATCACAATCAAGAAGTTATATCAATTTACTCCAAAGTTTAGCCAAAATCCCCTTTTCAAGTTCACCTCATAGTGATCTTCTTCATTACACCATTCATGGCTTCTCTACTTTAATTCTTTTGCTTTCTAAGGGGTACTAAAACTTTACATCAACTCAACCATAAGAATAAGATGGAAAACATATCTTATAATCAAATAAATTCACCTCACTCAACTCCCTCCAAGATCAAGTTCACCACAACTTTGAAGAGAAGTAAGAACAATCACCTTCCATGGATTACCTTTGAGTTTTGATGTTGACTCTCTCCTTGGATGATATGTAAAGGTGTGAAGTGATTAGGAACCTTCAAGAACTCTTTTTAAGTCTCTAAATAGGTGGGGAAATAAGTGTGGAAATTTGGAAATAAGGTTGGGGTCGTTTGGGATTTAAAAAGGTTGCAAAATCACCCCCACCCCACCCTACTTTGCGATGAGTATGCGGCCGCATACTCCCTCCACAACTTAGGGGTGATGTTAGGCAGTGAATGCTACCAACAAGGTGAGTTTCCAGCCAGTTTTATTCACGGCAAACTCAGTTTGCGGCCGCAAACTAGACCACAAACTCCGACTTTCACAAAAATGCGTTCTTTTCGATTCGTTTGACCGCCAATCCTTATGGAGCCTTCTTGGCACTTATATAAAACTTCATTAACCATCCAAGGGTCTCTATATCTATTCCTAAAAGTGATGCTAAGCAATGTATAACTCAAATGACACGAAATCTTTCCAAACACGACTCCACCTCAACTTTCTCCATTCGACGAACTTACTTCAATTGCTCCATATAACTCCGAAACCTTAAGGTATACACTTAGCATTATCGAATACCGTTCTTAACCTTATAAGGGATTCATGCCCACTTTAGGCTTACATTAGCATATTAATAATGCGAGCGTCCCGAAAATTCCAAGGTGTAACATTCTGGCATCACTTCGTGTTTATGATTGATTATGTTCGGCTAAGACATTATGGATACTGCTTATAATGGAAATTGCTGATAATATACTACGATGGATAATCCTAATAATAATTGAAGATGGAACATATACATCTATGTAAGGCAGATTTGACAGGGGGTGACGATGTAGCCTTGTTGTGAACTCGTGGTACGAGGTTCGTTCCGGAATGAGTGGTACATAGACACCATGGGTCCCCTGCAGGTCATGGCTATTTGGAGAAAACATTACCATTTAGCATGTGTGTACATGATTGGTGAGAGACTAGATTTATTTCATTGTATTTCCATAATTATTTCCTTTATATATATATATATACCTATATTCTGTTGATTGTGTTCGAGAGTTTGTGGCATTGTATTGAGGTATGAACCACTTCCGAGATTCCAAGAGTTCGATCCTTTTGTAGAAAAGTAGTTGTGGCTTCTCATGGATTTAATGTTTATGTCAGGAAAGGCTAAGAATGAAATACTTAAAATGGGTGTTCCGTTGTCATGAGTTTTTGATATTTATCATAAGGAATAATCTGTAAGTAGATAGTAGCTGACGGCTATCTAGAGTTGTATTAGTATTGTGTCTGTCGGTTAATTAATAAATTCGCCATGTTTTCGGAATAAAGGGGGAAGGTAATCGGTTAATATAAGATGTAGCGGCATGAAGAGTTGTCCTGATTTCTTATTTTCGAGATATGGATGTCAGAGAGTCTGTGAAATATGCGAGGCTGACGGGTTAAGTTAGTCATTTATATGTGATAATGTAAGTGTTAGAGATAGAGGGGTTCCGAGTAATTTCATGATAAACTGTTATTTAATAGGAATGGCTAATTGAAGTAATCATTTATTAACATATATGTTTATTCTATTTAATTTTATATTATATTGCGTGAACTAATCTTAGTCGGCTTATGACGCTTGCCAGTACGTGTGGTATACTGATACTACCCTTGCTACTTTCCTTTTGGGTTGTATGTATGTTTCAGGTTATTGTTGAAGGTTTCATTAGCTGATTGACGGACATCTCCCTATGGCTTTGCTCATCTCATTCCAGCCAAAAGTTGTGTCATTTTATTTTCGGTCTATTCATTGTATTATAAAAGATCTTGCACATATCTAGACTAGATCCCGAGAGTTGGAAGGTTTTCTCTTTATTTTATGAAAATGATTAAGATGTTTTCTACCTATTGCTTATGTTAGTAGTCACATAGTTGTAAAGACAAGTTTTCAATAATGGGTTGGTTTGTAAGGGTTCGCCTACTAGATGATAATATAGTTGGTGCCCGCGTGATCCGTAATTTGGGTCGTGATAGATTCTAAATAACCAAAATGGAGTATTAAGAAAACAATAACAAATTATCTGTATAATCATGGTATATCATAGTAAATTTGCTTAGGGTTATCATGAACATGGCAAGAACCCTAGTTTTTGTGTAGCTTCATACTTTCATGGAAGAACGTAGTGTGGGGAAGAACAAAGATGTTCCCACACGTAGGTAGGAGCCTTACATACCTGTTAGTGCTCCAAAACTTGTATAAAAATCTGAACTTTGAGAAGAAGTCCAAAAACCTTTGTGTTGAACCCTTTTGAGTGGGTTTTCTGGAAAACCCTAGTTTGAGAAGCATTGAATTCTATTTAAAGATCATTGATATATGTTAGAATTCACTTGGAATGGTTGAAATAGACATACCTTGATGTTTTCTAATGAAGGAAAGAGAGAACCTTCGTGCTAGGGTGTGCAAATGTGAAAAGTGAGAAATAAAATTAAAGTCTTGTATTTATACTATTCACTAAAGCGAAAAATATACGGGCGTAAAATACGTTCCGTACTTTGAAGTATGGCCCGTACTTCGTAGCCCGTACCTGGATTGTCAAAATCAAATGGCTAGGTTAAGATGTACGAGACGAAAGTGCATCCCGCACTTTTTGCCCGTACCTCGATGGCGATTTCCAGAAAACCTGAAGTACAGCCCGTACAATTTGACGTAGCCCGCCCCTATTACCATCGAAACAAAGTTTTAAATTTCCAATATTACCGTCGTGGTTTCTAAGTCTTGAATCACGAACGTAACATAGTAATAAGGCAGTGGGTGTTACAGTAAGTGACACAGAGAGTTTTATACTGGTTCGGATCACCAGTGTGGTGCTTAATCCAGTCCCTTGGGTTATAAGGGTCTCCTTAGAGCTTTTTGATAATTGATTACAGATATGGGTCAACTTGAACCATGGATCTAACTCGGACAGTTTCTTTGTGACAACCTCGACCTGTATAGCTAGCTATTCTTTTTTTTCCCTACCACTATAAGACTTAAATTGACTATAGTGCTTTTCACAAGATGAAAAGTAAATAGATGTATAACTCAAGTGAAGTTGTAATTGTCTTTGGCTTGTGAGGGCTATATTTATACTTGAAGATAATTCTGCTTCCAAATCTTGGCAGTCAGTGATGAATCAATATTTCCATTCGATTGATTCTTATTTACCTGCTATAAGGTAACCCAAGGGAGTTTGTCTTCATCAGGGATCTTTTAGGTATCCGCTGATTGATCTTCTTTCTTCATTCCTTGTGTATTTGATGTGGCTGACTTGTCTTGATTTTCCTTTTCTTGAAAAGTAGAAAAGGCTTAATGAGTAGTGAGTGATTCTTCTTTCCTTATAAAGTTGGTGCGGCTTGCTGGCCAGTGAGCTGTTCTGATTTCGTTTCCTTTGATGTGGATGGATTAAGAATTTTCTTTATTGAGTTTTATCCTTCGGCTAGTAATTGATGGACTTGATTAATCTTCTTTCCTCGTGGAGAAGTCTTGGCGATCTTTTCCTTCTGCGGTGAGTTTGACAAATCTTATTTCCTTTTATAGTTGACTTGTATTCTCTTATTGTTGGGAGTTTTACTCCTTTCCATATGCTGCATTTGTGGGAGCCACTTCTTCCGTTTTGGATTACCTACACATAAAGAGTATCATCATTAAAATACTACTAATGTAATATAAATTGATCTTGCTGAAGCTAACAATTTCCGCGTTTTTTATGATGACAACTAAAAAGGAATGAGACATTTTGCTTCCCTGTGACAATTGTGATGAAGCTCCACATGAGCATATGCTGGTATGTGAACTTACTTGTTGTACTTCTACCCCTTTGGCATCATCAGAAAACAAAAACAAGAAAAACCCAAATAATAATAATAATAATAAAAAAATAGACAGGCAATAAATAATCAAGGCAGGCAATATAGTGTCATAGTAATACTATCCTAGGCATAAAGAATTGGAAGACACAAACAGTCCTCAGTAGTAGCAAAAACAAAACATGAAAACAGATTGTCCAAAAGTTAGTCACAACAAGGGTCATAAGAGGAGCGCTTCCAAAAGTATTTGAGGGTGTTAATGATGCAGTCAGAGAAGGAGTTGTAGGACATTTCAACATCTCTGTAGAGGGTCGAGTGGGAGTCTTGAACAGCCACAGCAAGATCAGTATTGGATGTGGTAATGTTTCTGGATGGGGAGTCGACTCGCTCAATCAGCCTATTCACAGTCCTGATGCCTTCCTTCTTTAGTCTTTCCAAGCTAACTCACAACTTTCCAATATCACTACCCACTTCTTTGGAAGTACTTATCATATTTTTAAGAGTGCTCTGAATCTTTTGGAGGATTTCCTCCTTCACATCAAGACACTGTTTCACCTCAACAATCTCTGTCACAAATGGGAGTTGTGCTTGACTTGGTTCAACGTTTACTTTGAAAAAATATCTTTCTTAGTCCATTCATTGTTAGAGAACACAGAATTCATACTAGCAAAGGCATGATTATCATAAGTTGAATTGACCTCTAAAACGGGAAAATCCATAAGATCCACAAACTGGTCCTTCAAAATGCGAGAGATAATCATACCATATGGGAGGCTAGCAGTGGGAGAGGTGTCCTCAGCACTTTCAAGCATGAATTCCTTGAACCGCAGAGCCCAATTGATTTTGTGTTTCTTAAGAAGACAGTACACAACATAGAAATCCCTACTTGTTATGTTGCTTAGAGAGCCCATTCGTGGTAACAGGGTGGTTACAGCAATGTGAGCGCGAATGCGATTAATAAAACACAGGTTCGATGGACCAAAATCAGAGAGATCAGAGCCAGGTTCAGATATAAAGGAGTGAGCTTCATCAAGCGAGACTTCAAAATTCTTAGGCCAGCCATTTTTTGTACATTCAATTTTTCAGAAAACTTAACTCCAAAATTTTTTTCAAACAAGAATTCATTAAACAATCCTTATTCCCATGATATGGGTTTCAAGTTCTCCACTATCTTGAGACACACGACGATTTGCTTAGAACATCCTAACAAGTTCCTCAAAAAATTCGTTTCCACAGAGTTGAAATACAAGGGCTAATTTTTGTGCTTTGAAAACAGAACTGACATTGTAATGCATGTCCTTCATCTGTTCAAGATTTATGATTCTACCAGTTACGATGGCATTTTTTAAAGAGATTGTACTAGGCTTTCTCAGCCGACTCCCAAAGGAGCTGTATGTCCTCGGGTCTGAATATATCAGGGCTCTCTGTTATTGCTTTTTTAGAGGCATTCTCTTTAACATTTAGTGAGAGGCTTTGTTTCTTGTCTAAATATGCCCCAATAGTTTCATCGCCGGAAGACTTTGTGAGATCTACATGTTCCTTAGAAATGCTATGAAATAGCCGTCTGGCCCGACGACAACCTGAACTTTCTCATTTTACTCTTACCATGGCGATGAAGTAGAAAAAGAGAGAGAAAAAGGGTTTTGGTATGATGAAGTGAGGCGAAGGTAAGGAGTAAGATGAAAAAATGAAGGGGTTAGATAGAATAAATAGTGGGTTTTGAGAAGTGGAGGGGTTGTGTGAGAGAAAAGTGAGAAGAGGTGACTGACTAAAGAGTTATGTCTCTTCAGTCATAGGGAGTTGGAGTAATGATGAAGGTGTGGGGATGGGGTTTCAAAACACGTTATTCTTTGCTAATTAAAATGATAAGGATCAAAGAAAATATTTCACACAAACCAATTTAAGGCAAGAAAATAAGAAAATAAAATCTTTTATTTGGTTTTAATTTTTTCTAAAATAACATGCAAAATTAAAAATCTTTAGGACAAACAATTATATTCAAAGATTTGCACGAAGGGTGCAAAATATCGCTTTAAGAAGAGGTTTTGTAAAAATATCAGCCAATTGATTTTCAAAGTCAACAAATTCAAGTACAAAATCACCATTTTCAACATGATCACGGATAAAATCATGCTTAGTATCAATATGCTTTGCTCTAGAGTGATGCACAATATAGTTAGACAAACTTATAGCACTGGTGTGTTATCACATATTATAGTAACAAATTCATGGACAAGTTCATAATAAATTAGTTGATGCATCATCCATAACAGTTGTGTTCCACAACTACCAAGAGCTAGGTATTCAGCTTCAGTTGTAGACAAAGCGATTGAGGTTTTCTATTTTACTTGCCAAGATATGAGAGAATCTCCCAAAATTTGACATGTGCCACTAGTACTCTGTCTATCAGTTTTATCACCTGCAAAATCAGCATCTGAAAAACCAATTAAATTAAAATTATTCGAGTTAGGATACCATAATCCAATTTCCTGAGTTCCAATGAGATATCTGATGATTCTCTAGACAGCTGGTAAATAAGATTCCTTTGGAGCTGACTCGAACATTGCACATTTGCATACACTGAACATGATATCTTGTCGACTAACAGTGAGATAAAGTAGAGATCTGATACCACGGGTATGTAGAGGGCGGGGAAACACCAAGCAAGACGGCCAAACTACAAGCACAATAGTTTTCTTACATAGTAGGACTGGGCTTCAACATCCCGAAGGACGGCTTGCCACAAACCTGACTTCAACAACCCGAAGGATGGCTTGTCAAGTTAGTCGGACAGTTTGAAAGATACCACGGGTATGTAGAGGGCAGGGAAACACCAAGCAAGACAGCCAAACTACAAGCAAAATAGTTTTCTTACATAGTGGGACTGGGCTTCAACATCCCGAAGGACGGCTTGCCACAAACCTTACTTCAACAACCCGAAGGATGGCTTGTCAAGTTAGTCGGACAGTTTGAAAGATCGTAGATGTGAATGTTTTTCCTACAAAATGGGCTGACTTCGTAGCCAAGCTACTCAACTCGGAAAAACTTTCGCACTACTACAGGCATACTGTCAAAGTTTCGGAAAACTATTGTACTCATAGCAAGCTTAACTTGCCCAATATTTCCTAACCCTATACTAACTTAGGATCAAACTTTCCATGCCTTTCAAAGAGAAGAACAAGAGAACTTTAGAAGGCAAACATTTTATTGATATCGGAAAATTTACAGGGCAATTGTTTGATGCCCTGTAACTACTACATAGCCTCCTATTTATTGGAGTTGGAGGCTTCCACAAGACTTATCTTACATGGTACACGGGCCCCGCTAGGCATGTGAAAGGCCTATTAAAACAAACCTAATAAAACGAGCCTAATAAGACAGCCTAATAAAACAAGCCTGATAAAACGAGCCTAATAAGATAGCCTAATAAAACAAGCCTGATAAAACGAGCCTAATAAGACAGCCTAATAAAACAAGCCTGATAAAACGAGTCTAATAAGATAGCCTAATAAAACACGCCTAATAAAACAAGCCTAGTAAAATGAGGGGAACATTATTTGAAGCATGACAACCATGCGCAAGCATGTGACTGTGGGGTCCGCTTTTATCTTTCTTGTCAGCACGTCAGTAAGCTTTATCCGACGGAGCGGTGCTTGATGGAGTCGACGGCGGAGTTGCGTATCCTTCCTCTATCCATCATTCTGGTCCATGTTTTTGCTTGAATTTTTCTTTGTTTTCCAGACTTCTTTTTCGCGACCTTGTGTAGTAGCATTTTTTGTTGGATGGCCCTGTCATCTCTGGATCTATTTTTGCTGAATCTTGAGATGTAAAATCCAACCTTATCTTTGTGATAGCCTGAGTGACTTCATCTTTGATTATTTCATACGGCACTCAGTACTCCTTTGCTGCTTCTCGAACACTTTCCCAATGGGGATGGTTATCAATGTAATTCCATCGAGCCCATTCTTTCGGCCATATCTCCTTTGGGATGCACTTATTTTGCTGGAAAATAATTCTCTGTGCTTCGATGTATTCATATTCTAAGGACAAGACAGAGACGGGGAATTCCCACCATAGTGAAATATCTGGTTGAGCATAGAACTTCCCATCAATAATTTTTATCGGTCGATATAACATGAACACTTTTGCTGCATAGGAGTCTTGGAAACATTGAACCCAATATCTTTGTGGTTTGAACCATTGCAGAAACGTTTTGAGAGCAGGTTCAATCTTGTCAAAACATCAGAACATGTCGCACTTGAATTCCATGAAAATATAATACTGGTGACACAAGTACCAGAAAAACCATAATAGCTCATTTGGAAAATCATTGTGCATGGCTATGAATACGTGACAGAATGGGTATTCTGGATTGACTTCGAATGGCTTAAGGATGGATCCTCCATATTTTATTAATACTAGGAGCTCATTAAAAGTCCTTCTTACTGTGAGGATGGATAGATCAAACGGGTCCACAAACTTGCTGAAGAATTCTGGCGGATGATCTGCTATTCTGGATGGACTAGCTCCTGATGAGCTTGTAAGCATGAAAATGTTGCTAGTTAGCCTCTTCTGCAGCTTGGCTTGAAATCTCTTTGAAAACTCATTCTGGCCTGGATAGGAAATCCGCTAGAATATTATCTTTCCCTTTGAGGTGCTCAACTTGGAATTTGTAAGGGGAGAACCATTGTGCCCATATGAGAATCTGCGGATTTGGGATAATCTTTGGATTTATGGGGATCATCTTCGGGAAAGCCTTCATATCCATCTCGATAAGAAACTCTATGTGAATTAAAAAGAAATTAAACATTTTAATCCCATTTTTTACGGCAAGAATTTCTTTGAATGTGGAATGGTAATGTTGTTCAACATCTTTGAACTTTCCACTGGCATATCCGCATATTTTCCGTTGGCCATTTTCAACTTCAAAAACTACTGCACTCCAATATTCGTTGCTGGCATCTGTCTGCAATATCTTTTTCCCGTCTGATGGAATATGGAGGGCTTTAACCTCTTTTGAGATTTCTTTTATCTTCTGAACTGCTTCATCCTATTCCTTTCCCCAACCTTGGGAATTCTTCTTGAGCATTTTTGTAAGTAGAGCAATGTATGTAGAGACATTAGTGATAAAATCTCTAATGTAATTAATCACACCTAAAAACTGTTGGAGTTGCTTCGTTGTAAAATTGGCATCTGGGAATTTGAGCAGTTCTTGACAAATATGTGGCCCTGGGCTGTATGCTCCATGAACAAAATGCATCCCCAGAAAATAAATTTCCTTCCTAGCAAGAATCATCTTTTTCTGTGAGAACATGATTCCGTTTTTCTCTACTAGGTCATGGAATTGTTGCAGCAACGTGAGGTGTTCTTCCATAGTGTCACTAAAGAGTAAGATGTCATCAATGTAGACTAGTGATGTATGGAGGATGTGTTGAAATAATTTTATCATGGCCTTTTGGAACAATGAGGGTGCCATTTTCAACCCAAAGGGCATGACCTTCCATTGAAAGTGGTTATCGGGTATACAAAACCCTATTTTTGGTCTATCTTCTGGGTGTATTCCCAATTGCCAAAACCCCGATTTAAGGTCAAACTTGGAAAAGTATTTAGCTTTGGCTAAGTGTGAAAAAAAGGGTGAATTTATTTGGGATAGGGAATTTATCATCTTGGAGGAAATAGTTAAGAGGTTGATAGTTTATGACTAATCTGAGTTTATCTCTTATTTGTTCAGCCCGTTTATTGACATAGAACGCCTCACATGCCCATTGTGAATTAGAGGGCTCGATAAGTACAAACTCCAAGAGCTCTTCGCATTCTCGTTTCGCAAGCTGAAGATGATCCAGATTCATATCGGAGTGACTTTCCTTCGTTGGATTAATGCTTTCATTCTTCTTTAAGGGGAGTTTAATGAAAAACTCCTCATTTAGCCATAGAGGATTTTTGCATTTTCCCATAAACTCCTTGTGAGAATCCGCACATGAATGCTCCACCAACTGCTTTTCTATCTCCTTGATCTGTTCAGCATCAGTTATTTGGAATAATCGTAAAACATTTGTATATGCTTGAATTGTTTCTTGAACATTATTCCATGGGCTTTGATCTGGAGCTGATCTTTAAGTTGGCTGAAGATGTCAAATCCGACAATGAGATCTTTTCTTGGTATATCTGAGCCAATCATCTTTGTTCGAAACTTCAACCCTGGGAATAATTCAATTGTGATTGGATGCTTTTTGATGACTGTGGTGGTTAGGACTCTAGTCCCAGCAGTGTTGAAATCTTTGAAATGTGGAATCCATTGATCCTCAGGAAGGACGGCTGGGTTCATCAATGAACATGCCGCTCCAGTGTCCATGAAGGCAATAACCTGGATTGGTTTATCCCATTTGGATTTATAAACTTTAAGCTGGACCTGCGGGATCACCATGATGCTGTTGATATCTTCTTGAGCCTTTCCCTCTGGTTATGAAATCTGGTAATATTCATCGCCATATTCTTCGTACACATCTATGGAAAAGAGGGTCTTCTCTGTGGGTTCGTCCTCTAATGAGAGTACAGATTCAAGATCGCCATCTTCATCTAGATGGATACCAGTGTAGTCCTCTATTTCAGTAAGAAGCTTGATCGACCTTCTGGATTGTTGACAATTTTTTGCATAATGCCCAATCTTGTTGCACATGAAGCATCTATCATTTTTTGGGGACTTGCCTGGGCTCTTCCTCCTAAAATATTTCGTGCGCCTCCTGAACTGGGATCCTTCTTGTTATATCCCGTATTTCGCACATTCGGATATTTTGAGATAATTGCGACAAGATAAATACGAGGCTATATTTTGATCTTGTTTGGTATATAAGTTGGTTATGAAAAATTTGATGTGGAAACATTAAGAATGGCTAGGGGTAAAAAGGAAAATTCGCAAGATGACTCATGGAAATATGGAGGAAAGCTAAGGGAAAATTTGGAATTAGGGAAATAATTGTTCATGAATTACAAATTGGTTATGAAATAAATGGGCTTGGGAAAAAAAAGGGGCCCAAGTGTGGCCGGCCACCTTGGATGGGCCAAGGCCCACTTGGGAACTTAATACTAGTAAATAAAAGGGATGACCCATTACTATTTGTCATCTTCAATTCAAGAATATTCAAGAAAACTTGGAGAGAAGCCAAACATAAGGGCCATTCGGCCAAGAAAAAGAGAGAATTTTTTTTTTTGAAGCCTTCAATCTTGATCCAAACAAATATTTTCTCCTAGTATTCCTACCAGTTCAAAGGCCCTCTTTAACGTTGTATAATTGTTGGAGCAAGAAAACCTCTCTTTGTTGCAAGTCCATAATTCTAGATAAGAGGGAAATCAAGGGAAAAAGGTAAGAATCAATCTTCTTTTATATGTTATGGATGGTTGTGTATGTTGTAGTATGTAGAAATGGGTGAAATTCATGAAAATATGGAAGCTAGGTTGTGGCCGGGTATATAGTGTTGTGGCCGTGTATATGTGTGGTGTGTAGGAACAATGACTAAATTATTTTATTTAGTGCTTTGGTTGTTGTTGTTGTGGATTCCATATTGATAATGAAAGTTTGATGATTCTAGTTGAAGTTGTAAGTGTTGGAGAGTTGTTTTAGAAGCTAATATGACCATAATACCACTTCTTGTATTTATGGAAAATAATGTTGCTAGCATGTGAATTGTTGGTATAGTCCATGAATTTGAAAGAAGAAAATGTATTGTTGTTGCTTTTGTTGCATTTGGAAGGTTTCGGGTGGAATGGAGTTTTGGTTGGATTGTTTGAATGTTGTGCGGATTGTTTGAAAAGTTCTTGAATCTTGTTTAAATGACTTTGGATTAGTGTTGGAATATGCGAGCATTGGCGTTGGTTTGATTGTATGTAATTAAAGTGAATGTAAATAAAATGCCGTTGAATTATGTTAAAGAGGGTTACTAATGTTAGAATATGTTTCAAATTGCTTGTTCGTATTGTTGAAATAATTGTTGGTATGGTTGTTGATAAATTTGGTCGAGTTGAATTCTCGGGGTTGTTGTATTTACAGGGGAGATGCTGCCGAAATTTCTGTAGACAAGTGCTAGTTAGGATTGAATTCCTAAGTACTTGTATCTAACATTTGGTATTTAATGACGTTATTGTAGATCTTGGCGAGCCCGAGACTTCAGTTGGGATTAGCTTAGGAAGCGAGCGAGGTATGTAAAGCCTAACCTTTCTTTCTTTGGCATGATACTTATGAAATAAGTATATGATGTATATGTATGACTTCAAAGAGATTCCTGTTCTTAGAGCCACTAGGATGGCTAACGTTCTTGATTTCCATAAGCTGTTTCGTATGGTTTTAACGCGTATCTATGATGTCTGAAGTTTGGCTAATATGTTTCCGAATGGTATTCGAGAGATAAATGATATAATTAATGTTTTGACTTTTCAAATGCTAGCACGTTCGATTATTCCATCGAGTCTTTGATATATTTTGATACGTGCATATGGTTCCAAAAGCTCTATTTGATTTGATCCATAACGATATCCGAAAGGTACTTGACATGATTATAGCTTTGATTTTCCAAAAATGACTTCTGAAACGCTTGTAGAACGCTCTGTACTTCAAACACTCATAACTTTCTTATACTAAGTCGGATTGACCCGAAACTTGTTTCTGAACCTTCAGGGGTCTGTAAGTATACTTAGCCAGCGAGTCTTGATTTATGTGCATATGGTTTCTCACTACTCTGCTCGTGCATACTACTATTATATCGTTCGCCGAGTCCCGGGCTGGTATATATCGTGCGCATGGTTCGCCGGGTCCCTTGCTCGAGGGTCGGGTGCCATATATGTATTCCGGAGTATGATGTGTTACGGCGTTATGATGTGTTCATGGTTCGCCGAACCATATATGTGTATATGTATATTTTGATCTTATGATGTGATATTATGATGTGTGACGGAGATTACGGAGCAAATCTTCTGGAGTATGATGTGTGTGGCGCCAAAGGCAGGGTGGCGCCACGTTCCCCGGGTCCCGCAAGGGGCCGGATACCATTCCTGGCATGCATGATTCGTGTTTCCAGTAAGTTATTTTTATTATTCATCATATCGTGCTTATTGTCTGTACTAACCTTCTGCACGTTCCGCAGCAAAATAATATGTATATGGATCGGGCTGCACGTTCCGCAGCAATATAATATATGTATGTGGATCGGGCTGCACTTTCCGCAACAATATATTTATGGATCGGGCCGAACATTCCTCGGCACTAATATGTTATATATGGATCGGGCCGTATGTTCCTCGACACTATTATGTTACATATGAATCAGTTATATGTATATGTATATGATGACATCCGATGTTGGCACGCATGGTGTGTGTTTGGAAAGTAAGCATTTTGGCACTCTGGATGATCTACCTATTTTCTGTACTTCTTCTGACATATGACATCGGTATACACGATTTGCATTCTGAAAAATAAGCATTTTGGTATCCTGAAAATGTATTTACTTTTGTACTGCTTGTTTCGATTATGATTCTGTTTTTTGTATTCCATGCCTTACATACTCAGTACATATTCCGTACTGACCCCCTTTTCTTCGAGGGCTGCGTTTCATGCCGCGCAGGTACACCCAGATGAGTAGAAGCCATTATAGATGATGTTCCAGCGGCGTTGGCAAGCTCCATTTGCTCCTGGAGTGCTGCCGAGTCAGAGTATATGTGCTATGATTTCTGATTAATGTTAGAGACTTTGCAGATAGAGTCGTGGGTATAGAATGTCAGTTTTGTAAGCGGCTCCATCAGCCGATATGTCATTCTGTGTTATGTGATAAATTCTACATGATTACATATTTTGTTTGATTTGAGAATAACGATGAAAACGAATATTTCTGAAAGCTGTACTATGTATTTCATCTTTATTTGATTTAAAAGTCTAAGAAGATTATGTGTGCACTAAGGGTCTGAGGGTTCGCTCGGCCCTAAGTAAGGGTCGGGTGCCCATCACACCCTAGGGAGATTAGGGTGTGACACTTCTCGTGAAGGCCTTTGCCGTTTGAATCGCTTGAACCTTTCCTTTCGTCTGGGGACATGGCACGAACATCTTGATCAAGTAATTGGGTCAGACTTTCCGCAAGCTTTATCAAGGGTTGGATTGTTTCGTATGATCTGCTTCAAAACAGACCTCTTTGTGCAGATATCATCCAACGCTAGAAATATGGCTTGCCTGATGTAGCCGATTGGTGGGATCATTATTGGTTGAAACTTCTCCTCAACGATCGTCATGGTCAGGCTTGCTAACATCTTCGAAAGTGATGAAACAAAGGCTTTCTTGAGACTACCTTCTCCGCCTAACTCAAAGAACATTTTAGCCATCTTCTGAAAATGGATATTGATGGCATCTCTGTCAAATGCTACGCATTTCATTTCAAAGAACTGTCTCTTTAGTTTTTCTTGCCTTTGGCCGGTATCTCCACAAAATACCTCTTGGAGTATTTTGATGTTGTAAGCAAAGTCTTGGGATGTGAGAAACATATTCTTGTCGTGTGTCCCAAGCGAATTCCACCAGTCTCGGAGAATTCCGGAGAACCTTGAAGTGAATTCTGACAGGATCATATACTTTTCCCGTTCGATAAGATTCTTTGTCACCATCCAAGTGAATAAATCTTGGATCCTTTGGGGCCATCTGGATAATTTGATATCATCCAGATTGAAAGTATGGAATCCAGTCCCAACGAATTTTGCTGCTGTTGGTTCTGGCCTTCTTTCTGGAATTGGCTCATCTGTCATCCCGTCCCGATCATCATCTACTTTAGAGATTTCTGGTTCTCTGGGTTGATTCATGAATATTGGCGGGTTATTTTCTTCTGAAGAGTCAACTAAGGAATCTTCGCTTGTCTCAAAGCTTGCTTCCGTAGGATCAGTATCATATGAATCTTGGTCACTGGATCCTAGGGTATCATCCTCCTCTACATCCTTTGTGGGTCGGGTCACGTAGAGGTTAGGAATATTATGGGCCGAGATCATCATGTTTTCCTGCTCGGGTTCTTTTGAACTTTCCCCGAGTTCTTTCTTTCGTTTGGACTGCTTTTGGGCCGCCATAGAGTCTTTCCTTTCCCAAACCATTTTTGCAATGTCAAACTCATGTTCATTGTTTTTTTTTTGGCAAAAGGCTGTTACACCCCGGAAAAATTTCGCGTTACCAAAAACTGTAGACGGCTTAGTATGGGCCAAAGGGAAAGTAAAGTTACGTCAGGATTAAAGAGGTTAAGCTTGCGAGGCTTCGAAAGAAAGATAGGCAAGGTTTGATACAGAAATTTTGGTTTAAATGGAAGAAATGATATGTTTTAGTATATTAAGAGTTTAGAAGTAAAACAAAGTCTAAAGTGAAGTTCGGGAAGTCTAGTTTCCAACGGAACAAGCGGCTCCTCAATCGGACATCGGGGTAAGGAGATATGGACATTACAAGTTGGATGGGCAAGCCAGGAAAAATGGTCTGCGCGAACGCGCTAGAGAGTAGCGCGAACGCGCAGAAGGCCAAAGGGCCAATACAGCGCGAACGTGCCCCCACGTGGCGCGAACGCGCTGAACAAAAGTTTGAAAAATCAAGTTCGGAATGAAGGTTGTGTTATAAGAAGGTAATAATAGCATATATATGACATTTGGAGATCATATGGTGTAAATTAGTTCATATGTTAATTGACAAAAAGTCCTCGTTGCTGCAGGCTAAGTGGGGCCCACATGTTGGAGTTTTATAAATGACATATGAAGATACATACCAGTAGTATATGGAAAGTTGAGTAAGTCCTAAAAAGGACCCATAAGCCAAAAATGGGCATAAGCCCTCCAAAAGGACGATTTAAGGAAACGTTTTCGGATGATCTGACTTGAAAGGGAAACAACGGCATTATAGGTTTAGAATTTGGGAAAACCCCCAGAAATAAAAGTTGTATATAATTTAAAGATCTTTCTAACCATAGGTCGTGGGCCCTCATACGATATCGGGATCAACAGTTATGACCGTTTTACTGAACGAACATCCAGTCAGAAAATTTAACCCTGCGCGAACGCGCAGAAGGAATTTATTTAAGCCTGTGCGATCGCGCCAGAAGGCAGTGCGAACGCGCTGAGAATTTTTCCAGTCGTTTCTGGCAGCTTCTAAACATCATAAAAAGGGGGAAACCCCCTCATTTTCAGATCAACACACACACAAAAACACCCCAAAAACTCTCCAAAAATCTGGAGAGTTCTCCCCAAGCCAAATTTTTGCCCAAACCAGGTATAATTTCCCAATTCTAGTCCGGATAGCGTATAGTTTTCGCTGCAGAATCATATGGCAGGCGTGTGGTAGCCTAAATTTAGCATGGAAAAGTGGAGATTAAGAAATATTAAAGGGAGAAAGGTATGAATCTCTTTCTATTTGTGCTAATACTAGTTTATTTACGAAGAATACGCGATTAAATAATTGTATACTGAGTTAATTAGTTATGAAAGTTGAAAAACAGTGTGTGGGCTGTTTTATGAGATATTTTGGAGTTGGAAACATTATAATTGATGTTGGTATTGTTGTTGTTGTTGGCTGCTGAATTAAAATTCGGGCTAGGCATATAAACAGGGGAGATGCTGCCCGATTTTCGGCAGAATCTAAAATAGTATAATTTGAAGTATGGTACAAGTGTACGATGAAAAGGCTAACATTAGTGTGAATTATCTTAAATGTAGACTTACAAGCTTGGACACATAAGCGTAGCTAATAGGACGTGGAACAGGTATGTTAAGGCTCGTCCCTTTTCTTTCAAAGGCATGATCCCGATATTGTGAATTTAAAATTGTCTCCATATCTTACTTGTTTTTAAAAGTTAGATGTCTATGATTCTAAGGTATGATTACTTTCCCGATAACCCGTCAACGTTTTTCAAAATGTTCGTATTTTTCCAAAACAAAGGTTTATGGTATTGTAAGCTTTTATGACAAAAATGATGGATATGTATTACAATGACAACGCTGACGTCAAATATGAGAAAATGTCTATGACAGATATGTTGACGATATCTTCCTACCATGAATATGACAATATGAAAATGTTAAGTTATTTCTTGATTTCTCAAATCTATTATGGATATTCACTGTTTTAAAGGCTCCAAGTATATGAAACGATGCCTCATGACCCTATTTTATATTTTCTCATAATGACACTCTTCATTGATAGTCTCGCCTTATGATACTAGTTCCTTCAAGGTGAGACGAAGCGATCATGGTTATTCCATAATGTAATCGGAGGTCACCGACCTTACGTCACTCCGATGGATACATGATTTTTTTTGGGCTCTCCTGCATGCTTATATGACATATGTATATAAGATATGTATATGCACATGGGGTGGGGGGAAGGGATACATGGGGGATGGGAAGGGAAACATGTTTCATTGCCACCTGGTCAGCTGGCTTATCATCCCGGACGCGGGATGCCCGGACGCGGGATATATGGGCGAGCCGACGTATTTCGGCGCTATGTGGGCGAGCTGACATTGTTCGGTGATATGACATGACATGATATGATATGACACGACATGATATGACATGACATGACATGATATGATATGATATGATATGATATGATATGATATGATATGATATGATATGATATGATATGATATGATATGATATGATATGATACGATATGAGATGATATGATAAGATATGACATGACATGACCAGATAAGTATGCATGGTATCCGCCCTCAGCGGCACTCATATGTACATGTTACTCTTTTATTCTATGACATGTTTTATGTTTGCATACAGTTATTATTCACACGCATATTTCTTACTATGTTACTATTCTTGCCTTACATACTCAGTACATTGCTCGTACTGACCCCTCTTCCACGGGGGCTGCGTTCATGCCGCGCAGGTACACCCAAAGGATGCGAAGTTAGCATAGAAGATATTCCAGCGGAGTTGGTAGGCTCCACTTGTCCTGGAGTGCTGCCAAGTCAGAGTATATGTACTATGACGCTATGTTCGAAGTTAGAGACTTTGCAGACAGAGTCGTGGGTATAGAGTGTCAGCATTGTAGACGGCTTCGCCAGTCGATATGTTATTATGTCTCATGTCACGGGTCCCACATGATTATAGACTTTACTTATGAAAAGAAAAAGAAAAAGAAAAAGATTGGAGAGCTTACTATGTATTTATTTCTTAATTGGTTCAAAAGATTATATGTGTAATAAGAGTCAGCGGGTTCGCTCGACTCCGAATGTGGGGTCGAATGCCCATCACACCCTAGTAAAGTCGGGGTATGACAAAGGCATAGGGTCTCGCTTTGTGGATGGGAGCATAGTGAAAGAATGGTCAAGCTTTGGTGGTGAGTATGTTTGTGAGGACATGGGGAAAAAGGTGGGTTTTGATGGGCAGCTTTATGTTTTTTACAATTCAAGGTGACCATATCTCAGTAGCTGTATTTGTTCTTTAAAGTCGACCATTTCCTTTTGTTGTTGGTTAAAGAAATGCAAAAGGGAAGTGTCTGGTGGACAAATCTCATACTGCATGTTTGTCATTCGCAATTCCAGGGCTTTGATCAGTCCAGTATGCTGAGAAGATGCTTGTTCCACCTTCTTCTCAATTGTCTCCACCCTGCTCATCATCTTAGTCTATGTGTGAGCAACATTTCTGATGGAAGTGCTAATATTAGTTAACACTTTGTTTTGGCAAATGGCATTTTCGGATTGCCAATTGATTGTCGCTTCCACTTCACTTGTTGGTGGCTTTTCTCCCGTGGGCAGCACAACATGTTGCCTTGGAATTTTTGGGGCATGGCTTGCACCATCCTTTTCAAAAGGTTGTTGTGGAGGAAATTCAGTGGTGTGACTGGAGCTGGAGGGGTTCATCATGAATATTTCTGGCTTTGGGATACTTGGGTTTGAATGTTTGTGATGTAAATTTTCGTTAAGGAGAGATGGCCAATTTTGGGGTTTGTACGAAACAAGGAATTCATATTTTCCTGGACGACTCAGTGAACCGATAGATGAGTCTCCTTCTTCATAACTTGTTCGGAACTTTCTTTCAGAGTTTCCCCCTTTTTTCTTTGATTTGGCTGTCTTGCTTGGTGTTTCCCCGTCCTCTACATACCCGTGGTATCATAGCCAGTCCATTTCTTTCGGAGAGAGGAGCAGTTTAGTAAAAATATGTCCGAGTCATTACCATCTGCGTCCAACCCTTGTACGTCCTTAGCAAAAATAAATATGTCTCCTACTCTATATAAAACCCTTTCTTGCAAATATGACTACCTTTATGAAGTTGATATTTTACCTGATGGAAAGAAAGTGTCTCCCACCGACCTACCCCTCATAAACCCATACTCTGCTTTTGCTAAAAAGACATGTCCCCCGTGGTCTCAAATTCGTTCCCTGGTCCAACCAAAGCCCAAAGAAGCTAAAGAATATGTTGGTGCCTCAAAACTTGACCCGCACCCTATTCTAGCAACTCAGGAGGAATAATTCATCACTCTGCAGATTCCAGATGATTTTCCTAGACAGTGGAAACATCATGGTTTCACCCATGTCCATTTTGGTGCTATTAGAATTGCATTAACATATCATGGACGAAAGAGCCAACCAGTTGTAGCTCGCCTTGCCCTTCTTGATACCAGATATAACGAGTACCAACATGCGAATTTGGGTACCACAGAAGTCACTCTAAATGCTGGGATAGTTTTTGTCACTATATTTCCAAATTTTAACATGTCCCTGTATGATCCATATCTAACGGAGGCTTTAAAGCTCCAAGTCCAAATTCAAGGTGCTCCACAAGATAAAAATGCTATTCAGGCTACATTACCCTACCAAATAGCTTGGCGAGTTCAGAATCATGCTATGGATATCTCTCTTCCAGGTGGAGAAAATTCTTTGCTCTTAAAGGTGGATGCCACCAACGGAACTACCATGTGCACCCAAATCCCAAAACAACTTTCTAGAGAAGAATTTATCAAAGTCCTTCCAGATACATGGGTCACGAATTATGAAAAGCTGAGAGAACCTGTTGAACCTCTCCAATCTTCTGAACCCACTTTTTCCAAAAAACCCGATAAAACAGTCGCCATAAGCTTTGACCACTCTCACCTTAAAAAACCCAACAAAACAACCTTCTCTTTATAGATGTACCAACCCACTCATAACCAAGCACACCAAGATGACCCTGAAACATTCGTTTACCATCTCCCCGGTATCATGAGCGAACATGACTGGATAAAGCAGTTCGATAATGAAGGTCATGAAGTATGGTGGTTCAAATGTCCTTTCACAGGACACTGCCTATGGGATATCCATTGTGACTATCAAGAATTTCTTGACGATGAAATTGAATCGGATGAACACCATACAGGAAGAGCCAAATCAAATAAAAAGGGGGAAACTCTGAAAGAAAGTTCCGAACAAGGTATGAAGAAGGAGACCACGATTCATATGATACTGATCCTACGGAAGCAAGCATTGAGACAAGCGAAGATTCCTCAGTTGACTCTTCAGAAGAAAATAACTCGCCAATATTCATGAATCAACCCAGAGAACCAGAAATCTTTGAAGTAGATGATGATCGGGATGGGATGACAGATGAGCCAATTCAAGAAAGAAGGCCAGAACCAACAACAGCAAAATTCGTTGGGACTGGATTCCATACTTTCAGTCTGGATGATATCAAAGTATCAAGATGGCCCCAAAGGATCCAAGATTTCTTCACTTGGATGGTGGCAAAGAATATTGTCGAACGGGAAAAGTATATAATCTTGTCAGAATTCACTTAAAGGTTCTCCGGAATTCTCCGAGACTGCTGGAATTCACTTGGGACACAAGACAAAAATATGTTTCTCACATCCCAAGACTTTGCTTACAACATCAAAATACTCCAAGAGGTATTTTGTGGAGATACCGGCCAAAGGAAAGAAAAACTAAGGAGACAGTTCTTTGAAATGAAATGTGTAGTATTTGACAGAGATGCCATCGATATCCATTTTCAGAAGATGGGTAAAATGTTCTTTGAGTTAGGCGGAGAAGCTTGTCTCAAGCAAACCTTTGTTTCATCACATTCGAAGATGTTAGCAAGCCGGACCGTGACGATCGTTGAGGAGAAGTTTCAATCAATAAACATCCAACCAATCGGCTACATCAGGCAAGCCATATTTCTAGCGTTGGATGATATCTGCACAAAGAGATCTGTTTTGAAGTAGATCATACGAAACAATCGAGCCCTTGATAAAGCTTGCGGAAAGTCTGACCTAATTACTGGGTCAAGCTGTTCGTGCCATGTCCCCAGAGGAAAGGGAAGGTTCAAGCGATTCAAATGGCCAAGGCCTTCACGTGAAGGATCCCAGTTCAGGAGGCGCACAAAATATTTCAGGAGGAAGAGCCCAGGAAAGTCCCGAAAAAATGATAGATGCTTCTTCTGCAACAAGATTGGGCATTATGCAAACAATTGTCCCCAATCCAGAAAGTCGATCAAGCTTCTTACTGAAATATAGGACTACACTGGTATCCATCTAGATGAAGATGGCGATATTGAATCTGTACTCTCATTAGAGGACGAACCCACAGAGAAAACCCTCTTTTCCATAGATGTGTATGAAGAATATGGAGATGAATATTACCAGATTTCAGAACCAGAGGGAAAGGCTCAAGAAGATATCAACAGCATCATGGTGATCCCGCAGGTCCAGCTTAAAGTTTATCCATCCAAATGGGATAAACCAATCCAGGTTATTGCCTTCATGGACACTGGAGCGGCATGTTCATTGATGAACCCAGCCGTCCTTCCTGAGGATCAATGAATTCCACATTTCAAAGATTTCAACACTCCTGGGACTGGAGTCCTAACCACCACAGTCATCACAAAGCATCCAATCACAATTGAATTCTTCCCAGGGTTGAAGTTTCGAACAAAGCTGATTGGATCAGATATACCAGGAAAAGATCTCATTGTCGGATTTGATATCTTCAGCCAACTTAATGATCAACTCTAGATCAAAGCCCATGGAATAACGTTCAAGAAACAATTCAAGCCATATACAGATGTTTTACGATTATTCTAAATAACTGATGCTGAACAGATCAAGGAGATAGAAAAGTAGTTGGTGGAGCATTCATGTGCGGATTCTCACAAGGAGGTTATGGGAAAATGAAAAAAGCCTTTATGGCTAAATGAGGAGTTTTTCATTAAACTCCCGTTCAAGAAGAATTAAAGCTTTAATCCAACGAAGGCAAGTCACTCCGGCATGAATCCGGATCATCTTCAGCTTGCGAAAAAAGAATGCGAAGAGCTCTTGGAGTTTGGACTTATCGAGCCCTCTAATTCACAATTGGCATGCGAGGCATTCTATGTCAATAAACGGGCAGAACAAACAAGAGGTAAACTCAGATTAGTCATAAACTATCAACCTCTTAACTATTTCCTCCAAGATGATAAATTCCCTATCCCAAATAAACTCACCATTTTTTCACACTTAGCCAAAGCTAAATACTTTTCCAAGTTTGACCTTAAATCGGGCTTTTGGCAATTGGGAATACACCCAGAAGATAGACCAAAAACAGGGTTTTGTATACTCAATCACCACTTTTAATGGAAGGTCATGCCCTTTGGGTTGAAAACGACACCCTCATTGTTCCAAAAGGCCATGATAAAATTATTTCAACCCATCCTCCATACATCACTAGTCTACATTGATGACATCTTACTCTTTAGTGACACTATGGAAGAACACCTCCCGTTGCTATAACAATTCCATGACCTAGTAGAGAAAAATGGAATCATGCTCTCACAGAAAAAGATGATTCTTGCCAGGAAGGAAATTGATTTTCTGGGGATGCATTTTGTTCATGGAGCATACAGCCCAGGGCCACATATTTGTCAAGAACAGCTCAAATTCCCAGACCCCAATTTGACAACGAAGCAGCTCCAACAGTTTATAGGTGTGATTAATTACATTAGAGATTTTATCGCTAATGTCTTTACATACATTGCTCCACTTACAAAAATGCTCAAGAAGAATGCCCAAGGATCTATCCTTAAGCCATTCGGAGTCAATCCAGAATACCCATTCTGTCACGTATTTATAGCCATGCACAATGATTTTCCACATGAGCTATTATGGTTTTTCTGGTACTTGTGTCACCAGTATTATATTTTCATGGAATTCAAGTGCGACATGTTCCGATGTTTTGACAAGATTGAACCTGCTCTCAAAAATTTTCTGCAATGGTTCAAACCACGAAGATATTGGGTTCAATGTTTCCAAGACTCCTATGCTGCAAAAATGTTCATGTTACATCGACCGATAAAAATCATTGATGGAAAGGTCTATGCTCAACCAGATATTTCACTATGGTGGGAATTCCCCGTCTATGTCTTGTCCTTAGAAGATGAATACAGCGAAGCACAGAGAATTATTTTCCAGCAAAATAAGTGCATCCCAAAGGAGATATGGCCAAAAAAATGGGCTCGATGGAATTAAACTGATAACCATCCCCATCGGGAAAAAGTTCGAGAAGCAACAAAGGAGTACCGAGTGTCGTATGAAATAATCAAAGATGAAGTCACTCAGGCTATCACAAAGATAAGGTTGGATTTTCCATCTCAAGATTCAGCAAAAATAGATCCAGAGATGACAGGGCCATCCAACAAAAAATGCTACTACACAAGGTCACGAAAAAGAAGTCTGGAAAACAAAGAAATATTCAAGGAAAAACATGGACCAGAATGGTGGATAGAGGAAGGATACGCAACTCCGTCGTCGACTCCATCAAGCACCGCTCCGTCGGATAAAGCTTACTGACGTGCTTACAAGAAAGTCAAAAGTGGACCCCACGGTCACATGCTTGCACATGGTTGTCATGCTTCAAATAATGTTCCCCTCGTTTTACTAGGCTTGTTTTATTAGGCGTGTTTTATTAGGCTGTCTAATTAGGCTCGTTTTATCAGGCTTGTTTTATTAGGCTGTCTGATTAGGCTCGTTTTATCAGGCTTGTTTTATTAGGCCGTCTTATTAGGCTCGTTTTATTAGGTTTGTTTTATTAGGCCCTTCACATGTCTAGCGGGGCCCGTGTACCATGGAAGATAAGCCTTGTGGAAGCCTCCAACTCCTATAAATAGGAGGCTATGTAGTAGTTAGAGGGCATCAAACAATTTCCCTGTAAATTTTCAGATATCAATAAAATGTTTGCCTTCTAAATTTCTCTTGTTCTTCTCTTTGAAAGGCATGGAAAGGCTGATCCTAAGTTAGTATAGGGTTAGGAAATATTGGGCAAGTTGAGCTTGCTATGAGTACAATAGTTTTCCGAAGCTTTGACTGTATGTCTGTAGTAGTGCGAAAGTTTATCCGAGTTGAGTCGCTTGGCTAGGAAGCCAACCCATTTTGTAGGAAAAACTTTCATATCTACGATCTTTCAAACTGTCCGACTAACTTGACAAGCCATCCTTCGGGTTGTTGAAGTCAGGTTTGGGGCAAGCCGTCCTTCGGGATGTTGAAGCCCAGTCCTACTATGTAAGAAAACTATTGTGCTTGTAGTTTGGCTGTCTTGCTAGGTGTTTCCCCGCCCTCTACATACCAGTGGTATCACCAAGATGACCCTGAAACATTCGCTTACCATCTCCCAAGTATCATGACAGAACACTGCCGGATAAAGCAGTTCGATAATGAAGGTCATGAAGTATGGTGGTTCAAATGTCCTTTCACGGGACACTGCCCATGGGATATCCAATGTGACTGTCAAGAATGTCTTGACGATGCAATTGAATGGGATGAACAACATGCAAGAAGAGCCAAATCAACGAAAGAAGGGAGAAACTCTGAAAGAAAGTTCCGAACAAGGTATGAAGAAGGAGACTCATCTATCGGTTCACTGAGTCGTCCTGGAAAATATGAATTCCTTGTTTCGTACAAACCCCAAAGTTGGCCATCTCTTCCTAACAAAAATTTACATCACAAACCTTAAAACCCAAGTATCCCAAAGACAGAAATATTCATGATGAACCCCTCCAGCTCCAGTCACACCACTGAATTTCCCCCACAACAACCTTTTGAAAAGGATGGTGCAAGCCATGCCCTAAAAATTCCAAGGCAAAATGTTGTGTTGCCCACGGGAGAAAAGCCACCAACAAGTGAAGTGAAAGCGACAATCAATTGGCAATCTGAAAATGCCATTTGCCAAATCAAAGTGTTAACTAATATTATCACTTCCATCAGAAATGTTGCTCACACACAGAATAAGATGATGAGCAGGGTGGAGACAAATGAGAAGAAGGTGGAACAAGCATCTTCTCAGCATGCTAGACTGATCAAAGCCCTCGAATTGGGAATGACAAACATGTAGTATGAGATTTGTCCACCAGACACTTCCCTTTTCCATTTCTTTAACCAACAATAAAAGGAAATGGCTGCCCATCAAAACCCGCCTTTTTCCCCATGTCCTCACAACAGACTCACCACCAAAGCTTGACCATTCTTTCACTGTTCTCCCATCCACAAAGCGAGACCCTATGCCTTTTGCCCAAAAACAAAACAATGAACCTGAGTTTGACATTGGAAAAATGGTTTGGGAAAGGAAAGACTCTATGGCAGCCCAAAAGCAGTCCAAACGAAAGAAAGAACTTGGGGAAAGTTCAAAAGAACCCGAGCTTCAAAACTAGATGATCTCGGCCCATAATATTCCTAACCTCTACGTGCCCCGACCCACAAAGGATGTAGAGGAGGATGATACCCTAGGATCCAGTGACCAAGATTCATATGATACTGATCCTACAGAAGCAAGCTTTGAGACAAGCGAAGATTCCTCAATTGACTCTTCAGAAGAAAATAACCCGCCAATATTCATGAATCAACCCCAGAGAACCAGAAATCCCTGAAGTAGATGATGATCGGGACGGGATGATAGATGTGCCAATTCCAGAAAGAAGGCCAGAACAAACAACAGAAAAATTCGTTGGGACTGGATTGCATACTTTCAGTCTGGATGATATCAAAGTATCAAGATGGCCCCAAAGGATCCAAGATTTCTTCACTTGGATGGGGACAAAGAATCTTATCGAACGGGAAAGTATATGATCCTGTCGGTATTCACTTCAAGGTTCTCCGGAATTCTCCGAGACTGGTGGAATTCACTTGGGACACAAGACAAGAATATGTTTCTCACATCCCAAGACTTTGCTTACAACATCAAAATACTCCAAGAGGTATTTTATGGAGATACCGGCAAAAGGCAAGAAAAACTAAGGAGACAGTTCTTTGAAATGAAATGCGTAGCATTTTACAGAGATGCCATCGATATCTATTTTCTTAAGATGGATAAAATATTCTTTGAGTTAGGCGGAGAAGCTAGTATCAAGCAAGCCTTTGTTTCATCACTTCCGAAGATGCTAGCAAGCCGGACCATGATGATCGTTGAGGAGACGTTTCAATCAATAACGATCCCACCGATCGGCTACATCAGGCAAGACATATTTCTAGCGTTGGATGATATCTGCACAAAGAGATCTGTTTTGAAGCAGATCATACGAAACAATCCAGCCCTTGATAGAGCTTGCGGAAAGTCTGACCTAATTACTGGGTCAAGCTATTCGTTCCATGTCCCCAGACGAAAGGGAAGGTTCAAGCGATTAAAATGGCCAAGGCCTTTATGAGAAGGATCCCAGTTCAGCAGGCGCACGAAATATTTCAGGAGGAAGAGCCCAGGCAAGTCCCGAAAAAATGATAGATGCTTCATCTGCAACAAGATTGGGCATTATACAAAAACATTTCCCCAATCCAGAAGATCGATCAAGCTTCTTACTGAAATAGAGGACTACACTGGTATCCATCTAGATGAAGATGGCAATCTTGAATCTGTACTCTCATGTTTCCAAAAAACCCGATAAAATAGTCGCATTAAGCTTTGACCACTCTCACCTTAAAAAACCCAACAAAACAACCTTCTCTTTCCAGATGTACCAACCCACTCATAACCATGCACACCAAGATGACCCTGAAACATTCGCTTACCATCTCCCAAGTATTATGAGCGAACATGACTGGATAAAGCAGTTCGATAATGAAGGTCATGATGTATGGTGGTTCAAATGTCCTTTCACGGGACACTGCCCATAGGATATCCGATGTGACTGTCAAGAATGTCTTCACGATGAAAATGAATGGGATGAACACCATACAAGAAGAGCCAAATGAAAGAAAAAGGGGGAAACTCTAAAAGAAAGTTCCGAACAAGGTATGAAGAAGGAGACTCATCTATCGGTTCACTGAGCCGTCCAGGAAAATATGAATTCCTTGTTTCGTACATACCCCAAAGTTGGCCATCTCTCCCTAACCAAAATTTACATCACAAACCTTCAATCCCAAGTATCCCAAAGCCAGAAATATTCATAATGAAACCCTCCAGCTCCAGTCACACTACTGAATTTCCCCCACAACAACCTTTTGAAAAGGATGGTGCAAGCCATGCCCCAAAAATTCCAAGGCAAAATGTCTTGCTGCCCACGGGAGAAAAGCCACCAACAAGTGAAGTTGAAGCGACAATCAATTAGCAATCCGAAAATGCCATTTGCCAAAACAATATGTTAACTTTTATTAGCACTTCTATCAGAAATGTTGCTCACACACAGAATAAGATGATGAGCAGGGTGGGGACAATTGAGAAGAAGGTGGAACAAGCATCTTCTCAGCATGCTGGACTGATCAAAGCCCTAGAATTGCGAATGACAAACATGCAGTATGAGATTTGTCCACAAGGCACTTCCCTTTTCCATTTCTTTAACCAACAATAAAAGGAATTGGCTGAACTTAGAGAACAAATACAGCTACTGAGATATGGTCACCTTGAACCGCAAAAAACACAAAGCTGCCCATCAAAACTCGCTTTTTCCCCATGTCCTCACAATCATACTCAAAACCAAAGCTTGACCATTCTTTCACTGTGCTCCCATCCACAAAGCGAGACCCTATGCCTTTTGCCCAAAAACAAAACAATGAACCTGAGTTTGACATTGCAAAAATGGTTTGGGAAAGGAAAGACTCTGTGGTGGCCCAAAAGCAGTCCAAACAAAAGAAAGAACTCGGGGAAAGTTCAAAAGAACCCGAGCTGGAAAACATGATGATCTCGGCCCATAATATTTCTAACCTCTATGTGACCCGACCCACAAAGGATGTAGAGGAGGATGATACCCTAGGATCCAGTGACCAAGATTCATATGATACTGATCCTACGGAAGCAAGCTTTGAGACAAGCGAAGATTCCTCAGTTGACTCTTCAGAAGAAAATAACCTGCCAATATTCATGAATCAACCCAGAGAACTAGAAATCTCTAAAGTAGATGATGATCGAGACGGGATGACAGATGAACCAATTCCAGAAACAAGGCCAGAACCAACAACAGCAAAATTCGTTGGGACTGGATTCCATACTTTCAGTCTGGATGATATCAAAGTATCAAGATGGCCCCAAAGGATCAAAGATTTCTTCACTTAGATTGTGACAAAGAATCTTATCGAACCGGAAAAGTTTATGATCCTGTCAGAATTCACTTCAAGGTTCTCCGGAATTCTCCGAGCCTGGTGGAATTCACTTGGGACACAAGACAAAAATATGTTTCTCACATCCCAAGACTTTGCTTACAACATCAAAATACTCCAAGAGGTATTTTGTGGAGATACCGGCCAAAGGCAAGAAAAACTATGGAGACAGTTCTTTGAATTGAAATGCGTAGCATTTGACAGAGATGCCATGGATATCCATTTTCAGAAGATGGCTAAAATGTTCTTTGAGTTAGGCGGAGAAGCTAGTTGTTGCACCTCGGAAAATTCCCCGTTGGTACGTAAGTAAACGAACTAGTGATGTGTGCGAGGAGTGCAAGTGTATAATGTTTCATGAGCAATGTGCGTATATGGACGAGAATGATTAGAATGAAAAGTCAAGAAATGTGAAAAGTGGAAAGTTGGCAAAACTGCCCAGTGGTCGTAAAGTGCAAAATACGGACCGTAAAATGGAATACGGTCCGTAAACTGGCAGTCGTAAATTGCCATGCAAGGTTTCAACTTTCTGCCCAGCTGAGAAGTGGTAAAATACGACCTGGTGGACGGACCGTGAAGTGATTTACGGCTCGTAAACCATGGTCGTAAATCACCATGCATGCAGCCAAAGTTTCTGGTTCTGCTTAAGGTTAAAGACGACCACGAGGGACGGTCCGTAAACTGGAATACGGACCGTAAACCTCCATGGACGACCACTGTACCCCTCAGCACAGAATTTCAATTCATTATATATGAGGACCAAGACTTGTTTTATTTCATTTCTACATTACACCACTTCTCTCTAGAATCATCTCTCTACATTTATTTCATAAGTTTTCAAGGATTATAAGTCACCAACAACATAAAAAAGTGAAGCAAGTGTAAGCAAGCCATTAAATACCATTCAAGTCAAGAAATGCAAATGGAGAAAAACTAGGGTTTTGCTCAAAGTGGAGTATTATTAACCAAAGCTTGTTCCTACAACTTCTAAGGTAAGATTCATGATTTTTACATGATGTTTAAGGTATTGAAGAGTTGAAATACATGGATTGTTAAAAATATGGTCAAGTAGGTCATGAATGATGAATAGTGGCATTTTGAAGAAAAGTTAGAATTGAATCATGAATGTTGTTGTGTTGTGATATGAATGCATTATAAATGGTATTAAGATCATGAACTAGACACTTTAGACGAATGGACGAAGTTGGATGTTATGATCATGAATATGGGTGAATTAGAGGCAAATTAAGAAGTCTAAATAATGTGGATAACGTGAATGACTAATGGCCATTGTTATGATATTAATGTAGGTATAGACGCTAGCATTGGAAAGAAGTGTGCATGTGTAGAATAGTCCGACGAAAAGGTATGTAAGGCTAACCCTTTTTCATAAGGCATGGTTCCTTGGCCAAACTCTTAAATCCTCTATATGAGTATGTTGTATTCAAGTGATTGATACTCCGAGCTCATAAGCTCACGACCCTTGATACGTGTTACGAATGTACTACGCACCTCATTGACGAGTAAGCATAAGATAGAGATGTAGCGAAAACGATGATGATAGTGATGACGATGATAATAATAATAATGCTAAAGGTGCCTACGGGCTATTATATTCACATGTGCCTATTAAGGGCTATAATGACATCCCGAGCTTATAATGCCGGGTAGAATATATGTATATGGATGTATATATATATGTATGTATATGATTACGTAACGCGCGCACACATCTGCAGATGGTACGGATAACCCTGAAGCCTTGGTAGGGCCAGGTAGAAATAACATTGAGCCTTGGTTGGCCAAGTATGTATGAAACACCGAACCTTATGGTCGGGTACGCTACGTATGTATATAAGTGTATGGCTATGTATATAATATGAATGTGAAAAGACTATGTATATGTGTCACGACCCAACCCCGTAGGCCGTGACTAGTGCCCGATCTGGGCATCCAAACCCATCTATCAAATGCATTCAAATATATAGCAGAAGCCGACTAGGCTATATTCCAAATTTAGATAATTTCTAGAAACATTTCGACAGAGTTTCCTTTGTTTTACAGACTATTCAAAATAGCCCTGTACACAGCAAACACCAACAGAGGCCACACAGGGCTAACAAAGCAACGTATAAACATATGCGGACCGGCCGCCTCGGCGTATGGGATCGCCCAAACAACATATACACATATCCGAACAGAAAAACCATAACCCACAGACATGTCCACAGACCTCTAAACTGACCGACAGAATCATATGACGGGACAGGGCCCCTCTGTACCCAAATAGTCAGATATGCAGAAATATATACATGGCGAAAGATATATATACCAAATGTGGACTCCGAATCAAAGGGAGTACTCCGAAATAGCAGAAGTGGAGCCTACAGTGGTGGATCACCGGCGTCTGTACCTGCGGGCATGAAACGCAGCCTCCGAAGAAAGGGGGGGGGGGGGGGGGGGGGTCAGTACGAAAGATGTACTGAGTATGTAGAGCATGGAGTACAGAAATATAGGCCACAACTGAAAGCGAACAGGATACAAAGGAGGGAAATGCCGAACAGTATATCAAAATGTGTATCAAAATCATATATACATAATGCAAACAAAATCATACAAAGCTCAGGAACGTGGTCACCACTCCGACGCTGGTGCCACACACAGCATAACACCAGAAGGTTCAAATCTCCGTACATCCCCGAGCACACACATATCAGCATATCATATCACCAGCCGTATCAAAGCATAACTCCAAACGGAACCCGGCCCTATGGCGAGGTTTCGGGAACCGTAACACAGCATACGGCCGAATTTATCATGATGCGCACGAATCATAACCGGCCCGGGAACCGGTGAACGAATCATAATAAGGGCACGAGCGGAGTCGTGAGCAACAATGCAATTTGTATATCAAAATAGCCTTTCAAAACTTAAGTACTTCATAAGTCATTTCATTAACCAAAGTAGTCGGATAATTAGTTAGTACGGAAGTTTATTTCACAGAAATGTTTCCAAACTGGTACGTATGGCTCACAACATAGCTTAGTATATCATAGTAATCAAAACATTATTTCATAGAGGACAATTTCAAAATCGAAGATTCTTTATCGAAACTTATCCAAAAAGAGAGCCTAATAGAACGAATAAGGCATCTCGGGGTTAGCGGGCCCACCTCGGGTCAAGTCGAGGTGGCGAACATAAATTACGAACGTTTAGTGTCTATGGGATCATACATAAAGATTTCGAAGTAATCCGATTGCATTTGCATAAGTTTCGGACGCTTACTTGCTTTCTAGCCAAAATAGGGTCATTAGGCTTCGGTTGAATTGAATGAATAGTAGCCATTTTATAGATCGGATTTCGAGGAGCAGAATTGCTCCCGGGGTTCCGATATCATCCTAACATACTAAGACATGCCAAAAGAAGAAGTTGGGAGCTTTACATACCTTATAAGCGTCTTATGCTCACCCCACACTCAGATCCCGTTTCGTCCAAAATCTGCAAATGGTCAAAGTTACCAATTAGAGATTTCAAGGCTTAGGATTGCACTTAACCTCATACTTATCAACGAAATTTCGGCAGCATTTCCCCTATATATATATAACACCCCCGAGACTTAGCTCGGCTCAATATACGTCAACACAACAACCCAATCATCACAAACAATATAAACCATAACTAAATCACTCTAACTTCAATATTCTTCCTTTTTCTATAAGTTGACAACTTTCATTCAAACTTCACAATACCAAACTAATGTCCACATTATTGTAATCATTCACTCATTCAAGGTTATTCAAACACATCCCAATTATGTTCCAAACAATATACATAAGTTCTAGGAGTTCGTCACTTTCCATATTTCATCCGAAATGTCAACAACTACGACGAACATACTAACTCGCATTATTTCATTCCAAATTCATTAACAACAACCATAAGTCACATTTGAAGTCTTAATATCATAATTATACAAGACTATACGTGAATATACCAAAATCATATACTTTCTCATAATAATCCGCAACCATTTCCAATGCCAATTCAATTCGTTAAACATTCATTTACGTCATAAATGTCACAGCGACGCAACTAACCAACTAAACAAATCAAAGTCACGTTGCCTTACACACCACACAAGTCACGGCCACTACACCTCACACACACATACCCACGGTTTCATACACACACCAAACTACGAAATTCTCGTCTATTCTCAATCCTTATCATATTCATACCAATTCCATAACATTAAAAGGGCAAAATTCTTACCTTTACTTGAAATTCCGACTTGTCGCAAACGTGCTCCTTTTGCCAAACTAATTGTATCCCGTTGAAGAGCGCCTTGAGTACACTACAAATATGGGAGGAACAAGATTTTTGGATCAAACACAAAGGCTAGTAAAAAAATTCTTGTTGGAAAGTGGGGTTCGGCCGAGAGGTGCTTCTTGAGCTCTTTTTTTTTGTGTTTTGTTATGGTTTTTCTTGAAACTTCTAAAGGGCTCATTGATATATATCTTGTTTAGTGGTCACATGTATATCACATGACCATTAAAAATGGATTGGGCCTTGGCCTCTTGGCCGGCCACCCCAAAGACTTGGGCCTCAATTTTTGTTCAATTTTTTTTTCTTGGCCCAATTTGTTGAAATCCCGTTTTGCAAATTCCCGAAACTAATTTCCGAAATTCCAAATTTACCCTCGGCCTTCCCCAATGTATTTACACCAATAATTTCACAAACGACTTAGGCATATTAACTAAAATCAATTTATTGCCTTGTAACCCACAAGTCTTAATTATTTTCTCAATTTCCAATTATGCGAAAACACGGGACATAACAATATGAATGTGAATAGGGGCATGTATACGAATATGAGCACTATTATGAAATACGCACGAGAAATGGAAAGTTCCTATGAAAGGCAGGTAAGTGCCATGACGATGATACTATTGTCTTTCCTCCTATGCCACTTCATATATTGTCTATGATGCTTCTATATTGATGTTAATCATGCTTTACATACTCAGTACATTCTTCGTACTAACGTCCTTTTGTTTGTGGACGTTGCGTCATGCCCGTAGGTGCACAGGGAGACAGACTTGATCCATAGCTGCTTATTCAGAGATTACATAGCGGAGCTCCATTTCCTTCGGAGCCATAGCTTTTAGGTACTTATTCTTTTGTGTATATAATTATGGGCATAGCGGGGTCCTGTCCCGCTCATCTGATGTGTTATACTCTTCCTAGAGGCTCGTAGTCATGTGTATATGGTTAGACATGTCCGGTCTTGTCGGCCTATGTTTTGTGTATCATTTTGTCGTCCACGATGGCCCATGTACATTGATGTGGCATAGATGCCTATGGTGATATAAATGTACTGTTGTCCAATTGGGACTCGTTGACGAATGAATGGAAATGTATGTATAATTTTGTGGCTCACCTAGATGTAAATATAAAAGTAAGCTAAGAGGGTGCTCGGGTGGGCTAGCACCGGGTGCTCGTCGTGGCCCCGAGTCGGGTCGTGACACTAGTCTCAAGCAAGCCTTTGTTTCATCACTTCCGAAGATGTTAGCAAGCCGGACCATGACGATCGTTGAGGAGAAGTTTCAATCAATAACGATCCCACTGATCGGCTACATCAGGCAAGCCATATTTCTAGCGTTGGATGATATCTGCACAAAGAGATCTTTTTTGAAGCAAATCATACGAAACAATCCAGCCCTTGATAAAGCTTGCGAAATGTCTGACGTAATTACTGGGTCAAGATGTTCGTGCCATGTCCCCAAACGAAAGGGAAGATTCAAGCGATTCAAATGGCCAAGATCTTCACGAGAAGGATCCCAGTTCAGGAGGCGCACGAAATATTTCAGGAAGAAGAGCCCAGGCAAGTCCCGAAAAAATGATAGATGCTTCATCTGCAACAAGATTGGGCATTATGCAAAACAAATTCCCCAATCCAGAAGATCGATCAAGCTTCTTACTGAAATAGATGACTACACTGGTATCCATCTAGATGAAGATGGCGATCTTGAATCTGTACTCTCATTAGAGGACGAACCCACACAGAAGACCCTCTTTTCCATAGATGTGTACGAAGAATATGGCGATGAATATTACCAGATTTCAAACCAGAGGGAAAGGCTCAAGAAGATATCAACAGCATCATGGTGATCCCGCAGGTCCAGCTTAAAGTTTATCCATCCAAATGGGAAAAACCAATCCAGGTTATTGGCTTCATGGACACTGGAGCGGCATGTTCATTGATGAACCCAACCGTCTTTTCTGAGGATCAATGGATTCCACATTTCAAAGATTTCAACACTACTGGGACTGGAGTCCTGACCACCACAGTCATCACAAAGCATCCAATCACAATTGAATTCTTCCCAGTGTTGAAGTTTCGAACAAAGCTTATTGGATCAGATGTACCAGGAAAAGATGTCATTGTCGGATTTGACATCTTCAGCCAAGTTAAAGATTAGCTCCAGATCAAAACCCATGGAATAACGTTCAAGAAACAGTTCAAGCCATCTACAGATGTTTTACGATTATTCCAAACAAATGATGTTGAACAGATCAAGGAGATAGAAAAGCAGTTGGTGGAGCATTCATGTGCGGATTCTCACAAGGAGTTTTTGAGAAAATGCAAAAAGCCTCTATGGCTAAATGAGGAGTTTTTCATTAAAATCCCCTTCAAGAAGAATGAAAGCATTAATCAAACGAAGGCAAGTCACTCCGACATGAATCCGGATCATCTTCAGCTTGCGAAAAAAGAATGCGAAGAGCTCTTGGAGTTTGGACTTATCCAGCCCTCTAATTCACAATGGGCATGCGAGGCGTTCTATGTCAATAAACGGGCAGAACAAACAAGAGGTAAACTCAGATTAGTCATAAACTATCAACCTCTTAACTATTTCCTCCAAGATGATAAATTCCCTATCCCAAATAAGCTCACCCTTTTTTCACACTTAGCCAAAGCTAAATACTTTTCCAAGTTTTACCTTAAATCGGGGTTTTGGCAATTGGGAATACACCCAGAAGATAGACCAAAAATAGGGTTTTGTATACACGATCACCACTTTCAATGGAAGGTCATGCCTTTTGGGTTGAAAACGGCACCCTCATTCTTCCCAAAGGCCATGATAAAATTATTTCAACCCATCCTCCATACATCACTAGTCTACATTGATGACATCTTACTCTTTAGTGACACTATGGAAGAACACCTCACGTTGCTATAACAATTCCATGACCTAGTGGAGAAAAATGGAATCATGCTCTCACAGAAAAAGATGATTCTCTCTAGGGAGGAAATTGATTTTCTGGGGATGGATTTTGTTCACGGAGCATACAGCCCAGGGCCACATATTTGTCAAGAACTGCTCAAATTCCCAGACACCAATTTTACAACGTAGCAGCTCCAACAGTTTTTAGGTGTGATTAATTATGTTAGAGATTTTATCCCTAATGTCTATACATACATTGCACCACTTACAAAAAAGCTCAAAAGGAATGCCCAAGGTTGGGGAACAGAACAAGATGAAGCAGTTTAGAAGATAAAATTAATCTCAAAAGAGGTTAAAGCCCTCCATATTCCATCAGACGGGAAAAATATATTGCAGACAGATGCCAGCAACGAATATTGGAGTGCAGTACTTTTTGAAGTTGAAGATGGACAACGGAAAATATGTGGATATGCTAGTGTAAAGTTCTAAGATGCTGAACAACATTACCATTCCACATTCAAAGAAATTCTTGCCGTAAAAAATAGGATTAAAAAGTTTAATTTCTTTTTAATTCACAGAGTTTCTTATCGAGATGGATATGAAAGCTTTCCCGAAGATGATCCACATAAATCCAAAGATTATCCCAAATCCGCAGATTCTCAGATGGGCACAATGTTCTACCCTTACAAATTCCAAGTAATGCACCTGAAAGGGAAAGATAATATTCTAGAGGATTTCCTATCCAGGCCAGATGAGTTTTCAAAGAGATTTCAAGCCAAGCTGCAGAAGAGGCTAACTAGCAACATTTTCATGCTTACAAGCTCTTCAGGAGCTAGTTCATCCAGAATAGCAGATCATCCGCCAGAATTCTTCAGCAAGTTTGTGGACTCGTTTGATCTATCCATCCTCACAGAATGAAGGACTTTCTATGAGCTCCTAATTTTCAGAAAATATGGAGTATCCATCCTTAAGCCATTCGCAGTCAATCCAGAATACCCATTCTGTCACATATTCATAGCCATGCACAATGATTTTCCACAGGAGCTATTATGGTTTTTCTGGTACTTGTGTCACCAGTATTATATTTTCATGGAATTCAAGTGCGACATGTTCTGATGTTTTCACAAGATTGAACCTGCTCTCAAAAGGTTTCTGCAATTGTTCAAACCACGAAGATGTTGGGTTCAATGTTTCCAAGACTCCTATGCAGCAAAAGTGTTCATGTTACATCGACCGATAAAAATTATTGATCGGAAGGTCTATGCTCAACCAGATATTTCACTATGGTGGGAATTCCCCATCTCTGTCTTGTCCTTAGAAGATGAACACAGCGAAGCACAGAGAATTATTTTCTAGCAAAATAAGTGCATCCCAAAGGAGATATGGCTGAAAGAATGGGCTCGATG
Organism: Lycium barbarum; assembly: GCF_019175385.1. Classification (NCBI taxonomy): domain Eukaryota; kingdom Viridiplantae; phylum Streptophyta; class Magnoliopsida; order Solanales; family Solanaceae; genus Lycium; species Lycium barbarum. The sequence goes on from NC_083342.1 coordinate 48,810,259, forward strand.
GAATTACACTGATAACCATCCCCATTGGGAAAGGGTTCGAGAAGCAGCAAAGGAGTACCGAGTGCCGTACGAAATAATCAAAGATGAAGTCACTCAGGCTATCACAATGATAAGGTTGGATTTTCCATCTCAAGATTCAGCAAAAATAGATCCAGAGATGACAGGGCCATCCAACAAAAAATGCTAGTAAACAAGGTCGCGAAAAAGAAGTCTGGAAAATAAAGAAAAATTTAAGCAAAAACATGGACCAGAATGGTGGATAGAGGAAGGATACGCAACTTCGCCGTCGACTCCATCAATCACCGCTCCATCGGATAAAGCTTACTGACGTGCTTACAAGAATGACAAAAGCGGACCCCACGGTCACATGCTTGCACATGGTTGTCATGCTTCAAATAATGTTCCCCTCGTTTTACTAGGCTTGTTTTATTAGGCTGTCTTATTAGGCTCGTTTTATCAGGCTTGTTTTATTAGGCTATCTTATTAGGCTCGTTTTATCAGACTTGTTTTATTAGGCCGTCTTATTAGGCTCGTTTTATTAGGTTTGTGTTATTAGGCCCTTCACATGTCTAGCGGGGCCCGTGTGCCATGTAAGATAAGTCTTGTGGAAGCCTCCAACTCCTATAAATAGGAGGCTATGTAGTAGCTAGAGGGCATCAAACAATTTCCCTGTAAATTTTTCAATATCAATAAAATGTTTGCCTTCTAAAGTTCTCTTGTTCTTCTCTTTGAAAGGCAAGGAAAGGCTGATCCTAAGTTTGTATAGGGTTAGGAAATATTGGGTAAGTCGAGCTTGCTATGAGTACAATAGTTTTCCGACGCTTTAACAGTATGTCTGTAGTAGTGTGAAAAATTTTCCGAGTTGAGTAGCTTGGCTAGGAAGCCAGCCCATTTTGCAGGAAAAACTTTCACATCTACGATCTTTCAAACTGTCCGACTAACTTGACAAGCCATCCTTCGGGTTGTTGAAGTCAGGTTTGTGGCAAGCCGTCCTTCGGGATGTTGAAGCCCAGTCCTACTATGTAAGAAAACTATTGTGCTTGTAGTTTGGCAGTCTTTCTTGGTGATTCCCCGCCCTCTACATACCAAAGCTAAACAATATGTTGGTGCCTCAAAACTTGACCAGCACCCTATTCTAGCAACTCAGGAGGAACAATTCATCACTCTGCAGATTCCAGATGATTTTCCTAGACAGTGGAAACATCACGGTTTCACCCATGTCCATTTTGGTGCTATTAGAATTGCATTAACATATCATGGACGAAAGGGCCAACTAGTTGTATCTCGCCTTGCCCTTTTTTATACCAGATATAACGAGTACTAACATGCGAATTTGGGTACCACAGAAGTCACTCTAAATGCTGGGATAGTTTTTGTCACTATATTTCCAAATTTTAACATGTCCCTGTATGATCCATATCTAACGAAGGCTTTAAAGCTCCAAGTCCAAATTCAAGGTGCTCCACAAGCTAAAAATGCTATTCAGGCTACTTTACACTACCAAATAGCTTGGCGAGTACAAAATCATGCTATGGATATCTCTCTTCCAGGTGGAGAAAATGCTTTGCTCTTAAAAGTAGATGCCACCAACGGAACTACCATGTGCACCCAAATCCCAAAAACAGCTTTCTAGAGAAGAACTTATCAAAGTCCTTCCAGATACATGGGTCACGAATTATGAAAAGATGAGAGAACCTGTTGAATCTCTCCAATCTTCTGAACCCACTTTTTCCAAAAAACCCAATTGCCAATCCGAAAATGCCGTTTGCCAATACAAAGTGTTAACTAATATTAGGCAGTTACCACGGGTATGTAGAAGGCGGGGAAACACCAAGCATGACGGCCAAACAACAAGCACAATAGTTTTCTTACATAGTAGGACTGGGCTTCAACATCCCGAAAGACGGATTGCCACAAACCTGACTTCAAAAACCTGAAGGCTGGCTTGTCAAGTTAGTCGGACAGTTTGAAAGATCGTAGATATGATAGTTTTTCCTACAAAATGGGCTGGCTTCCTAGCCAAGCTATTCAACTTGGAAAAAATGGGCTGGCTTAATAGCCAAGCTACTCAACTCGGAAAAACCTTCATAGCTACGATCTTTCAAACTGTCCGACTAACTTGACAAACACTCCTTCGGGTTGTTGAAGTCAGGTTTGTGGCAAGCCGTCCTTCGGGATGTTGAAGCCCAGTCGTACTATGTAAGAAAACTATTGTGCTTGTAGTTTGGCTGTCTTGCTTGGTGTTTCCCCGCCCTCTACATACCCGTGGTATCAGAGCCAGTCCATCTTTTTCGGTGAGAGGAGCAGTTTAGTAAAAATATGTCTGAATCGTTACCATATGCGTCCAACCCTTGTAAGTCCTTAGCAAAAATAAATATGTCTCCTACTCTGTATAAAACACTTTCTTGCAAATATTACTACCTTTATGAAGTTGATATTTTACCTGATGGAAACAAAGTGTCTCCCACCAACCTACCCCTCATAAACCCATACTCGGCTTTTGCTAAAAAGACATATTCCCCGTGGTCACAAATCCGTTCCTTGGTCCAACCAAACCCAAAGAAGCTAAAGAATATGTGGGTGCCTCAAAACTTGACCAGCACCCTATTCTAGCAACTCGGGACGAACAATTCATCACTCTGCAGATTCGTGATGATTTTCCTAGACAGTGGAAACATCATGGTTTCACCCATGTCCATTTTGGTGCTATTAGAATTGCATTAACATATCATGGACGAAAGGGCCAACCAGTTGTAGCTCGCCTTGCCCTTCTTGATACCAAATATAACGAGTACCAACATGCGAATTTTGGTACCACAGAATTCAGTCTGAATGCTGGGATAGTTTTTGTCACTATATTTCCAAATTTTAACATGTCCCTGTATGATCCATATCTAACGGAGGCTTTCAAGCTCCAAGTCCAAATTCAAGGTGCTCCACAAGCTAAAAATGCTATTCAGGCTACTTTACACTACCAAATAGCTTGGCGAGTTCAGAATCGTGCTATGGATATCTCTCTTCCAGGTGGAGAAAATGCTTTGCTCTTAAAGATGGATGCCACCAACGGAACTACCATGTGCACCCAAATCCCAAAAAAGCTTTCTAGAGAAGAACTTATCAAAGTCCTACCAGATACATGGGTCACGAATTATGAAAAGCTGAGAGAACCTGTTGAACCTCTCCAATTTTATGAACCCACTTTTTCCAAAAAAACCAATAAAACAGTCGCCATATGCTTTGACCACTCTCACCTTAAAAAACCTAACAAAAAAACCTTCTCTTTACAGATGTACCAACCCACTCATAACCAAGCACAACAAGCTGGCCCTGAAAGATTTTCTTACCATCTCCCCGGTATCTTGAGCGAACATGACTGGATAAAGCAGTTCGATAATGAAGGTCATGAAGTATGGTCGTTCAAATGTCCTTTCACGGGACATAGCCTATGGGATAACCAATGTGACTGTCAAGAATGTCTTGAAGATGAAATTGAATGGAATGAACATCATACAAGAAGAGCCAAATCAAAGAAAAAAGGGGGAAACTCTGAAAGAAAATTCCGAACAAGGTATGAAGAAGGAGACTCATCTATCGGTTCACTTCGCCGTCCAGGAAAATATGAATTCCTTGTTTCGTACAAACCCCAAAATTGGCCATCTCTCCCTATCCAAAATTTACATCACAAACCTTCAAACCCAAGTATCCCAAAGCTAGAAATATTCATGATGAACCCCTCTAGCTCCAGTCACACCACTGAATTTCTTCCACAACAACCTTTTGAAAAGGATGGTAAAAGCCATGCCCCAAAAATTCTAAGGCAAAATGTTGTGCTGCCCGCGGGAGAAAAGCCACCAACAAGTGAAGTGGAAGCAACAATCAATTGGCAATCTGAAAATGTCGTTTGCCAAAACAAAGTGTTAACTAATATTAGCACTTCCATCAGAAATGTTGCTCACACACTGAATAAGATGATGAGCAGGGTGGAGACAATTGAGAAGAAGGTGGAACAAGCATCTTCTCAGCATGCTGGACTGATCAAAGCCCTGGAATTGCGAATGACAAACATGCAGTATGAGATTTGTCCACCAGTCACTTCCCTTTTCCATTTCTTTAACCAACAACAAAAGGAAATGGCTGACCTTAAAGAACAAATATAGCTACTGCGATATGGTCACCTTGAACCGCAAAAAAAACAAAGCTACCCATCAAACCCCGCCTTTTTCCCCATGTCCTCACAAACATACTCACCACCAAAGATTGACCATTCTTTCACTGTGCTCCCATCCACAAAGCGAGACCCTATGCCTTTTGCCCAAAAACAAAACAATGAACCTGAGTTTGACATTGCAAAAATGGTTTGGCAAAGGAAAGACTCTATGGCGGCCCAAAAGCAGTCCAAACGAAAGAAAGAACTCGGAGAAGTTTCAAAACAACCCGAGCTGGAAAACTTGATGATCTCAGCCCATAATATTCCTAACCTCTACGTGTCCCGACCCAAAAAATGATGTAGAGAAGGATGATACCCTAGGATCCAGTGACCAAGATTCATATGATACTAATCCCATGGAAGCAAGCGTTGAGACAAGCGAAGATTCTTCAATTGACTCTTCAAAAGAAAATAACCCGCCAATATTCATGAATCAACCCAGAGAACCAGAAATCTCTGAAGTACATGATGATCGGGACGGGATGACAGATGAGCCAATTCCAGAAAGAAGGCCAGAACAAACAACAGCGAAATTCGTTGGGACTGGATTCCATACTTTCAGTCTGGATGATATCAAAGTATCACGATGGCCCCAAAGGATCCAATATTTCTTCACTTGGCTGGTGACAAAGAATCTTGTCGAACGGGAAACCTATATGATCCTGTCAGAATTCTCTTCAAGATTCTCCGGAATTCTCCGAGGCTAGTGGAATTCACTTGGGACACTAGACAAAAATATATTTCTCACATCCCAAGACTTTTCTTACAACATCAAAATACTCCAAGAGGTTTTTTGTGGAGATACCGGCCAAAGGCAAGAATAACTAAGGAGACAGTTCTTTGAAATGAAATGCGTAGCATTTGACAGAGATGCCATCGATATCGATTTTCAGAAGATGACTAAAATGTTCTTTGAGTTAGGCGGAGAAGCTAGTCTCAAGCAAACCTTTGTTTCATCACTTCCGAAGATGTTAGCAAGCCGGACCATTACCATCGTTGAGGAAAAGTTTCAATGAATAACGATCCCACAAATCGGCTACATCAGGCAAGCCCTATTTCTAGCGTTGGATGATATCTGCACAAAGAGATCTCTTTGGAAGCAGATCATACGAAACAATCCAGCCCTTGATAAAGCTTGCAGAAAGTCTGACCTAATTACTGGGTCCAGCTGTTCGTGCCATGTCCCCAGAGGAAAGGGAAGGTTCAAGCGATTCAAATGGCCAAGGACTTCACGAGAAGGATCCCAGTTCAGGAGGCGCACGAAATATTTCAGGAGGAAGAGCCCAGGCAAGTCCCGAAAAAATGATAGATGCTTCATCTGCAACAAGATTGGGCATTATGAAAAAAATTATCCCCAATCCAGATGGTTGATCAAGCTTCTTACTGAAATAGAGGACTACACTGGTATCAATCTACATGAAGATGGGGATCTTGAATCTGTACTCTCATTAGAGGAAGAACCCACAGAGAAGACCCTCTTTTCCATAGATGTGTACGAAGTATATGGCGATGAATATTACCAGATTTCAGAACCAGAGAGAAAGGCTCAAGAAGATATCAACAGCATCATGGTGATCCCGTAGGTCCAGCTTAAATTTTATCCATCCAAATGGGATAAACCAATGCAGGTTATTGCCTTCATGGACACTGGAGCGGCATGTTCATTGATGAACTCAGCCGTCCTTCCTGTGGATCAATGGATTCCACATTTCAAAGATTTCAACACTGCTGGGACTGGAGTCTTAACCACCACAGTCATCACAAAGCATCCAATCATAATTGAATTTTTCCCAGGGTTGAAGTTTCGAACAAAGCTGATTCGATCAGATATACTAGGAAAAGATCTCATTGTCGGATTTGACATCTTCAGCCAACTTAATGATCAGCTCCAGATCAAATCCCATGGAATAATGTTCAAGAAACAATTCAAGCCATATACAAATGTTTTACGATTATTCCAAATAATTGATGCTGAACAGATCAAGGAGATAGAAAAGCAGTTGGTGGAGCATTCATGTGCGGATTCTCACAGGGAGTTTATGGGAAAATACAAAAAGCCTCTATGGCTAAATGAGGAGTTTTTCATTAAACTCCCCTTCAAGAATAATGAAAGCATTAATCCAACGAAGGCAAGTCACTCCGGCATGAATCCGGATCATCTTCACCTTGCGAAAAGAGAATGCGAAGAGCTCTTGGAGTTTGGACTTATCGAGCCCTCTAATTCACAATGGGCATGCGAGGCGTTCTATGTCAATAAACGTGCAGAACAAACAAGAGGTAAACTCATATTAGTCATAAACTATAAACCTCTTAACTATTTCCTCCAAGATGATAAATTCCCTATCCCAAATAAACTCACTCTTTTTTCACACTTAGCCAAAGCTAAATACTTTTCAAAGTTTGACCTTAAATCGGGGTTTTGGCAATTGGGAATACACCCAGAAGATAGACCAAAAACAGGGTTTTGTATACCCGATCACCACTTTCAATGGAAGGTCATGCCTTTTGGGTTGAAAACGGCACCCTCATTGTTCCAAAAGGCCATGATAAAATTATTTCAACCCATCCTCCATACATCACTAGTCTACATTGATGACATCTTACTCTTTAGTGACACTATGGAAGAAAACCTCACGTGTCTGCAACAATTGCATGACCTAGTAGAGAAAAATGGAGTCATGCTCTCACAGAAAAAGATTATTCTTGCTAGGAAGGAAATTGATTTTCTGGTGATGCATTTTGTTCATGGAGCATACAGCCCAGGGCCACATATTTGTCAAGAACTACTTAAATTCCTAGACACCAATTTTACAACGAAGCAGCTCCAACAGTTTTTAGGTGTGATTAATTACGTTAGAGATTTTATCCCTAATGTCTCTACATACATTTCTCCACTTACAAAAATGCTCAAGAAGAATGCCCAAGGATGGGGAAAGGAACAGGATGAAGCAGTTCAGAAGATAAGAGAAAAACTTTCGCACTACTACAGACATACTGTCAAAGCTTCGAAAAACTATTGTACTCGTAGCAAGCTCAACTTGCCCAATATTTCCTAACCCTATACTAACTTAGGATGATAAGTTCTTCTCTAGAAAGCTATTTTGGGATTTGGGTGCACATGGTAGTTCCGTTGGTGGCATCCTCCTTTAAGAGCAAACAATTTTCTCCACATGGAAGAGAGATATCCATAGCATGATTCTGAACTCGCCAAGCTATTTGGTAGTGTAAAGTAGCCTGAATAGCATTTTTAGCTTGTGGAGCACCTTGAATTTGGACTTGGATCTTTAAAGCCTCCGTTAGATATGGATCATACAGGGACATGTTAAAATTTGGAAATATAGTGACAAAAACTATCCCAGCATTTAGAGTGACTTCTATGGTACCCAAATTCGCATGTTGGTACTCGTTAAATTTGGTATCAAGAAGGGCAAGGCGAGCTACAACTAGTTGGCCCTTTCGTCCATGATATGTTAATGCAATTCTAATAGCATCAAAATGGACATGGGTGAAACCATGATGTTTCCACTGTCTAGGAAAATCATCTGGAATATGCAGAGTGATGAATTGTTCCTCCTGAGTTGCTGGAATAGGGTGCTGGTCAAGTTTTGATGCACCAACATATTCTTTAGCTTCTTTGGGCTTTGGTTGGACCAGGGAACGGATTTGTGACCACGGGGAACATGTCTTTTTAGCAAAAGCAGAGTATGGGTTTATGAGGGGTAGGTCGGTGGGAGACACTTTGTTTCCATCAGGTAAAATATCAACTTCATAAAGGTAGTCATATTTGCAAGAAAGGGTTTTATACAGAGTATGAGACATATTTATTTTTGCTAAGGACTTACAAGGGTTGGACACAGATGGTAACAAATTATGAAAAGCTGAGAGAACCTGTTGAACCTCTCCAATCTTCTGAACCCACTTTTTCCAAAAAAACCCGATAAAACAGTCGCCATAAGCTTTTACCACTCTCACCTTAAAAAACCCAACAACACAACCTTCTCTTTCCAGATGTACCAACCCACTCATAACCAAGCACACCAAGATGACCCTGAAACGTTCGCTTACCATCTCCCCGGTATCACGAGCGAACATGACTGGATAAAGCAGTTCGATAATGAAGGTCATGAAGTATGGTTGTTCAAATGTCCTTTCACGGGACACTGCCCGTGGGATATCCAATGTGACTGTCAAGAATGTCTTGATGATGAAATTGAATGGGATGAACAGCATAAAAGAAGAGCCAAATCAAAGAAAAAAGGGGGAAACTCTGAAAGAAAGTTCTTAACAAGGTATGAAGAAGGAGACTCATCTATCGGTTCACTGAGCCGTCCAGGAAAATATGAATTCCTTGTTTCGTACAAACCCCAAAATTGGCCATCTCTCCCTAACCAAAATTTACATCACAAACCTTCAAACCCAAGTATCCCAAAGCCAGAAATATTCATGATGAACCCCTCCAGCTCCAGTCACACCACTGAATTTTCTCCACAACAACCTTTTGAAAAGGATGGTAAAAGCCATGCCCCAAAAACTCCAAGGCAAAATGTTATGCTTCCCACGGGAGAAAAGCCACCAACACGTGAAGTGGAAGCGACAATCAATTGGCAATCCGAAAATGCCGTTTGCCAAAACAAAGTGTTAACTAATATTTGCACTTCCATAAGAAATGTTGCTCACACACAGAACTGGATGATAAGCAGGGTGGAGATAATTGCGAAGAAGGTGGAACAAGCATCTTCTCAGCATGCTGGACTGATCAAAGCCCTGGAATTGCGAATGACAAACATGCAGTATGAGATTTGTCCACCAGGCACTTCCCTTTTCCATTTCTTTAACCAACAACAAAAGGAAATGGCTGACCTTAAATAACAAATACAGCTACTGAGATATGGTCACCTTGAACCCTAAAAAACACAAAGCTGCCCATCAAAACCCACCTTTTTCCCTATGTCCTCACAAACTTACTCACCATAAAAGATTGACCATTCTTTCACTGTGCTCCCATCCACAAAGCGAGACCCTATGCCTTTTGCCCAAAAACAAAACAAGGAACCTGAGTTTGACATTGCAAAAATGGTTTGGGAAAGGAAAGACTCTATGGCGGCTCAAAAGCAGTCCAAACGAAAGAAAGAACTCGGAGAAGGTTCAAAAGAACCCGAGCTAGAAAACTTGACGATCCCAGCCCATAATATTCCTAACCTCTACGTGACCCGACCTACAAAGGATGTAGAGGAGGATGATACCCTAGGATCCAGTGACCAAGATTCATATGATACTGATCCTACAGAAGCAAGCGCTGAGACAAGTGAAGATTCCTCAGTTGACTCTTCAGAAGAAAATAACCTGCCAATCTTCATGAATCAACCCAGAGAACCAAAAATCTCTGAAGTAGATGATGATCGGGACGGGATGACAGATGAGCCAATTCCAGAAAGAAGGCCAGAACCAACAACAATAAAATTCGTTGGGACTGGATTCCATACTTTCAGTCTGGATGATATCAAAGTATCAAGATGGCCCCAAAGGATCCAAGATTTCTTCACTTGGATGGTGAAAAAGAATCTTGTCGAAGGGGAAAAGTATATGATCCTGTCAGAATTCACTTCAAGGTTCTTCAGAATTCTCCGAGACTGGTGGAATTCACTTGGGACACAAGACGAAAATATGTTTCTCACATCCCAAGACTTTGCTTACAACATCAAAATACTCCAAGAGGTATCTTGTGAAGATACCGGCCAAAGACAAGAAAAACTAAGGAGACAGTTCTTTGAAATGAAATGCATAGCATTCGACAGAGATGCCATCGATATCCATTTTCAGAAGATGGCTAAAATGTTCTTTGAGTTAGGCGGAGAAGCTAGTCTCAAGCAAGCCTTTGTTTCATCACTTCCGAAGATGTTAGCAAGCCGGACCATTACCATCGTTGAGGAAAAGTTTCAATCAATAACGATCCCACAAATCGGCTACATCAGGCAAGCCTTATTTCTAGCGTTGGATGATATCTGCACAAAGAGATCTCTTTGGAAGCAGATCATACGAAACAATCCAGCCCTTGATAAAGCTTGCAGAAAGTCTGACCTAATTACTGGGTCCAGCTGTTCGTGCCATGTCCCCAGAGGAAAGGGAAGGTTCAAGCGATTCAAATGGCCAAGGACTTCACGAGAAGGATCCCAGTTCAGGAGGCGCACGAAATATTTCAGGAGGAAGAGCCCAGGCAAGTCCCGAAAAAATGATAGATGCTTCATCTGCAACAAGATTGGGCATTATGCAAAAAATTATCCCCAATCCAGATGGTTGATCAAGCTTCTTACTGAAATAGAGGACTACACTGGTATCAATCTACATGAAGATGGGGATCTTGAATCTGTACTCTCATTAGAGGACGAACCCACAGAGAAGACCCTCTTTTCCATAGATGTGTACGAAGAATATGGCGATGAATATTACCAGATTTCAGAACCAGAAGGAAAGGCGCAAGAAGATATCAACAGCATCATGGTGATCCTGCAGGTCCAGCTTAAAGTTTATCAATCCAAATGGGAAAAACCAATCCAGGTTATTTCCTTCATGGACATTGGAGCGCCGTGTTCATTGATTAACCCAGCCGTCCTTCTTGAGGATCAATGGATTCCACATTTCAAAGATTTCAACGCTGCTAGGACTGGAGTCCTAACCACCACAGTCATCACAAAGCATCCAATCACAATTGAATTCTTCCCAGGGTTGAAGTTTCGAACAAAGCTAATTTGATCAGATGTACCAGGAAAAGACCTCATTGTCGGATTTGACATCTTCAGCCAACTTAAAGATCAGCTCCAGATCAAAGCCCATAGAATAACGTTCAAGAAACAATTCAAGCCATAAACAGATGTTTTACGATTATTCCAAATAACTGATGCTGAACAGATCAAGGAGATAAAAAAGCAGTTGGTGGAGCATTCATGTGCGGATTCTCACAAGGAGTTTATGGGAAAATACAAAAAGCCTCTATGGCTAAATGAGGATTTTTTCAGTAAACTCCCCTTCAAGAAGAATGAAAGCATTAATCCAACGAAGGAAAGTCACTCCGACATGAATCCGGATCATCTTCACCTTGCGAAAAGAGAATGCGAAGAGCTCGTGGAGTTTGGACTTATCTAGCCCTCTAATTCACAATGGGCATGCGAGGTGTTCTATGTCAATAAACGGGCAGAACAAACAAGAGGTGAACTCAGATTAGTCATAAACTATCAACCTCTTAACTATTTCCTCCAAGATGATAAATTCCCTATCCCAAATAAACTCACCCTTTTTTCACACTTAGCCAAAGCTAAATACTTTTCCAAGTTTGACCTTAAATCGGGGTTTTGGCAATTGGGAATACACCCAGAAGATAGACCAAAAATAGGGTTTTGTATACCCGATCACTACTTTCAATGGAAGGTCGTGCCCTTTGGGTTGAAAACGGCACCCTCATTGTTCCAAAAGGCCATGATAAAATTATTTCAACCATCCTCCATACATCACTAGTCTACATTGATGACATCTTACTCTTTATTGACACTATGGAAGAACACCTCACGTTGCTGCAACAATTCCATGACCTAGTAGAGAAAAATGGAATCATGCTCCACAGAAAAAGATGATTCTTGCTAGGAAGGAAATTGATTTTCTGGGGATGCATTTTGTTCATGGAGCATACAGCCCAGGGCCACATATTTGTCAAGAACTGCTCAAATTCCCAGACACCAATTTTACAACGAAGCAGCTCCAACAGTTTTTAGGTGTGATTAATTACGTTAGAGATTTTATCCCTAATGTCTCTACATACATTGCTGCACTTACAAAAATGCTCAAGAAGAATGCCCAAGGTTGGGGAAAGGAACAGGATGAAGCAGTTCAGAAGATAAAAGAAATCTCAAAAGAGGTTAAAGCCCTCCATATTCCATCAGACGGGAAAAACATATTGCAGACAGATGCCAGCAACGAATATTGGAGTGCAGTACTTTTTGAAGTTGAAGATGGTTACCGGAAAATATGCAGATATGTCAGTGGAAAGTTCAAAGATGCTGAACAACATTACCATTCCACATTCAAAGAAATTCATACCGTAAAAAATGGGATTAAAAAGATTAATTTCTTTTTAATTCACACAGAGTTTCTTATCGAGATGGATATGAAATCTTTCCCGAAGATGATCCACATAAATCAAAAGATTATCCCAAATCCGCAGATTCTCAGATGGGCACAATGGTTCTCCCCTTACAAATTCCATGTAAAGCACCTCAAAGGGAAAGATAATATTCTAGCGGATTTCCTATCGAGGCCAGATGAGTTTTCAAAGAGATTTCAAGCCAAGCTGCAGAAGAGGCTAACTAGCAACATTTTCATGCTTACAAGCTCATCAGGAGATAGTCCATCCAGAATAGCAGATCATCCGCCAGAATTCTTCAGCAAGTTTGTGGACCCGTTTGATCCATCCATCCTTACAGAAAGAAGGACTTTCTATGAGCTCATAGTATTTAGAAAATATGGAGGATCAATCCTTAAACCATTCGGAGTCAATCCAGAATACCCATTCTGTCACGTATTCATAGTCATGCACAATGATTTTCCACAGGAGCTATTATGGTTTTTCTGGTACTTGTGTCACCAGTATTATATTTTCATGGAATTCAAGTGCGACTATTTAGTGTAGTATCTGCATTTAGTTATACTCTTGAGTCGACTATTTAGTGTTATCTTGAACAGTCTTTTCTTCAGACTTATTATTTCATCATTAGATTCGGTCATGCTCTTAGTAGTTGAGTTTGTTAAGTCAATCTTTTCTTGTGCATCATCATTAGTAGGTATTGTGTTATGCATAATAGGGTTAGCATCAATAAATACAATATGAACAGATTCCTCAACAGATAAGGTTCGTTTATTAGAAACTCTAAATGATCGGCTAATTGGTGCATACCCCATAAAAATACCTTCATCGCTACGAGGATCCAATTTTCCAAGATTATCCTTACCATTGTTGTGAATGAAACACTTGCATTCGAAATGATAGAAGTAGCTTATATTAGGACATTTACCTTTCCATAGCTCGTAGGGCGTTTTCTTCTGAACTGATCTTATCAAACATCGATTAAGAATATGACAAGCTGTGCTTACATCTTCAGCCCAGAATCGATCAGGTAGGCCTTGTTCTAAGAGCATTGTTTGAGCAGTGTCTTGTAGGGATATATTTTTTTCCTTCTACAAATCCTTTTTTTTGGGATGATGGTGGTGACGAGAGGGTCTAAGTATATCCTTCATTGGCACAAATTCTTTAAAAGACTTATTCTCAAACTCTTTCCCATGATCACTATGAATGGTAGAAATGAAATATCCTTTTTCTCTTTGAACTCTTCTACAGAAAATCTCAAACTGAGCAAACGCTTCATCTTTGTGAGTTAGAAAGATAACCCAGGTAAATCTTGAATAATCAACTATAATAACAAATGCATATTTCTTACCACCTATGCCAGCAGTTCTAGTGGATCCAAATAGGTCCATATGCAATAATTGAAGGGGCTTAGTGGTGCTGAGAATTTCCTAATTGTCATGCATCATAGATATGATCTTTTTAAAATTTTAGTTTGGGAAGTCCTAGGACTAGATTTTGCTTAGACAAATTTTTAGGAATATGCATACTAGCATGTCTTAATTTTCTTTGCCATAGGCAAGGATCACTGGTAATAGATGCAAGACAAGTAAGAATAGGAAAATAAACATTACTAAGAACATAAATAGTTTTTACTCGTTCACTGAAGATGAGAAGATTCCTTGCGGCATAACTCTGTATGCATTTTATTGCATCGAACAAGACTTTAAATTCAGCATCACATAGCTGACTGATGCACAGCAAATGGTATTTGAGTCCATTAACTAGATATACTTCCACTAAATCACAAGAGGGGCTCAAGGCAATACATCTAACACCAACAACGTGTCCTTTAGCATTATCACTGAATCTAATTTGTCCTCCATCTATCTTTTTCACAGATTTGAAATTTTTCCGTTTACCGGTCATGTGTCTAGAACACCCACTATCAATGACCCACATATCCTTTTTAAAAGTCTTCTCAGGTTTTTCCTTACTAGTTTCTCCAATGTCCATGAAACACATGTTGGCCACGTCCTCTGGTTCTACTTCTGATTCATCTTCACAACTCCATGCTCCATAGGATCTCGAAGTGTGTTGCCTTCTGTAGCATTTCTTCATCAGTTCTGGACATTCTACTTTCATGTGTCCTAGTTTTCCACATTAATAGCATATGTCATCATTCTTTGGCTCATCATTATTCATGTATCCACTTCGAGGTTTCTGCCTTCTTTTTCTAGGGATACTCTTGAATCCTCGGTTGATCATGGCTAGAGCTTCATTGCTATCATCATCTTTTTCCCTTTCCTCTGTATTAGCCTTGAATGTAATAGTCTTTTTTTCCTCCTTGGAGTATCTTTTAATATGATTTTTTCTCAAAGGCCATTAAGTTCCCTTTGAGTTCATCAAATGTCATCCAGTTTTCCACTATCTAGGACGATGGCTTTTGTTTACCATGGTTTGGGAAGGTTTCTTACTAGCTTTCGGACTTATTGTCCATTTGTGTATACTGTCCCCAGAGATTTAAGCTCGCTTAGGATCTTACTGAATCAGGTGAATATAGATTCAATATTTTCATCCTCCTTCATCGTGAAGAGTTCATACTCAATTTGAAGCGCATTAATTCTTAATTTCCTGACTTTTGACGTGCCCGCGTAGGTGACCTCCAGTTTATCCCACATTTCTTTGGTTGTTTCGCAATTTAAGATCTTTTTGTACTCTTCACCACTAACTGCACAATAAAGTAAACTGATAGCTCTAGCATTAGTTTGGATTACCTCTTGTTGTTCCCTGGTGACATCAAAAGATTCAATATCAATCTTTATTAAATCTTTTGCATCTACATTTGGAATTAGCTTTCGTCCCTTCTTGATCACTAGCTACGGCTGGTAGTCCATAGATATTGAATCTTTCCTTCCAATGATTTTAGTGTTGACCATTGAAATATGGTGGCTTTGTTGGACAATGTCCATCTTGAAAAATTGCACCAGGAATGTGATATCCAGACTCTGGGTCTTTTTTCACGTACTGTTACGCGACTTTATGTGAGACCTGCTTAATACCAATTGAAATACAAGAGGGAGGGTGAATTGTAAACTTTTTAAATTCTGTGAGTTGACCACTGTTTTATACTCTCCTGCATGACTTGAAAACTCGTTAGGAGGCAATTTAAAGATAAGAAATATTAAAGCAGTAAGTGACACAGAAAGTTTTATACTGGTTCGGATCGTCGGTGTGGTGCCTCATCTAGTCCCCTTGGGTTACAAGATTTTCCTTAAAGCTTTTTGGTAACTTGATTGCAGAGATGGTTTAACTTGAACGGTGGATCTAACTCGAACAGTTTCTTTGTGATAGCCTCGACCTGTATAGCTAGCTATCCTCTCTTTTCTTTTTATAACACTGTAAGACTTAAATTGACTATAGTGCTTTTTACAAGATGAAGAGTAAATAGATGTATTTCTCAAGTGAAGTTGTAATTGTCTTTGGCTTGTGAGGGCTGTATTTATAGTTGAGGATAGTTCTGCATCACAATCTTGATAGTCAGTAATGGATCAATCTTTCCATTCAATTGATTTTGATTTGCTTACTCTAAGGTAGCCCAAGGGAGTTTGTCTTAATCAGGGATCTTTTAGGAATCCGCTAATTGATCTTCTTTCTTCATTCCTTGTGTAGTTGATGCAACTGATTTGTCTTGATTCTTCTTTCCTTGTAAAAGAGACAAGTCTTACTGAGTAGTGAGTGATTCTTCTTTCCTTGTAAAGTTGGCGCGGCTTACTAACCAGTGAGCTGTTCTGATTACTTTTCCTTTGCTGTGGATACTGTAAGAATATACTTCATTGATTTGTATCCTTTGGCTGGTAATTGATGGACTTGATTAATATTCTTTCCTTGTGGAGAAGTCTTGGTAATCTTTTCCTTCTGGGGTGAGTTTGACCAATGTTGTTTCCTTTTATATTTGGCTTGTATTCTCTTATCGTTGGGAGTGTTACTCCTTTCCAGATGTTGCATTCGTGGGAGCCTCTTTTTAGTTTTTGGATTACCTACACAGAAAGAGTGTAACCATTAAAATACTACCAATGTAATATAATTTGATATTTCTAAAGCTACCTACTTTTAATCTTTTCTATTTTAATTTTCTACAAGTAAAATGAGATGTAATACATTGTGCATTTGTTGTTTAAACTCTAGAATAATGCAAAAGTTTATATAGAGATGATTAAAAAAAAATTACATAGAGATGGATTCATGATTTAAATTTGATGAGTTAACATTGTGCATTTGTTGTTTAAACTCTAGAATAATGCAAAAGTTTATATAGAGATGATTAAAAAAAAATTACATAGAGATGGATTCATGATTTAAATTTGATGAGTTAACTTTGTTATGAACTATGGTTTGTTCATTTGGTACGATTGTATAAGAATTGAGGATGTTTTGATAGTTTTCACAACTTGTGGGGTTTTCATGTGTATGAGAAAATATACAACTTAAGAAATCCAAGTTGCATATCCAAACAAAACTACAACTTCAAATTAACCTGATTTCAAATCATGTCCAAGCGGGGCCTTAGTATTCCTCTATTCACTTTTACGTATTCACTTTAGCATATCAAGAGAAAGACAATTTTTTTTGTTGTTTTACCCTTAACATTAAGGAAAATGATTGTTGCATAGAAATCTTGTGGGCAGAATGGGCAGAACGAGGACACTTAAGTCATTTCACATGGGTTGTAACATTTTCTTCCCAGTTATGGCCTTACACTAAAGTGGGGCATTAATGAGGAAGGTTATAACGGCACTATAATGTCGTCTTCCTTTCTAACTCCCTCTTTTCTCTCTCCGCCTAATAATTATCTCCCCTTCTCAATGTCTTGAAAAAATAAATACTCAGCACGCCTCAGCTTTCTCCAATGGTGTAAAATACACCTCTGTATTTTCTCCTTTCTCCAAAAATACACCTGTGTATTTCAACTACCCTATATATATAGTAACCCTACTATATTATTGCACCCTATTTTGTTTGGATCTCATTTCCCGCTATCTTCTTCTTCTTCTTCTTCTTCTCTACCTTCATTATTTTCTGAAAAATGGCTAAGTTTTATGTTGTATTTCGTGGTAGGGTACCTGGTATATACAGGACATGGACCGAGTGTGAATCAGTGGTAAAAGTGTTTAGTGGAAACCATCACAAGTCATACAGAATATATGAGGAATCCCTTAAAGCTTACAATGGTTATTTCGGAATTAATAGAAGTAAAGAGAATGTTGATGTTGTTGAAAAGAAGGATGCCAAAGTTGATGTTGTTGAAAATGTTGAAGCTGCTCCAATCCATATTTTGCAAGCGTTTTTTAGCTAAAATAGTTGTTGGGGCTGATTGTTGGAAGATAAATGAGGAAGGGTCAACTTCCCTTTTTGTTTATAGATTCTGTTGATGTAAAATATGGATTAAGATCTAGTTTGTTGAAAAATCTTGTCCAGTTTGTGTTTATTTTTGACTTAGTAACATAAATCTCTTGTTCCTCTAATTAAATGGTTGAAGCTTCAAGTAGTATGATATGATCGATCAAATAAGTGAATTTTCTGAACGGTGGCCTAATAGGACTTTTAATTGAACAATCAGATGAATGCATTCGATAGATCAACTATGTGAATACCCTGAACAGTTTCCTAATATGACTTTTAATTGAACCATCAGATGAATGCATTCCACGGGTCAACTAAGTGAATAGCCTTAACGGTGGCCTAACATAACATCTAGTTGAACCATCAGATGAATGCATTCAGCTGGTGAACCAAGTTAGACATTTAGTTAGCATTGAACAATTATCCAATTTTACCATGTTATGCTATGATTCTATCACAAAATTATCTCCTAAGGAATAACCACAATTGTTTGCTAGAAAAATTCCCCTTGAAACACAAATTCATGTTCTTGTTCCATCACAAAATCAAGCCATTATAAAAGAAAAAACAAAAAAACATTTGCAAGGCCAATATAGCCAGCAATTGTTTCCAAGCACCATATACAATAACTACAGACATTGCTCATCATATGAATGGCGGTTCCATACACTCGTGACAAAACTTCGATGGCAAATTTCTCTCTGAAAGCATGTGTTTGCGCGCAAACCCGCCATGCTTTGGCCAGCCATGATGAATTCAATAAACTTCAACGAGTAGATACCACATGCTTCACCTACATTGTCCTATGGGACACTCTCAACAACATGCTTAGCCTTCCACGGTTCGGTAAGTTTGTCTGTGGAAAAATGGTTGAACTTGCCGGAGTCTTTTAGCAACTTTGGAAACAACATCTGAATGGGTTTTATTAGACCGTCAAACTTTTCAATTGAGTTTACTCTCCTGTTGCAGTCATAAACCTCAATCGTTGCATCATTAATGACAAAAACAACGGTTTAGTAGTGGCTGTTTTAAACATTCCATACACAAAACACTTTCTTACCACCTACCCAAGACATAACAAATGGTTGCGGATGATCACCTGTCACATAATGCAGGATCTAATCATTGAATTCATACTCCTTCAGCATATTTTCAATACTTCGCTGCTCTGCAGCACTCTTAACCACAATATAATTCTATATTGCCATCAAGGCAGAACAAAAAAATACGTCCATAATGAATTCTGATGGATCATAGTATTCAGGGTAATCTATCCTATGGCTCCGCATCAGTGCCATTAATTCAGTAATGTGCTGCATAAAAAAAATTATTCATATCACTAAATACATTCATCAAAAATTATGTATAAATGACTAATAGGAAGTTAATTTACATCATCTGTTAACCAATTGTAGGGTCTGCTGAGGTACTTGAACCATTTAAAGTCCATGTTCATGGTCTAACCAATGTGCTCTTCATCTGACCTCATGTTGATCCACCTAAGGTAAGCTATCTTCTTCTCAAGATCTATTTTTTTGTACAGGTCAAGTGTCTTCACATTTTTATCAGCTGAACCCTCAGGACTTTGCTCATGTATACCTCCTTTCAAAATATTCTTCACATGCTGCAATATTCTATGAAGAATGGTATCATGTGCCACTCTGATATTTGCCACCTCTTCCGTCACCTGGTATAACATAGGAGACTCATGGACACAACCGGCTGTATGCCTTGAGGTACCAACACCTCCTGTTGATACCCCCCTTTACATCAACAGAACAAGATGGACCAACTCCATCTCCTGAGCCTCCACCAAAAACATCACCTACACCTATAGTAGCTTCTGCCCTTGTTATCGGCGTCGTCCCTTTCAAATACTTTCTCAGCCTATCAATCCTTTTGTCTAGAAAATCTTGGCCAATTGGAACAAAGTCCCTCATGAACGGTTGATATGTCTCTCGATGAGTACGGACAAGGAAAGGATGTACCTCCGTCTGCAGCCATCATAAAAGAAATGCGTTAAGAGCATATAAACAAACCAAACCACTAAAATGCATCAAAATTGACAAGGTAGCTTACATCTGCATGGTTCATTATACCATCTCCAAATGGATCAACATGTTGCCATTCAGATAGTAATTGTTTATTCTGCCATTTTAACATCCTGGATTAGAACAGCTTAGTTGATGTCACGACCCAACCCGCCATGACTGTCACCTAACTACATCCTAGTAGGCGAACCAACACACAAGTCATCTATTCATTCAAGTCTGATTTCATATTAACCATGTTAATCAGTTATTATTCGTTCAAGCATCAATTAAACAAAATGAGTCATGCCATAAAATACTGAAATAAGTGCGGAAGTTCTATCTATTACAAAATCCCTAAAATCCAAAAGTCATCATATCACGACTCTAATCTAAATCACGTGTAAGGAATGAAATTTGACTAGCAATTATCCATAATGTCCAAAATAGGAAAAGGCATCATAAGAGGAAGATCTTCGGGCGGCCTGGTATGGATAAAAGCTCACCCTAAATCTGTCAACAACGTACTCAACACTATATGTGAGGGCGGGTAGCAGTCTCTTTATCACAATCTACACTCAAAAGAATGCAGCAACGTAGTATCAGTACAAACACTATGTATCGGTAGATATCATAGGCCGACTAAGATTAGTATCATGCATATCTCATAAAATCAATAGAATAAACAAGCCATCTAACAATCATGAATATCAATAAAACCACACAAGTAACCCAAGGATAATCACAATCAAATCACTAAGATATCAAGAATCACAATCACGGAAGCCACAACGGAAATAAGTTTACCACAATAGCCACACTCACTGTACACACATGCTAACCGATGTCATTGCTCGATAGTCATGACCTGCTGGGGACTCATGGTGTCCATGTACCACTCGTTCTGGATTCACTCCTCGAATATGAGCACAAACCTCCGCTCGGGAATGAACCTCGAATGCGGGACATATCACCGTACCTCTCATTTTTGAAATTAACCTCGGACCACGAGCCCATAATCTAGGTCACATGCGTGCCTTTCTATACCTCTTTACATGACAGTGTTTCTTACCTTCACGCTATCAATGCTTAGATCATTATTCCAATTCACAATATCGCCAAGAAGATCATATTAGCTTCTCATCACAACACATCCACTGCAGATTTAACACACATGAATAGTGGCACGAAGCCTACATAATCACTCAATCACATTCACATAGGAGTTTAGCCACACAATATCATGCATGAAACTAGACATGCTTTCTCCAAAAGAATTCACAAAATATACAATCAACTAACCCAAGTCTAACTCAAGTTGACCGTCACCTACCTCAAACGTAGAGCTGGAACAACGCAAGTGACTCTGCTACAGCTTTTCCCTTCCTCGAAGCCTCGGAATGCTCAAAGTCTAGAAATAGAAGGCTCAATGAGTCACAATTACTCTAGTCACAATTACCAAATCAAGATTACCCTTCCCTTTATCCCCATTCCAATGGGTGAATGATTCCCCAGGTGTAAAGCAACCTAACCAGGGTCTTAGTAATCATTAATCAACAAATTGTAACAATAAAATATCAACATTCCCACTACAAGCAGATTTTATGGACAAGTTACCATTTTTATAGAACCCTAGGTCTCAATTCACTGAGTATATGGTCCTAAGGACTCAATTCATGATTAATAGGAGTTAACCCAAGCCTTTAGATGATAAATAAGTGCTAACTACTACAACCCATCAGGTTTAGAAGGTTTATTAATTTCTAGGATTTCTATTTCAATTTCACCATAGAAAACCCACAAAATGATGATAATCACGAAGATGATACGAAATGGTTGGAAGGAATAAATGAAACTTACCTCTCAAGAGTTTTCCTTGCCCAAGTTTGAAATTTCACCCTAGGTGCTTGTTGGGGAACTGTATTGGTGTTTTATGAATAAAGAATGTGAGACTAAGTGTTTTAAAACTAGACTACTATTTTTCGTCAACCGCTATAGCGATCGTTTCAAAGCTGCAGCGGTCCTGGTATAGCGGCCAAATGACTGCTATAGCGGACCAAGGGAATCCGCATCACTACTATGGCAGTCCATCCACCGCTATAGTGGTATCGCCGTAGCGGCCAACCGCCCACCACAGCGGCCACCGAGAAAATAGATGGCCGCTAGCAGCGGTTCACCCACAGCTACGGTACTCCCATCGCCGCAGCGGTCCCATTTTGGCATTGAGCTTGACATTTTGTCTAGTTTTTCCCCTATCATCCGACATTTCATCTGAGGCCTCAAAAACATAAGCAAAACATGCACATATACATAATGACGTCATACGAATTCACCCTTGGCCTCGGAATTCCCAACGGAGTTCTAATTCTCTACGTCACCACCATCCCGATAGACTCAATAAAATCAAACAACAACCACAACTATGTCAAGTTTCAGCTCTTAAGCTTGCACAATCGAGTTTCTAATGGCTAGTTTTACCCTTGGAAAGGTTCTATTTTGTGGGGTGACCCTACATTTCCGATAACAACTGGAAGGGTCGTTACACTAGATGCCAATTAAAACTCCATTCGTTCCCGAACGGACAAAGATGAGGAATCCAGGGAGGTGTTACCTGTCTCGACGAAAAGCTAAGGATACTTGCTATGCATATCAGATTCTGTTTCCTAAGTAGCTTACTCCACCGGACGATTCTTACACTGAACTTTCACGGTGGCTATTTCCTTAGACCTCAACTTGCGAACATCCCTGTTTAAGATAGAAATGGGCTCTTCCTCATATGAAAAATTCTCATCTAGCAAAATCGAATCCTAACGGATTATGTAAGAACCACCACAGTGGTACTTTTTCAACATTGAAACATGAAATACCGGATGAACGCCTGATAAACCCAGAGGTAAAACCAACTTGTAAGCCACTTCCCCCACACGCTTGAGGATCTCAACGGCCCAATGTACTTTGGGCTAAGCTTGCCCTTTCGTCACGACCCAAACCGATGGGCTATGACTAGTGCCCAAATTGGACACTCGTATACGAATCTGTTAGATATAATCAGACTGATACTAAGCACAATGTGAAAATCTATAAAAAGCATGTTGTAGACTCATAATGTCATATATCAGAATGAACCTATCTCCTGGGGAGTCATAGTTAACCAAAAATAACAAAATATGCAAGCCGACAGGGCTGCCACTGTACGCAAGAATATCCAAAATGAACTACGTCTCTATAGCTGACCAAACCATATATACTACCCACACATGTCCATAGACCTCTAAAAGTATAATAGTGAAATATGGCAATACAGGTCCCCGTCGTACCCCTGAATACACATAAGTCTATATCAAAAGGATCTGTACCAAAATGACTCAAGCTCCGGAACGATGGAGCTCTCCAAGCAGCCGAGCAGATGTCCTAAGCTAGAGGATCACCAAACTGAGTATCTATACCTGCGGGCATGAAATGCAGCCCCCAAAGAAAGGGGGTCAGTACGGAAGATGTACTTAATATGTAAAGCATAAAGTACAGTAATAAAGATCATGACATAGTGGAAGGATGACAGGAAATAAGTATGATAATTAAGGATACAAAAGCATTTGTACCTTATGTTGATAGTCATGCATATATAATATATCGTACCCAGCCCATTATGGGACTCGGTGAAATATAATATACCATACCCGACCCATTATGGGACTCGGTGAAATATAATACGTACCCGGCCCATTATAGGACTCGATGAAATATAATACGTACACGTCCCATTATGGGACTCGGTGAAATATAATACGTACCCGGCCCTCTAGTGAGGGACTCGGTGAAATATGCAATGAAACTGTGCACGAGTAATAGGAGCAATCATGTACCAAATGAATCAGAGGAGCAATCATGTAAAATGAATCATCATTTGGGATTCAAGAGAATAATTAGAATGAACCAACACTTGAGAATCAAAGACAATTGTCATGTCAGTACTACTAAGAACTAGAGTTCATTGGAGTCATGTATGTTCGTCGTTTGCTCATTTTATGTAATTCATGCCAAAAAAAGAAAGAAGGGATAGCTTTACATACCTTGAAGATTATCTATTCGCTCAACTTCTACTTATCAAACTCGTAAATCTACAATCAAAGGAATTCATACTATTGTTAGACTCGTTATCATGTGCTTATCTTAAGCCTTTAAGTTAACTCTTCCTAGAATCTGCCGAAATTTTGGCAACACCTCCTCTGTTTATATACCTAGCCCGAAATCACAATTACCAACAACTAACAATAACAACAACGACAACACTAACAACATCATCACTAACATCAACATACTCCATAAGACATCTCATATGATGTGTCACGACCCAAACCGATGAGTCGTGACGAGTGTCTGACCTCTAGCGACCAAACACCCCTATACTCATATCTGAATCTTACTAAACATCAAGGGCACATAATGGCATAAACTCATCTCATAAAAGGGAAACATCAAAACTCTGTACAATTTGCCTATATACACAACAAACGGAAGAACAGTGCAAGCCAGCTAGACTGCTACATATACTGTACACAAATGAATAGACGCCGATAAGGCTATATCATCTGACTACTACATACAACTATCTACAGATGTCTACTGGAATGAAAGCTATAGAAAGGATGGGACAGGGCCCCGTCATACCCATATGCATACACATCTCAAAAGGGTGGCACACCAAAACTGACTGCAGCTCCAGATCAAATGTAGCGCACTGACCACTGCTAGATCTAGAGGTCCTACTGAGCTGGACCACCTGTCTATTTACCTATACCTGCGGGCATGAACGCAGCCCCCCGAGCAACGGGGAGTCAGTACGGATAATGTACCGAGTATGTAAGGCATAAGAACAACAAATATATATAATAATCATGGATAAGATCTGAACTCATAAACTGAAATGACTAACTGCATGTACTTGTATGAACTAGTATCTGCATATATCTGCACAAATTTGTATAACTGACAATGCCTCTGCGGGCACATAATATGCATACTCATGCCTATCAATGAGGGTCATACATCTATATGTGTGTGTATATAATGCCTGATATATGTGTGTGTATAATGCCTGTAAAGCCTCTATGGCATCTCATCATATCATATCGGCTCCTCTGCGGCCATAATTAATAGCATCATCAATGTGCACTAGCTGATTAGGTGGTAATGCGTATATAACGCCTATCTATTTTCCCATATCCCATATACATATAATACTTGCGTATATAACGCCTTCTGGTCACGAGTCAATATACATAGATATAAATTAATGTAATGCATGAATAACTGTATACATAGAACTGGACCCATGAATAGAAGGAACCATCATAGACGGGGTATATGAACATCAAAGAATGAAGTTGTTCTAATGCTTCTAAGAATAGAGTAATATGGAAGCTCGCTTACTCGCTTGTTGGATCATATCATAGGATCATGCCAAAAGAAGGAAAGGATAGCCTTAACATACCTTGATGTATACTAAATCATCCAACTTCTACCTAGCGAACTGACAAATCTATAATTAAGATAACGTAGGCCTTAATTAAACCATTTACTTCGCTTACTAATCATTTTAAAAACGGATAGAGCTTAACAAATTATGGGCAACATTTCCCTCACAAGCTTAAAAACCCTTCAACTTCCATTCGCTCCAACATCAACCACAACAACAATAACAACACTTATATATAAAAAACATACTCAAATCTATCCCCAATCATCTCTTAAAATAGCCTCAAATCATTGTTTTAACCTTCATCAACTTACCACTTCCATAAGTATCCCCCTTTTCACTTAAAACCACTAAGACTCTTGATGATTAACTCAAATACAAGGGTAGAAATCATTTACATACCTTGAGGTGTCTAAGATTCCAAGAATCACTTTAACTCCAACTTCCCTAGCTTCTCAACCTTGAATAAACCCCAGAGGCAACCTTCTTCTTCACAAGCTCGGGTTCACGGGGTCCGGGTCTTGTCAAATCTTCACTAATATGATGAAAAATATTGGGAGAGAATATATTAGGGTTTTTCTGATTTGGAATGGAGGAAAAATGAGAAATAAGGTCGCAGCTCCTATATTTATACTTTGAAGCCAAAAAGCTACAGCGGTTCGGTTCGACGAGTGGGTCGATGGCTCGTCGATGTGTCGACGGTCCGTCGACCTGCGCCTGTAGATGCAACGCTGTGGGACCCTATCGGCACCGCACATCGATAGTCCATCGACCATGTCGACAACTCGTCGACGATGACTGGTGTCTGCAGGTTTTTCTGATTTGGTCCCAATCGCATCGATTCAATTCGTTCAACTTCTAACTCTGTAAATTGCCAGGAATATCTACTGGTACCCTTGTACACGGGGTAAGGCACTTTCTATCTCCAAAACTCAAACACGAGTCCAATTCAAAGGAAAACCCAACTAGGAAACCATAGGTTCTTCTACCATGAAAATGAGGGGTGTAACATTCTTCCCCCCTTTGGAACATTCGTCCTCTAATGTTCGAACAATCCTGGGTTATAAAAATTTCAACAGAGTTTCCCCTGTACATATACCTATCCGTCCTGCTCACAGCAACCCAAAATAATGCCACACAGGGCCACATATTACAACATACAATAACATGGCCTCACACGACCAATCACGATAACGGAAAAGAGATAATGCCTGGGGGCGATGATGCCTCAGACTGAAGCTCCTGTACTGCTGGGAACAAATGTGGGTACTCAGTCTTCATTGCCTCTTCTGCTTCCCAAGTCACTTCCTCAACATTCTTATTCCTCCAAAAAATTTAACTGAAGCTACATCCTTGGTCCGCAACTGACGGACCTGTCTGTCCAATATAGCCACTCGAACTTCTCCACAGGATGACTGCTCGGTCACCTGGATATCATCCACTGGTACAACTCTTGAAGGATCTCCAATACATTTACGAAGCATAGACACATGAAATACTGGATGTACCGACTCTAACTCAGAAGGCAATCCTAGCTCATATGCTACTGTGCCCACTGTACGAATGATCTTATATGGCCCAATATATCGACGGCTCAACTTACCCTTCTTGCCAAACCTTATTACTCCCTTCGTAGGTGAAACGTTCAGGAACACCCAATCGCCAATCTCGAACTCTAGCTTACGTTGCCGATTATCCGCATATGATTTCTGTAGACTCTGAGCTATTAGCAATCTCTCTCTAATCAGTTTCATCTTATCAACTGCTTGCTGAATTTAGTCTGGGCCTACTAACAGATTCTCCCCGACATTGAACCATCCTATGGGCGATCTGCATCTCCGCCCATATAAGGCCTCACAAGGAGTCATCTGAATACTGGAATGGTAACTGTTGTTATATGCAAACTCGATGAGAGGAAAATGACCATCCCAACTACCTCGAAAATCAAGTACACAAGCTCTAAGAATATCCCCAAGGGTCTGTATAGTACGCTCTGCTTGCCCATCTGTCTGTAGATGAAATGCAGTACGAAGACTCACTTGAGTCCCGAATCCCTGCTAAAAAGACTTCCAAAATTTGGTTGTGAACTGTGCTCTCCTATCTAAAATAATGGTTGTAGGAACACCATGAAGTCATACAATCTCCTTAAGATAAAGCTTTGCATAATCCTCGACTGCATAAGTAGTTCTGATAGGCAGAAAATGAGCTGACTTGGTAAGCCTATCAACTATAATCCATATCGAATCACACTTCCGATGAGTATGGGGAAACCCTGTAATAAAGTCCATATTAATTACCTCCCACTTCCATGTCAGACTTTCCATAGACTGCAATAGACCTCCGGGCTTCTGGTGCTCTATTTTGACCTACTGACAATTTGGACACTGAGCAACAAATTCTGCTATACCTCTTTTCATACCATCCCACCAATAAACGTCTTTGAGATCATGGTACATATTTGTTGAGCCTGGATGAATAGAATAGCGAGAGTATTGTGCCTCCCCCATAACCTGCTAACGGAGCCCTGCAACTTTAGGGACACATAATCTACCTCGATACCTGAGTACTCCATCACCTGTAATCATAAAGGGTGTCTTAAAATAGAATTCTCATACTGACGCTCCTTTATATCTACTACCAAAGATGACACTGCTGTGTCATGAACAGTAACCCTTACATCACCTGAATCTACTAATCGAACTCCGAGCCTTTCTAATTGATGAACTTCACATACCATTCCTCTTTTCTCTGGTGGTACATATGACAAGCTACCCATGGATTTACGACTAAGGGCATCAGCTACTACATTAGCTTTCCCAGGATGGTACAGAATATCCATATCTTAATCCTTTAGCAACTCTAGCCATCGCCTATGATGCAAGTTCAAGTCCTTCTGCTTAAAAATGTACTGGAGACTCTTATGATCAGTATAGACATCAACATGGACACCGTATAAGTAGTGCCTCCATATCGTCAAGGCATGAATCACTGCCGCTAACTCAAGATCATGGGTTGGATAATTCTTCTCGTGCTTCTTCAACTATCTAGAAGCATAAGAGACAACCTTACAATGCTGCATCAACACACGGCCTAATCTAATACCTGAAGCATCACAATATACCACATAGCCATTGCTCCTTCGGGAAGAGTCAAAACTAGTGCTGAACTCAACTTATCCTTCAACGTTTGAAAACTCTGCTCACAAGCATCTGTCCATTGGAACTTAGCTGATCTCTGAGTCAGTCAATGGGGCTGAAAGAGAGGAAAATCCTTCTAAAAACCTTCTATAATAACCTGCCAAGCCCAAGAAACTACGTATTTCTATTGGTGCCGTGGGCCTTGGCCAATTCTTCACAACCTCAATATTTTGGACATCGACTCAAATGCCTTCCTCCGAAATAATGTGACCAAGAAAAGCCACGGAGTTCAACCAGAACTCACACTTAGAAAACTTGGCATACCACTCTTTACCTCAAAGAATTCCAAGCACTGTCCGTAGATGTTCTGCATAATCAGCTTCTGACGACGAATAAACCAGAATATCATCTATGAACACAATCACGAACAAATCTAGAAAGGGCCTGAATACACGATTCATCAAATCCATGAATACGGCTGGGGCATTAGTTAGCCCGAATGACATAACACAAAACTCATAGTGGCCATATCTAGTCTGGAATGTTGTCTTCGGAATGTCCTCTTCCTTGACCCTGACCCGGTGATATCCTGATCTCAAGTCTATCTTCGAGAAATATTTAGCGCCTTGCAACTGATCGAATAAATCATCGATCCTCGGGAGCGGATACTTATTCTTTACAGTCACTTTATTCAATTGCCTATAATCAATACACATTCGCAAAGAGCCATCCTTCTTTCTTACAAATAACAACGGCGTTCCCCACGGCGATGTACTAGGCCTGATAAAGCCCTCTCGAGCAAGTCCTTCAACTGCTCCTTCAATTCTTTCAACTCCACTGATGCTATCCTATAAGGAGGGATAGATATTAGCTGAGTGTCTAGCAATAGGTCAAAAGTGAAATCAATCTCCCTATCTGGGGTAGTGCGTGGAAGCTCATCTGGAAACACTTCTAGAAACTTATTAACCACAGGAACAGACTGAAGAGTCGGCAACTCTGCTTGCACATCTTGGACTCGAACTAGGTGAAAAACAAAACTTTTTCTGATCATCTTCTCTGCCTTAAGGTAGGAAATAAACCTACCCCTAGGCGAAGCAGCATTTCCCTTCCACTCTAGGACTGGCTCGCCTGGAAACTGGAATCAAACCATTTTTTCTCTACAATCAACATTAGCATAACAAGAAGCCAACTAGTCCATGCCCATAATAACATCAGAATCAATCATATCTAACTCAATCAGATCTACTACGGTATGGCGGTCACAAACTATAACACAGATCTGGTATACTCGCTTAGCTATAACCGGATCACCAACTGGCGTAGAGACCTCAATAGGTTTAATCAACTCGGGCTATAACACAAACATGCGGGCAACAAAGGGCGTAAAATATGATAAAGTAGAACCTGGATCAATCAGTGCATGAACATCATGGGAGGAAACTGATAATATACCTGTAACAATATCAGGAGACGTCTCGCGGTCCTGACTACCAGCCAATGCATACACGCGGTGCTGAGGACCGCTCGAGCTGGATGCTCCACTCCTCCCCCTACCTCGCCCTGCTAGCGTCTGAAAAACTTGCCGTGAAGGGCGTATTGCTGAAGAAGAGTCAGCCACAGACCCTGTAGGCTGAACCATACCTGTACTAACCCCCATCGGGCACTACCTCATCATGTGGCCTGGCTGCCCATAAGCATAGCAACCATCTGAGCTCAGCCGATACTGACCTGCGCGTAACTTGCCACACTAGGTACACCGCGGCAAAGGGGGCCTCATCTGGCCTGAATCCGGTCTGTACTGAGAGGCTGATGCTCTAGAACTCTGGCCTACTCCGGAATAAGAAAACCGATCAAACCTAGGGCCTGAAAATCACGGAAGTGAACTCCCTGCTGGCTGATAAGAATATCTGGAATGCTGCTGTCTCTATCCTCCCCTGAACTCACTAACCATATTAAAAGATCAAGCCCTCTTACCACGACCCCGGTTACGCTCACTCTCTATCCTCCACTGGATTTTGCGATCCTCCAAATTCTGTACATATGCCTATATGTGGGAGATATCAATGCCTGTCTGTAATGCAGGAATCGTACACTCATCTATCAAGTGTGGCCCTAGACCAACCACAAAGAAATGAACTCTATCCTCCATCTCAGCCACCATGGTCGGGGCATATCTAGCCAAGGAATCGAAGTGTACACATTACTCTTGAACATTAATACTGCCCTGCTCAATACGTAAGAACCTATTTGCTCGGCCCCGTCAGACCTCTGGAGGTAAATAAAGGCGAAGAAAAGCATCGGAGAACTCTCACCACACAGTTGGAGGGGCATTTTCTCCCCTAGATAACACCCATGCTTGATACCACTGTATCGCAATATCCCGGAGTCTATATGAAACCAACTCTACAGACTAAATCACATCCGCGTGCATAACCCTAAAGGTCCTCTGCATACCATCAATGAAATCATGGGGGTCTATATTTTGCTTTACCACAGAAAACTCGGGAGGACCTAACCCAAGGAAGGTCTTAACCCTCAAACTACCGGCACTATCCGCTGGGTCAACACCAACTCCGTGCCGCTGTGCCTGGGCGGCTACTAGTCTGCTCAACAACCATACAGCATCCCGCACATCCTGGCCCTGTGCATCCGGCTGTAGAACTGGGGCAGGTGCTGGAGGCGGGGTATGCGATGTCTCAGACGGCTCCTCACTCTGAATCTCATCCTGGGCCCTCGTGGTCTGTCGAGTACGGCTAGTGGCCTCACCAGCCGCTCTCTTGCCCTTCTGGGCAACTGTAGCTTGCTTGCGGCATCACTGAAATCAAAACAATTTATCAGAAAGTGAATGCTTAACATAGGGCTCTATCGCACAATCTAAGAGAGAAAGAATGACATCATCCTAAGTGTCCTGTAGCCTCCTATTTATAAGTGGGGTGCACAACAGGACCATAAACAAGACTCTACTAGACAAGGTCTGTAGACAACCCTAGGACGGAACTGCTCTGATACCACTTCTGTCACGACCCAAACCGATGAGTTGTGACGAGTGTCTGACCTCTAGCGACCAAACACCCCTATACTCATATCTGAATCTTACAAAACATCAAGGGCCCATAATGGCATAAACCGATCTCATAAAAGGGAAACATCAAAACTCTGTACAATCTGCATATATACACAACATGCAGAAGAACAGTGCAAGCCAGCTAGGCTACTACATATACTGTACAAAAAATAATAGAAGTCGATAAGGCTATATCATCTGACTACTACATACAACTATCTACAGACCTCTACTGGAATGAAAGCAGTAGAAAGGACGGGATAGGACACCATACACATCTCAAAAGGGAGGCATACCAAAACTGACTGCAGCTCAAGATCAAATGGAGCGCACGGACCACTGCTAGATCTAGAGGTCCTACTGAGCTGCACCACCTGTCTGTCTACATGTACCTGCGGGCATGAACGCAGCCCCCCGAGCAACAGAGAGTTTAGTACGGATAATGTACCGAGTATGTAAGGCATAAGAACAACAAACATACATAATAATCATGGATAAAATTTGAACTTATAAACTGAAATGACTAACTGCATGTACTTGTATGAACTAGTATCTGCACAAATCCGTATGACTGACAATGCCTCTGCGGGCACATAATATGCATGCTCATTCCTATCAATGAGGGTTATACATCTATATGTGTGCGTATGTAATGCCTGATATATGTGCATGTATAATGCCTGTAAAGCCTCTATAGCATCTCATCATATCATATCTGCTCCTCTGCGGCCACAATCAATATCATCATAAATGTGCACCAGCTGATCAGGTGGTAATGCGTATATAACGCCAATCTATTTTCCCATACCCCATATACATATAATACTTGCGTATATAATGCCTTCTATTCGCGGGTCAATATACATATATATAAATGAATGTAATGCATTAATAACTTTATACATAGAAATGGACCCATGAGCAGAAGGAACCATCATAGACGGGGTACATGAACATCAAAGACTGAAGTACTTCTAATGATTCTAAGAGTAGAGTAATATGGAAGCTTGCTTACTCGCTTGTTGGATCATATCATAGGATCATGCCAAAAGAAGGAATGGATAGCCTTAAAAACCTTGAAGTATACTCAATCGTCCAACTTCTACCTCTCGAACTTGTAAGTCTACAATTAAGATAGCGTAGGCCTTAATTAGACCATTTACTTCGCTTACTAATCATTTTAAATACGGATAGAGCTTAACAAATTATGGGCAACATTTCCCTCATGAGCTTAACAACCCTTCAACTTCCATTCACTCCAACATCAACCACTACAACAATAAAAACACTTATATATCAAAAACATACTCAAATCTATCCCCAGTCATCTCTTAAAATAGCCTCAAATTGTTATCTTACCCTTCATCAACTTACCAATTCCATAAGTATCCCCCTCTTCACTTAAAACCACTAAGACTCTTGATAATTAACTCATCTACAAGGGTAGAAATCATTTACATACCTTAAGGGGTCTAAGATTCATAGAATCACTTCAACTCCAACTTCCCTAGCTTCACAACCTTGAAGAAACCCTAGAGGCAACCTTCTTCTTCACAAGCTCGGGTTTAAGAGGTTCGGGTCTTGTCAAATCTTCACTAATATGATGGAAAATATTGGGAGAGAATATATTAGAATTTTTCTAATTTGGAATGGAGGAAAAATTAGAAATAATGTCGCGGCTCCTATATTTATACTTGGAAGCCAAAAAACTACAGCGGTCCGGTTCGACGAGCGGGTCGACAGTCCATCGACCTGCTCCTGCAGATGCAAGGCTGCGGGACCCTATCGATGCCGCACATCGAAGGTCCATCGACCATGTCGACGACCCGTCTACGATGACTGGTGTCTGCAGTTCCCAATCGCGTCGATTCAATTCGTTCAACTTCTAACTCTGTAAATTGCCAAGAATATCTGGTGGTACCCTTGTACACGGGGTAAGAAACTTTCTATCTCTAAAATTCATACACGAATCTCAATTCCAAGGGCATACTCAACTACGAAACCATAGGTTCTACTACCATGAAAACAAGGAGTGTAACATGATGTTTATCCGATTTTTCAACCAACTACTCCATTATACGGCTATTTAATGTCACACCCCAACCTTACTAGGGTGTGATGGGCACCCGACCCCATATTTGGAGCCGAGCGAACCCGCTGACTCTTATTACATACTTAATCTCTTTAGACTCTTACATCAATAAGGAATAGAAAACATAGTAAAGCTTTTAGAATCTTTCTTTCATCGTACTCCGATCAAGTATAATCTGTGATCACAATGGATCGGTAACATAGTACAATAAGACACGTCGGCTGACGAAGCCGCTTTCAAGACTGACATACTACACCTACGACTCTGTCTGCAAAGTCTCTAACTTCGAACAAGACGTCATAGCATATCGCTCTGACCCGGCAACACTCCAGAGCAAATGGAGCTTGCCAACTCCGCTAGAACATCTTCTATAATAACTTCTACTCATCTGGGTGTACCTGCGAGGCATGAAACGCAACCCCCAAAGAAAAAGGGTCAGTACGAGCAATGTACTGAGTATGTAAGGCATGAATAGTAACATAGTAAGGGATATAAATATTAATAATAACAGAATGGAAATATAGAACATATCATGAGGTAGAAGAGTAACCTGTACATATGAGTGCCTCTTAGGGCGGATGCCATGCATGCTTGGCTTTCTTTGAAAACATTTCTTCTTCATATATATAGAAAATAGAACATGTCATTGCGCCGAACAACGTCGGCTCCCCCACATAGTGTCGAACGACGTCGGCTCCCCCACATATATCCCGCGTCCGGGATGATGTCATATTATACCAACTGATCAGGTGGATACGCGTATATAACGCTCTGGCCCTTTTTACCATCTTCCCCATATACATATACATATGTCCCTTTTCCCCATATACATATATCATATAAACAGCATGCATGAGAGGCCAAAGAACGTCATGTATCCATCGGAGTGACGTAAGGTCGGTAACCTCCGATTATATTATGGAATAATCATCACGATTTTGTCTCACCTTGAAGGAACAATAATCATAAGATGAGACTAGCAACGAATAACAACGTACATAAACCGACACCTGAAGACTCAGAAACAAGTTTCGGGTTAATCCGACTCAGTATATGGAAGTTATGAGCGTTTGAAGTACAGTACCTCCTACGAACGTTTCAGAAGCCATTTTTGGAAAATCAAAACGATAATCATGTTAAGTACCTTTCGAACGTGAAATCGTTCTTATCATAGTTATCATAGAAATATTCTCATCCTTGACATTATCATTGTCATTGTGAAACATATCCATCGTCATTGTCATAGGAGCTTACAAAATCATAAACCTCTGTTTTGGTAGAATACAGACACTTTGGAAAAACATTTACGAGTTATCGGGAAGAGAATCATGCCTTGGAATCATAAACATCTAACTTTTGAAAAACAAGTAAGATATGGAAACAATTATGAAATCATAACATCGGGATCATGCCTTTGAAGAAAGGGACGAGCCTTAACATACCTGTTCCACGACCTATTAGCTACGCTTAATTGTCCAAGCTCGCTATCGGTAGTCTACATTCAAGAAGATTGATGCAATCATTAGACTCATCACCATATACTTGTCTTAATCTTTCAAGTAAATTCACTTATGATCTGCCGAAATTTCGGCAGCATCTCCCCTGTACATACACCATCCCCGAGAATCTAACTCGGCCCATTCATCAATCAACAATCCGAGAAATCAACTCGGCCAAACTATCAACAACAATACCAACAATCGTGCCAACAACATCAACAATCAATTTAAGACGCATTCTAACATTAACAACCTTTGTCATACAATTCAACGACATTCATTTATATTCAATTCAATTAACATAACATTCAAAACGACTCAATCAACACACTACTTCACCCGACACCTTCCAAATTCAACAAGAACAATAACAACTTATTTCCTTCTTTCAAATTCGATCACAACAACCCAACTTACAATCTTCCAAATTCATGAATTCCACCAACATTTTACATTAACAACTTCATTTCAAGCCATTAAATCCTTATTTTACAGCATGAAATCCATAACACAACAATCAAACTACTAAATAAAATCAATTCATTTGCTCTACACAATACAACTACATTTGGCCATACCACACACATGCACGACCACAACACAACTTCCATATTTTCATGAATTTCATCCATTTCTTCACTCTACAACATATACAAACCATCCACAACATATAAAAGAGGATCAAACCTTACCTTTTCCACTTAGTTCTTCAACTTGGCTAAAGTTGTGCCTTGCAAGAATGAATGGTTTTCTTGTTCCAACAACCACTCCATGTTAATTAGGGCCTTCAACTTGCTTGGAATACTAGAAGAAAAATATTTTTCTTGATCAACTTCCATGGCTTCAAATTTGGCCATGGTGGCCGAATGCTTCTCCATTTTCTTTATTCTTGAAGTTTCATGAACTTGTGAGGGGATATTGTGTCTTATTATTTTCTCCACCACTCATCTATATTTATAATTAAGTCCCTCAAATAAGAATATGGACACATGGCCTCTTCTCCATTTTTCTTGAAGTTTCTTTAAATTAAAATAAAGATGACTAATGTCTTGCCTTATAAGCTTTGGTCTATAATTATTGACCAAGCCTTGGGTGGG
Organism: Lycium barbarum; assembly: GCF_019175385.1. Taxonomy (NCBI): domain Eukaryota; kingdom Viridiplantae; phylum Streptophyta; class Magnoliopsida; order Solanales; family Solanaceae; genus Lycium; species Lycium barbarum. The sequence continues at coordinate 48,846,374 of NC_083342.1, forward strand.
ACCCACTCCCCCACCACACGGCCATAAGTGGTCCTTCAAGAATTTTCAAGACTTCTTGTGAAATTCCCATTTTGCCCCTAGCCTTCCGTAATATTACCATGAGCCATTTTGTGAATTTTTCCTCTTTACCCTTGACCTTTCTCAATATTTCCATACTACTAATGTTCATAAATAATATTCATAACCAACTTGTACATTAAAATAATTTTGGAAGATGGTCATTCCCTTAACTTACCACGATTACCTTGAAATATCCGAACATACAAAATATGGGATATGACATTTAATCACTCTATTTCCACAAGTAAACCTAAAATAATATCAATATGGAGGGATTCATACCTTATTCTTACTAGGACAGCAATATCTTCAGTGTTCGCCTAGAATCCAAACCGAATCCCCCGCAAAACAAGACAACAATCACAACCACGCGCTATCCGGACCTAAACTAATATTCCGCCACTTGAAAATTGCTCAAATTTTGATACACTCACTCCCTCTTCTGATTTCAGATTTTTTTTTGGGACAAAATCTGGTGAAAAAAAGGGTTTTTACCCTTTATATAGGGGGTCAAATTCAGGTCGGGTCACTGTAGCAGTACTGCCGCAAGTTGGTACTGTAGCAGTTACTGTAGCTCGCGTTTCTGCTCTGTCAGCCGAACTTGTAACGTCCATAATTCTCTACTCTGATGTCCTATCAACGAGCAGTTTATTGCATTGGAAACTGGACTCGACGAACTTCATTTTAGGATTTTGTGTCACTTCAAAACACTTCATATGCTAAGAGATATTTGTCCCTCAAGTTGGACCAAAATTTTCAGACAAAACTTCACCCATCCTTTCTCTAAAGTCGTACTACTCTATTTCTTCCACTCATTTCCTTATAAAATATTCCGGTATACCTTATATAGATCCTTCACTCATTAAATATACTTAATAATGCTTGCTATTTACATTCCAAAGTGGTTTTACTTAACCATAACTCAACGTACTTATGTTTCAAATTTGATAAGTGCTCTTCGAACATACGGGGTGTAACACCTTCTTCCCGAACCTCATCACACCCTTCATAGGTAAAACCTTTAGCAACACTTGCTCTCCCTCTTCAAACTCAATATCTCGGACCTTGCGGTCTGCATACTCCTTCTGCCTACTCTGCACTGCCAGAAGCTTGGCTTGAATCACCTTTACCTTCTCTAGGGACTCTCTTAGAATATTGGTACCCCAAGGCCTCACTTCGAACGCATCAAACCACCCAATAGGAGACCTACACCTCATTCCATACAATGCCTCAAATGGGGCCATAACAATACTCGAGAGGTAGCTATTATTGAAGGCAAATTCAGCCAAAGGCAAGAATTGGTCCCAATGCTCACCAAAGTCTATCACGCACGAAGCATATCCTCAAGAACCTGAATGGTCCGCTCAAACTGCCCATTAGTCTGAGGGTGGAAAGTTGTGCTAAGATCCAACTTCGTACCCAACTCCTCATGCAAACACTCCTAAAACTTGGATGTGAATATGGTGTCTCTGTCAGAAACGATGGAGATAGGAACACCAAGAAGCCTAAGCACCTCATGAATGTGGACTTTAGCTAATTTCTCCGCATCATAAGTTATCTTCACTCGAAAAAAGTGGGCAGACTTAGTCAACCTGTCAACAATAACCCAGATAGAGTTAAACTTCCCTAGCATCTTTGGAAGACCAACCATGAAATCCATGGCTATTCTTTCTCACTTCCACTGAGGAATGGGCATCTTGTATAGTTCAATCCATCTCCGCTGCCTAGAATTCAGATCCCTCTGAATGAATATATGCTGCAAGCTGCGACGGTCTGTGTACACCTCACAATAGACACCATACAAGTAGTGCCTCCATATTTTCAACGCAAACACCACCACTGCCAACTCTAGATCATGAGTAGGATAGTTCTTCTCATGCACCTTCAACTGCTGAGAAGAATGAGCAATCACCTTCTTTTTCTACATCAAAAAAGCACCCAAACCAGAACGTGAAGCATCATAACAAACAACAAAATCCTTGCAATCCACGGGCAATGCTAGAATCGGTGTTGTAGTCAACAATGTTTTGAGCTTTTGAAAGCTCTCCTCACACTCGTCGGACCACTAAAATGGTACCTCTTTATGAGTTAAGCGGGTCAAATGAGAAGCAATAGTGGCAAACCCTTTCACAAACCGACGATAGTAGAGAGCCAGACACACGAAACTACGGATCTCAGTCACTGATGTGGGCCTAGCTCATTCCCTGACTGCTTGAATTTTCTGAGGATCCACCATAATACCCTCTTTCGAAATAACATGCCCTAAGAAAGACACAGAAGACAACTAGAATTCACACTTAGATAATTTAGCATACAACTCCTTTTCTCGCAATACTCCAAGAGCAATTCTCAAATGTTTCTCATGCTCTTCCTTACTTCTAGAGTACACCAGGATATCATCAATGAACACTATTACGAAAGAGTCCAAATAGGGCTTAAACACGTTTTCATCAAATCCATGAACACAGCTGGGGCATTAGTAAGCTCGAAAGACATAACCAAGAACTCATTGTGCTTATACTTGGACCGAAAAGTTGTTTTAGGAACATCCTCTACCTGAATCTTCAATTGATGATACCCTGACCTTAAGCTAAGTTTTTAGAACACAGAAGCTCCTTGTAACTGATCAAACAAGTCATCAATACGGGGAATGGGATACTTGTTTCGGACAGTTACCTTATTCAGTTGATGGTAACCAATACACATGCGCATAGACCCATCCTTCTTCTTAAATAATAACACAGGAGAACCCCACGGAGAGGCACTCGCGCGAATAAACCCCTTACTTAGAAGATCTTGCAACTTCTCTTTCAATTCCCTGAGTTCTGTTGGCGCCATCCTATAAGGCGAGATAGAGATAGGACGAGTCCCTGGGTCTAAATCAATCCTGAAATCAATGTCACAATCCGGTGGCATACCAGGCAAGTCCGCGGGAAACACATCTGGAAACTCGCATACCACTAGAACTGAATCAAGAGATGGAGTATCTGCACTGGTGTCACAAATATGTGCCAAATAAGCTAAACAACCCTTCTCCACTAGTTCTTAGCACAAACAAAGGATATAACTTTCTTAGGGAGGGGACCAAGGTTACCCTTCCGCTCGAGTCTATGTGCCTCGGGCATGGCTAAAGTAATAGTCTTAGAATGGCAATCTAGTATAGCATAGTGCGGGGCAGCCAACTCATACCCAAAATAAAATCAAAATCTATTATGTCTAACATCATCAAATTCGCTGAAGTACTATACCCCATAAAAGTAATCGCACACGAAGGGTAGACGCTATCCACCACCACAGAATCCCCAACTATAGTAGATACATAAATAGGGGCATAAGGTGTATCACGCCTCATATCCAGACCCAAAGCAAAATATGTAGATACATAAGAAAAAGTAGAGCCCGGATCAAATAAACCAGAAGCCATACGGTCATAAGCTGAGATAGTACCTGCGATAACCATATCGGAAACCTCCACCTCGGGTCAACCTAGAAAAGTGTACAAATGACCGCGCCCTCCTATAGCTTGTGAACCACCGTGATTACCATGGCTAGTATGAGCCCCGCCCCTTCCAGGCTGCTATCCGCCTCTAACTACCTGAGGACAACTTAGGTTAGGCTGGGCACCACCCTTACCAGTGGTGTGGCCACCCCGCCCTGCCGGTACGGGATCCTTACCCCCTCGATTTATTGCGAATGGACCTCGGGGAGCCTGATACCAAGTCCCCTGCCCACTCTTTTTCAGTCTGGGGAAATACCTTTTAATATGCCCTATCTGACCACACTCTAAGCAAGCACGGTCCAGCGTAGGCTGCTGAACAGAAGTTGATAAAGCAGTGTAGCCTCTATGCTGACCGAAAGCCTGATAATTCGCCCCTGATGGGCCCCCAGGTGACACCTGCATCGCGGACTGAACCGGAAGCCCTGAGTATACCTGCGAACCGAACGCCCTGAGTATACCTACGAACTCGGGCCTTCTTCTCTACCTGCTTCGCATGACTCTCCTGCTTAATACCTCCAACAATATGGACATGCTCCACTATCTCCTGGAATGAAGCCCAGTGGCTACAAGCTGAAGAGATGATAACTAAAGCCCATTGTTCAACCCCTTCACGAACCGCCGTATCCTCTTCCCCTCAGTGGGCAGCAACTGAAGAGCATATCGGAACAGGGAGTGGAAACGGGACTTATACATAGCAACAAATAAGTTCCCTTAATCGATAGTAGAAAACTCATCCTTCCTTCAGTCCCTCAGATTACGCGGAATGTACATATCCAAAACACAGAATAAAATTGAACCCAAGTCAACGGAGGAGATCCAGTTGGCCTACACTCCACATATGCCCTCCGCCATAGCTTGGCATCACCCAATAACTAGCAAGTCATAAACTCTACCCCATACTTTTCCACAGCCCCCATGTTATGGAGCCTCTCGTGACAGTCTATGATGAACTCATATGCATCCTCCGACTCAGTACCATAAAACACAGGAGGCTCCATTTTGGTGAATGTCCAAAACAGATCATACTCCTCACCAGTCATTACCGACCCTAAAACTGGCCTCAGAAAGGCCTCACAACCCGGAACTTCCTCTAAGCGAGGTGCCACTGCCGCGGTATGCTGAACCCCTGAGCCTGTGCTCAATCCGAACTTGAGGCAGCTACTTCTATGCCCCTACTTGCTGGACTGGTTGGTATAGCTCCAGCCTGTGCTAACCCTTGTAACAAATTTAGCACCTGTGCCGTAGCATCTGGTATACCCTGAAAACCAGCAGCTCCTGCCGGAACTGATACTGCCGCTGGCTGGGCTGGTGTGGTTGCATCTCCCACTACCTCATTCTGAACTACTGGAGGCACAAGGTCAACCACTGGGATGGCTCCTCCTGCTGGGGCCGCCCCTCTACCAGCTCCTCTGCCTCCACCTGTTTCTCTAACCGCTGCCGCTCGTGTTTTCGCCATCTGTGAGAGAGTGAAGGGAAGCTAGACTGATTTTATTTAGTAATTATAGTTGTTACTATCATAGATCTCATGGTAAAAATAATGAAAAGAATTGGAAGGTTAAAGGTGAAGTTGTGTTAGTATGAAAATAATTGAATCTATGATTTTATGTAAGTGATGTTGAAGCATGTTGAAACCGTGTGTGGACTGTTTTGTGAGGAAGTTAGTGAACTGTTTTTACTTGATATATTGATTGTTATTATCATGAATTTTATGATGGAAATGAAGGTGTTTAATGGTTGGAGTTGAAACTAAAGTCGTTTGTGAGTTGTTGTAAGAATTATAGAAATGACGATATAGCTTAGTTGCGTATGAATTGATGTTGTACTTGTCGTGTGGATAGCTGGTCATACCTTACTGAAATTATATGAAAAGAAGACATGAAATTATGTGTAAAAATCGTATGTGGTTTGCTTAGTATGTTCGTAAACGTTTGCAAGAATTCCGAACATTTTTATGTTGTTGGTTAGGGACTGTTTTGGACATGTTGTTGGTTAGGGACTGTTTTGGACGTGTTGTTTTGGCTAAGTTGGAAAAATTAATTATAGTTAAGAATATACATCATGTTGCCATAGTGGTTGGGATGTTATAGAATCGTTTTGATGAAAATTGGACGTGTCATAATCGCATGTAGACTATTATTGGGTGTTGTAATGTGCGGACTGTTTTGACACGTTGTTGTTATTCTTATTGAGCTTGGAAGATTAATTATTATTAAGATTATACATTGTGTTGAATGTTGGATGGGCTGTTATAAGTTGTTACATGCAAACGTTAAGGCTACGAACTATTAGAAGTAACTTGAGAATGTAGTAGCCGTATGTGAATCGTTATTGCATGTTGTGAATGTGGGCTGTTTGGGATATGGTGTGGGCTGTTTGGGATATGGTGTGGGCTGTCCGGATTGGTATTGAACACATAATTATTGATGTTGGATTGGTTGTATGTGGTTGGTTTGGATACAAGATAAAACGTCATCTAAACATCTAGAAAGGAGTTACTAACGTTAGAATACGTTTTGAATCTCCCCGTAACTTAAACGTAGTTGTTGGCATCTTAATATAGGTTGAAGTATTATTGGGCAGCGTATACATGTTGTGTGACGAATAAGCGCTAAAGGTGTGTGAAGCTAACCCTTCTTTCTTTTTGGCATGATCGTTGTGAAATGAATATACGATATATATATATATATATACGATTCCAAAGGAATTCCTACTCCTAGAGCCACTAGGATGGCTATTGATCTTGATTCCCATAACTTATGTTTTGATATATATATTGATATGTACATATGATTCAAGTTCCATTTTGATATAATCCACAGGGACATCCGAAAGGTATATGATATGACTATTATTTGAAATTGCGAACGATGGTTCGTGTTGACTATTCTATTGAGTCCTTAAAAATGTTTTGAATTGCATATAGTTTCTCACTACTCTGCTCGTGCATATCTTAATATATCTTTCACCGAGTACCGAGCCGGGTAAATTGTCGTGCACACTTCCACTGTATTGTTCGCCGAGTCCCTCATTAAAGGGTCGGGTACAATATATATATTCTGGAGTTATGCTGTGTTATGGTGTTATGCTGTGTTATGAAGTTATGTTGTGTTACGGAGTTACGCTGTGTTATGGAGTTATGCTGTGTTACGAAGTTATGCTCTGTTACGGACTTATATTATATTCTGGAGTATGCTGTGTTATGGCGCCAGAGACGGGGTGGCGACCATGTTCACCGAGTCCCATAATGGGGCCGGATATGATATATGATATTGACATACATGATTTTTGTTTCGAAAGCAAGTACTTGGTATTCTGGTTATTGTACTCATTTTATGTACTTCTTATTTCAATTATGATCCCGTTTACTTTGTTTCATGCTTTACATGCTCGGTACATATTCCGTACTGACCCCCTTTCTTCGGGGGGCTGCGTTTCATGCCCGTAGGTGCAGATACTTGCTTTGGTGATCCGACAGCTTAAGATTCCCCTTCTGCTATTTTGGAGAGTTCGGTTGTTCCTGAGCACAGATTTGGTCTAGATCCTTTTCGATCTAAATATATGCATATGTTGACTACGGGTACGACGGGGCCCTGTCCCGTCATATTTCACTGTTGAAACTCTTAGAGGTCTGTGGATATATGTGTGGGTTGTATATGGGTTCTGTTTAGCTGTGTCTATACGTTGTGCTGTGGTATGATGTTCGTCTATAATGTCAGCCTTGTTGGCTTGCATATGATATTGATATGTGATGGCAGCCTTGTCGGCTTGCTTTTATATGTATAATTATGCAACAAATCTGAGACCATGGTTGGTCGTTATAAGATCCATATTGAGTTTGTTGTGAAAAGAACATATAGCTAAAGAACATGTATATGGCTGTCCAGGTCGGGCACCAGTCACGGCCTACGGGGTTGGGTCGTGACAAAAGTGGTATCAGAGCAGTTTATCCTCGGAGTGTCTACAGACTGTGTCTAGCAGAGTCTTGTTTATCGGTGTGTTGTGCACCACATCTATAAACAGGACAATTAGGATGTTACCTTTCTTTCATATCTGAGATCGTGCGATAGAGCCCAATCCATAGGAAATGAAATTCCTTATACTAACCCATGATTTCAGCTGATGAACGGCATCGGCAAAAGAAAGTGACTGATGATATTAGAAGTTACAAAGTACGCAGGTAAGCAAAGGTACGAAAGATATATGTCGAGTAAGCTATGGACCTGTGAGACATTGTTGGTATTTCCTGCGTGCAGGTTTTGAGATAATAAGAAATGCAGAGGAAACTCTGCACAAATTTTCCTAGAAATAAAAAGAGAATGAGATGTAGGTTTGTAATACGTCCTGAAAGGTTCTGTCAGTAGTAATGACAGGATTTGACTAAGCTGCAAGTACGGATGACCTCGAGAAATAAGTTAATTGCTGAATAGATGGTAATAGTAATTATGAGGTCATGATCAATATGGTAAAAAGGAAATGTTAAGATAATTTAGAAAAGGCTGGAGAATCTTAATAGAGTGTTATGTTGAGATATCAACTGAATTGATCAGTTGGGATAAATTACGATGAGTCTATAGTTAAAAGGAGTAATAGTATCATTGAGACAAGAGTAGGAAGGAGAAAGAATTGTGACGAATACGAATGTATTGATAAGACAGCTTGTGAGGTATTAAGGGTAAGGTTGACCAGAAAGGGTAAAAGGTTAAGAAGTGTTAAGCTATAGGATTGGTTACGAATAGGATATTACGCGAGATTGTTATGAAAATGAGTAAAGCCTGGTGAGGAAGTAACTAAAAGATATGAAGTGATCTATGTGACTAAAGTATAAAAGCGAGCTATAGTACAAATAAGAAAGACTTATCAAGTTCTGTAGGGAAAGTTTAAAATAAAGGGGTACAAAATAACGAAAATGATAGCAAATACGAGAAAAGGAAGAGTAATTGAAAGGGAGGAAATAAGAAGAAAGCGAGATGACAGTATAGCAATTGGTTATGACATGTACAACCAAGAAAACGAGTATTATAAGTGACGGAACTGTGAAAGGCCAGGTTATAGGAAGAGGAGTAACGGGGTAGAATGAGTACTAGAAAATGATTGATATGATAAGAATAGACGTGGAGGAACAAATACGCTCTGAAAATGAGAAAAAGATTATGCGGAAGTAATGTGTTCCAAAGGATACAGAGGTAGCATAAGATTCCTCGTGTACCGAATAAAAGATAGACATAAACGGGAGAAATGATAAGGGAATTCTAAAGAAAGCATCCAAGATAGACGTAATTAATTGTGTACGAGCAGGGAACGAAAGGGTTATATTTATCATCTGGTACGGGTACACGACCTGAAGGCAGAGGCGCCAACTTTTCAGTCAGTGCCGGTAGTTAGCGAGTTTCTCGATGTATTCCCAGATGAACTCCCAGGCCTTCCTCCTGAGCGTGAGATAGAGTTCGCTATAGATGTATTACCAGATACCCAGCCCATATCTATTCCTCCTTATAGAATGGCACCTGCGGAACTGAAGGAACTGAAGGAGCAACTGAAAGATTTATTAGAAAAGGGCTTTATAAGGCCCAATACATCACCTTGGGGAGCACCGGTATTATTTGTAAGGAAGAAGGATGGGTCGCTACGGATGTGTATTGATTATAGGCAGCTGAATAAAGTAACAATAAAGAATAGGTATCCCCTCCCCAGGATCGATGATTTATTTGACCAGTTGCAAGGTGCTAAGTGTTTCTCGAAAATAGACTTGCGGTCAGGTTATCACCAGGTGCGGGTAAAGGAGGCAGACATTCCAAGGACTGCATTCAGAACCCGATACGGACATTACGAGTTTAGAGTGATGTCCTTTGGGTTGACCAATGCTCCAGCGGTATTTATGGATTTGATGAACAGAGTGTTCAAGCCATTTCTTGATCTGTTCGTAATCGTATTCATTGACGATATTCTGGTCTACTCACGATCAGAAGAGGAGCATGCAGATCACTTGAGAACGGTACTTAGGGTGCTCCAGCACCAGAAACTGTATGCTAAGTTCTCTAAATGTGAATTATGGTTGACTTCAGTAGCATTGTTGGGACATATTAGTAGAGCTAATGGCGTTCGGGTAAATACGCAGAAGATTGAGGCGGTGAAGACTTGGCCTAGACCTACGACACCTACTAAAGTACGTAGCTTTTTGGGGATAGCAGGGTATTACAGAAGGTTTGTAGAGACGTTTACCTCAATATCAGCGCCTTTAACGAGGCTAACCCAGAAGGCAGCTAAGTTCCAGTGGACCGACGCTTGTGAAAGGACTTTCCAGATGCTGAAAGATAAGTTGACTACGGCCCCAGTTCTAACTCTCCCTGAGGGACCGGATGGCTATGTAATTTATTGTGATGCTTCCGGTGTTGGGATAGGTTGTGTGTTGATGCAGCACGACAAAGTCATAGCCTATGCCTCCCGCCAGCTCAGAAAGCACGAGAGAAGTTATCCCACCCATGATTTGGAGTTAGCAGCGGTGATTCATGCTTTAAAAATATGGAGACATTATTTATATGGCGTGCATGTTGACATTTATACAGATCATAAGAGTCTCCAGTACATCTTTAAGCAGAAGGAACTGAATTTGCGGCAGAGGCGGTGGCTAGAATTGTTGAAGGACTATGATGTTGACATTCTATACCACCCAGGGAAAGAAAATGTTGTAGCAAATACACTCAGCCGTAGATCTATGGGTAGTTTGGCAGATGTACAACCAGAGCAGAAGGAAATTGTTCGTGAGGTTCGCCAGTTAGCTAATTTGGGAGTCCGTTTGGCCGATTCTGATAATGACAGGGTTTATGTTCAGGGAGTTGCTGAGTCCTCTATCATAGAAGAGGTAAAGAGACACCAGTACGAGGACCCTATCCTTGTACATCATAGGGATGCAGCTCTTCAAAAGGAAGAGACCCCATTTAAGGTTGCACCTGACGGGGTACTACGATACAAAAATAGATTATGTGTACCTGAGGTTGCAGGGTTACGACAACAGGTGATGGGAGAGGCACACTGTGCCCGTTATTATATTCATCCAGGGTCAACGAAGATGTATCATGACCTCAGATGCTTGTATTGGTGGGATGGTATGAAGAAGGATATAGCAGAGTTTGTTGCCCAGTGTCCAAATTGTCAGCAGGTTAAGGTCGAGCACCAGAAGCCTGGAGGACTATTACAGGAGATGGAGATTCCGACCTGGAAGTGGGAGGTGATCAATATGGACTTCGTCATAGGTTTACCTCGCACTCTGCAAAAATATGACTCTGTTTGGGTCATCGTTGATAGGCTGACAAAATCAGCCCATTTCTTTCCAGTCAGGACTACATATTCAGCTGAGGATTATGCCAGGTTGTACCTTAAGGAGATAGTGAGACTTCACGGGGTTCCCACAACTATTATCTCTGATAGAGGAGCCCAGTTCACAGCTAACTTCTGGAGATCTTTCCAGGAGGGATTGGGGACACAAGTGAGTCTCAGTACGGCGTTTCACCCTCAGACTGACGGACAGGCCGAGCGTACCATTCAGACACTACAAGATATGTTACGGGCCTGTGTTATGGATTTCTGGGGTAGCTGGGATGATCATTTGCCACTTATTGAGTTCGCCTATAATAACAGCTACCATTCGAGTATTCAGATGGCACCGGATGAGGCCTTGTATGGGAGGAAGTGCAGATCACCTATTGGCTGGTTTGATGTTGGTGAGACCAAGCTGATAGGCCCAGATATGATTCAGCAGGCTGTTGATAAGTTGAAGCTCATTTAGGAGAGATTATTAGCGGCCCAGAGTCGGCAGAAATCATATGCAGATAATCGACGTCGACACTTGGAGTTTCAGGTTGGTGACTAGGTGTTCCTGAAGGTGTCGCCCATGAAAGGTGTCATGAGATTTGGCAGGAAAGGGAAGCTAAGCCCAAGATATAATGGACCTTATCAGATTGTCCATAGAGTAGGCCAGGTTGCCTACGAGTTAGACCTACCGGCTGATTTGGAAGCAGTGCATCCAGTCTTTCACGTGTCAATGCTTCGCAAATGTATAGGCGATCCTTCCAGGGTATTTCCCATAGATGATGTCCAAGTGACAGAGGAATTATCCTACGAGGAGCAGCCTATAGCCATACTTGATCGGCAGGTTAGGAGGTTACGAACTAAGGACGTGGCTTCAGTTAAAGTATTATGGCAAAGCAACAATAGGGAAGAGATGACATGGGAAGCCGAGGAGGAGATGAAAGACAAATATCCTTACTTATTCTCTACGCCTACAGGTAACTTCAACTCCTCACTTGATTAAATTGATTGTCCGATAAGACTATATGTTATGATGATAAGGGAAACCTTTCCAAAAATTATTATAGGACCGTACGGGACCAATTCAACATTCTAGGACGAATGTTCTAAAGGGGGGGAGAATGTTAGACCCCGTATTTTATACGTCGAGTTATTCGTGAAGGAATCGACGTGAGATAGAAACCTCGGATTTTTAATTTCTAAACTAGAACTAATCGGTTATAAATTTTACTGAGTATAAAAATGTTATTGGAGATTAGGAACTACTTAATTGTGGTGTTAAGTAAAAATTTGTGGCATCAATGAGTCAAGGTGAACATGCAACGTGCAAGGTCCAAAAGATGACTCAAAGTCATCTAAAACAAGGCTATTATGGAAGGCATACACATATGCATTTAATGTTGATTCATCCACTACATTTTCATTATATTGTGGACAACTAAAATACACTTCATGAACATGAGAGGTTCGGCCATAGGACTGAAAAATTGAGGAGAAAAAGTTGAAGCATGCAATTGAATATTGAAGCATCTATTACTTTAGAAAAGCATGCATTATTTTATGAAGACATAACATGGTGGAGGAATCATTTCACATTAAATATTGACCATCCGTCTTGGTATGATTAAAATGGACAAAGAGTAGTGTATGAATCATTCACCACACATGAGGTTGTTTTGTAAACAATTGAAATGAAAGAAGAAGAAAGGAAACAAAGGGGGACAATTCGGCCATCTAGCCAAAAGTAGAGGGGAAAAGAAAGAAAATTTTAGGTGTAAAGTTAAAGGAGTGACTCATGCCATAAGTGGAGCATGTGCCAACTTGTAGGCATCAAATTTGAACAAAATAATGACTAAGACATCAGCCTTCACAATTCATTTCAACTACACAACACAAAGAAAGAAAACATAGAAAACCTAGAGAGAGAGGGAGTAACTCTCGGCCAACTAGGGCTGATTTTGAGCTATTTGGGTCTTGATCCAAAAAATATTTTCCAAGGTGTTTCAACCCTTTATAATGTCCCTAGAACGTGAAGATAGTCTTTGGAGCAACAAGAACCATTTTCATCTCAATTCACAAACTCTAGCCAAGTTGAGAAGTCGGATTATCAAGGTAAGATCTAACTTCCTTTTTCATGTATTAAGGGTGATGTAGATGTGTAGATATAAGTTGTATGCATGAAATAATGTGTGTTGATGTTGGAACATGATAGTAACCATGAGGTTATATGTGTTGATGTTGAAGTATGGTTGCAACTTGATAAACATGAATTGCATGCATAAAATCATGAACGTTGGTGTTGGAATGTTGTTGTGGCCTTGGGGACTGTTTTGGTGGCATTGATGGACTGATTTTCTTTAGTAATTATGGTTGTTTCTATCATAGATCTCATGGTAAAAATAATGAAAAGAATTGGAAGGTTAAAGGTGAAGTTGTGTTAGTATGAAAATAATTGAATCTATGATTTTATGTGAGTGATGTTGAAGCATGTTGAAACCGTGTGTGGACTGTTTTGTGAGGAAGTTAGTGAACTGTTTTTACTTGATATTTTGATTTTTATTATCATGAATTTTATGATAGAAATGAAGGTGTTTAATGGTTGGAGTTGAAACTAAAGTCGTTCGTGAGTTGTTGTAAGGATTATAGAAATGACGATATAGCTTAGTTGCGTATGAATTGATGTTGTACTTGTCGTGTGGATAGCTGGTCATAACTTACTGAAATTATATGAAAAGAAGACATGAAATGATGTGTAAAAATCGTATGTGGTTTGGACATGTTGTTGGTTAGGGACTGTTTTGGACGTGTTGTTTTGGCTAAGTTGGAAAAATTAATTATAGTTAAGAATATACATCATGTTTCCATAGTGGTTGGGATGTTATAGAATCGTTTTGACGAAATGTTATGACTATAGACTAACAAGAATAAATTGGACGTGTCATAATCGCATGTAGACTATTATTGGGTGTTGTAATGTGCGGACTGTTTTGACACGTTGTTGTTATTCTTATTGAGATTGGAAGATTAATGATAATTAAGATTATAAATTGTGTTGTATGTTGGATGGGCTGTTATAAGTTGTTACATGCAAACGTTAAAGCTACGAACTATTAGAAGTAACTTGAGAATGTAGTAGCCGTATGTGAATCGTTATTGCATGTTGTGAATGTGGGCTGTTTGGGATATTGTGTGGGCTGTCCGGATTGGTATTGAACAAATAATTATTGATGTTGGATTGGTTGTATGTGGTTGGTTTGGATACAAGAGAAAACTTCATCTAAACATCTAGAAAGGAGTTACTAACGTTAGAATACGTTTTGAATCTCCCCGTAACTTAAACGTAGTTGTTGGCATCTTAATATAGGTTGAAGTATTATTGGGCAGCGTATACATATTGTGTGACAAATAAGCGCTAAAGGTATGTGAAGCTAACCCTTCTTTCTTTTTGGCATGATCGTTGTGAAATGAATATACGATATATATATATATATATATATACGATTCCAAAGGAATTCCTACTCCTAGAGCCACTAGGATGGCTATTGATCTTGATTCCCATTACTTATGTTTTGATATATCTATTGATATGTACATACGATTCAAGTTCCATTTTGATATAATCCACAGGGACATCCGAAAGGTATATGATATGACTATTATTTGAAATTGCAAACGATGGTTCGTGTTGACTATTCTATTGAGTCCTTAAAAATGTTTTGAATTGCATATAGTTTCTCACAACTCTGCTCGTGCATATCTTAATATATCTTTCACCGAGTCCCGAGCCGGGTATGTTATCGTGCACACTTCCACTGTATTGTTCGCCGAGTCCCTCATTAAAGGGTCGGGTACAATATATATATATATATATATATTCCGGAGTTATGATGTGTTATGGTGTTATGCTGTGTTATGAAGTTATGCTGTGTTACGGAGTTACGCTGTGTTATGGAGTTATGCTGTGTTACGGAGTTATGGTCTGTTACGGAGTTATATTATATTCAGGAGTATGCTGTGTTATGGCGCCAGAGACGGGATGGTGACCATGTTCACCGAGTCCCATAATGGGGCCGGATATGATATATGATATTGACATACATGATTTATGTTTCGAAAGCAAGTACTTGGTATTCTGGTTATTGTACTCATTTTCTGTACTTCTTATTTCAATTATGATCCCGTTTACTGTGTTTCATGCTTTACATGCTCGGTACATATTCCGTACTGACCCCCTTTCTTCGGGGGGCTGCGTTTCATGCCCGCAGGTGCAGATACTTGCTTTGGTGATCCGACAGCTTAAGATTCCCCTTCTGCTATTTTGGAGAGTTCCGTTGTTCCGGAGCCCAGATTTGGTCTAGATCCTTTTCGATCTAAATATATGCATATGTTGACTACGGGTACGACGGGGCCCTGTCCCGTCATATTTCACTGTTGAAACTCTTAGAGGTTTGTGGACATATGTGTGGGTTGTGTATGGGTTCTGTTTAGCTGTGTATATATGATGTGCTGTGGTATGATGTTCGTCTATAATGACAGCATTGTTGGCTTGCATATGATATTGATATGTGATGGCAGCCTTGTCGGCTTGCTTTTATATGTATAATTATGCGACAAATCTGAGACCGTGGTTGGTGGTTATAAGATCCATATTGAGTTTGTTGTGAAAAGAACATATAGCTAAAGAACATGTATACGGGTGTCCAGGTCGG
Source organism: Lycium barbarum (assembly GCF_019175385.1). Classification (NCBI taxonomy): domain Eukaryota; kingdom Viridiplantae; phylum Streptophyta; class Magnoliopsida; order Solanales; family Solanaceae; genus Lycium; species Lycium barbarum. The sequence goes on from NC_083342.1 coordinate 48,861,947, forward strand.
GCTCCAGTCATGGCCTACGGGGTTGGGTCGTGACAATATGGATCGGGCCATACGTTCCTCGGCACTATTATATGGGATATGGATCGGGTCGTACGTTCCTTGGCACTATGACCTATGCATATCATACAACCTCAAAGGTAATTTCAGTAAGCAAAGGTATATAGACATGTTCAGATAATCAGACTTACTGATGCATTCAGTTAGTCAGTTTAGCTTATGAGTTTCACATTTTTTTCATGAGTCCTACGTGTATGTTACTCTTATGCCTTACATACTCGGTACGTTATCCGTACTGACTCCCCTATTGTTTGGGGGACTGTGTTCATACTCACTGGTACAGATAGACAGAAAGGCGATACAGCTCAGTAGAGCCTCTTCTCAGCTGTCGGCGGTGCACTCCACTCGTTCCGAAGCTGCGGTCTATTTTGGTATGTTATGTTTGATGTATATGTATACGAGTACGGCGAGTTCCTGTCCCGTCCCTTCTACAGTTGATGCTCCAGTAGAGGTCTGTAGACAGTTGAGTACAGTTCGACTTGATGTAGCCTTGTCGACTTCCACTCTTTTGATGTACAGGATGTAGCAGCCGTCTCGGCTTGCACTGTTATTTTCTATATATATATATATATATATATGCACAGATGATTGATAGTCCTTAAAGTTGTTCTGATATGAGTCAGCATGGTTCAGCTATGAGTCTTATGGGCCAACCACTTATCCAGTAAGGTACAGGTACGAGAGTAGGGGCACTTGGTCAGTAGTGTTCAGGCACTCGTCATGACTCAGCGGATGGGTCGTGACACCGGTAGCTTCAACCAATTCTTCTGCTTTGTTCTCACCATCAGCCTTTTCCTCTTCAACTGCAACCACTCCATATCCATCCCTTTCACCATCAGCCTTTTCCTCTTCAACTGCAACCACACCATATCCATCCCTTTCACCATCAGCCTTGTAATCTTCAACTAGATCCACTTCATCTCTATCTTTCTCACCATCAGCCTTGTCCTCTTCGCCTACATTCAATTCATTTCCATCTTTCTCACATTAGCCTTGTCCTCTTCGCCTATGTTCAATTCATTTCCATCTTTCTCACCATCAGCTTTGTCCTGTTCACCTGCATCCACTTCATCTCCTTACTTTTCACCATCATCCTTGTGATTGGCGCCTCCATCAGATTCCTCTCTTTCATGGTCACTCTCATCCATGTCGTCATATTTTTTATCTTCTTTTTCAATCTCAGCCTCGTCATCAGCAATTACATTCTTTACACTTTCAATAGTATTAACTTCGACTTCTTCTCTAGATCTGGTTCTTGTATGGTTTCGCACAGTTTATTGTTCCTTAAATTTTCTCTTCCTTTTCATCTTTTCATCATCGTTATTGCCACCGTTACTCAATTTCTATCCAATATCAGGGTTCTCCGACTCTTGATTGACTTTTTGTATATTTTCTAAAAAATTACCGGCGGCATTCATGTCTCCCTTTTCTGTTGCAGATCTCGTTCTGCGATGTTTTACTAATGGTTGTGGGGGGTTTGCTAATGGTGCCGGTTCTTGAGGGTTTTCTACTGTTGTCGGTTCTGGAGGGTTTTCTACTGGTGCTGGTTCTACGCTACTGCAACGCCGCTTATGTCGCTCCTCGTCACATTTCTTGGTATTTTTTTTTACCTTCGGTCTCGCCATAGTAGATTTTGGTGTTTTAGCGGGTAAAGAAACCAAAGGGGAAGGAAGAGAGAAAGTTGGGTTCCAAAATGGGAGTGGAGTGTGAATGTTTTGAAATCAAACACTTTAGTATTTTAATGTAGCAATGGGAATAAACCTTTTTAAATTTTTTTTTATTTCTCGCTTATTTTAGTTTTCTTAAATTCACAACTTAGTTGATCCATCAAGTTATTTCATCTGATGGTCCTGTCACGACCCATTTCGAGACCATGCGGGCATCTACCTTTCCCACCTCAGTAGGCGAACCCTCTCATTCATAGACACATCAAATAAGACACAAATCATTTAAAAGCATTAGATAAGTAGAAATACAGCGGAACTCCATAATATATTCAATAAACTCAAGTGTTTATATGATTACAACAATACGTGATTACAGACTCGATACAATTCCCATGACCTAATCTAGACTAGTACAAGAGCGACAAAGTAAATCTAGATTTCCACTACACTCTACGACTCAACCTCTATCTTAGAATAAAGCAGGGGGAGGCCTTCCAGATAGGCACCGCGTAATTCCACATATGCTTCGATCGATCACCTGAAACAATCTACACCCAAAAAGGGTGTAGCCAGTATAATATTAGTACAAACCACGCGTACTGAGTAAGTATCATAGGCCGACAATGGTTAGTAGCACATATCAGTAAAAGAATTCACAGGCCAGCATGATAACAACTCAACCAATTCATACGTCTATCTACCACACAATGTACAACAATACGCCTTAATCATTAACTTCACTACAATAACCACCAGTCCGACACACAATTTATATGTCATTTAGTCATTCGTATTTAGTCTAGAGGTCAGCTCTTCTTAGGACACCCATTATCCTACAGCTCATAAAGACTGAACGTATAACTACTGTTCCGGACGATCTATGGCTACTTCAACAAGTTCCAACAACAAATCCGGACCCAAACACCCGTCATTTCCTAAGTAAAGCATCTAGTTCCCAAAGGTGCTAAGCATGCATAAATCACGCCCGAATACAATCAATCACAAGTATAACAACAACATCTCAGAATCAATCCATGATGCAATGCAATGCAATAATGTATGAGTGCAATGCAATGCCATGAAAATGAGGTGTACACAAGTACTCCGGACGGAAATATCGACATCCCGGTAGCACAACCCAGCGTGACTCACGAAGTCTAAGTGCCACTCATCCCGGATCTTTGCCTAACAGACAGACGGGACCCTGGCTAATTGCTCACACGGAGAGTTTCACCGGCACCACCATAGAGGACCCACGGAGTCCATCCACTAACAACAATTCCGAGATATCATTGGGATCGGCCATGCAATAACGATTCCAGAATAGATCATCAGACATCGGCCATCTCACAATCACTCAAGTAAAAGAGTCTGTCAAATATCAATTTCACACACTCAGCGATACTGGATCATCACCGGTATCGGCCATGTATCATGATTGAGTGAGAATGTATGCAATGCATATATCAACGTCAATAACCCAGTTCAATATCAGTTTCACTCAATCAACGATTCTAGAATTGATCTTCGGACATCGTCCTTCGCACAACCACTCAAGTAAAGAGTTTATCAAACATCAGTTTCACTCAATCAACGATATCGGATCATCACCGGTATTGGCCATGCATCATGAATGAGTGTGAATGTATGCAATAGGTATATCAACATCAACAACCAAGTTCAATATCACAAGTACCAACAATGGGGTACGCCAACAACGTATCATATCACCATACTAACAGTGGTATGCCAACAACATATCAAAGTACAATATCTACCAACGGCGGATATATCAATTCTATCCCAATCAAGACGATAACACAGAATCCAATAGCTACCAATAACTCATGGCATCAAGCCAGTACAATAGAACAAAAGTACACATAACGGGGTGGCTAGTCCTAACACACTTTAGATCAATCAGTTGATATGCATCGTCACCACATCCTTAACTCAGCCTATTATCTCAATCAGTTGATATGCATCGTCACCACTTCCTTAACGCAGCCTATTATCTTAGGTAAGAATCTCACACTACACTCGAAGTCATTCGTCACAACTTAATTAGAACTCAATCACAACTGTGGGTACATTTGATCCTCTCGTTTGGCAGCTAGGTTCACTATTTATAACATAACACAAGTAATTCACATATTACAGGAAGTTATCATCATTAGACACAAAATAGGTTTCGTCTGCTACTCCCAAGACACATAGATCCACCGATAATCAAGAAAACCACATCAACGCATAAGGAATCTACAGGCCACAAGCCCGAACAAACAAGTCACACAATAGCACCATCCTAGAATTTCATCCCAAATCTCTAATTTCCCCACTCATGCAATCTCTGTTTCTTCTAACACAATGATATGGGAAACTAATCGGAGTCTACCGAAGGGAAGCCATAACCTACCTCATGGCCAAGTGGGTGCCACGAAAATTTGTTGATTCCTTCAATCCACCGCCACATCGTAATCTGCACAAAATAGTTTGGAAGCAACCATGATACCCGAGAATAGATCTACCGTTCATAATCCTTGCAAGGGTATTCAGATAAAAGGGAGGTTTGGGATTTAGCCATCTCTAGATTCCATCCACAACACTCCTAGATGTTTTTCCCACCTTTAAGCTCATATTGGGGAAACTATACCCATGGAAGAACTCATTTTTGGAAGAAGGAAAGCTGAGGTCTTGGTCATTAACCATTTTTAGAAGGAATATATGGATGATTGTAAAAAGGGAACTTTGTCGAGATATTGCTAACCCATCATCTCTCCAACTCTAGGTTACTTGGAACACCCACTTGATAATTCTTTATGAACAAGATTTAAGTGGTTTAGGAGTAATCTACTAGATGGAATGTTAAATTTGGAGGTGTTGGAAAGGTCTATCAAGGCCAAGGATCTGGTATTTTCTTGTTTTCCCCGAACTGGGTGACTGGAATTTAGGGTATAGAAAAATGGGACAATCCCTTAAATAGGGGATTTTTCACTGCGCGTACCGCTTCAGCTGTTGGCCTACTGCTTCGGCAGTAGCACTGCGGCGCTCGAGTAACCGCCGCAGCGGAACAGTGTTATCCCTACTCACTGCTTTAGCAGGGCCACTGCTGCTGGAGCGTCACCGCTATAGCGCTCAGATAGGTGGTGGGGCAGTCCAGTTGGGTCCTTGACCCGGATTTCAATGCTTAATTATCTTCCATGCAAAGGGTACCACCAGGTTAGATGTCTGTCATAAATATTTTACCGAAAGGAAGGGTCCAGGCGGACACGTTTAGGGGTATTTCGAAATTTTTTACAGTAACGACAAAATGGGTCGTTACAGGTCCGTTAAGTGAAACATAGGAAATAAAAGATTTAGACAATAATAATCACTTTTTAGGTGTTAAAGCCACATAACAAGATATTATATGTGATAACATGTACAACCAAGCTATTTCGGTTGAGTTTTAACAACAAATTCACTACTCAAACACATTTCCTCAGTTACTTAACTTACTCCTACGTTGGACGAACTAGTTATGGTGTAGTAGCTTGTGCTTTGCGGGATAGTATCATTTACCAAGTCACAAATCTTTTCACGTGCAATTGTATTAAATCATTTAGGGTTCTCAGTGGTTTGTATTATGAGTTGATTTGAGCTATTTATTTATTTAAGTAATAATTTATTTATTGGTCTGCCCCCACAACAGGTTCTGGACAAATGCATTTGGATTAACATGACTAAATAGATGTGGCTATTCCAGTCGAGTGGTGACGAGTCATCTTTTCGACCCACCTGTTCCCGTGTTTGAATCATGCGAGTCTCCCTTATTTTCGTTTTATTAATATTCACTACTTTTTTTTGAAAAAGGCAGGAAATAGAGGATTTAGACAATAATAATCACTTTTTTTGGGTTAGTTATAACAATAATAATCACTTTTTTTGACTTTGTTTTAACAACAAGTTCACTATTTTTCTAATAATTATTATTTTTTGTTGAATGATAATAAAAAAGAATTGTGGCTGTGCAGAGATGCTTCAAACTTCATTCGTTTTTAAAAAACAGATTTTATTTTGTAACATAACTTATTAAAATTAAATTTCAAATAGGGTAAATTTTTCTAACAGCTGTGTGATTAATCCTTTTTTTTTTTGTTAGTATATATTTTCTAATATTTATTTGTTTTAGTTTAATGTCATTCAAAAACAACTTAGACTGTGTAAAGGTTCCATTACATTACTTCAAACTTCATTCACTCTAAAAATGTAGAAACTTCATTCACACGCAGGTTAACTACATCTCTTGACCATATTTGTTAGCCTATTCCAGCAAACAAGGCCTATTGGAGTATTCTCATTCTTCATAATGGAACAAAAACTCCAAATAAAACTGATTTGTTCACTGGTTAAGTTAACAGACCCGGGCAAGATGTATAGGTAACAACCAATGTCATTTTCACAACTTATGATTGAATGTAAAATTACAGAGAAAAGAAGGGGAATGGAGATGAAAATGATGAAGAGTGAAGGCAATATAGAGTTGCAACCTAGTGTGAACATACAATAGTGGGGTTTGAAAAGACTAAAAGTTTTTTGAGAAACTAAAAGGTCTTTTTTGAAATATTGAAGGTTCATTTTCCCTCCACTAAATTCCAATTCATTTTTCTTTACACGTTCTTTTCGGAAATACAAAACATTTTTTTGAGAAAGCAAAAGATCTTTTCTAAAATTTTCGTTTCATTTTCCCTCCACTAAGAATGTGCAAGTCTTTCATACTTAACTTGGTTGATCCGTCGAATGAAATTATTTGATGGTCAACTAAGTAAACATTAGGAATTACATAGATTCTTTTTTTAGATGGTCATACGCACATCAAATGATGGGTTGTCCATTCCACGTCTTTTCTTTTGATTTATTTTTTGTGTGAGAGTGTTTGCCAGGGTTGTATATATATATATTTATATATACACACACCTTGAGATGCTAAAATAACATTTTTCCTCCACTAAGAATTACTATTCATTTTAGTTTCCCTCCAAAAAAAATTAATCTAAATTATTCAATGAACTTGGTCAAATGTAATCATTAATTTCATGGTCGTCTAAGTTTACCACTTAACCACATTTCCTTTTTTTATATGGCTAAATTCACTACTTAAACAGATTTACTCAACCAATGTACGTATTGTATGAGTTGATTTTAATCATTTTTTATTTATTTATAATCGACTAAATTCTTCTAACAAAAAGCACAAAATTATATTGAGTACTATCAAAATTCACAACTTGGTTGATCCTTCAAGTTTATTCATCTGATGGTCAGCTGAGTGAAACATAGGAAAAGGAAGAAAATAGAGTTTGCTGCAAAGATGAAGAGTTAGGTTTAACTTCAAGAAAAAATAATCACCCCACTCGCACCACATGTAAAAGGTAATGAGAACTCAACAGTCAAAGTTGCAACCCAGGTTTTGCTACGGAAGTTGAGAAGTGCATTATGCGCATTTGGTGGAAGATGTTCATAAATATTTTTTGGAATATACTGTATAAAGTGATAATAATAAAACAATAAATAATGGTGCAAGTTATTGAAATGAAAAAATCAAAGGGACTTGCTTTAAGGCCATGGAAACATACCAGGTCATCATGTTTGATGTACGAGTCGGTCATGAACACTTCAAACGATGCAAGTATTTGACCTTCGTTTTTAAAAATATCTTTACTATCAATGGATGAATTAGAGATGTCCATTCGTATTCGCTTCCTTTTTTTTTTTTGTCTTTGTTTGATCTGTGTATGAAAGGGTTCATTATGTATATGAGAGTTTTTTGTAAGGGTTCTTTAAGAGATGTCCATTTGTATTCGCTTCCTCTTTTTTTGTTCTTTGTTTGGTCTGTGTATGAGGGTTTTTGTTAAGGGTTCTTTATGTATATATATACACACCCAAAAAAAAATTGTTTTCCCTCCGCTAAAAATTCATTAAGTTTCGTTTCCCCCTTAAAACTGGTGAGAGCGCCACGTGGCAAAAGATGGGATATTTGAACACTTGTATAATTTTGTTGACTGACAAAAAAAATGTCGTACTTGGTTGATCCTTCAATTTAGTCATATGATGGTCCACTACATAGACCATAGGGATTTGAAAAAATCATATAATTTAGGCTAGACTAACAACTTTTTGTGTTAAGACCAACATAAAAAGATGCTAAATATGACAACATGTCCAACTACTTTGTTTAGATTGGATTAAAACGAATAATTGACTATTTATCCACATTTATTTAGCTACCTCCTTCACTAGACGAACTTGTTGTCGCGTAGTAGGTAGTGTATCATGTGCTAGTTTAGTTACTATACTTTTAACCAAGTCACAAATCTTTCACGTGCAGTTGTATAAAATCATCTAAGGTCCTTTAGTTGTGTGTATTATGTGTTGATTTGAAGCATTTATTTATGTAAATAATAATTTATTTATTTGGTCTGCCCCCACAACAGGTTCTGGACAAATGCATTTGGACTAACACAACTAAACAGATATGGCTATTCCAGCTGAGTGGTGACGAGTCATCTTTTCGACCTCCTATTCCCGTGTTCGAATCCTGCGTTTCTCCCTTATATTTGTTTTATTAATATTCACGACTTGGTTGATCCGTCAAGTTGTTTCATCTGATGGTCAGCTAAGTGAAATGTTGGAAAAAGGAAGGAAATAAAGGATTTAGAGAATAATAATCACTTTTTTGTGTGTAAAAGCCACATAACAAGATGTTATATGTGATAACATATACAACCAAGCTTTTTTGGTTGAGTTTTAACAACAAATTTATTACTCAAACACATTTCCTCATTTACTTAACTTAATCCTACGTTGGAAGAACTAGTTGTGCTTTGCAGGATAGTGCAATTACCAAGTCACAAATCTTTTCACGTGCAACTGTATAAAATCATCTTCCAATCATCTAAGGTCCTTTAGTGGTGTGTATTATGAGTTAATTTAACAACAAGATATTATATGTGATAACATGTACAACCACGCTGGGTTTAGTTTTAACTTTTAAACATTGAAATGTTAAGATCGGGTAAATTCTTTCAACAGTTGCGGGATCAATCACTTTTATTTTAAAAGACATTTTGACTTGGTTTGGCTTATTACCTTGAGTATTAATGACGTTAAAGAATGTAACTGATTATGTGCTGAAATTAGCTATGAAACAAATAAAACTAAAGTAAATTACAACTTCATTATTCTAAATAAACAAAACAAGGATAAATACAACCCATTGACATGCCACCGACTTCCGACAAAAAACACAAATTAAAATCTACACAAAAATAGGAAGCCTAACAAAGAAATACACAGCAAAAAAATCCCAAATAGGGTGACACAGGCATCTTTAATGGAACCACGGACACAACCACACTAGGTGGTAGAGCTGTCTGGGAACTTGGCGACCGATTTGGGGCTGACCTTGGGAGCTTGCGACTTTTGGATAGAGTTACGGTTGTCATCCGAAATCTCGATGACCTCTTTCTCTTAGACCTTGGTGGCAAGGCTCTCCGGTGGGGACCATCCTTGTGCATTGAGAATAGGGTGGTGAGTGGAGTAGGGTTCAACAAGATTTTGTTTACGTCCCTATACATGTCATGGACAATTCTAGCAAGTATTTCGTATACTTCACCCTTAAATTTTTTGAGGTTCTTGTTATACAGGAGTTGCACAGCAACGGGCGATTACCATAATCATATCACATACATAATCATATCATATACATAGCATTTACATAACACACCCGACCCCGAAGGTTCGGTGTTTCACGTACCCGACCATAGCTAGACTCGGTGGTCATACATACCTGGCCAACCAAGGCTCAGTGTTACACATACCTGGCCCTACCAAGGCTCAGTGTTATCCGTACCCAACTGCAGTGGTGTGCGCGTGTTACGTAAGCATACATACATATACATCTATACACATACTATCTGGCCATATAGGCTCGGGGTTCATAGTAGCCATACATGGGCACACATACATACAGCTCATAAGCATCTTTACTACTTTCATCACTATCATCATCGTCATCGTTATCGTTATCGCCATTACCATTATAGTCGTCACCAATATCATTATCACTATTATCATCATTCATCACACTTATCCTTATAGGCTTACTCGTCATACGAGAAACTTAGTAAAATCGTAGCATATCAAAAACCGTGAGCTTAATAGCTCGGAAGATCGAATAATTTATGAGACATCATAGACTTATGGAAGATTTAGATGTTTGGCCAAATAACCATGCCTTATGAAAGAAGGGTTAGCCTTACATACCTTTCCGTTCAACTATTTACCACTTGCACGTTCTCCTCCGAAGCTCACGTTTCTACCTTCATTAAAGTCATACTATCATTAGAATCGATAGCTAGCATACATGACTAATACTAGAGAAAATCGGGCAACGTCTCCTCTATTTATAAGACATTCCTCTATAGTGTATTTCAACTCTCAAACGTCAACAATACATTCACAATACTACAACAATAGTCATTATTCATCCACATTATCCATATTCTAGACTCACTTTTCAATCATCGATATCCATGGCCATAACGCACGACTATGTCCATTCACGTACATTGCTCATCTCATGTTCTCAACATCATTTATAACACATTTACATCACAATACATCAAGACTCATAACTCAATTCAAACTATTGCTCAAAATGGCACTATTCCACATTTATGACCCATTTTTCCATACCTCTCTACAATTCAAGTATTTCAACTCTTAAATACCTTAAACAACATAGAAACATCATAAATCTTACCTTAGATGTCGTAGGAACAAGCCTTGGTTGATAATACTCTACTTGACCAAAACCCTAGTTTATCTCCAATGAGATTTCTGGACTTGTATGATCCTTAATGGGTTTTCTTATACTTGATTAACTTAGTTTATGTTGTTGTTCGCTAATAATCCTTGAATCCTTGTGGAATAAATGTAGAGAGAGGTTTTAGAGAGAAGGGGGTGTCATGTAGAAATGAAATAATGAACTTGGTCTCTTATTAATAACCCAAAATCTGATTTTAATGAACAGTCGTCGAAAGTGCACAGTGGTCGTAAACACAGTTTACAGTCCGTATTCCAGATTACGGAAAGTATTTCATGGTCGTATTTAAGGATGACAGAAACAGAAAGTCAGGCTGAGGACATGGTGGTTTACGACTCAGTTTACGGGCCGTATTTCAGTTTACGGTCCGTATTCCAAGTCGTCTTTAACCATTCCAGCATTTGACAGAAAGTTGAAGTTTTTGGAAGCTGAAATACGACATGGCAGTTTACGGACCGTATACCACTTTACGATCAGTATTTCATTTTACGACCGACTGGCCAGAATGCACACCTGCAACTTTTCACATTTCCAAAACCTATAATTAGTCATTGTGGAGCATAACCTACCTTTCATTGCAATTGCCTTTGAAATCTTACTTAGGGTCATCAAACGTCGTTCCCTTCTTATTAAAACATCATATACTCGTATTCTTCGTTAGTCTATTCACTGTACGTTCACGGGGGAATTCCTGAGGTGTAACACCGTTGGGAAAAGTTGAGACACCGTTGAGCTTCATTTTTTTGGTTGGGGTAACTTCCATTTTAATAGGAGATCAGGGTTTTGTTTGTGTCACGACCCATTTTGCCTGGGCCATGCGGGCACTTACCTTCCCACCTCGATAAGCAAACCCTCAACCGAGTAATGATACACGAAAGAATGAATTTAAATAGCGGAATAGAACAATTACATAAGTCTCACGACATATCTATATATAAGTAGTAGAAAGTCCGGAAGACAATAAACACCCCCAGGGTCTAGTCTGAATAATACAAGAGCATCTAAGGAGAATAATACAATCTGGAATACTAATACATAAATGTCTATGTCTGTGAAATAGAAATAAGACATATGATAGGAAAGTCTTCAAGGACAGTGGACGCCATGCTCACCCTGTAAACTCGAGAGAAAGTTGAAGAGTCGATTAGCCACGGGTCACAGAAGTGGATCCGACCTGGTACTCTGCATTCATAAAAGAATGCACCAAGTGCAGGTCTGTACAAACAACAGTACTGGTAGGCATCATCGGCCGACTAGGCATAGTTAACACAATTCAGATAATAAGGCAAATAAACCAACCAAGTATAAGACAATATAATCACAACCGAGCATCCGTCATCGCCTATGTAAAGCATCTAAACCCAAATATGTCAAGTATGAATATATCCGATCCAAATCCAATCATCGCAATCCAATCACCCAGCATCTCAATCAAGTCATAATGCAATGCAGTGCAATAATGGTATAAATGCAATGCCATGCCATGCAAATGAGGTGTACACATGTACTCCGGACGGAAATATCAACGTCTTGGTAGCACAACCCAGTGTGACTCGCGAAGTCTAGGTGCCACCCTTCCCGGATCTTTGCCAAACAGACAGACAGGACCCCGGATCTTCGCCCACGGGGGGCTCTCACCGGCACCACCCTAGGGGACTCGCGGAGTCCATGCACTAACAATGATTTGGGAAATATCATCAGAATCGGCCATGCAACAACGAATGCCGAAATAGATCATCGGACATCGGCCATCTCGCAATCACTCAAGTAAAAGAGTCTATCAATTATCAGTTTCATACAATCAACGATTCCGAAATTGATCTTCGGACATCGGCCTTCTCACTATCACTCAAGTAAAAACGTTTATCAAATATCAGTTCATACAATCAATGATTTCAGAATTGATTTTCGGACATCGGCCTTTTCACAATCACTCAAGTAAAAGAGTTTATCAAATATCCGTTTACTCACTCAACGATACCGGATCATCACCGGGTATCGGCCATGCATCATGAATGTGTGAGAATGTGTGCAATACGTATATCAATTATCAACAATCAAGTTCAAAATAACAAGTACCAACAATAGGGTACGCCAACAATGTATCATATCACAATACCGACAGGGGTATGCCAACTAAATATCAATATCACAAGTACCAACAGTAGGTACGCCAACAACATATCCAGTACAAATATTAACAACGGGCATATCAATTCTATCCTAATCAAGATGATAACACAGATTCCAATATCTATCAACTACTCATGGCATCACACCAGCACAATGGAATAATCAAAGCACACGTAACGGGGTGGCTCGTCTTAACACACGACAGGGCCCAACCTAAGGCAATATCCAACTCAACTTCATACCCGAAGGTTTAAATACTGTCTCTTACATTATAATCTAAATATGTTCTTCTCTATACGAAGTCTCACCAAAGGTAAGCCATAACCGACCTGGATTGCCGAACTGCAACACCAATAACTCACTCCTTTGTCTTGCCCTTCCGGCGGACCTCAGAACCAAAGCAGTCTAAGAATAGTAGAATTCTATATTAGAAATCATGAAGAATGATACTAATACTGCTATTATTTCAATTAGGTCAATTCTAACCCTAGAAATTGGGGAAACGGGCTCACAAGGGCAAAACGGGAAATTCGGTGGCAAAATACCAAATTAAGTACTAAGTAATCATAACCCAACCACTAATTGATGATTTAACTCAAAGATTAGCCTAATTTTATATTTCAAGCAACACCCCCAAATTGGCTATAAACCCTATGTCTCCAATTCCGAAATTCAACGCTAGAGTGGAAGATATACGCTTAATAAGCTTAGATTAGTCAACATCTAACATAAACATCACCAATTTATCATTAATAGTCCTAGGGACAATGTTCCAAAACCCTCTTTGAACTTCCATCACCATGGGTTTATTAAGCGAAAAGGGGAATCTAACATGATCATGGATTAAAGGAAGAATGAGGAAATGGGCAACATACCTCAGGGATTCTCCTCCAAATATCCCTAAGAAAAGTTTCTTCAAGCTCAAATATCGAAATGGGACATAATGAGGGTCTAAGGGCTTTTAACACTTTATTAATGTCACTAACTGCCTGTCACCCGTTTTAGCGGTACTGGGACCGCTTCAGCGGCGCCGCCCCAGTGGTCACCTGACCTGTCACGACCCAACCCCGTGGGCCGCGACTGGCACCCTAGTTGGGTACCCGTACATACCTACCTGACCGAATTTCGTATCGTACAGATTTTTCTTTTCAAACGGATATTACAGAAGTAGGCCGATACAGATACGGCACGCGCGCAAACATATATATATACCTGAACATGCAGACATTTACAGATAAGCCGATAAGGCTAACATACAGACGAAACCCGTAACCCACACATCTATCTACAGGCCTCTACAGACATACAGAATCATATGACGGGACAGGGCCCCGCCGTACCCAGAACTTCCATACATACTGAACATACGGAAAACAGAAGATATATATACCAAAGTACACGCTCCGAATCAAAAGGAGCTCTTCAAGATAGCAGAACCTGTGCCCTAGACTGGCGGCGTGTCACCGAGTGCGCCTGTACCTGCGGGCATGTAACGCAGCCCCCGAAGAACGGGGGTCAGTACGAAAAATGCACCGAGTATGTAAAGCAGAAACATAACAGATACAATCATAGTCCGAACCGGAGTCACAGAAACATAACGGACAGAACCATACATCAGACAGACGGGCAGAGTCATGATCCAGACAGACATACAGAATCGTGGTCCATACAGATAAACAGAATCATGGTTCAGACAGACCGACGGAATCATAATCCGGACAGACGAGCAGAATCAGAATCCATACGGACATACAGAATCAGAATCCATATGGACATATAGAATCAGAAGCCATACGGACATACAGACATAGTCGTAATTCAGACGGACAGACAGAATTATGCATGCAGAGTAGTGCAGAGTCATACTGAACCATACAGAATCATACAGAGGCATGTGCTTATATAGATACTGATGGCACATGCATACAGACATACAGATTCCGGCCCTGTCTGGGGGCGCGGTAACAGAACCCGGCCCTCTTAGTACGGGATGCGGTGGACAGACAGAATCAGATCAGATCATATGCCATCCTGGCCGCCATCCCCATACACAGATCATAGTATCATACAGACATACAGATCCCGGCCCGTACGCCGAGGGACGCGGTGAACAAATGCAGAGAAATATGCACGATAACAGAACCTGGCCCGGGACGCAGTGAAGGAATGCATTGAGACAGCCACGAACAGATCCATGGGAAACCACATACATACAGACTCACATACAGACTCCATCAGACTAAAGGGTGCCAAACGGCGAGCCAAAATCAGAGTATACGGATAGTATGCATAGTACGCGCCTATATCCTACTTGGGAAGGCACGACAGATTATTATCAGAATCGGATTCTCAGATGTTCAGAAGTTATTTTATAAGAATTTCATAAAAATAGTTGTATCATAATCAAAATAATAGTTTAGATGGTTTCTGAGAAAATCGGACAAAACGGAAGTATTTAAAGTATTACAGAAGATATCGGGCCTTGCGGGCCCGCCTCGGACCAACTCGAGGCAACATATGTAAATTATCGCTAATAGACCTTATGAGGTCATCCATAATCGTTTGGAAGTGTTCCGACTCCGTTTAGGGGAGTTTTGTACAAAAATTCACTTTAAAGGAAATTTGTAAGAAAATAGCTTCAATTGAATTGAAGGAATTGGAGCGGTTTTCCGTCTCGAATTCTGGGGAACGGAGTCGTACTTAAGGCTCGCGGCCGAGCCTATCACATCCAGAACATGCCTAGGAACAAAGGAAAATGCTTCACATACCTCGATAGCGCCTTACGCTCGCTTGGCGTCGATCCCAATCTCGTCCAAAATCTAGAAATGGTCAAGTTTACCATTTGTTAGTTTCAAACTTTTCAATAATCCAACTTAACACATGTTTGCCTACCGAAATTTTGGCAGCATTTCCTCTGTATATAAGACATCCCCGAGACTTAGCTCGGCTCAATTCACTACACAACAACCCAGAACAACAGCAAAAACAACAACAGACATTAAAACACACACTATGGCATCACTAGCCATCGTTTCGGCATAACGACACATCTTTCGTTTCAAACTTACATTTCCAAACCAAACTTGTTATTTTGATATTTATCACCCACCAAATTCATTACAACATACATCGGAAGCATCCATACCATTTTCACCCAATATTCATAAGGTATGCGAACATTCAAACTTTCCATTAAGCCACTACTTTTCCAATTTTTCCGAACCTTCAACATACAAGTTCATTATACATTTCCATCTTCCAAATTCATCCACAATAATCATAATTTTCCTCTTGATACTTTCATTTCCATTTTTACATAAACCATAACAAAGTTGTATGTTTTCCTACAACAACTTAATAACCATTAAGTTCCTTCACTCTCCTCACATAATCCATGATTAAAACAACCAAAATATTAATTCAAATCAGTCCATCAATTTCAATTAAAACAGCCCCTCACCCATAAATTTCAACAAAACAACAAACGAGTTTATAATGCTGTTTTCTCCGTTCTAATTCGTTAAAACTCTAAATAAACACTTTAATAACATAAAAGGAATTTTATAAATACCTTATCAGAAGATCCACCACGAAAATTTCATCCCCCAAGACCAATATTTATCTCAAATTGAAGGCAATGCAACGTACAACGTTTTTCTCTTCATGAGCTTCGGGATTCGGAGCTCGAATTTTGATCAAAATGACCTTCTTAGCCTTGAAGTTTTCTCTCTCTCTCTCTAATGGAATTTTCTGGATCTTTTCTGATCTGAAATGTGGAGGAGGAGGCTGAAAACTCCCTTAAATAATAAGGAAATGGGCCTGACCCGGATTGGAATCGGGTTGGGCCCATTTCACTGCCCAGCTTGACCTTTCCGCCTTAAAATGTCCATATCTCCTTGTACCGACGTCACCTGGGAGCCCACGACCTACCGTTGGAAAGCTATTTCAATTATCTACAACTTTTATCTCTGGGAATTTTCCCAAATTCTAAACTTATAATGCCGTTTTTGCCCCTCCAAGTCAGGTCATCCGAAAACGTTTTCTTAAAAATATTCGTTTGGAGGGCTTCCACTTTGATTTGGCCCCAGGGCCCTTCACGGGTTGTGTTTAACTTTACATATACGATTCATATAACTTTTCACATGTCCCAAAAAAAAATATTGATGTGTGGGCCCCACCTCAGCTTACAAATAATTCGACGTTCGAAAATGCAGGATATAACATTCTCCCCCCCTTTAGAACATTTGTCCTCGAATGTTCGATTGACCTTAGGGGGCCTCGTGACACTTCGGGGAGGTTCCTTCCTTTCTTTCAAAATTCCTTTCAACGTTACGATTGCTATCAACATCTTTCACCTCTTATCACACTTCTCGGTTCCTTACAACGTTATCATAATTTCACGTTACATCAAACAGGTTCATAACTAGAGCCAGACGCACAAAAGCATATCGGACAGATTCATAGTCGAAGCCATATGTACGGAAGTATGTCGGACAAATATGAGATCGGAGTCAGACGTACAAAGAGGTATCAGACAGATTCGAAATCAGAATCAGACGTACAAAAATGTATCAGACAGAGTCGTAATCAGAATCAGACATACGGAGATGTATCAGACAGACGCGTGATCAAAATCAGACGTACAGAGATGTATCAGACAGATTCATATCCAGAATCAGACACACAGAGGCGTGTCAGACAGATTCGTAATCAGAGTCAATCGTATAGGGGTGTGTCAAACAGAAACGTATTCAGAATCAGATGTACAAAGATTTATCAGACGGGAACATAATCGAGTTCAGAAGTACAGAGGCGTAATAGGCAGAGCCTTATCAGAATCGGGGGTGCAGAAGTATAACAGATAGGATCTGAATTAGAATCAGATCACTCCTATTAAGGCTCCAGTGTTTTATGAAAATTTCCCTTATTTGTAAACTTGTTCGCCAAGTTATCATACAAATCGTCTTACGTGTCGCTTATCGACCTTTTCAAAGATTCCGCTTATTCACACTTCTTATCTTTCATCTTTCCTACTATCCATACTCATTTTCTTTTTCAGACATCGTCATACCAGACCGAGTTATAATGGAATAGGGGTTTTTCTATCCTTTGATGACATTCGAATCCCCGTCTCCGCGTCGTTTCATGTATTCAGTTTAGTAAAACCTTTCGTCTATCACAACATTAGTTGCCGGGACTCGGCTCTTGATCCATATGGGCACCAAACGAAAATTATACACACACACATACACACATACAGATATATTTACTAGTATCTTACTGGCGAACGTCTCTGACTGTTATTCAAATCCGCTCAATTTCCCGAGCGGTGTTGCACCTTTTCTTTTTGCCCATTTAGTCCGCCTCGTTCTGCGCGACTCCTGTAAGGGCACTAATTACTCCACACATTCTCTTTTCCTTTAGATTACCCCAAATTTTCATTTATATCTATCATACTTACACTTGTGCAAAATTTTGCATTACTTCCCAAGGGGGTCACCCATCCCAGAATTGCTCTGGCTTGAGCACGCTTAACCCCGAAACTTTCATGCATTGTGACGCGTTAGGGCTGATATAATTTCGTCAATTGCCCTGCAGGACCTTTGTCACATAATTTTAGGGCAAATCGGGGTCTTAGCAAATTTTCGGAAAATTTTTGTAGCGGGTCCCACCCCCGGCTAAGTTGCACAATTACCATATTGCCTTTCTGAATCTCCGATATTCACTTTCATACACATATACATACAATTACAGACAGGCCACAGATTTAAGTCTTCGTCCCACGAATTCCGTCTCCAAATAGTCGGTGAAATCTGATAAAATATCACCATAAGGTGCTCTCCAACCACCGACAGAAGAAAACTAAATTCCGACAAGTATCGCGGAACCTATTTGTACTTACTTTATATATATTTACTTCCATATCTCTGAAAAAAAAATTGGGCAGAGGTTCCTCTGTATTTCTTACTATCCGAAACCTGTACACAAGAAATACCAACCATGCCTCACAGGGCCAACACATATACGCATATATATATACCTCATATCATGTCGTCTCGTAGCCACACGGGGCTAACAATTACAGATAAAATTATACAGATGTCGAGGCTTACCTCACATGCCCAACTCGAACAACATCGGAGGCTCCTTCCTGTTCACTTTTCTGTTCAATCTTCAACTTTATATTTCTACCACACATCAAACAACTTCTCCGACACACAGCTTTCATATTATTGCTTACCTGAGTACTGTGCGGCCTCCAATATCATCAGCCATTTCCTTCTGTCGATGCCGTCCTTTGGCTGAAATTAAAAGTTAGTCGAAAGGAATTCATATCCTACAGCTGGCTCTATCGCATGATCTAAGATTCAAAGAAGGGTAACATCCTAGATGCCCTGTAGCTTCCTGTTTATAGATGTGGTGCACAACACATCGATAAACAAGACTCTACTAGACACGGCCTGTAGACATTCCGAGGACTAACCGCTCTGATACCACTTCTGTCACGACCCAACCCCGTGGGCCGCGACTGGCACCCTAGCTGGGTACCCGTACATACCTACCTGACCGAATTTCGTATCGTACAGATTTTTCTTTTCAAACGGATATTACAGAAGTAGGCCGATACAGATACGGCACGCGGGCAAACATATATATATACCTGAACATGCAGACATTTACAGATAAGCCGATAAGGCTAACATACAGACGAAACCCGTAACCCACATATCTATCTACAGGCCTCTACAGACATACAGAATCATATGACGGGACAGGGCCCCGCCGTACCCAGAACTTCCATACATACTGAACATACGGAAAACAGAAGATATATATACCAAAGTACACGCTCCGAATCAAAAGGAGCTCTTCAAGATAGCAGAACCTGTGCCCTAGACTGGCGGCGTGTCACCGAGTGCGCCTGTACCTGCGGGCATGTAACGCAGCCCCCGAAGAACGGGGGTCAGTACGAAAAATGTACCGAGTATGTAAAGCAGAAACATAACAGATACAATCATAGTCCGAACCGGAGTCACAGAAACATAACGGACAGAACCATACATCAGACAGACGGGCAGAGTCATGATCCAGACAGACATACAGAATCGTGGTCCATACAGATAAACAGAATCATGGTTCAGACAGACCGACGGAATCATAATCCGGACAGACGAGCAGAATCAGAATCCATACGGACATACAGAATCAGAATCCATACGGACATACAGAATCAGAATCCATACGGACATATAGAATCAGAAGCCATACGGACATACAGACATAGTCGTAATTCAGACGGACAGACAGAATTATGCATGCAGAGTAGTGCAGAGTCATACTGAACCATACAGAATCATACAGAGGCATGTGCTTATATAGATACTGATGGCACATGCATACAGACATACAGATTCCGGCCCTGTCTGGGGGCGCGGTAACAGAACCCGGCCCTCTTAGTACGGGACGCGGTGGACAGACAGAATCAGATCAGATCATATGCCATCCTGGCCGCCATCCCCATACACAGATCATAGTATCATACAGACATACAGATCCCGGCCCGTACGCCGAGGGACGCGGTGAACAAATGCAGAGAAATATGCACGATAACAGAACCTGGCCCGGGACGCAGTGAAGGAATGCATTGAGACAGCCACGAACAGATCCATGGGAAACCGCATACATACAGACTCACATACATACTCCATCAGACTAAAGGGTGCCAAACGGCGAGCCAAAATCAGAGTATACGGATAGTATGCATAGTACGCGCCTATATCCTACTTGGGAAGGCACGACAGATTATTATCAGAATCGGATTCTCAGATGTTCAGAAGTTATTTTATAAGAATTTCATAAAAATAGTTGTATCATAATCAAAATAATAGTTTAGATGGTTTCTGAGAAAATCGGACAAAACGGAAGTATTTAAAGTATTACAGAAGATATCGGGCCTTGCGGGCCCGCCTCGGACCAACTCGAGGCAACATATGTAAATTATCGCTAATAGACCTTATGAGGTCATCCATAATCGTTTGGAAGTGTTCCGACTCCGTTTAGGGGAGTTTTGTACAAAAATTCACTTTAAAGGCAATTTGTAAGAAAATAGCTTCAATTGAATTGAAGGAATTGGAGCGGTTTTCCGTCTCGAATTCCGGGGAACGGAGTCGTACTTAAGGCTCGCGGCCGAGCCTATCACATCCAGAACATGCCTAGGAACAAAGGAAAATGCTTCACATACCTCGATAGCGCCTTACGCTCGCTTGGCGTCGATCCCAATCTCGTCCAAAATCTAGAAATGGTCAAGTTTACCATTTGTTAGTTTCAAACTTTTCAATAATCCAACTTAACACATGTTTGCCTACCGAAATTTTGGCAGCATTTCCTCTGTATATAAGACATCCCCGAGACTTAGCTCGGCTCAATTCACTACACAACAACCCAGAACAACAGCAAAAACAACAACAGACATTAAAACACACACTATGGCATCACTAGCCATCGTTTCGGCATAACGACACATCTTTCGTTTCAAACTTACATTTCCAAACCAAACTTGTTATTTTGATATTCATCACCCACCAAATTCATTACAACATACATCGGAAGCATCCATACCATTTTCACCCAATATTCATAAGGTATGCGAACATTCAAACTTTCCATTAAGCCACTACTTTTCCAATATTTCCTAACCTTCAACATACAAGTTCATTATACATTTCCATCTTCCAAATTCATCCACAATAATCATAATTTTCCTCTTGATACTTTCATTTCCATTTTTACATAAACCATAACAAAGTTGTATGTTTTCCTACAACAACTTAATAACCATTAAGTTCCTTCACTCTCCTCACATAATCCATGATTAAAACAAGCAAAATATTAATTCAAATCAGTCCATCAATTTCAATTAAAACAGCCCCTCACCCATAAATTTCAACAAAACAACAAACGAGTTTATAATGCTGTTTTCTCCGTTCTAATTCGTTAAAACTCTAAATAAACACTTTAATAACATAAAAGGAATTTTATAAATACCTTATCAGAAGATCCACCACGAAAATTTCATCCCCCAAGACCAATATTTATCTCAAATTGAAGGCAACGCAACGTACAACGTTTTTCTCTTCATGAGCTTCGGGATTCGGAGCTCGAATTTTGATCAAAATGACCTTCTTAGCCTTGAAGTTTTCTCTCTCTCTCTCTAATGGAATTTTCTGGATCTTTTTCTGATCTGAAATGTGGAGGAGGAGGCTGAAAACTCCCTTAAATAATAAGGAAATGGGCCTGACCCGGATTGGAATCGGGTTGGGCCCATTTCACTGCCCAGCTTGACCTTTCCGCCTTAAAATGTCCATATCTCCTTGTACCGACGTCACCTGGGAGCCCACGACCTACCGTTGGAAAGCTATTTCAATTATCTACAACGTTTATCTCTGGGCATTTTCCCAAATTCTAAACTTGTAATGCCGTTTTTGCCCCTCCAAGTCAGGTCATCCGAAAACGTTTTCTTAAAAATATTCGTTTGGAGGGCTTCCACTTTGATTTGGCCCCAGGGCCCTTCACGGGTTGTGTTTAACTTTACATATACGATTCATATAACTTTTCACATGTCCCAAAAAAAAATATTGATGTGTGGGCCCCACCGCTTACAAATAATTCGACATTCGAAAATGCAGGATATAACATGACCGCTCTAGCAGTCAACCGTAAAATGCTAGGACCGCTTCAGTGGAAAGGTTACCGCCTCAGCTGTACCGCTGTTGCGGTGCTTGTGCCACCAAAGCGGGCACCAGACGCTAGAAAACATCCGAAATTTTGCAATTCGATCCGATTTTTCGTCTAGTTCCCGAGGGCATCCGCTCACATGCCATACACATAGACCCACATAAAAATATGCTGTGAACGCGCCTGTGGCCTTAGAATTCCCAACGGAGGTCTTGTTGATCGGGTCAACCCCCGATGCCTTAATCCCAAATTCCCAACCCAAGTCCCGAAATACATCCAAATGCATTGAGAACCGAACCAAATACACACACAAGTTTTAAACGACCATCCGGACCACTTGAAATCGATGAAATTTCGACGAAGGTTCGTTTGCCCAAAAGTCATCTTTGGGTCAATCATTTTTCACTTTAAGCCTATATTTTCACAAAAGTTGTCCGAATCCGATCTAGACACCTCGAGAAGCATGTCAACGTTCCCCTCAGGTCAAAAGTGAGCTAATCAATGCTTGAAAATGGGCAAAAATGCCTAAAAGACTATGACGACTAAACGGGCTGTTACATTAGATATCAATTGAACCATCGCTCGTCCTCGAGCGAAGAAAAGAAGGAAAGTAGGGAATACCGGAATCAGTGAACAACTGGGGATATCGGCTACGCATGTCGGACTAGGTCTCCCCAGTAGCCTATTCCACATGACGGTGCTTCCATTGCACTTTTACTGAAGCATTTTCCTTTAACCTCGACTTCCGAACCTGCCTATCCAAGATCACGATAGGCTCCTCCTTATAAGTCAAATTCTCATCAAGAAATATAGAGTCCAACAGATAATGTAGGTACCGTCGGCATGGTACTTATTCAGCATCGAAACGTGAAAGATCGGATGAACTCCCGCCAAAGCTGGCGGCAATGCTAACTCATAAGCTACATCACCGATACAATCCACAACCTCAAACGGACCAATGTACCTGGGGCTCAACTTACCCCTCTTGCCAAACCTCATTGCACCCTTCATGGGTGAAACCTTCAATAGAACCTGTTCACCAATAGCAAACTTCAAATCCCGGACCTTCCGATCCGCGTACATCTTTTGCCGACTCTGAGCTGCTAATAGCTTGGGCTGAATAACTTTAACTATGTCAAGGGACTCTCTCAATAGATCCGTACTCCAAGGTCGAGCCTCGAACCTATCAAACCAACCAATCGGAGATCTACATCTCCTACCATATAAGGCCTCAAAAGCGCCATGCCAATATTCGAATGATAACTGTTATTATACGCAAACTCTACCAAGGGGAAGTGTTGATCCTAATGACCACCGAAATCAATAACACATGCTCTCAATATGTCCTCGAGCACCTGAATGGTCCGCTCAGACTGGCCATCAGTCTGGGGATGGAAAGTTGTACTAAGATCCAATCAAGTACCGGACTCCTCATGAAATGCCCTCCAAAATCGAGAGGTGAAGATAGTACCCCGATCGGATATAACAGAAATAGGGACCCCATGTAATCTCACAATATCCTGAATATACATCTTATCTAACTTCTCCGCGGTATAGGAAACCTGAACTGGAACAAAATGAGCGAACTTAGTCAACCAATCCACTATCACCCAAATAGAGTCAAACTTGCCAAGAGTCTTCGGAAGACCCGTGACAAATTCCATGGTAATCCTCTCCCACATCCACTCAGGAATGGCCATCCTCTGAAACACCCCACCGGGCTGCTGGTGCTCATATTTTACCTGCTGACAATTCCCATACTTAGCTACAAAGTCAACTATATCTCTCTTCATCCGACGCCACCAATAGTGTTGTCTAAAGTCTCATTACATCTTAGTCGCCCCTGGATGAATGGAATAGCGAGAGCTATGAGCTTCAGCTACGATCAACTGAATTAAATCACCAACATAAGGAACGCACATGCGTCCTTTAATCTCATAATGCCCTCAGAATCAATCACGACCTCCTTGGCCTCACCTCTCGAAACCCTATCTCGAATCTTGCTCAACTGAGCATCTTCAAATTGGTGAGCCCTGATCCGATCCAATAACGATGACCTCGCCTCTATATAAGCCAGAATCCCGCCCAGGGCTAAAATGTCAAGACGGACGAAACTGTTGGCCAGACTCTGAACTTCTATAGCCAAACGTCGCTCGGAAATAATCAATCAAGCTAACCTTCCCATACTCACTTCCTTGCAACTTAAGGCATTTGCCACCACATTGGATTTTCTGGGATGATATAGAATAGAGATGTCATAGTCCTTCAGGAGCTCCATCCATCGGCACTGCCTAGAATTATGATCTCTCTGGTTAAACACATGCTAAAGACTACGGTGATCGGTAAAAACCTCACAATAAAAACCGTACAAGTAGTGCCTCCAAAGCCTCAAGGTGAAGACTATGGCCAACAACTCTAAATCATGGGTAGGGTAATTCTTCTCATGAACTTTTAACTGACGGCAAGCATAAGCTATCACTCTACCCTCCTGCATCAACACCACACCCAAACCCATACGGGAAGCATCACAATAGATAGCGAAATCCTTACCTTCCACAGGTAAGGCTAGAATCAAGGCTGTGGTAAAAAAAAGCTTGAGCTTTTGAAAGCTCTCCTCAGAGTCATCCGTCCACTAGAAGGGAACATCCTTTTGAGTCAATCTAGTCAAGGATGAAGCAATGGCAGCAAAACTTTTCACAAAGTAACGGTAATAACAGGCCAAACCCACAAAGCTACTAATCTGACAGCCTCAATCTTCTGTGGATCAACCATAATTCCTTCCTTAGACACCACATGGCCCAAGAATGCTACAGACGCCAACCAGAACTCACACTTAGAAAATTTAGAGAATAGGCTATGTTTCTTCAGCAAACCAAGAATGGTACGGAGATGGCTCTCATGCTCCACTCTACTCTTGGAATACACCAAGATGTCATTAATAAACACAATCACAAAGGAATCAAGGAACGGCCTAAAGATGCCATTCATCAAAGTCATAAATGCAGCTGGGGCATTAGTACCCCAAATGACATCACTAAAAGCTCATAGTGGTCATATCTCGTCTGAAATGCTATCTTTGGAATATCGTCAGTCCTAATCTTCAACTGATGATAGTTAGAATGCAAATCAATCTTTGAAAACACCGAAGCACCCTGAAGCTGGTCAAACAAATCATCAATACGACGCATAGAGCAATTGTTCCCGATAGTAACCTTGTTCAACTGGCGGTAATCAATACACATCCTCATGGTCCTATCTTTCTTCTTCAAGAATAACACAGGAGCACCCCGTGGGGAGACGCTCGGTCTAATGAACCCCTTGCTCAATAAATCCTGCAATTGTTTCTTAAGTTCGCTCAACTCGACAGGTGCCATCCGATATGGGAGGATGGAAATGGGACGAGTGCCCAGGTCCACATCGACATAAAAATCAATGTCGAGATTAGGTGGCATACCCGGCAAATCTGACAGAAATACCTCCGCGAACTCGCTCACAATAGGGATAGACTCAAGGGGTGGAGATGTAACAGTCGTATCACGAACATACGCCAAAGATGCTAAACACCCCTTATTTACTAACTTCTTCGCCCGAAAGAAAGAAATGATCTTCTTCGGAGCGGGACTAGGAGTACCTCTCCACTCAAGCCTAGGAATGCCCGGCGTGGCTAAAGTAACTGTCTTGGCGTGATAGTCCAAGATCGCATGATAAGGAGAAAGCCAAGACATACCCAATATAATATCAAAGTCCACCATATCAAGAATCATCAAATCTACCCAAGTGTCGTACCCTATAAAAGTAACCAAACAAGACCGGTAGACTCGATCAACAACCACAGAATTTCCGACCGGAGTAGACACATTGAATAGGTATATCTATGCTATCACAAGGCAAATCCCAACCAACGGCATTAAATGTAGATACATACAAATAAGTGGATCCAGGATCAAATAACACAGTAATAGACTGACCTAGAACAGAAATGATACTTGCCGTCGCTATATCAAGGTTCTCCAACCGGATACCTAGTTGCTCTCGTCCTCGCGGCCTCAACTCTAGCTGCACAGTCAATAATGACCTGGAACGAAATGCCCTCGGCCTCAAGCTGGATACAGGGCAGCTGGAGAGGACCATCCAACTCGCTAATGAACAACCGGATCCTGCCAACCGCCGTCGGAATCAAGGGGTAGGAGGAACGAGCCAGATAGGAGAAGGATAGTGTATAGGTAGCAACCGACATGCCCACCTGACAGAGATCGAGGAACTGACCCTGACGCTTGTCTCTCTGCGAACGGGGCACGTACCTCTCCAGGAACAACCCGTAGAACTGCTCCCAAGTAAGTGGACGCGCACCTACTGCCCTGCTGGTAAGGTAGCCTCTCCACCATGCCCTCGCACCACTACTGAGTCAAAAGGTAATATACTTAACTCTGAGGGTATCCTTAATCCTTGCTGTATGGAGTAGCTTGTGCGTGATCACAATGAACTGATAGGCATCCTCGTCTGGTGAGCCAGTAAAAATTGGTGGGGTTAACCTCATGTATATCCTCCATGCTGGCATGTCGCGAATTCTCACCATCTGTGAGGGAAGAGATAACGGTCAGATACCAATTTGAATAAAGTAGCACGACAAAAAGAAAGAAAGTGAGATTTCCTAAATGTCCTATAGCCACCCGCAGATAAGTACGGAGCACATCATACCGATCCAAAGAGACTCAACTAGACACGCTCTTGTATTAAAGACCGGGTAACCTAGGGCTCTGATACCAACTTGTCACGACCCATTTTGCCTAGGCAGTGCGACCACTTACCTTCCCACCTCGGTAAGCGAACCCTCAACCCAGCAATGAATAAATACATGAAAGAATGAATTTAAATAGCAGAATAGGACAAATATGTAAGTCTCACGATATATCTATATATAAGTTGTAGAAAGTTCAAAAGACAATAAACACCCCCAAGGTCTAGTCTGAATAATACAGGAGCATCTAAGGAGAATAGTACAATCTGGAATACTAATACATAAATGTCTCTGTCTCTGAAATAGAAATAAGACATATCATAGAAAAGTATTCAAGGTCAGCGGACGCCATGCTCACTCTCGAAACTCGAGAGAACGCTGAAACGTCGATCAGCCACGGGTCACGGAAGTGGATCCGACCAGGTACTCTGCATTCATAAAAGAATGCAGCAAGTGCAGGTCAGTACAAACAACAGTACTGGTAGGCATCATCGGCCAACTAGGCATAGTTAACACAATTAAGATAATAAAGCAGATAATGAAATAAACCAACCAAGAATAAGAAAATATAATCACAACCGAGCATCTGTCATCGCTTATGTAAAGCATCTAAACCCAACTATGTTAAGTCTGACTATATCCGATCCAAATCCAATTATCGCAATCCAATCACCCAGCATCTTAATCAAGTCATAATGCAATGTAGTGCAATAATGGTATGAATGCAATGCCATCCATGCAAATGAGGTGTACACATGTACTCCGAACGGAAATATCGACGTCTCGGTGTCATAACCCGGCGTGACTCGCGAAGTCTATGTGCCACCCATCTCGGATCTTTTCCAAATAGACAATTCTATCAATTCTATCCCAATCAAGACAATAACACAGATTCCAATATCTATCAACTAATCATGGCATCAAACCAGCACAATGGAATAATCAAAGCACACATAACGGGGTGGCTAGTCCTAACACACAACATGGCCCAACCTAAGCCAATATCCAACCTGACTTCATACCCGAAGGTTTAAATGCTGTCTCTAACATTATAATCTAAATATGTGCTTCGATATACGAAGTCTCACCAAAGGTAAGCCATAACCTACCTGGATTGCCGAACCGCAACACCAACAACTCACTCCTTTGCCTTGCCCTTCCGGCGAATCTCAGAACCAAAGAAGTCTAAGCATAATAGAATCCTATGTTAGAAATCATGAAGAATGATACTAATATTGCTCTTCTTTAAATTAGGTCAATTCTAACCCTAGAAATTGGGAAAACGGGCCTATAAGGGCAAAACGGGAAATTCGGGGGTAACATACCAAATTAAGTATTAGGTAATCATAACCCAACGACTAATTGATGATTTAACTCAAGGATTAGCCTAATGTTTTATTTCAAGCAAAACTCCCAAATTGGGTATAAATCCTAAGTCTCCAATTCCGAAATTCAACGCTAAGAGTGGAAGATATATGGTTAATAAGCTTCGATTAGTCAATATCTTACATAAACATAACCAATTTATCATTAATAATCCTAGGGACAATGTTCTTCCAAAATCCTCTTTGAACTCCCTTCACCATGGGTTTATTAAGGGAAAAAGGGAATCTAATATAATGATGGATTAAAGGAAGAATGAAGAAATAGGCAAGATTTACCTCAGAGATTCTCGTCCAAATATCCCTAATAATAGTTTCTTCAAGCTCAAATATCGAAATGGGACATAATGAGGGTCTAAGGGCTTTTAACACTTTATTACTGTCAATAATTGCCGGTAACCCGCTTTAGCGGTACTGGGACTGCCCCAACGGTACTGCCCCAGCGGTCACCCGACTGCTCCAGTCAAGCCTAAAACGCTAGGAAATCGCTTCAGCGACAGGGTTACTTCCCCAGCGGTACCGCTGTTGTGGTGCTGGTGCCGGCCAGACACTAGAAAACTTCCCAAATTTCGCAACTCGATCCGATTTTTGTTCTAGTTCCCGAGGCCATCTGCTCACATGCCATACACATAGACGCATATAAAAACGTGTTGCGAACGCGCCCGTGATTTCAGAATTCCCAATGGAGGCCTCATTGACCGAGTCTGCCCCCGATGCCTTAATCCCGAATTCCCAGCCCAAGTCCCGAAATGCATCCAAGTGCATTCAGAATCAAACCAAATACACACACAAGTTCTAAAAAACCTTCCAGACCACTCGGAATCGACGAAATTTCGACAACGGTTCGTTTGCCCAAAAGTCAAGTTTAGGTCAACCATTTTTCACTTTAAGCCTATATTTTTGTAAAAGTTTCCCGAATCCAGTCTAGACACCTCAGGATGCATGTTAACAGTCCCCTCGGGTCGAAAGTGAGCTAATCAATGCTCGAGAACAGGCGAAAATGCCTAAAAGACTATAACGACTAAACGGGTCGTTATAGTTTGGAAATATTTGTGTTTTGTGGACGTGAATGCATGCATATATATAGGACGATGGAGAAAGAAAAACTGTTGGAGGACTGCTCATTTGGGCCCTACCACCAACGCTTCAACCAATCAGATTTTGTGGTTGCTCCACACGACCTCGATAAGGAGGATTCCTTTAAATGGCACGCCTACATTATCTTTTACTTCCCGAAGAAAACAATTGATTACTTCTTTAAAAACCTAATTAACATTTTCCATTTTTTTTCTTAATTTCTGATAGGCCAACAGTCTTTTTTGTCTGCTCAAAACCCCTAATCGCTTGGACGTTTTGAAAATCTTCCGTTTTGGCTTGCAAGAGTTTCTTGGGGATTTTAATTAAAGGTGACAAATAGGTTTTAAAATTTAGTTGGGGTCACTCTACTTTTTTTAATTGAGTAGGGGTGATAAACTTTGAATTAGTGATTAGGGAGTTTTGACTTGCCCCAAAGTTATATTTTTAACACTTTGACCCTAATCTTTGTTTTTTACACTTTGCCCCCAAGTTTTATTTTTAGCACTTTGACCCAACCCATATAAACCCTATAGAGCCAAAACAAACGCGCCAATTTTGCATGCGCCGTTTCCGCCATTTTTTGCTCTTCTTTTTTGCTTCATTTCTTCTTCTTCTTGTTGCTTCTTCTTCTTATTCTGCTACTCGTTTCTTCTTCTTCTTCTTCTTCTTCTTCTTCTTCTTCTTATTCTTCTTCTTATTCTTATTCTTCTTCTTCTTCTTCGTCTGCCATTGTTGCTCAAGAAAGAAAAAAAACAAGACCTCCCAATTTTGCAATTTTTTTACTGGATTTCAATCGTGTAGCACTGGGAATTACTTCATAAGTGTTTTCTCTCATTCCATTGTTCTGCTTTCTTCTTCTTCTTCGTCGTCTGCCATTGTTGCTCAAGAAAGAAAAAAGTGACCACCCGATTTTATAATGTTTTGCCTAGATTTTGTTGGTGTAGCACTGGCAATTACTTCATAAGTGTTTTCTACTCATTTGGTAAGTACAACAATACTGTTTTATTTCAATTTTTCATCTGGGTATAAATCTACTAATTTTCCAACAACTTACAATAGCTATTGTAGTTGTTACAATAGATAATGTGGTTGTTGCAACTTCTAAGACAGATTATGAAGTTGTTGTAATTGTAGTGTAAATAACCTGCAACAACTGAGTAAGTTGTTGCAATAGGTATTCCACTTGTTGCATCAACTAAACGATCTGTTGGAGTCAGCTTCAGTTTTTGTCTGAAACAGAACCCAGAAAACTGAAGCTGCTTCCAAGAGATTATTGACTTGCTGCAACAAGTTTTCTACCTGTTACAACAGGTGTTCCACTTATTGCAACAACTCAACGATCTGTTGGAGTCAGCTTCATTTTTTGTCTGAAAGAGAACCCAAAAAACTGAAGCTGCTTCCAACAGATTATTGACTTGCTGCAACAAGTGGAATACATGTTGCAACAAGTATTCAACTTATTGCAGCAAGTCAATAATCTGTTGGACATCTTCAACAGTCTAAAACAGAACCCAAAAAACTGAATCTGCTTCCAACAGATTATTGACTTGCTGCAACAAATGTACTACTTGTTGCAACAGGTAATACACTTGTTGCAACAACTCACTAATCTGTTGGACATCTTCAACAGTCTGAAACATTACCCCAAAAAAACTGAAGCTGACTCTAACAGATTAGTGACTTGTTGCAACAAGTAGTCCACTTGTTCCAACAAGTCAATAATCTATTGGAACAACTGTTGCAGCTATTTCATTTTGTTATAGATT
This sequence comes from Lycium barbarum, assembly GCF_019175385.1. Lineage (NCBI taxonomy): Eukaryota > Viridiplantae > Streptophyta > Magnoliopsida > Solanales > Solanaceae > Lycium > Lycium barbarum. Next base: position 48,893,368 of record NC_083342.1, read on the forward strand.
GGTATGTACTCTCATGACCAATTTTTTGTTAAACAAAATATCTGTTATATCTCGTATTTCATACGTTCGGATATTCCAAAGTAGTCGTGGCAAGTTAAGGGTAAGGCTATTTTCAAACAATTTGTTAATGTACAAGTTGGTTATAAATATCAATTATGGGCATTACTAGAATGGAAATTTTGAGAAAGTCCAAGGGTAAGAAGGAAAATTCGCAAAATGGTACATGGTAACAATGTGGAAGGTTAGGGGCAAAATGGTAATATTAAGGAAAGTCGGAGGGCAAGACGGGAATGTCACAAAAATTTCATGGAGGTTCTTGAAAGGCCATGTTGGCCCTGTGACTTGTGCGGAATATGTGCACATTTTTAATTAATAGGGACTAAGGTGTACATAAGAAGACACTTAGTCTTATTTCTTTAATTTGAAGAAAAAAAGGTGGAAAAGTCAAGAAATTTCTAGAGAGGGGCATGTGCCCCTCACATGCTTGGAGATATATACATATATATATACAAGTTCACCTTCTACTTCAAGACAAAGGAAAAAGAAGAAGAGAGAAAAACAAGCCTAGGCCATTCGGCCAAGGGCTTGGGAAATCACCCCTTTGAATTCTTGATCAAAAAAATAATTTCCTTTAGTATTCCTACTAAATTTAAGGTCCTCTTTAACATGGTACACGTATTGGAGCAAGAAACCCCCTCTTTGTTGCAAGTTCATGATCATAGTCAAATGAGAAGTTGAAGGAAAAAGGTATGATTTAATCCTCCTCTCATGTGTTTTGGGTGATTATGTGTGTTGTAGTATGTAAAAGTGGATGAAATTCATGGAATACATATATATGTAGTGGTGGCCGAATGTAGTGGGGTGTGTAGGGCAAATGAATTGATTTTATTTGGTACTTAGGTTGTTGTGGTTGTGAATATCTTGTACATATTGTAATGTGTAGGAATGAATAAAACTCATGAATATGATGCTTGTTGATGTGTTGGCCGAAAATGGGGTGCTTTGTATGTTAGGTAATGGCCTACTTTTATTTAGTGTTGGTTGATATGGTTATGAGCGTTTTGAACATGTCGTAATGTGTTGAAATGGATGAAATGCATGAAGTTGTGTGTGTTAATGTGTTGGTAGAATGGTGGCTGCTTGTGTGAAAGAAATGGACTGATTTTATTTGGCATGAATTGGTTGTCGTATTGTGAACGCCATGGTGAAAAATGAAGGTTTAATGACTTATGTCGAAGTTGTAGTGTTGTGGGCTGTTTTGAAAGATAATATGATTCCAATATGTTTTCTCATATTTATGAAGATAATGTGGTAATGTATGGAATTGTTGACATAGTTTATGAATTGGAAAGAAAGAAAAGCATTGTTGTCGTATTCATTAAGTTGGAAGGTTTCGGGTAAGGTTGGGTGTTGGTTTGGACGTTTTGAATTACTTGTTGATATTGTTGTTATGATTGTTAGTATTATTGTTGGTTTGGCCGGGTCAAATTCCCGGATTGTTGTTGTTGATTTGGGGTCGAGCCGTATTCTCGGGGTTGGTACATTTACAGGGGAAATGCTGCCGAAATTTCGGCAGAAAAAGTGTTACTTTAAAGAATTAACTTCTAAAGGCTCTAATCAAGTTTTGGTAAACATGACCAATTTATAGATTTTGGCGGATTTGGAACGTGAAATTGGAGTTGCATAAGGAGCGGAAAAGGTATGTAAGGCTTCACCCTTCTTTCTATGGCATGTCTTAGATGGAATATGTTGGATGTGAGCCTCGGGAATAACTCTACCTTCCGAAATCCGCGCCTAAAGTTTCCTCTTTTTCAATCAGTAGAATTGAACTAAAAAGTGTGCAAAATGTTAGAAGAATTTCCTAAACCTCTAGAACTCGCATAAATAGGACCCGACTACCCTAAAACCCTCACACGTAACGCCATGACATGTAACATATGTAAATTTGGTGCGCCGCCTCATTTGATCCGAGGTGGGCCCACTGTTTCCCCGATTTACCTTATTGCTCCGCTTGACTTACTTTGAAGTTGAATCCAAAAGAAACCTTCGATCCTTATTCCATTACCAAATGACAAGTACTGTACGTATCCCAACGAGAATACTTCCATGATGATAATGATAACGATGATGTCAGAAAAGAGAATATGCCTATGATAAGTACGACAAGAATGATTCCACGACTAAGAGTCTTGAGCTAAGAATCCAATGTGAATATGAAAGTGTTATACTAGTTCTTGAACCTTAATTCTATTCCGTAGCTATGACACTAGTTTCTAAAAGACTTCAAAGCATATGAATTGACGGTTATAATGCCTATGATCTTATTCTATGTCTCCTCTTAAAGTTATCTTTCGTTGATAGTCTCGCCTTATAATTATCGTTCCTTCAAGGTGAGACAAGTGACCCGAGTATTCCATAATGTAATCGGAGGATTTCGACCTTACGTCACTCCGATGGACACATGATTTTCTTTGGGCTCTCATGCATGCCAATTGTATAACATATGTGTATGAATGTGAATATGTATATGTATATGTATATGGGGAAAAGGGGAAGGGCCACTGTTATATCACCACCTGATCCAGCTGGATTTCGTCCCGGACGCGGGATGCCCGGACGCGGGATATGGGAGAGCTGGATACGGCGTCTGTATATATGCGATATGTATATAATATGTTGGGACACTGTTGGGGAGGGGGGTGGGAGAGCCGATGTACTCGGCGTCTGTGAATGTAAATAAAGGACACTGTTTCCTGAAATGTTCTGTTTTCTGTATATGTAAATAAGAAGCACCGTTTTTCTGAAAAAGAAACTAAGCATGCATGGCATCCGCAGAAAGGCACTCATATGTACAGGTTACATCTGTCCCAGGATAAGCTCCTTATGTCTATTCTGTTATTGTTCATACTGTATATTCCTTATTATGGTACTATTCATGCTTTACATACTCAGTACATTACTCGTACTGACCCCTCTTCTTCGGGGGCTGCGTTCATGCCGCGCAGGTACACCAGATGAGCCACAGCTATCATAGAACATGTTCCAGCGGAGTTGGCAGGCTCCACTTGTTCTGGAGTGCTGCCGAGTCAGAGTATCCGAGCCATGATGTTTGTTTGATATTAGAGACTTTGCAGACAGAGTCGTGGGTATAGAGTGTCGATAATATGTTATATCATAAAGTCGATGTGATTACAGATTCTGTTTGATTTGAATACGATGGAAAAAAAAGAAAAGAAAAAATCTCTTGAAAGTTTTACTATGTTTTCCATTTTTATTGATATAAGAGTCTAAGGAAGTTAAGTATGTAACAAGAGTCAGCGGGTTCGCTCGTCTCCGGATATGGGGTCGGGTGCCCATCACACCCTAGTAAAGTCGGGGTGTGACAATATCTTTTGGTACCTCGAACACCACTAATGGGGGACTCAATAACAATAGGGGTTGATTGCCATGGTGAATAGATCGAGAAGAACAATCGATATATTTGGCGATGGAAGGGTAGTGACACGTTAGAGACGATAGTGATAACTGTCCAAAGAGATATTATGTTTGATGATTTTGTGAACCTAATAATCACCTATTGCGAATTAACTTGTGAACCAAAAGATCTTGCCATCACTTACATGCACAGCTCTTTTGAAAATCAGAGGGTCTTGCCATTTAAGATAACTGATCAGGTTCGTTTGTGTGCTTATTTGAATGATGTAGCTAGGCCATTTTAAGGGTATACGTTGTTGTAAGCCCGGTAGAGAACCAAAATTTATCTCAAGACCAACAAAATGTGTTAAATAATGAATTAGATGGGGTGGATGTGGATATCCCAGATAATGGAAGTGGGGCTGACCTAATTCCTATACCCGAAGTTGCGAGCAATAAAGTAGACACTACACAATCAAAACAGTCTAGCCATGTTCAAGATGATGAAACAAGTTTTTATAAAAGAATGTCATTCAAGAACAAGAAAGAACTAGCTACTTCGTTGAAACTTGCTTGCTTGAAGAAAGATTTTAGAATCAAGAAGGTGATTAATCACGTACTGTGTATTGCTTCAGATGTGTACATCCGGAGTGCAAGTGGTGGCTGAGGGCTATGAAGCTTTTATGTTCTGACAGATTTTGTATCAGAACCTACGTAAAGCATCATACATGTGGTTCTGAGAACATTACGAGCCATAATCCACACGCTACTGCGAAAGTCATTGGTGAATACTTCGAAGATAAGTTTCCTTACGATAAAGGCCCATCTACAAAAGATGTGAGTCAATCAATACGTACAGATTTGGGTTGTAAGGTAAGTTATTGGAAGGTCTAGAAGGATATGGAGATTGTGAAGGCTTTGACAAGGGGGACACATGAGCACGGGTATGCGGTGCTTGATGCATACCATTATATGCTTCGTTCTGCAAATCCAGGAAGTAAGACGGCATTGAAGGTTGATGAAAACGGAAAGTTCAAGTACTTTTTTGTAGTCTATAAGGCTTGGATGCTTGGTTTTGCGCAAATAAAAAAAGTCATAGTTGTCGATGGGACATTCTTGAGGAGCAAGTATGAAGGAGTGTTGTTGTCAGTAGTCACACAAGATGCGGAGAATCATAGTTTTCCAGCGGCATTTTGTGTAGTGGAAAAGGAGTGTGATGCTTCGAACAAATATGTTTTTGAACAAATGAGAAGCTATATAGAGGATACCTTTGAGTTGTGCATAATTTCTGATAGACATCCAAGTATTAAAAAGGCGGTTTCAATTGTCTTCCCTACATGTCATTATGGTTTTTGCATGAGGCACCTAGTGGAAAATCTGAGAACCACCTTTCACAATAAGGCGGTCGTATCTCAATTTTATAAAGCAGCAAAAGCGTACAATAGTGATGTCTTCAATGACCATTTCAATCAAATCAGAGATTTGGCTCCTGGGGCCGCCGAACATCTTGAACGTGTTGGATTCCACAGATGGAGCAGGGCATTCTGCCCCGAAAATACGTATTTGCACGTATCTATTTCCAATAAGTAACATATCTACTGCAACTAATAGGTAACTTGTTGTGGCAGATATTGTACTTGTTGTGATTTTTGACACAGCTGAGCCTCAACCACCTGTTCCAACACTAATATGTTTGTTTTGTCAAGTATAATTTTATGATGACAAACGCTGCTGAGTCGGTGAACTCAATGTTCGATCTTAAAAGAGAATTTCCCATTACTGCTCTATTTTGTACCATAAACAGGAGCTTTACTGAGAAATTTCATGAGAGGCATGTGGAGTTCATCGACTCACCAACCATCTTTGTTCCCTTAATGGAAAAAAATATCAAAATTTTTCAACTTGGGTAATAAGTTGATCCGCGCAAACCGGGAAGAAGACGGACAAAGAGGAGGCATGGAATCGGGGAATCATTTGCAACCAGGAAAACAAATGCTCTATATGCAAAACAGTTAGCCATAAAAAAACTGCATGCCCAAACTGAATTGTTCCGTAGTTTTTAAATTTGCAATGTCTTGTAATAATAATTACTATTGTTTGTGGTTGTGAAATTGAATTTTATGACATTTTTATGTTGTTTCTGTTAGCGAAATTGGTTTAAATGATATGTTGATCTTGCTCAAATCACCAATGTATGTTCTGTGATTTTGTAATTTCTGAACAGTTTCCACCAAGTAAAAATTTTGTTACAATAGCTGTGTAACTTGTTGGGATTTTCCCAACCAGTAATCGAACTTGTTGTAGCAACTAACTTAACTTGGTTTTCCAACAAGTGACATGACTTGTTACAGTAAGTTATTTGGTGTTTTGAGTTTTTACAACAAATGGAATGAGTTGTTGCATAAACTCCTTAACTTGTTGTGTTTTATCCAACAAGTGATATGACTTGTTCAACAGCTATGTTACCTGCTGCAACAGATTATGCAATTGCTGCAATAGATTATGTACTTCTTGCAACAGGTTATGCAATTGCTGCAGCAGATTATGCAATTGCTACAGCATATTATGTAATTGCTGCAACAAATCATGAAATTGCTTCAACAGATCATGCAATAACTACACCAGATCATGCAATTGCTGTAACAACTAGGATATAAGTCACATATGTTTAGTGATTAACAGAGGGAACCAATGATATTTAGTGTTAAACAAAGGGATTCAATGATATTTAGTGATCAATATATTTATCTACTAACATCCTTAATGGATTAGACTGTAATTCCATTGATTAGATGGGAAATTCTAAGCGTATACTTCCCAAATCGAGCGATCATTGGAGTAGTTTGATGAGAACTACTTGATTCGCCCATATTTAGATGTAAACAAAGAAAACCATTGAAATTTATTGTTTACTATATGTTCCTAACCAATTTGATGGTATTCTGAGTAGGACATATGATCAACTAAGTGTACACTTCCCAAATCGAGCAATCGTTGGAGTAATTTGATGAAAACTACTTGATTTGATCATATTTAGATGTAAATAAAGAAAACCAATGATATTTATTGTTTACTATATGTTCTTAACCAATTTGATGGTATTCTGAGTCAGGAAATATGATCAACTAAGCGTATACTTCCCAAATCGAGAGATCGTTGGAGTAATTTGATGAGAACTACTTGATTCGACCATATTTATATGTAAACAAATAAAACCAATGATATTTATTGTTTACTATATGTTCCTAACAAATTTGATGGTATTCTGAGTCAGGATATATGATCAACTAAGCGTATTATTCCCAAATCAAGCGATCGTTGGAGTAATTTGATGAGAATTACTTGATTCGCCCATATTTAAATGTAAACAAAGAAAACCAATGATATTTATTGTTTACTATATGGTCCTAACCAATTTGATGGTATTCTGAGTCAGGACATATGATCAACTAAGCGTATTCTTCCCAAATCGAGCGATCGTTGGAGTAATTTGATGAGAACTACTTGATTCGCCCATATTTAGATGTAAACAATGAAAACCAATGATATTTATTATTTACTATATGTTCCTAACCAATTTGATGGTATTCTCAGTCGGGACATATGATCAACTAAGCATATTCTTCCCAAATCGAGCGATCGTTAGAGTAATTTGACGAGAACTACTTGATTCACACATATTTAGATGTAAACAAAGAAAACTAATGATATTTATTGTTTACTATATGTAAGTTGTTTAAATAAGTTACTCATCCGTTGCAATAGATAATGCACTTTTTGCAACATATTATCAACTTGCTGCAATAACTAACCCATCTGTTGCAACAGATTACAAACTTGTTGCAACAGATGTGTCGGTTGTTGCAATTTCTTCAACAACTGGAAGATTTGTTGCAACAACTGACTCATCTGTTGCAACAGATCAGAAACTTGTTGCAACAGATTATCAACTTGTTGCAACTTCTTCAACAGCAGTTAGATTTGTCGCAACAACTGACCCATATGTTGCAACAACTGAACCATCTGTTGCAACAGATTACCAACTTGTTGCAACAACTTACGTATCTGTTGCAACAGATTACCAACTTGTTGCAACAACTTACGCATCTGTTGCAATAGATTACAAACTTGTTGCAATAGATTACCAACTTGTTGCAACTTCTTCAACAGCTGTTAGATTTTGTGACTTATTTAAAACTACTGAAACTACTGAACATAATGTATTGAACACAACTTAAATATTGAACAACTAATATATACTTAACAAAATGTCTTAGAAAGGTACTGAACACCTAATATATACTTAAATCACATAATGTCAACAAAAAACACCTAATATATACTTAAATTGTTCAACAAGCCACATTTAGGCTCCAAAAAATGCAAAATCAATAAATTGTTTATCAGCCCATCTTAGGGCTCCAACACCTTTTCAATGACACCTAATGCCCATCTCAATTGCATCCTCCCTCCAGAGTTATCGCTGATTAGACATTCGAATTTTGCCACAATTGTGCCGGTAAGCAAAGCCTCCATAAAAGCAATTGACCACGAACCACATGCCCTACTAGTGACATTGCGGAGGAGATTCTTTAGCCTATTGAGTTCCCAGGATTCATTGAGTAACTTTGCAGGCAAGTGTTCGAATATGCCACTCTGTTTCAATAACTTGGGCCACAATTCCATTATCGGCTGCATGAAACAAAAGAAATCATCTTATTCATAGATAGGAACATTGCAATCATACCCATTTACCACTCCCTCTTCAATCATGAACTCGAGAGTGACAAAATGTTTGATGTTAATATTCATCACTGTTAAAACCCTCTTTGCACCAGCCCACGAGTAGCCACCGGGGTAGGGTCTAACACCCTTACAATAATCGACCATATCATCAACCCACTTGAATTCAGCAAGTCTAACCTTAGAGGCACGACATTCGGAACTATACTCTCTTTTGTTAATTTTGCGTACCTCTTGAGCATGTTGTTGTAAAAGTTGAGGTCTAGGATTATGTCAGTGGAATCATAGTACTCAAGGAAGTTGATTTGCCTCATACGCATTAGAATCAGGACTTCATCTACATACTAAAGTAAAAGTAGTAAAACAGTTAGTTACTTGCTGCAACAGATTCAACAGATTATCTACTTGTTGCAACAGCTAGTTAACTTGCTGCAACAGATTCAACAAAATAAAAGAACTGTTGCAACAGCTAGTTAACTTGTTGCAACAGATTATCTACTTGTTGCAACAACATACTAAATTAGATAGAAATATACAAGTGTTGAAACTTACCCAATCCTCCTACCAAATTTCCATGCTTGTCAAAGCCTTGAAGTCTGCTGCTCCAAATTCATGCATTGAGTACATGGTTTTCCCACTCTTTTTGGACTTGATTGCAGTCTCAACCTTTTTCTTTCTTTGGGCATGTACAGGCTTGAAAATGTCCACCTTCTTTAGCACTTTTAGGCCAACATCAAGAAGAGGAATCTTGATTGAGTTACTGGGAGTAGCAACAGATTTTCTTGATCTAACTGATGTAAGTGCCTTGGCAATTGCTTTGCTCCTTCTCCGAACATAAACAGGAGTATAAGGCCAGGAAAGATTCTTTGATGGATTGATTCCCCTCTTGGATATCAACCTCTGGATAGAAGTTTTTGTGGCTTCTTGGGCCTAAACCAATTCCTCCACCTTTCTAATCAACTTATCCATTTTGTCCTTGCAAGTGGTGCACTCACAAGCACATGAGGGAACCTTAGAGGTACCGGCACCAACATCAGCAAATCTTCTATCACTCAATCCACTACCACTAATATTACCGCCAAATCTGGAAAAATCACTAAATCCAGCAACTGGAGTAAATCCACCAATATTAGCATCATCATCTCTTAAATTTTCCCCAGCAATACTTGTGGGGATATCATCACCAACACCAACACCACCACCAACAACAACAACATCAACAGGCTGAACAACACCACCAACAGCATCAACACCATCATCACCACCAACACCAACAACAACATTACCACCAGCAACTTGACCACCACCACCAGCAACAACATCATCAACCCTAGTGATTCCTGTCACTCTAGCCAATTCCCCTTTGAACCCATCAATCAATCTGTCAGGCACAGATTCCATGGGTACAAAGTTAACAAGGCATGGCATCTCCAACTCTCTTATTGTTGGGACAAGTCATGGGTTCACAACCTACAACAAGAAAGTAGATATATCAAAATGGTGCTAAATCATAAAAAGCAAAACCTATTTAAAACAAGTTATCAGGTTGTTGCAAAAGGTTACACATCTGTTGGACATTATCCAACAAATAGGTAACTTATTGCAGTAGGTATCTCATCTGTTGGACATTTTCCAATAGATGGGTAATGTGTTGCAGCAGGTTGCTCATCTATTGGATATTGTCCAACAGATTAATAATTTGTTGCAACCGATTGTCACGACCCAAACCGGAGGGCCACGACGGACACCCAAACCCTACTCGGCTGAGCGCCATACTACCATTCTAGTCATAAGCCACAACTTCTCGTGAACTTTTAATTTATGAAATGACTCTTTTGTCAAGTAAAACATGATTTTTTTAAAATAAAACTACTTTATCATATCAGGGACTTCTCCCTTATCGTTAATTCAAAGAAAACCTTTAGTCACAATATAATCTTTAAAACAATGCATATGAACAAATCGACCTACATGGTCGCTTTACACAACTGTCGACATCTCGACTCACTATCCACATGACACTGTCTGTAAAAGTCTCTAACATACACGAGATACTATAACATAAATTGGGCCAGGGCCCCGACATACCTGTAATGCATCTGACCCAAGGATATACATAAATACTCTTACTCGGCAACACTCCAAACAGAAATGGAGCTCGCCAATCCAGCTGGTAGCCTAGGAACACCCTATAGTAAAGGTCCTCTACTTATCGGTATACACTTGTGTGGCATGAAATATAGCGCCCCCAGGCAAAAGGGACGTTAGTACGAATAATGTATTAAGTATGTAAGGCATAGAAGTAGCATAAACATAAGAATCATGAACTGAATCTGATCTCAGAAGCCGACTGACTGTCTAGATGCATCTGTATGACTGAGTATCTGAAACGTTTGCATAAATATATATATCTCTGCTTACTGAAAATGCCTCTACGGGCGTATGATAAGAATAGGTCATAGTGCTGAGGATCGTACGGCCCGATCCATATCCCATATAACAGCATAATGGCCCTTTCGGGCAGCCCCTTCGGGCATAATAACATAATGGCTCCTTCAGGCAGTCCCTTCAGGTATAATAACATAATGGCCCCTTCAGGCATAATAACATAATGACTCCTTCGGACAGCCCCTTCGAGTATTATAATCATCATCACTGTGCACCAGCTGATCAGGAGGTAATGCGTATATAATGCCTCGCCCTTTCCCCCCCCCCCCCCCCCCCCACACACACACACATATATATATATATATATATATACACATAATATACGCGAATATAATGTCTTCTGGTCACGGGTCAATATGCATATATGTAAATGAATGCAATGCATAAACGTGAACTAACATAATCATGATACACAACTCAGGACCCATGAACAGAAGGGACGATCATAAGAGGGGTACAGGAACATCAAAGACTGAAGTACTCCTAGTGCTTCTAAGAGTAGAGTAATATGAAAGGTTGTTTACTCGTTGTTCGCTCACACGATAGGATCATGCCAAAAGAAAGAAAGGGAAAGCCTTAATATACCCGGAAGATAATTTTTCGACTTCCCAACTTACTTCTAGTCTCGCAATCTACACATAAAAGCAGTCACACTATTAATAGGCTTGTTGTCATATACTTTTCTTAAGCCTTCAAATGAAATCCCTTTTAGAATCTGCCGAAATTCGGGCAGTATCTCCCTTGTTTATATCCCTAGCCCAAAATCACAATACCAACAAAACAACAACTACAATAGCACCAACATCAACAACATCATCGTCAATACCAAAATATTCCATAAAACATCCAACGCGATGTTTGTCCAATTTCTCAACCAACAACTTTATTATACAACTATTTAATCACTCTATCTTCGTAAATAAACCAAAAGTAATATTAATAGGGAGAGATTCATACCTTATTTTTGTTAAAACAGCAATATCTTCAATATCCACCTTGAATCCACCGCAAAACCATAGTAGAATCACATCTATGCGTTTATCCGAGCTTCGATTAATACTCCGTCACTTGAAAATCACGCAAACCCTCAACCTTTTATGACATAATTGCCCGTTATGTTGCTGAGCTTTAAAATCTGATTTTGGGTGAAAGATATGGGGGTTTTCCCCTTTTATAAGGTTCAAAAGTCGGGTCGGGTCACTGTAGCCGTTACTATAGCAAGTCGGGTACTGTAGCGGTTACTGTAGCGGTTACTGTAGCATGCGTTCTGCTCTATCAGCCGAACTTGTAACATCCATAATTCTCTATTCCGATGTCCTATCGATGAGTGGTTTGTTGCATTGGAAACTAGACTCGACGAACTTCATTTTAGGCTTTTGTTGCACTTCAAAACACTTCATATGATAAGAGATATGCTTCCCTCAATTTGGACCAAAACTTTCACACGAAACTTTACCCATCTTTTCTCCAAAGTCGTACCACTCCATTTCTTCCGCTCATTTCCTTATAAAACCTTCTGGTATACCTTATATACATCCCTCACTCATTAAATATACTTAATAATGTTTGCTCCTTATATTCCAAAGTGGTTTTACTTAACCATAATTTTACGTACTTATGTTTCAAATTTGATTAGTGCTTCTTCGAATATACGGGGTGTAACACATATTATTGTACTTGTTGTAACAACTTACTGTAACAGATTCAGAAGTTATCAAATTAGGAAATAAAGTGATCTGTTGCAACAACTGTGGTACTTGTTGGACATTTTCCAATAGATGGGTAACTTGTTGTAGCAGGTTACTCATCTGTTGTAAAAAAACTAGTTGCATATTATAACATATTCATCTGTTGGGTAACTTTTTGCAACAGGTTAATCATCTATTCGACATTGTCCAACAGATGCATAACTTGTTGCAACATATGTATGTGTTGTTGCAGCAGATTACAAAATCTGTTGTGTTCTAATGCTTACAGCTTCCTTAAAGGGGTTGAAAAGGTCAACACTCAATTTTGTGTTGTTCCTGGCAGTGAGCCATCTAAGAATTCTTGGATAGGTAACTTCTTCGGAGTATTCCTTGACCTGATGCCTGAGGTGAGGAATGACTTCAAATGCCCAAGCCTAGAAAAAAAGATGCCATTAAAAATCAAAATAGTGATTGAAATGCAAATAAAATAAAATAAATAAATAAATAAAAAATAAAGATAAAACATTGAAGAAAATTTACCATGAAAGCCCAAGGGAAGCCATATAGGTTTTGTGTCTTCTCTATTGGCTTCAAATCCTTCATCAAATATTCAACAGCCAAGCTAAAGCTTTTAAAACCCCAGGCATAGTTGTTGAAGGCATCACAGTCCTCAACAAGTTTAATCAATAAAAACGGTACGTTGTTGTTTACATCTCTTGCCCAAAGAACACTGTGCACATACCAAACTAAGCACAGTGCCTCCTTGTGCTTTTTTGAGAAATTTTTGGACTCCAAATCTTGCAACAATTTCTTTTGAATGTAGCTCTTTCCCACTATGTTTACCAAAGAGACATCATTCTTAGCTTTGAAACCCTTTGCTTTCTTGGCTGCCTTGGGAGTACGGGCTGGCTTGGTTAATACAACAGTAGGAAGAGGCTCACAAGGATAACATCTCAATCCGGTAACTATGGCAAACTCCTTCATGCCAAAATAAACCGGCATGCCACAGTAATTGATCCAAACCTCATCCTTTCTATCACAAATAATCCTACTCTTCAAAATCTCAGAAACCATTGTCATTTGAAATAGGGCACCGGTATCTTCAGGAAAGTCTAAATAAAGCCCAAAGCAGCTAGCCCTAAAGAAGTTCTCCAACCCCTGGTGCCGGAGAATGCCCCTGAAGGTGTCAAAGCCCTTGCCCATGCTTGATCTAACCATAAAAGCACCGGACAAATCATTATTTCCATTCAGCGGCATCGTCACGCCGTACTTTTCAATACTGAAACTCTTAACGACCTCGTCAATGAAAGGTCTATTGGGATCTGTGGCAATACTAGAAGAGTCAACAAGATTGGCATCCACATTATATTTCGTTTTTCTTCTTAATCAAGGTATGATCTGTTGATTCTTCTTCTTCTTCATTACCCTTTTCAGTTTCTGCATTTTCTTCACCTCTTTCATCCCCTTCACCTCCGTCATCCCCTTTATCTCCTTCTTCTTCATCTCCTTCAACATTTTCTTCATCTCATTCAGCAGATTTTTCATCATCGTTTTCACTTTCTTCTCTATTTTCTTCACTTTGTTCATTTTTATCGCTTTCTTCTCCATGCCCAACAGAGGTTTCGTGGGTTTTCTCTCTTTCTGAAGCCCCGGTTTCACTAACTCTTTCCTCTAGATTTGTTGATTGACAAATAGCAGTCACAAGTTTATCTAATGGTGTTTGCACCTTGGCTCTTTTACTATTTTCTCCCTCAGTTGGTTTCTCTCCTTTTCTTTTAACTGGAGCCATTTTATCTACACGCAGGAGATAGAAAAACAGTTTTAATTGATTAGTGCAACATTCAAAGTAAAAAGGGAAAAGGAATATGTTGCAACAAGTAATCAGTTGTTTCAACAGATTAAGAATATGTTGCAACAAAATATGAAGTTGTTGCAGCAACTTATTACTTGTTGCAGCAAAATCTTAAGCTGTTGAAAATAGAAAAACAGTAGCAACAGCTTAGCAACTATTTTGATTTTTTACAACAGCTTGTTAATATACTGCAACAATTGCTTCAGTTGCTGCAAAAACCTCAACAATTGTTTTGATTTTATCCAACAGCTGTTGGATAAAATCAAAACGTTTCCTAAACCATACCATGACAACAACAACAATAACAAAAACATCTAAATTTAACTACAAAACATTTATATTTCTCTACAAACACACAACCATCACAAATCTCACTCACAACTTAAACAAAATACACCAAATAGGGGTTTTTTAACCATGCAACCTGTTACACCTCGGAAAATTTTCCGTTGGTACGCTAGAGAATGAACTAGTGATGAATATGAGTGCATAATGTCCATGAGCAAGAAACGACGTTGATGACCTTAGGCGAGATTTCGAAAGTATCCGATGTGAGACGAGGAAGTTGGCTAAGTTAAGATGAGATACAAGGTGAGCAATGCATGTGCATGGACGGGCGTGATTAAAATGAGAAGTCTAAGAAATATGGGAAGTTGCAGAATTTCAACTGCCCAGTGGTCGTATATTGCAAAATACGGACCGTAAAGTGCAATACGGTCCATAAACTGGCAGTCGTAAACTGCCATGCAAGGTTTCAACTTTCTGCCAGCCGAGGAAATGGTTAAATACGACTAGGTGGACGGACCGTAAAGTGATTTACGGCCCGTAAACCATGGTCGTAAACCACCATGAAGGCAGCCCAGCTTCTGGTTCTGGAAATGGTTAATTACGCCCATGGAGGACGAGCCGTATAGTGGAATACGGGCCGTAAACCTCCATGGACGACCACTGTTCACCCAGCACAGATTTTTCAATTCATTAAATATGAGGATCAAGACTTGTCTTATTTCATTACAACATTACACCACTTCTCTCTAAAACTTCTCTCTACATTTATTATATGAGTTTTCAAGGATTATAAGCCATCAATAACATTAATACAAGTGAATCAAGGATAAGGGAATCATCAAGGACCATCCAAGTCAAGAAATCCAAATGGAGAAAAACTAGGGTTTAGCTCAAAGAGGAGTATTATCAACCAAAGCTTGTTCCTACAACTTCTAAGGTAAGATTCATGATTTTTACAGGAAGTTTAAGGTATTGGAGACTTAAAATACATGGATTGTAGAAAATGTGGTCAACTAGGTCATGAATGATGAATAGTGACATCTTGAGAAATAGTTTGAATTGAGTTATGAATGTTGGTGTGTTACGATATGAATGTATTATAAATGGTACTAAGATCATGAACTCGACACTTTAGACGAATGGACGAAGTTGGAGGTCATGACCATAAATATGGGAGAATTAGAAGCAAATTGAGAAATCTAGATAATGTGGATGATGTGAATGACGAATGGCCATTGTTATGATATTAATGAAGGTATAAACGCTAGCATTGGAAGGGAACGTGCAAGTGTAGAATAGTTCGACGGAAAGGTATGTGAGGCTAACCCTTCTTTCATAAGGCATGGTTCTTGGCCAAATTCCTAATTCCTCTATATGAGTATGTTGTCTTCACATGGTTGACATTCCGAGCTCATAAGCTCACGACCCTTGATATGTACTATGATTATACTATGTTCCTCGTATGACGAGTAAGTCTATAATGTAGATGTAACGATAATGATGAGGATAGTAATGATGATAAGAGTAAAATGAGATTAGAGATGCTTACGAGCTATGATATATGTATATGTATGCCTATGAAGGGCTATGATAAGACCCCGAGCTTATGATGCCGGGTAAGACTATATGTATATGACTATGTATAAAGTATGTATACGATTACGAAACGCGCGCACACCTCTGCAGATGGTACGGATAACCCTGACGCCTTGGTAGGGCCAGGTATGTATGATCTTGAGCCTTGGTTGGCCAAGTATGTATGACACACCGATCCTACGAGGTTGGGTATGCTATGTAAATACTATGTATATGATATGACCATGTATATAATATGAATATGAGTGTGATAAGACTTAGTAAGGGCATGTATACGAATACGAACACAAAGGGGTATGGCTATTATTATGGGATACGAACGACGATGTATGCAAGTAAGCGACATGATGATGATGATATTACTGTCTCCCCTTCTATGCTATTTCATATGATATCTATTATGCTTCTATATTGATGTTGATCATGCTTTGCATGCTCAGTACATTCTTCGTACTGACGTCCTTTTGTTTGTGGACGCTGCGTCATGCCCGCAGGTGCACAGGGAGACAGACTTGATCCACAGCTGCTTATTCAGAGAATGCATAGCAGAGCTCCATTTCTTTCGGAGCCGTAGCTTTTGGGTACTTATTCTTTTGTGTATATAATTATGGGCATAGCGGGGTCCTGTCCCGCTCATACGATATGTCATACTCTTAGAGGCTCGTAGTCATGTGTATGTGGGTAGAGATGTTCGGCCATGTCGGCCCATGTTTTGTATATCTTTTGATAACCACGTCGGCCTTGTACTTATGATGTGGCATAGATGCCTATGATATGTTAAATGATGATGGTCGTCTAATGGGATCAATATGATTAACGATAAGAAAAGCACGAATTGACTTATGGTTCACCTAGATGTTATGTTGTGTACGATAAGGGGGTGCCCGGGTGGGGTAGCACCGGGTGCTCGTCGCGGCCCCCTAGCCGGGTCGTGACACAACCTCAGCAGATGTTTGCAACTATCAAACAAGTGCTAAATTTGCTGCAACAGCAGCAACAACAACAACAAAAACATCTAAATTTAACTACAAAGCATCTACATTTCACTACAAATACATAACCATCACAAATCCCACTCACAACTTAAACAACATACACCTAATAGGGGTTTTTTAACCATGCAACCTCAGTAGGTGTTTGCAACTATCAAACAAGTGTTGAATTTGCTGTAATAGCAACAACAATAGCAACAGCAAAAACATCTAAATTTAACAACAAAACATCTATATTTCACTACAAACGCACAACCATAAAAAATCTCACTCACAACTTAAACAAAATACACCAAATAGGTGTTTTTTAATCATGCAACCTCAGTAGATGTTTGCAACTATCAAACAAGTGCTGAATTTGCTGCAACAACAACAACAACAAAAACATCTAAATTTAACTACAAAACATCTACATTTCACTACAAATACACAACCATCACAAATCCCACTCACAACTTAAACAGCATACACCAAATAGGGGTTTTTTAACCATGCAACCTCAGCAGATGTTTGCAGCTATCAAATAAGTGCTGAATTTGCTGCAATAGCAACAACAACAACAACAGCAAAAACATCTAAATTTAACTACAAAACATCTATATTTCACTACAAACGCACAACCATCACAAATCTCACTCACAACTTAAACATAATACACCAAATAGGGGTTTTTTAATCTTGCAACCTCAACAGATGTTTGCAACTGTCAAACAAGTGCTGAATTTGCTGCAACAGGTAACCTCAGTTGTTGGAAAACATCAATAAAATTGCAACCCTTTTTTTTCGAAACAACAAGGAGAAGAAGAACAAAAACACCACCAAAAACCATAATTTCACAACCACAACCACTATTTACAAACTCACAAACCCCAACAAGTGAAACAAATACACGAAACTACAACAAAACAAACGACATTCAAGACAAACCCGTGCTCTTCTTCATCTTCTCTAACCAAAATCATCATTTTCACACTATGATTTCAAAACCCTAAATTTTGAACCAAGTGAAACAAAAAGTTTACCCGAGAATGAATAGAGAAGCAGCAACAATGGAGAGAGAGAGAAACGAGCAGCAACAACAATGAGAAAGAACACTGATGATGAAGAGGAACGAGCAGTAGCAGCAATTGGGGGGGGGGGGTCGCCAGTTTTTCTGCTTAGTGCCTGAGGAACCGTCCTTTTTTAAAAAAATAATAATAAAGAAGTAGTTGGGGTCGTGGGGGGGTGAAGTGGGTTGGAAGATGTTTTTGTATAATGTGTGTGGGTTTTTGTGTATTTTGTAAAAGATTATAAGTTTTGAAAATTATAATTTAGTCCCAACTTAAGTTAATCACATTTTTAAGACAAGTTTGACCTTGGCTGGTCAAACTTGTCACCATTCTAACTAGGAGACCTTTTTGTCACCGTAAGCTTATTCGTCCGAGTTTCTTTAGACTCTTCTAATGATGGTTCAACAATGTGAATGATGGATCTACCATGTATACGAATCCTAAAAAATAAAATTGCAAATTAATATTATTCAAACTAATTTTTATTTAAAAAATTATTTTTCAGGAAAACAAAAAAAAAAGAATAGGATGGAGTATATTCTGAATTTTTCAGTTTTTGCAACAAGAGTTTGTTAAAAATATTTTCCAAAAGATTTACCTTCCCGATAGATTTTCCTTTAATTTATTAGTACTTTTTCCTTCCCAAAGTCTGCAATTGATTACTTCTTCTTAGAAAATGTAAAACTCATTTTCTAGTTTTTTTTTCCTAATTTTTGATTGGCTAAGGGGTTCTTTGTTGTCTTCCCAAAAGGCAAAACCCATAATCTGAAGGTCTTCCTTATCTGAATGGAAAATCTGGGGATCAACCATTATAATGACGGATCAACTATTATTCAAACCAAAGTCTGCAATTGATTACTGCCTTTGTTGTCTTACCATGCTACATTTAAGGCAAATTAATATTATTCAAACTAATTTTCTTTATTTTGTTTTACCACACTCATTATTATTTTTTAATTTGATATTACTAATAACATTCACAGTCAAATAAAATTTATAAATAAAGAAAAAACGAGTAGTATAATGAAAATAAATAAATTATATTATTATTTTAAACTTGAAAATTAAGGATTTCACAATACTACTAAAATAAACAAAACATGAAGAGATTAGACATTTTGAAAATTAAAGAGTTCACAATATACTAAAATAAACATAACTTGAAAACTAAAGAGTACATGAGTAGCATGATATTAATATACTAAAATAAACATAACATGAAGAGATTAGACATTTTGACTGGGATAACTCGGAGGCAGAGAATCCGGAGGGGTGTTGAAATTTTCAATTGTCATTCCTCTTTCAGCGAGAAGCATTGCGAGTGCCCTCTCTATCCTTCTTCTATACTTTTCGACTCGTGCAAAATGTGTCATAGTTCCCCATACTTCCATGTTGCATCGGTTCACATCTTCTTTCACGTCCCTTATATCAGTTTTGATGCATGCAAGATCCCACCTCAATCGGCTTATTGCTTGATCAACTTCATTCACAGCCGGTGCATTCGCATTTGCATTTGATAAGGCATTTGCCATGCCATTTTCCATTCCATTTGTTTGGACAGGATCCGTGGTTGATTATATAATTGAAGTAAAGTAGATTATTTTCTCAATAGACTAAACTTTGGTGTATTTAATTAAATAAACTTGGACGTCTGTTTATAGACAATGAAAATGAACCCTTTTGGTGAATAGGCACCTTTCTAACATGTCTTTTGGACAAATAATTTAGAGGCGCCTTTCCAAGTGTTGAAAATAAAATAATAAGGATCCTTTTGAAATTTAAATTAATATTACGGAGGTGCATTTTTGGATCAACGTGTCTTTTGGACATATAATTGCTAAGGTTGACTTACCTGACCGTCAAATGATAAAATTTGACGGATCAACCAAGTTAATACGCTGCAAATTTGTTAGGCGACTCTTGTAGATGCCTCTTCGCATGTATTTAAATTATTTTTTTGATTAAATTATTTTTCATTTTCGGGCATAAATATTCTTTTTTTAAAAAGATCATCTTTCATTTTTGTGCTTAATATTCTTTTTTAAAAAATAATATATTCCCTTCTTAAATGACGAGCAGTTTGTAATATGCAGTTAGATAAGAATTATGGATTTGCCTTCTCGTTAGAAACATCTAATAATTTATAGAGGTTCCTTCACATTTGTAATGGGCGGTTAAAAAAAGTTTGACAGATAATTTCTTTCATTTTTGTGCTTAATATTCTTTTTTAAAAAAATATTATCTTCCTTTTTTAAAAGACGAGCAGTTTACAATATGTGGTTAAATACGATTTATGGATTTGCCTTGTCATTTGAAAAATATAATAACTTATAGAGGTGCCTTCTCGTTGGTAATGGGCGGTTAAAAAACGTTTGATAAATAATTTCTTTCATTTTTGTGCTTAATATTCTTTTAAAAAAAATATTATCTTCCTTTTTTAAATGACGAGCAGTTTACAATATGCGGTTAAATAAGATTTATGGATTTGCCTTGTCGTTTGAAAAAAAAAATTATAGAGGTGCCTTCTCTTTTGTAATGAGTGCTTAAAAAACGTCTGTTGAATAATTTATTCATTTTTGTGCTTAGTGCTTAATATTCTTTTAATAATATCAGTAATAAAATAGACCACGTAACATGAACAAAACATCCATTAAAATTCCATGAACAACACATCCATTAATTAACTAGAAACGAACAGGACACATGGATAATAACATCAACAAAACAAGAACAACACCCTAGATCTAGTCCGCAAAACAAGCATTAAAATGAAAGGCACATAGAAAGTAACATGAACAATACGTTAAATCTAGTCATCCTCTGCAGGGGATCCAGGGGGAGAGTTGAACTCCTCAGCATTGCCTTGGTTGAGTAGTATACTACGCAGCAACCTTTTAATCCTTTGGTGTTCACTCTGGACCTGCTGCATGTGGTCCAGGAGCAGTTCCATGGTTTCATCGAGTCGGTTCCTAAGATTGTCGATTTGATGAGCCAGGTCGATGATTGCTTGACCGGTGGTTCTATTCCTAGAAGGCGGCATGATTTTGGTAATCTAAATCGGAGGGGTTATGTGTGGAGAGTCACTTGAATCACTCTCCTTTTTATAGGGAGAAGATGATGGAGTTATCTTTATTAGTACTACTAACGTGTAAAGGGGGAGGGGGTGGGGGGATAGGGAAGTCAGATGGACGTCTTATTGGACAGGGTTCTAATTCGTGGGAAAATATTACGCGTTAAATTAAATTTTTCTAATTAGGGTTATTTTGATTTTATATATTTCTCACGTATTGATCTTGGTTGATCCGTTAGATTTAGTCATTTGATGGTCATCTAAGTTACCAAATGAAGTAGGAAAAAATAGAGAATTTAGACTATAATAATAATTTATTTTCGTGGTAAAACTACCAAAACAATATATTACACATGATAACATGTACAACTACATTGTTCTTGTTAAATCATAACATCAAATTGACTACCAAACCACCTTTACTCAATTACGTAACTAACTCCTACAGTGGATGAACTTCTTATCGTGTAGTAGCTTGTGTCTTGTGTGGTAATGTAGTTACAATACATTTAACCAAGTTCCTAATTCTTACATACAAACATGTGTAACGCATACATTTTCCTAATTTTATGAGTTGTGTTAAACCTTTATTTATTTATTATGTTAATTTATTTAGTCTGCACCTCTAACTATTCGCATCTGATGGTCAATTAAGAAAATTTGTCCTTAGAAAATTTAGAGCATTAAGAGTTCAACCTTTTTGTTACAGCTGTTCTCACATAAGTTTAATTTTTTGAAAAAAGATTTTGAATGTTAGAGAACTTTTCCTTAGAAAATTTAGAGAATCAAGATTTCAACCTTTTTATTACAGCTATTCTCACATAATTAATTATAATTTCTTGAAAAAAGTAATTCAACACATGCTATAATCAGTACATCTTGGATGATCCGTCAAATTGTAATACCTGATTATCAACGAAGACAATTTCTCCTTAGTAGTATGTGATTTGTAATATAATGTCCAAGTATTATGATCTTCTTTTACTGAGGAAATTATTCATGATATTATTAACCTAACTACGTCATACTAAGTTTGTTTATGAGGATTAATTCAACAACAAAAAGGATTTCATAATTTAGATGATTTTATTATGAAATCAAATAAATTTTAACTACAATCGCCACTACAATATTTTTCTTTGACGGATTACTTATTTAAAAGAGTAGTTAACACTTGTAATCCTATATGTACACGTTATTAATAAATTTTTTCCCCACAATATGCTATACATGATACTCTAATTAAAGGCTTAACCCTAGAATCTGATTGGAGGGAAACTAATTCGTTCGAATTTACACTTGAATTATTTTCATGAGTATCAGTAGTAGGCATGTAGAAAGACACGAGAATTCCGAAGCACAGCTCCAATTTTTATTGGCCAGGTGTGATTTCGTTAATCGATCTCAATTATGATCGATAGTTCCCAACAATATTCACATCCCTATTCTACGCCGCCACTGTATATAATCATTCACGACGAGGTTATCAAAATCTCAGCACAATCTTTTCTTCTCAGCATTGACAGAAGGTCTTTTCAAATCAAAGGGTAAGTTGTAGCAATTTTCCTTACTAATTTTTTCTGCTAATGATATCTTCTAGTTATATTATCCTTATTAATTTTTTCGGCTTCATTAAATTGATCAACACTGATCCACAGATTTTGAAAGACCTTGTTTATTTTTGGCATAGTCCTTAGTATTATGTGATTTATAATGTCCAATTATTATGATGTTCTATTACTGTGAAAATTTAATGTTAATTAATGAATTTTCTTGTTTAGTATGGATACTTGGATCTTTTAAATAATATATTTATATTTTTTTCCATAAATATTTTATAAGTCTTATTTAAAATTTTCCCGATAATTATTAAATTCATTAACTGTTTTGTAAAAATAAACAAAAAGGCTACTTAATAATGACCGGCTGCGTCGATAAAGTTGCCGGTTACACTTTACCTTTTCTCCCTATATATAGTGGGCTTGTTCTCTAATTATTCGTTCATCCACTCTCTCTTTACACAAGTGCTCCTGGGGTTTGTTGAAGCTCTACTCAATCAGGTATCCGTTTCATTCACAGTTCTATTTATAGTCACTTCTTTTTTATTTTCTTACTCATTGCATCCATAATTTTAATTTTATTCTTATTTTGGTTCCATAGGGAAAAATGGATTCGATTCTTAGGTGCACTGACAAAATGATGGAGGGCATCGAGGCTCGTTTTGATGCCCTTACTGACTAGGTGAATATAATAGACGCGCAATGTAGAGATCTCCTGGAACGTCACCAAGAGTTGAGTGACCGATTGGAAGCTGTGGCATGGAGACTGGAGAGAATGATCTGTGGTGTCCTGGCCTTGTTTCATATTGATGCTGATCAATATGTCATGTTATATCCCGCATTTTGTACATTCGGATAATTCAAGATAATTGCGGGAAGTTAAGAGCAAGGCTATGTTCTTGATCTTGTTCAATACATAAGTTGTTCACGAAAATATTGATGCGGAAATATTGAGAAAGACTAAGGGTAAAAAGGGAAATTCACAAGATGGTTTATGGTAATATGGCGGAAGGCTAAGGGTAAATTCGGAATTTGGAAAAAAATATTTTTCGTGAATTACAAGACTAAGTACAAACAAAGAAGAAAAAGAAGTGGGCTTGAATAAAAAGGGGCCATGTTGGCCGTGCACTTGGGGTGGGCTTGGCCCAATTGAATTAATTATCCATGTGTATAATTACATGACCAAGTGGTCATATTTGTTTATTTTTAGAAACTTCAAGATAGAGGGCATGTGCCCCTCACATGCTTGTGGGAAATATATATATATATATATATATATATATATATATATATATATATATATATATATATATATATATATATATATATATATATATATATATATATATGAATAAGTGGAAGAAAAATCTAGATAATTCATCTCCCTTCACAACTTAAGAGAAAAGAAAAGAAAGAAGGAGAAGGGGAGGGTATTCGGCCAAGCCATGGCCGAACCTAGCCCCATGGGAATTGTTCACAAAACAATTAATTTCTTCTAGCCTTTCAACCAATTGGGAGGTCCTCTACTATGTGGTATAGTTGTTGGAGCAAGCAAACCATTCCTTTGGTGTTGTCTTAACCCTAGCCGAAAGTTGAAGGGACAAGTGGAAGAGGTAAGGTCCAATCTTCTTTTACATATGTTATGGATGATTTATGCATGTTAGAGTGTGTGGAAATTCATGAAATTCATGAAAAAAAATGATGTTGAAGTTGTGGCCGTATATGTATAGTGTTGGCCGTGTATGTGTGATGTTGTGTAGAAAGAATGGATTAATTTTATTTAGTATGTTGGTTGTTGTTGTAATGCATAGAAATGGATGGAAAATTCATGAAAATATGCATGTAGTTGTTGTGGCCGAATGATGGGTGGTTTGGTAAGTTATGGTGAATTGATTCTATTTGACATTTTAGTAGTTGTCGATGTGGATTCTATGATGAAAATGATGGTTTGGTAACTTGAAAGGAAGTTGTCGACGTGTAGGTTGTTGATCTAGTTCATGAATTTGAAAGTAAGGAATGTGTTATTGATGTTTTTATTTAATTTGGAAGGTTGCGGATTGTGTTGTGATAATCGGTTGGAACCTAAATAAAATGCTGTTGAATTATGTAAAACAAGTTAGTAATGTTAGAATGCATTTTGAGTAAATTGTTGAAGATTGGAGATATGATTGTTGGTATTGTTATTGATAGTTTGGCCGAGTTGCATTCTCGGGTTTGTTGTTGTTGTTAAATTGGCCGAGTTAGATTCTCGGGGATGTTGCATTTACAGGGGAAATGCTGCCGAAATTTCGGCAGAATATAAGTGAATTCATTTGAAAAACTAAGACAAGTATATGTCGATGAATCTAATGATTATGTCAATTCTCTTGAATGTAGATTAGCAAGTTTGGACAAATAAGCGTAGCTAGTTGGTCGTGGAACATGTATGTAAGGCTTACCCTTTCTTTCATTGGCATGTCGTAGAGCCACATGAGGTATGATATGATATGCATTTTGGGGTAATTCTACTCTTGGATTATGAGTTTTGTCCCTAAAGAGTTTTGTATGTGTTAATGTCTGAAGTTCTGTTTAATACGTTTCCGAATGGCATTCGAAAGACAATTGGTATGATTAATGTTTTGATTTTCGAATGATAGTACGTTTGATTATTCCATTGAGTCTTTGATACGTACATATGATTCTAAAAGTCATATTTGATTTAATCTATATGATATCCGAAAGATACTTGATATGATTATTGTTTCGATTCTTCCAAAAAAAAAAATGGCTTCTGAAATGATCGTAAAAGTTTCTGTATTTCAAACGTCCATAACTTTCTCATGCAAAGTCGGATTGACCCGAAACTTGTTTCTGAGCCTTCATGAGTCGGTACGTATGCTCGTCTATCGAGTCTTGATTTGTGTGCATATGGTTTCGCATTATTCTGTTCGTGCAAGTCTCAGTTTGGATTTCACTGAGCCCGGGCCAGGATATGTTCTCGTGCGTACTCCTCTGCATTGTTCACCGCGTCCCGCAAAAGAGGGCCGGGGCACATTACGTGCATATATGATACATGACATTGGCATACATGATATATGATTCACCGCGTCCCTCACCAAGGGCCGGGGCACGTTATATGTTCACATGATATATGATTTACCACGTCCCTCATGGGAGGGCCGGGGCACGTTATATGCTTACATGATATATGATCTACCGCGTCCCTCACAGGAGGGCCGGGGCACGTTATATGCATATATGATATATGATTTTGTCATGCATGATTTGTGTTTGGAAAGTAAGCATTTTGGCATTCGGTACTTTCTGTACTTCTTCTGACATAAGATATTGGCATATATGATCTGAGTCTGGAAACAAACATTCTGATATTCTGGATCTGCACCATTTCTGACATATGACCTCTGTATACACGATTTGTGATTGGAAAATAAACGCTTTGGTAATCTAGATAATGTACTCACTCTTGTACTGTTTGCTTCGGATATGGTTCTGTTTTCCGTGTTTCATGATTTACATACTCAATACATATTCCGTACTGACCCCATTTCTTCGGGGGCTGCGTTTCATGCTGCGCAGGTACACCTAGATGAGTTGAAGCTATGATAGAAGATGTCCCAGTAGAGATGGCAAGCTCCATTTATTCCTGGAGTGTTGCCGAATCAGAGTTTGTATGATATGCTTTCTGGATTGATGTTAGAGACTTTGCAGACAGAGTCGTGGGTATAGTATGTCAGTTCTGTAAGCGGCTCCATCAGCCGATGTGTCAGTTTGTATTATGATATGAATTCTATATAATTACAAATTTTGTTAGATTTGATAAACAAAGGAAAAGAAAAGATTTCTGAAAGCCTTAATAAGTATTTCACACTTAATTGATTTAAAAGTCTGGAAAGATTATGTATGAAATAAGAGTTTTTGGGTTCGCTCGACTCCGGATATGGGGTCGGGTGCTCATCACACCCTAGCGGGATTAGGGTGTGACAAAGTGGTATCAGAGCAGGTTTGTCCTAGGGATTGTCGGCAAAGTCGTGTCCAGTAGAGTCCTGTTTATGGTGTGAAGCGCGTCACATTTATAAACAGGAGGCTACGGGGCATCTAGGAATTGTTGACCTTCTTTCTGTCATAGATCGTGCGATAGAGCCAAGTCATAGGAAAATGAAATTCCATATGTAAGCCTTACATACGACGGAAGGAGGTAAGTGATGATATGGGAAGTCACTGCGGTGAGTATTGATATATTTGATTTGTTACCTGAAATTGGCAGTTCCGGATGGCTAGAATGTGATAAATAGTCGTATGCTCTGTGAGGCATTGTTGATATTTGCTGTGTACAGACTTTGAATAGGAAGAATGGTATAAGAGGAGCAAGGTCTGTTGGAAGACTCAGAGAAAGTCGACAATCGGTTTTGCTGTAGATTATTATGTAAGAATGGTGAGTGGGAATCCGAAAAGGCTGATATCCGAGTGCTTACAAGTAATGACGACTAAGGTATATTTGCTACCATCAGGAATTTGGGAATCTAGAACGAAAGATAGTGATACACGAAGGTGA
The DNA here is from genome assembly GCF_019175385.1 of Lycium barbarum. Taxonomy (NCBI): domain Eukaryota; kingdom Viridiplantae; phylum Streptophyta; class Magnoliopsida; order Solanales; family Solanaceae; genus Lycium; species Lycium barbarum. The sequence goes on from NC_083342.1 coordinate 48,920,619, forward strand.
AGGGTGAGTATTGAAGATTGAAAAGGGTAAAATGGTAATTGTACAACGAAGGACGTGTTACGAGAATGAGAAATTAATGGTATGAAAATTGTAAGGATTTTGTGCTAAGAACAAAAGTAATGGACGCTTGAAAATTATGGATGCACAGCTGCAATACGAGTGCATAGTTAAGAAGACTTACAAGTAAGTGAACTAAATGTGCGAAAGGATTAATAGTGGATAGGAAGATATGGGAATATTGATAAAATGATGATATAGACAAGAAGTAAAAGGAAAACTTAAGACAAGAAGTTTCGATATGTTATGCGTAGAGTTGGAAGAAAACGAGGAATGAAGTATAATCGAAGACGAGGGTACTCGAAGATTGTGACGTATAAGGAACCCCTTAAAAAAGGGGGGGGGGGGGGAGAGCATATTATATTGGACTTAAAAGGACTTGCAACATTTTCAGGCTCCAAATGAGAAAAAAAATTATTAGCTCGGGACCAGAGTCTGAAACATGTCGGCACATCACCAGGATACATGGGAGAAGTAGAAGTGAGTTGGCGATAAGTATACCATAAGGCCGACATGAAGGGAAAGGATGAAAGATACCCTAAGAGAATGCTTCTTGCCAAATGAATTATGACATGATTATGTCATGATTTGAGACCCTCATATCGGACAAATTTGCGTCATACCTAAGTACATAACAACATATCTTGAAAGGTAATAAAAGAGTAAGAAAATGCTTACAAGCTAAGCTTACGAAGAATAATGGAGAGAATGATAAGACTCAAAGGATATTTCGGATAACAACGACTATTGTAATAAAAATACCAACGCTTGGTAGTTTGGAAATTTTTGAAAGAAAGGAAGGACGTGGTGCCTATGAATGAAATACAAGAGTTCGTTAGATACTAGAAAATAGTTCGTGGGCCATTAATTATATGAAACATGAGAAGATACGCTATGAAATTATGTGAACGATCGATGTGAAGTGATGTCCGATCATGTTTGTAAAGAATCCACATCGGAGAGTCAGCAAAGAATAACGATGAACGAAATGAGTGCTAATACAATATATCAAAGACAAGTATACTTGTATCGAGTGATGTAAGAGAAGGAATTAACGAAAAGTTGTAGTGAGAACCTAAAGATGTAACTTTGGTTAAGGTATTGTGACGAAACAGTAACAGAAAATAGATGATCTGGGAAAGACAAGGATAATGCGTTGGCGCAGCGGATTAGAAAAACCCATGACACAAAATAAGGACTCATGTAAAGACCGAGAGGTTCAATTGTAAGGAATGGGCATGAAAAGAGGACAACTATAAGAGGGATCCTCTCGAAGTATTATAACACGCCATGAGGTCAGTTGAACATTCGAGGACGAATGTTCTAAAGGGGGGGAGGATGTTATATCCCGCATTTTGTACATTCGGATAATTCAAGATAATTGCGGGAAGTTAAGAGCAAGGCTATGTTCTTGATCTTGTTTAATACATAAGTTTTTCACGAAAATATTGATGCGGAAATATTGAGAAAGACTAAGGGTAAAAAGGGAAATTCACAAGATGGTTTATGGTAATATGGCGGAAGGCTAAGGGTAAATTTGGAATTTGGAAAAAAATATTTTTCGTGAATTACAAGACTAAGTACAAACAAAGAAGAAAAAGAAGTGGGCTTGAATAAAAAGGGGCCATGTTGGCCGTGCACTTGGGGTGGGCTTGGCCCAATTGAATTAATTATCCATGTGTATAATTAGATGAACAAGTGGTCATATTTGTTTATTTTTAGAAACTTCAAGATAGAGGGCATGTGCCCCTCACATGCTTGTGGGAAATATATATATATATATATATATATATATATATATATATATATATATATATATATATATATATATATATATATATATATGAATAAGTGGAAGAAAAATCTAGATAATTCATCTCCCTTCACAACTTAAGAGAAAAGAAAAGAAAGAAGGAGAAGGGGAGGGTATTCGGCCAAGCCATGGCCGAACCTAGGCCCATGGGAATTGATCACAAAATAATTACTTTCTTCTAGCCTTTCAACCAATTGGGAGGTCCTCTACGACGTGGTATAGTTGTTGGAGCAAGCAAACCATTCCTTTGGTGTTGCTTAACCCTAGCCGAAAGTTGAAGGGACAAGTGGAAGAGGTAAGGTCCAATCTTCTTTTACATATGTTATGGATGATTTATGCTTGTTAGAGTGTGTGGAAATTCATGAAATTCATGAAAACAAATGATGTTGAAGTTGTGGCTGTATATGTATAGTGTTGGCCGTGTATGTGTGATGTTGTGTAGAAAGAATGGATTAATTTTATTTAGTATGTTGGTTGTTGTTGTAATGCATAGAAATGGATGGAAAATTCATGAAAATATGCATGTAGTTGTTGTGGCCGAATGATGGGTGGTTTGGTAAGTTATGGTGAATTGATTCTATTTGACATTTTAGTAGTTGTTGATGTGGATTCTATGATGAAAATGATGGTTTGGTAACTTGAAAGGAAGTTGTCGACGTGTAGGTTGTTGATCTAGTTCATGAATTTGAAAGTAAGGAATGTGTTATTGATGTTTTTATTTAATTTGGAAGGTTGCGGATTGTGTTGTGATAATCGGTTGGAACCTAAATAAAATGCTATTGAATTATGTAAAACAAGTTATTAATGTTAGAATGCATTTTGAGTAAATTGTTAAAGATTGGAGATATGATTGTTGGTATTGTTATTGATAGTTTGGCCGAGTTGCATTCTCGGGTTTGTTGTTGTTGTTAAATTGGCCGAGTTAGATTCTCGGCGATGTTGCATTTACAGGGGAAATGCTGCCGAAATTTTGGCAGAATATAAGTGAATTCATTTGAAAAACTAAGACAAGTATGTGTCGATGAATCTAATGATTATGTCAATTCTCTTGAATGTAGATTAGCAAGTTTGGACAAATAAGCGTAGCTAGTTGGTCGTGGAACATGTATGTAAGGCTTACCCTTTCTTTCTTTGGCATGTCCTAGAGCCACATGAGGTATTATATGATATGCATTTTGGGGTAATTCTACTCTTGGGTTATGAGTTTTGTCCCTAATGAGTTCTGTATGTGTTAATGTCCGAAGTTCTGTTTAATACGTTTCCGAATGGCATTCGAAAGACAATTGGTATGATTAATGTTTTGATTTTCGAATGATAGTACGTTTGATTATTCCATTGAGTCTTTGATACGTACATATGATTCTAAAAGTCATATTTGATTTAATCTATATGATATCCGAAAGATACTTGATATGATTATTGTTTCGATTCTTCCAAAAAAAAAATGGCTTCTGAAATGATTGTAAAAGGTTCTGTATTTCAAACGTCCATAACTTTCTTATGTTAAGTCGGATTGACCCGAAACTTGTTTCTGAGCCTTCATGAGTCGGTACGTATGCTCGTCTATCGAGTCTTGATTTGTGTGCATATGGTTTCGCATTATTCTGTTCGTGCAAGTCTCAGTTTGGATTTCACTGAGCCCGGGCCAGGATTTGTTCTCGTGCGTACTCCTCTGCATTGTTCACCGCGTCCCGCAAAAGAGGGCCGGGGCACATTACATGCATATATGATACATGACATTGGCATACATGATATATGATTCACCGCGTCCCTCACCAAGGGCCGGGGCACTTATATGTTCACATGATATATGATTTACCATGTCCCTCATGGGAGGGCTGGGGCACGTTATATGCTTACATGATATGTGATCTACCGCGTCCCTCACAGGAGGGCCGGGGCACGTTATATGCATATGTGATATATGATTTTGTCATGCATGATTTGTGTTTGGAAAGTAAGCATTTTGGCATTCGGTACTTTCTGTACTTCTTCTGACATAAGATATTGGCATATATGATCTGAGTCTGGAAACAAACATTCTGATATTCTGGATCTGCACCATTTCTGACATATGACCTCTGTATACACGATTTGTGATTGGAAAATAAGCGCTTTGGTAATCTAGATAATCAACTCACTCTTGTACTGTTTGCTTCGGATATGGTTCTGTTTTCCGTGTTTCATGCTTTACATACTCAATACATATTCCGTACTGACCCCATTTCTTCGGGGGCTGCGTTTCATGCTGCGCAGGTACACCTAGATGAGTTGAAGCTATGATAGAAGATGTCCCAGTAGAGATGGCAAGCTCCATTTATTCCTGGAGTGTTGCCGAATCAGAGTTTGTATGATATGCTTTCTGGATTGATGTTAGAGACTTTGCAGACAGAGTCGTGGGTATAGTATGTCAGTTCTGTAAGCAGCTCCATCAGCCGATGTGTCAGTTTGTATTATGATATGAATTCTATATAATTACAAATTTTGTTAGATTTGATAAACAAAGGAAAAGAAAAGATTTCTGAAAGCCTTAATAAGTATTTCACACTTAATTGATTTAAAAGTCTGGAAAGAGTATGTATGAAATAAGAGTTTGTGGGTTCGCTCGACTCCGGATATGGGGTCGGGTGCCCATCGCACCCTAGCGGGATTAGGGTGTGACAAAGTGGTATCGGAGCAGGTTTGTCCTAGGGATTGTCTGCAAAGTCGTGTCCAGTAGAGTCCTGTTTATGGTGTGAAGCGCGTCGCATTTATAAACAGGAGGCTACGGGGCATCTAGGAATTGTTGACCTTCTTTCTGTCATGGATCGTGCGATAGAGCCAAGTCATAGGAAAATGAAATTCCATATGTAAGCCTTACATACGACGGAAGGAGGTAAGTGATGATATGGGAAGTCACTGCGGTGAGTATTGATATATTTGATTTGTTACCTGAAATTGGCAGTTCCGGATGGCTAGAATGTGATAAATAGTCGTATGCTCTGTGAGGCATTGTTGATATTTGCTGTGTACAGACTTTGAATAGGAAGAATGGTATAAGAGGAGCAAGGTCTGTTGGAAGACTCAGAGAAAGTCGACAATCTGTTTTGCTGTAGATTATTATGTAAGAATGGTGAGTGGGAATCCGAAAAGACTGATATCCGAGTGCTTACAAGTAATGACGACTAAGGTATATTTGCTACCATCAGGAATTTGGGAATCTAGAACGAAAGGTAGTGATACACGAAGGTGAAGGGTGAGTATTGAAGATTGAAAAGGGTAAAATGGTAATTGTACAACGAAGGACGTGTTACGAGAATGAGAAATTAATGGTATGAAAATTGTAAGGATTTTGTGCTAAGAACAAAAGTAGTGGACGCTTGAAAATTATGGATGCACAGCTGCAATACGAGTGCATAGTTAAGAAGACTTACAAGTAAGTGAACTAAATATGCGAAAGGATTAATAGTGGATAGGAAGATATGGGAATATTGATAAAATGATGATATAGACAAGAAGTAAAAGGAAAACTTAAGACAACAAGTTTCGATATGTTATGCGTAGAGTTGGATGAAAATGAGGAATGAAGTATAATCGAAGACGAGGGTACTCGAAGATTGTGACGTATAAGGAACCCCTTAAAAAGGAGGGGGGGGGGGGGGGAGAGCATATTATATTGTACTTAAAAGGACTTGCAACATTTTCAGGCTCCAAAGGAGAAAAAAAATTATTAGCTCGGCACCAGAGTCTGAAACATGTCGGCACATCACCAGGATACATGGGAGAAGTAGAAGCGAGTTGGCGATAAGTATACCATAAGGTCGACATGAAGGGAAAGGATGAAAGATACCCTAAGAGAATGCTTCTTGCCAAATGAATTATGACATGATTATGTCATGATTTGAGACCCTCATATCGGACAAATTTGCGTCATACCTAAGTACATAACAACATATCTTGAAAGGTAATAAAAGAGTAAGAAAATGCTTACAAGCTAAGCTTACGAAGAATAATGGAGAGAATGATAAGACTCAAAGGATATTTCGGATAACAACGACTATTGTAATAAAAATACCAACGCTTGGTAGTTTGGAAATTTTTGAAAGAAAGGAAGGACGTGGTGCCTATGAATGAAATACAAGAGTTCGTTAGATACTAGAAAATAGTTCGTGGGCCATTAATTATATGAAACATGAGAAGATACGCTATGAAATTATGTGAACGATCGATGTGAAGTGATGTCCGATCATGTTTGTAAAGAATCCACATCGGAGAGTCAGCAAAGAATAACGATGAACGAAATGAGCGCTAATACAATATATCAAAGACAAGTATACTTGTATCGAGAGATGTAAGAGAAGGAATTAACGAAAAGTTGTAGTGAGAACCTAAAGATGTAACTTTGGTTAAGGTATTGTGACGAAACAGTAACAGAAAATAGATGATCTGGGAAAGACAAGGATAATGCGTTGGCGCAGCGGATTAGAAAAACCCATGACACAAAATAAGGACTCATGTAAAGACCGAGAGGTTCAATTGTAAGGAATGGGCATGAAAAGAGGACAACTATAAGAGGGATCCTCTCGAAGTATTATAACACGCCATGAGGTCAGTTGAACATTCGAGGACGAATGTTCTAAAGGGGGGGAGGATGTTATATCCCGCATTTTGTACATTCGGATAATTCAAGATAATTGCGGGAAGTTAAGAGCAAGGCTATGTTCTTGATCTTGTTTAATACATAAGTTTTTCACGAAAATATTGATGCGGAAATATTGAGAAAGACTAAGGGTAAAAAGGGAAATTCACAAGATGGTTTATGGTAATATGGCGGAAGGCTAAGGGTAAATTTGGAATTTGGAAAAAAATATTTTTCGTGAATTACAAGACTAAGTACAAACAAAGAAGAAAAAGAAGTGGGCTTGAATAAAAAGGGGCCATGTTGGCCGTGCACTTGGGGTGGGCTTGGCCCAATTGAATTAATTATCCATGTGTATAATTAGATGAACAAGTGGTCATATTTGTTTATTTTTAGAAACTTCAAGATAGAGGGCATGTGCCCCTCACATGCTTGTGGGAAATATATATATATATATATATATATATATATATATATATATATATATATGAATAAGTGGAAGAAAAATCTAGATAATTCATCTCCCTTCACAACTTAAGAGAAAAGAAAAGAAAGAAGGAGAAGGGGAGGGTATTCGGCCAAGCCATGGCCGAACCTAGCCCCATGGGAATTGATCACAAAATAATTACTTTCTTCTAGCCTTTCAACCAATTGGGAGGTCCTCTACGACGTGGTATAGTTGTTGGAGCAAGCAAACCATTCCTTTGGTGTTGCTTAACCCTAGCCGAAAGTTGAAGGGACAAGTGGAAGAGGTAAGGTCCAATCTTCTTTTACATATGTTATGGATGATTTATGCATGTTAGAGTGTGTGGAAATTCATGAAATTCATGAAAAAAAAATGATGTTGAAGTTGTGGCCGTATATGTATAGTGTTGGCCGTGTATGTGTGATGTTGTGTAGAAAGAATGGATTAATTTTATTTAGTATGTTGGTTGTTGTTGTAATGCATAGAAATGGATGGAAAATTCATGAAAATATGCATGTAGTTGTTGTGGCCGAATGATGGGTGGTTTGGTAAGTTATGGTGAATTGATTCTATTTGACATTTTAGTAGTTGTCGATGTGGATTCTATGATGAAAATGATGGTTTGGTAACTTGAAAGGAAGTTGTCGACGTGTAGGTTGTTGATCTAGTTCATGAATTTGAAAGTAAGGAATGTGTTTTTGATGTTTTTATTTAATTTGGAAGGTTGCGGATTGTGTTGTGATAATCGGTTGGAACCTAAATAAAATGTTGTTGAATTATGTAAAACAAGTTATTAATGTTAGAATGCATTTTGAGTAAATTGTTGAAGATTGGAGATATGATTGTTGGTATTGTTATTGATAGTTTGGCCGAGTTGCATTCTTGGGTTTGTTGTTGTTGTTAAATTGCCCGAGTTAGATTCTCGGGGATGTTGTATTTACAGGGGAAATGCTGCCGAAATTTTGGCAGAATATAAGTGAATTCATTTGAAAAACTAAGACAAGTATATGTCGATGAATCTAATGATTATGTCAATTCTCTTGAATGAAGATTAGCAAGTTTGGACAAATAAGCGTAGCTAGTTGGTCGTGGAACATGTATGTAAGGCTTACCCTTTCTTTCTTTGGCATGTCCTAGAGCCACATTCTACTCTTGGATTATGAGTTTTGTCCCTAAAGAGTTCTGTATGTGTTAATGTCCGAAGTTCTGTTTAATACGTTTCCGAATGGCATTCGAAAGACAATTGGTATGATTAATGTTTTGATTTTCGAATGATAGTACGTTTGATTATTCCATTGAGTCTTTGATACGTACATATGATTCTAAAAGTCATATTTGATTTAATCTATATGATATCCGAAAGATACTTGATATGATTATTGTTTCGATTCTTCCAAAAAAATAATGGCTTCTGAAATGATCGTAAAAGTTTCTGTATTTCAAACGTCCATAACTTTCTCATGCAAAGTCGGATTGACCCGAAACTTGTTTCTGAGCCTTCATGAGTCGGTACGTATGCTCGTCTATCGAGTCTTGATTTGTGTGCATATGGTTTCGCATCATTTTGTTCGTGCAAGTCTCAGTTTGGATTTCACTGAGCCCGGGCCAGGATATGTTCTCGTGCGTACTCCTCTGCATTGTTCACCGCGTCCCGCAAAAGAGGGCCGGGGCACATTACGGTCATATATGATACATGACATTGGCATACATGATATATGATTCACCGCGTCCCTCACCAAGGGCCGGGGCACGTTATATGTTCACATGATATATGATTTACCACGTCCCTCATGGGAGGGCCGGGGCACGTTATATGTTTACATGATATATGATCTACCGCGTCCCTCACAGGAGGGCCGGGGCACGTTATATGCATATATGATATATGATTTTGTCATGAATGATTTGTGTTTGGAAAGTAAGCATTTTGGCATTCGGTACTTTCTGTACTTCTTCTGACATAAGATATTGGCATATATGATCTGAGTCTGGAAACAAACATTCTGATATTCTGGATCTGCACCATTTCTGACATATGACCTCTGTATACACGATTTGTGATTGGAAAATAAGCGCTTTGGTAATCTAGATAATGTACTCACTCTTGTACTATTTGCTTCGGATATGGTTCTGTTTTCCGTGTTTCATGCTTTACATACTCAATACATATTCCATACTGACCCCCTTTCTTCGGAGGCTGCGTTTCATGCTGCGCAGGTACACCCAGATGAGTTGAAGCTATGATAGAAGATGTCCCAGTAGAGATGGCAAGCTCCATTTATTCCTGGAGTGTTGCCGAATCAGAGTTTGTATGATATGCTTTCTGGATTGATGTTAGAGACTTTGCAGACAGAGTCGTGGGTATAGTATGTCAGTTCTGTAAGCGGCTCCATCAGCCGATGTGTCAGTTTGTATTATGATATGAATTCTATATAATTACAAATTTTGTTAGATTTGATAAACAAAGGAAAAGAAAAGATTTCTGAAAGCCTTAATAAGTATTTCACACTTAATTGATTTAAAAGTCCGGAAAGATTATGTATGAAATAAAAGTCTGTGGGTTCGCTCGACTCCGGATATGGGGTCGGGTGCCCATCACACCCTAGCGGGATTAGGGTGTGACAAAGTGGTATCAGAGCAGGTTTGTCCTAGGGATTGTCTGCAAAGTCGTGTCCAGTAGAGTCCTGTTTATGGTGTGAAGCGCGTCACATTTATAAACAGGAGGCTACGGGGCATCTAGGAATTGTTGACCTTCTTTCTGTCATAAATCGTGCGATAGAGCCAAGTCATAGGAAAATGAAATTCCATATGTAAGCCTTACATACGACGGAAGGAGGTAAGTGATTATATGGGAAGTCACTGCGGTGAGTATTGATATATTTGATCTGTTACCTGAAATTGGCAGTTCCGGATGGATAGAATGTGATAAATAGTCGTATGCTCTGTGAGGCATTGTTGATATTTGTTGTGTACAGACTTTGAATAGGAAGAATGGTATAAGAGGAGCAAGGTCTGTTGGAAGACACAGAGAAAGTCGACAATCGGTTTTGCTGTAGATTATTATGTAAGAATGGTGAGTGGGAATCCGAAAAGACTGATATCCGAGTGCTTAAAAGTCATATTTGATTTAATCTATATGATATCCGAAAGATACTTGATATGATTATTGTTTTAATTCTTCCAAAAAAAAAATGGCTTCTGAAATGATCGTAAAAGGTTCTGTATTTCAAACGTCCATAACTTTTTCATGCTAAGTCGGATTGACCCGAAACTTGTTTCTGAGCATTCATGAGTCGGTAAGTATGCTCGTCTATCGAGTTTTGATTTGTGTGCATATGGTTTCGCATTATTCTGTTCGTGCAAGTCTCAGTTTGGATTTCACTGAGCCCGGGCCAGGATATGTTCTCGTGCGTACTCCTCTACATTGTTCGCTGCGTCCCTCTCACTTGCGGGCCGGGGCATGTTATATATGATATGATGACATTATGATATGATGACGGGGTGGTGGCCAGGATGGCACATTCACCGCGTCCCGCAAAAGAGGGTCGGGGCACGTTACGTGCATATATGATACATGACATTGGCATACATGATATATGATTCACCGCGTCCCTCACCAAGGGCCGGGGCACGTTATATGTTCACATGATATATGATTTACCACGTCCCTCATGGGAGGGCCGGGGCACGTTATATGTTTACATGATATATGATCTACCGCGTCCCTCACAGGAGGGCCGGGGCACGTTATATGCATATATGATATATGATTTTGTCATGCATGATTTGTGTTTGGAAAGTAAGCATTTTGGCATTCGGTACTTTCTGTACTTCTTCTGACATAAGATATTGGCATATATGATCTGAGTCTGGAAACATACATTCTGATATTCTGGATCTGCACCATTTCTGACATATGACCTCTGTATACACGATTTGTGATTGGAAAATAAGCGCTTTGGTAATCTAGATAATGTACTCACTCTTGTACTATTTGCTTCGGATATGGTTCTGTTTTCCGTGTTTCATGCTTTACATACTCAATACATATTCCGTACTGACCCCCTTTCTTCGGGGGCTGCGTTTCATGCTGCGCAGGTACACCCAGATAAGTTGAAGCTATGATAGAAGATGTCCCAGTAGAGATGGCAAGCTCCATTTATTCCTGGAGTGTTGCCGAATCAGAGTTTGTATGATATGCTTTCTGGATTGATGTTAGAGACTTTGCAGACAGAGTCGTGGGTATAGTATGTCAGTTCTGTAAGCGGCTCCATCAGCCGATGTGTCAGTTTGTATTATGATATGAATTCTATATAATTACAGATTTTGTTGGATTTGATAAACAAAGGAAAAGAAAAGATTTCTGAAAGCCTTAATATGTATTTCACACTTAATTGATTTAAAAGTCCAGAAAGATTATATATGAAATAAGAGTCTGTGGGTTCGCTCGGCTCCGGATATGGGGTCGGGTGCCCATCACACCCTAGCAGGATTAGGGTGTGACATGTCACTCCTCCCAATTCTCCACCAATCTTACTTTAGGCTGTTTGTTGTTGTTTTCTAGTTTGTGCTTGTTCTAGTATGGGCGTATGGTAGATGTTTTGTCCTAGTTAGTGCTTGTTCTAGTATGGACTTATGGTAGATATGTGTTTGTTTTTGCTGGTTCTCTTATGATAGTGGTGTTTGTTTTTGCTGGTGCTTTTGGAAACCCCCAACCCCCTTATGTATTTTGAATGTAAATATTCCTAAGGGGAAGTTATGCAATCGTATGTTCCTATATATTTGTCCTGCTAGTAATAGTATACTAGTAACTTAATGTTGGATGGTTAAGCCTTCATTTTGTATCTAATTATGGGTCAACCAATAAATAAATATTTTTGGATTTAAGGGACATTGGTATATTTTTGGATTGATGGGCCAACCAATAAAATAAAATAAAATAAAAAGAGGATAACTCTGGATTTAAGGGAACTTATAGATGCTTCTAAACAGCCTTATCAACAACCGACTTTATGTGTAAATGCATTTAAACGGTCTTTTATCAACAACCCTATTAATTGAGTTATTGAATCCATGTAAGCATTTAGTTAGTCTGTGAACTAACAAGAAAATAACATATACCAAGGCTTGAAGGCCATTGGCTAGGGGTGCTTAGAGAAATTATTTGTGTTCACATTCTTCGTTTGTTCTTCTAATTCTCCATTCTTTCTTCCTTCTCTTGTGTGAAGACTTGTGTGCTCAAAACAAATATGGAGCACGTTATCCATCACCGAGGAATTATCCTCACACGTTTAGATGACACCAACACATTGTTTATGCGCCACATGAGTTCTATGGAAAACAGTGTTGATCGTTTAAATGTTCGCCTAGATGAAGGGCTGGAAGACATTGATAAACATATGACCAAATTGGAGGTACAGATCTTTGAAGTAAAAAAATGTCAAGATTTGATACGTCATCGTCTTAATGCAATTGTTGCAAGGTTGGAAATGATCCCCCTGAAGCATCCATGTTAGTATTAGGGTGGATGCAACAAAATGTGTTATTGATTGATGTTGCGCCTGTTTGCAAATGAAGTTTGTAGTGGTATATTCATGTTGTGTAATCAAATTTCCTGTCTTGTTTGATTTTGTTTATTTTAAACAACATTAATGATGAAGCTTGTTGTTGTGTCCCTTTTATTACATGGTTGAACCTTGGTACAATATGTCATGGCGGGTCTACCATTCCATCGCTCATGAGTTTTGTCTTGTTTCATCTAATCACAATAATTACTGATTCGTCAATCAAGCATTTGATTATGATAATTGTTTTGGTTGATCCGTCATACAAGGTAACGGATGGGTGAACCATGTACTCGCTTATTTGATTTGTGATGTTTGATCATTCGAACGGTACAGCCTGATGCATCAACCAACGGCATTGTAGAATTAAACAACACCACCAATCACAAGAATGTAGAATTGAAAAACATCCATCACAAACATACTACTGAGAATTGAACAACATCCATCAAACACAGGAATGTAGAATACAATTGAGAACAATAATCCCAGAAGAACTATAATATATGATACAAAACATTGTTTCAACTATTCCTTCTAAACATATTTAGTATTCAAAGAGTGAGTCTTCTTGGGTGCAGAGATTCAGATCAGGCAACACCACATGTTGTGACATTACATCATCATTTTCCTGAAACGGGAGCTTTGGAAAATTCAAACTTAGTCCAAGTAAATCCAATGACATTAAAATTGAGTATGCAAGGCAGTACCTCATTTTTTGCTCTTGTGGTGTTGCGCGGTCCCCTTTCCTTGCCTCTTCCTCGTCCTCTTCCTCTCCCTCTCCCTCTCCCTCCATCTTGTGATATTCCATCATCATTTTGCTGCAATGCAAGTGACACCAAATTCAAAGTTAAGCCAAGTAATCCAATGACGTTAATTAAATTAAAGTGATAATGCAAAACTGTACCTAATTTGTTGCTCTAGTCGAACCGCTAGGCCGTTGCTTTGTACCTCTATCTCTTCCTCCATCTTGTGATGCTCCTTTTCCTCTACCTCTTCCTCGTACAACATTGAATTCGCTCCAACTAGCATTGTATCGCATACCCCTCCCCCCGAAAGAACTATATAAGGCTTTAATTGGTGGTTTATAGCGAACAACCTTTGGCCTTCCACGTGAACGATGCACTTCAGGGTCAACAAATTTTTGTAATGGGCCATTTGGTATGGGATTTGGTGTAGTGTTTGGTATATGATCATTTCCACTATTTGGAATAGGATTTGGTGTAGGGTTTGGTATATGATCATTTCCACTATTTCCTGATAAAGTCACCCCATGTTGAGTAACCTCTTGTATCATATCGTGATCAAAATTAGAAAGATCATTAACATAATTTGATAGTCTTGACCTGGCAAATTGTACCATAATGTCACTGTCCAATGCAATATTACATGCATCGTCAAAATACTTCATTAACTCCTTATACTTCTTGTACTCATCCGTCATATGTGGATAACCTGTATGAAAGAATTTTTTTGAGGTGGTGTCGAACAACATCTTTTCTACACCTTGTCAAAACATACCTTTCGTTGAACAGTTTGATCTTCTTATGTGCCATTACCTTAATTATATGGATACAAACAATCCCTCTTGATTCAAAGGATTTGCAATTGCACTCAAAATGTTCGCCATCGATAGTGTGTTTAACCCTGAAGACAAATTCATTCCCATAGAAATCATTTTTAATTGAGGTATCTATTATGTCGTACATCTCCACTCTGTCCACGGCTGGCTCATTATTTACTTCGCTTAACTCACAGTGAAAGTACCTCTGTAACTCACATTGAATAATTGCAAACATTCTGCGGGTATAAGCAGCTTCGAGCTGCGGCTCAAACAGGAACTATGACTCCCAACTTGTTTTAGCGTAACGAGACTGATACTCAACTGTCAACTTTTTCTCGTATTTATCTCTCAATGCCAACTCATACTGCTAAACTAACTATTTCAGCCTACTCCTATTGTTGATAAATCCATCGAAGAAGGCATGTATTCCCTCACTTCTTTGTGTCGATAACATCCCAGCCCAGAAGCAGTTATTCAGGTATATTGGCGCCCATCTTTCCCTTTTTGAATATCATCAAACCGTCGACTTGCACCGTCGACATGATCGACTGTCCGTCGAAGTGCCTTAACGATGGAAGTCCTGCGAATTGAAAAGTTTTCATCAGATCGTCGTTATGCACATCGACATGTTGACAACCGTCGAAGCGCAACGACGACCCGTCAAAGTGCAAGCCGAGCTAGAATAGGACTGGGATTGATTATTTTGAGTTTAACTTGTATAAATACCTATTTATGTTTTATTTTTCAAACATCTGGAGTTTTAGACTTGTAGTAATTACTTTTGGGTTGTTATTACTTTTGAAGATTTTCCAAAAAATACATTCGTTTACTTTTTCAAGTTTTATTCGTAAGTTCAATACCAAATTCAATTATGCAATCTTCAATCTTTTATTATTTTCTTGTTGCGATAGGTAGCTAAACACTTTTACTAAGGTTGTGAACCCAAGGATGGGTGTTGTGTGATTGGGAATTGCGAATGATATACGCATAATGGATTGTTAGGGTTTATTTGTTCTTTGTCTTCATCATATAGTTAGTGGTTGCAAACATTAGCTAACGCCATAAACTTTAGTTTATTTGAGAAAATAACTAGGGTTAGGGAAGAGCAAATAACAAGAACTCAAGGCTTTAAACCTTGTTTAATAAATTCACAAAGGAATAAGAGGAATTTACTTGGCATAATTAACCGTTCTTTATGCATACTTTCTTATCTTTCGAAAAAGCATAGAAAGAAATAATCTTTTCATATTGGGAAATAGTGTAGATTTACATAGAGGTTAAGTGCATCCATACAAATGATCCATTAGAAGTATATCAAGATCGAAACCCATTATCATACACTTTATCTGACGGGGACACAACCTTGGTTCGTTTTACCCATATATTTACAACTTTAAATTCCTAATCACTTTAAATTAGTCCACAAACCAAAACAACTATAAAACCATTTTTCTGGAATACACCAGGATCGCAAGATTAGTATAATACTTGTTCAGTAAACTTTTCACACCATATTCTCTGTGGGATTTGACCCCAACCTCGTTGGGTTACTATATTTGACATCGTCCGCTTTACGCTATTAAAAGTGTAAATTTGAGCTTATAAAATTTTGGCGCCGTTGTCGGGGAATACGGTTTTGAAATTCTAAATAGTGTTTAATCTTCTTAAAGTCTTTTTCATATTCTAACACACCTTGTTTGCTATCATGTAAACCAGGTTGTTATATCCCGTATTTTGTACATTCGGATATTTTAAGATAACCGCGATAAGTTAAGTGCAAGGCTATTTTCCGGTTTTATTTTAATACACAAGTTGTTATTAGTGGTATGGAAATATTGAGAAAGGCTAGGGGCAAAAAGGGAAAATTCAAAAGAGGGTTCATGATAAGGCCACCTATGGCTGTGTGGGTCCCACCCATGGCTTGGCCAATTAACTCAAGCCATGAGTGGGGGCATGTGTCCACCTTGTATTAGTACTAGCCATGTATATATATAGACAAATGATGACATAGCAAGACATATTCATCTTTCATAATTCAAGAAACTTCAAGAAAAAGAGGAGCCATATTCGGCCATGGCTAGCCGAATTTGAGGCCATAAAAGTTGATCAAAAAAAATAATTTTCTTCTAGTATTTCAACCAATTGGAAGGCCCTTATTAACGTGGAATAGTTGTTGGAGAAAGAAAAGCATTCATTTGTGCAATTTACCAACCCTAGCCAAGTTGAGAAGTGAAAGGGTAAAGGTAAGAGTTAATCTCCTTTTCTATGTGATAGGGATGGTTTGTGAGTGTTGTAGTATGTAGAAATGGATGAAATTCATGAAATATGTGTGTGGGTTGTGGCCGTGTAGGGGTTGCCTTGGTAAGATGTGATGAATCGATTTTATTTAATATTTTTGGTTGTTGTTGTTGTGGATTCCATGATGAAAATGAAGGTTTGATGGCTTAAAATGAAGTTGTAATCGTTGTGGGCTGTTGTAGAAGTTAATGTGACGTTAGTATGGTTTCTTATATTTGCATGAAAGATGTTATTAACTTGTGGTTGTTGGTATAATTCATGAACTTGGAAGCGGGGAGTGTGTTGTTGTTCTTATTGAGTTTGGAAGATTGTGAGTTGGGTTGTTGTGGTTAATTTGAATGTAAATGAAATGTCGTCGAATTATGTAGAAAGGGTTGCTAACGTTAGAATGCATTTTGAATTAATTGTTGAAGTTGAAAATATGATTGTTGGTATTGTTGTTGATGATTTGGCCGAGTTGAATTTACAGGGGAAATGCTGCCTGAATTTCTGTAGGTGAATTGCTAGCTTAGAATCGGATTCCTAAATACCTATAGCTAATGTTTGCTATCTTCTGACGTTGTTGTAGATCTTGGGAAAGCCGAGACTTAAGTTCGGATTAGCTTAGGAAGCGGACAAGGTATGTAAGGCTTACCCTTTCTTTCTTTGGCATGTCCTAGAGGTAAGTAAGATACAATATGCAACTTGGGGTAACTCTACTCTTTAGTTCCGAGCTTGTTTACGATTCTTATTCACTTCTTGACACTCGCATACTTGGTATAATCGAGTCTATTGTATGATTGAATATCGAGCAAAGCATAAAGAGTCTCTATTCCTAAAAGAGTTCTGTCACACCCCGACCTTACTAGGGTGTGATGGGCACCCGACCCCATACTTGGAGCCGAGCGAACCCGCTGACTCTTATTACATATATAAACTCTGGAATCAATTCAGAATAAAATACATAGTAAGCTCTCAATATTTTTTTTTCTTTTTATAAGTAAAGTCTATCATCATATAGGACCCGTGACGTGAAACATAATAACATATCGACGGGCGAAGCCGTCTACAAAGCTGACACTCTATACCCACGACTCTGTCTGCAAAGTATCTAACATAGAACAAAACATCATAGTATAGCACGCTGATTCGGCTACACTCTAGGGCCAAGTGGAGCTCGCCAACTTCGCTGGAACATCTTCTATAATGGCTTCGGCTCATCTGGGTGTACCTGCGTGGCATGAAACGCAGCCCCCGAAGAAGAGGGGTCAGTACGAGCAATGTACTGAGTATGTAAGGCATGAATGACAATACAAGGAGAGGTACCAGTGGAGATAATCACAAAGGAATCATATGGCATCTCGTATGGAACATATCATGTCGTGTCATATCATATCATATCATGTCATATCGTATCATATCATGTCATATCATAGCATATCATGTCGTATCATATCATATCATGTCATATCATATCATATCATAGGGAGTCATATAGTGTATCATAGGCTGATTGAGATACCTGTACATATGAATGCCACTTAGGGCGGAAACCATGCATGCTTATCGGGTCATATCATATCATAGCACCGAACAAGTCGGCTCGCCCACATTGCGCCGAAATATGTCGGCTCGCCCACATTGCGCCGAAATATGTCGGCTCGCCCATATATCCCGCGTCCGGGATGATAATGCCAGCTGACCAGGTGGCAATGAAACATGTGTCCCTTCCCCATATCCTCATATACATGTATCCCTTCCCCCCTCCCATATATATATATAGCATGCATGAGAGCCCAAGGAAAGTCATGTGTCTATCGGAGTGACGTAAGGTCGGTAACCTCCGATTGTATTATGGAATCATCATGGTCGTCATGTCACGCCTTGAAGGAACAATTATAAGGCGAGACTATCAATGAAGAACATTATCTCGGGAAAACATAAAACAGGATCATAACATATTACTTCATATACTTTAAAACCTTCAAAGTAGTCATTATCCAAAAGTAGCTTAACATTTCATATCGTCGTATTCATGGTAAGAACATATCCTTGGCATATTCTTCATAGACACTTTCCCATGTCTGGCTTCATTATTGTCATCATAACTTCGTAGACGTTGTTTTAGTTATAAAAACTTTCAAAATCGTAAAACTTGGATTTTGGAGAAAAATATATATTTTGGAAAACATTTATAACTTTTGGAAAGGAAATCATGTTTTGAATTCATAACTTCTAGCTTTTGAAAACAAGGACGTTATGGGGAACATTTATAAGACTACATCATAGGGTTCATGCCATAGAAAGAAAGGGCTTAGCCTTAACATACCTGCGTCGCGCCTTACTAGCTACGCTTATTCGTCCAACTTGTTAATCTACATTCAAAGGAGTTCACACATTCATTAGATCTTTTGTCATATACTTGCCTTAACCTTTCAAGCACATTCATTTATATTCTGCCGGAATCTCGGCAGCATTTCCCCTGTAAATACACCACCCCCGAGATTCTAACTCGGCCAAATTTAGCAACGACAATCCGAGAATGGAACTCGGCCAAACCAACAACGATACCAACAATTTTTCTAGCCACATTTCAATATTCATTTCAATCCGATTCAATTCAATTCGATTCACATAATCTTTCAACGACTTAATCAACATATTACTTTACCCAAAACCTTCCAATTCAACAACAACCATGCATATCATCATCATTCATGTGTGCTAACTTCGACAACAACCTTCATTCTTCATCGCATAATCCGTAACGACGACTACTAGAATGTCAAATGACATCAATTTACATTAACTTACCAAAACGTCTATTATTTGACCATAACCACTTCTTACATATTTTCGCGCATTTTCATCCATCCCTTTACATTTCAACAATAACCATACCTTTCACCCATTAACAACATCATTTTCATAAGAGTCTATGTTAAAGTCATATTAATTTTCAAAACAGCCCGCAACCATTACAACTTCAACATACGTCATTAAACCTTCATTCTTTACCATAAATTTTACAACAACCACAACTAGAACACTAAGTAAAATCAACTCTTTCCTTGTCATACCAAATCAGCCCATAAACACAATAGCTTCAACACAACACTTTATGACCCTTCTCCATAACTATTTTCGTTTTTAAAGCTTGCTAGACCTTAAAATAAACTCAACACAAGATATGGGATGAATAAAATACCTTATACTTGAAGAAACTCAGCCACATAAATTTTCTTCAACGCCACACTTGAGTAGAAGGAAGAACAGTCACCTTTCACGGACTAGTTTGGCGAAATCTTGTTAAATTCTTGATTTTTCAAACTATAATATTTGGGAGAAATTTTGAGAGGCTTCTAGGATTTTTGGAATACTAATCTTGCTGAAAAAATGGGATTTATGGGGTATTTATAGCACCCCTAAGTCGGTTTCACCGACCTCCCCACGTGGGGCCCGCGGTTCTCTTTATTATTTTTTTGGCAGTTTAAGGTATCTCTCTTAAAATGGCCATAACTTATGATTCCGACATTGTGTGAGGGTCCACAACCTACCGTTGGAAAGCTAATTCAATTATCTACAACTTTTATTTCTGGGGGCTTTCCCAAATTCCAAACGTATAATGCCGTTTTTGCCCCTCCAAGTCAGGTCATCCGGAAACGTTTTCTTAAATCGTCCTTTTGGAGGGCTTACACTCATTTTTGGCTTATGGGTCCTTCTTAGGACTTGCTCAACTTCACATGTACTACTCATATATCTCTTTATATGTCTTTTATAAAGTCCCGATGAGTGGGCCCCACCTTGGCTTATGGTTACGAGGGCTATCATCGAGTGATCACGTTAACCGATTTACTTCCTACGCTCTCCAAATGCCATGTATATACATTCTCATACTCAGATAATATAATCTTTATCTCTGATCCTTGTGTGAAATTCCCGTTTTGCCCCTGTTCTTCCGCATTATTTCCATGAACCATTTTGCGAATTCCTCTTTTTACCCTTAACCTTTCCCGATATTTCCATACTACTAATATTCATAACCAACTTGTACATTAAAATAATTTTGGGAGATGGTCATTCCCTTAGCTTTGCCACGACTACCTTGAAATATCCGAACATATAAAATACGGGATATAACAGGTTCTATAAGGATTAATGTCCCTAACTTTCATAAGCGGTCTCGGATTGCTCTGAAACGTTCATAGAGGTTTCTGTAATGAATAACGTCCATAACTTTCTTATACTAACTCAGATTGACTCGAAACGTGTTTATGATCCTTCAAGTGTCGAGTAGTGTACTTACCTATTGAGTCCCAAAAGTTGATTTATATGCATATGGTTTCTCACTACTCTGCTCGTGCATGCCTCAATATGTCCTTCACTGAGTCCCGGGCCAGGACACGATCTCATGCGTATTCCACTGCATTGTTCACCGAGTCCCTCACTAGAGGGCCGGGACACATTATATGTATATGTATATGATGATATGATGACATGATGATATGATGATACGGGGATGGCGGCCAGGATGGCATATGATGACTCTATTCACCGAGTCCCTCACTAGAGGGCCGGGACACGTTATATGTTTATATGATATATGATGTTGACATGCATGACTTTATCCACCGAGTCCCTCACTAGAGGGCCGGGACACGTTATATGTATATATGATATATGATGTTGATATGCATGATTATCATTTCATAAGGCAAGTGTATTGATGTTTTTAAAAGTCATACTTGTTTCTGGTAAATCCCCATTTTAGTTATGATCCTCTTTACTGTATTTCATGCCTTACATGCTCAGTACATATTCCGTACGGACCCCCTTTCTTCGGGGGGGCTGCGTTTCATGCCACGCAGGTGTATACAGATGAATAGAGGATATTGCTAGAAGATGTTCCAGCTGGGTTGACAAGCTCCATTTCTTTCCGGAGTGTTGCAGAGTCAGAGCATCTACGTTATGGTATATAGCATGTTAGAGACTTTGCAGACAGAGTCATGTATATAGAATGTCAGTCTTGTAAGCGGCTCTGCAAGCCGACGTACCATTATGCATTATGTTACAAATTCCATATAACTACAGATCTTACTTGATTTGAGAACGACGAAAAGAATGGTTTTGACAAGTTTTCATTATGCATTTCATTTCGTAACTTAAGAGTCCAGCGAGGTTATGAACATAACGAGAACTAATGGGGCTCGCTCGGCTCTGAGTATGGGGTCGGGTGCCCATCATGCCCTATTAAGATTAGGGTGTGACACAAATGATCATGGCCAACAACCAATTTCCAGTCGAAAATGTTTTAGCTGATGAATCAGAAACAGATGAAGACTTTGCATCTGCGATAATTCATCCGAGGGTGACTGCTTCTACTATCAAGTTTGATAATTCCCTCTATCATATGCTCAAACAAGAGGGATACTTTTGGAATGCAGTCGATGATGACCCTCACCAACATATAACAAACGTTTTTGGATGTGTGCTCTCAGCATATCCAACGGGGTGTGACTCAAGAAGCGGTCCGGCTGAAACTCTTGAAATATTCATTAGCCGGAGAAGCGATAAAATGGTTCACAAAGCTGCCCCGAAACTATATTGCTACATGGGAAGAGATGGTCAAAGTGTTTCTCAGGAAGTGGTACCCCCCGAGTAAAAGAGCTGAAATTCGTGATCAGATTTACGAGTTCAAACAGTGTAATGGGGAACAACTTTTTGAAGCTTGGGAGAGCTACAAAAAATATTTGGATAGGATTCCAAACCATGGTTTTCTAGATCAGATTTTGAAGGAGAAGTTCTACAAAGGTTTGGATCCTATGACCCAAGCGATAGCCAATAATGCTACCAGCGGGTGTTTCATGAATAAGTACTATGCTAATATTACTGATATACTTGATCGATTGAATACACACAGCCAAGTATGGCATTCGAGTACTTCTGATGGGCTATCACTTGGAACACCGTTGATTCAAAATATTATGAAAGATAGCCAGGAAACGCAGCAAACGTTGGTACAATTGACCACTAGTCTCTCTTTACTGACAGAGAGGCTTGATGAGAGGGAATCGAAGAAGGTGAACGTTTCTGAAGATATCTCAGCCATGCCGCCTGGAATGTACCAATGCCGCGAGGGTCCATATCAAGAGGGTCCCTCACAGCCAGTTGAGAATGTTCAATGTGCAGATTATGTAGCAAGAGGGGATATTTCTGGACCAAATCAGAGATACTAGAGACCTCAACAAGGGCAGGGTGCATACAACTAAGGGAACTACAATAACAACCAAGGGAACTACAATAACAACTATGGTCGACCGAACCAAGGGAGATACAACAACAACAATGGTAACTTCGGGAACAGAAGTTCCAACCCTTACATTCAACCAAAAGGGTAGTCTAATGATCAAGGTAGTTCGAGGTTAGAGTCAATGCTTGAAAAAGTGTTGGCAAGTCAGACAATCACTGAAAAGACATTATCTGGGCTATCAGAGACAGTGGTTTCTCATTCAGCAGTTATTCAGAGCCTTGAACAGCAGATGCGTGATCTTTCTCGAGAACAGCATCCTACTAGAAAAGGTGGGCTTCCTAGTGATACTATTCCAAACCCGAAGAATAGTGGTGGCGTGGAACGTACTTTTGCTATTAACACGAGGAGTGGTAAAATACTTCAAGGTGCTGACAAGAAAGTGGTTGATCTAGATCCAATTATTGAGGAAGAAGAGGTGCATTCTGATATGCCTATCATAGAAGATAAGGTCCATGGTGAAGATAAAGTTACTGATATTCCAGAGGTTGCTGCTAATACAAGAAAACACACGATAAAAGGGGCTCTTCACCCTTTGACTCAGGTGTACAAAGCAAAACCTCCCTTTCGTTAGAGGTTGGCAAAAAAGAATGATGATGCTAAGTGTCAGAAGTTCTCTGATCAGTTGAAGCAATTAACAGTGAATTTTCCATTCTTAGATGCTGTCAAAGAGATGCCTGGATTTGTTAAGTTTGTGAAAGACCTGCTTATTGAAAAAAGGTCTATTCAACATGAGACAGTGAATTTAACTCATCGGATGAGTTCGATTATTGCTTCCACCACAATTCAGAACAGGGGAGATCCAGGGGCGTTTACCATTCCGTGTAATATTGGGCTTCATGAATTCGTCCATGCTCTGTGTGATAATGGGGAAAGTATCAACTTGATACCCCTTGCTATTTTCAAACAATCCGAATTGGGGACGCCTAGACCAACTTCTATGCGATTACAGATGGCAGACAGATCTATCAAGAAGCCAGTTGGGGTTATAGATAATGTGTTGGTACACATGGGTAAGTTCATGTTGCCTGATGATTTTGTTATTCTGGATTGCACAGTTGATAGAGATATTCCCATCATCTTGGGAAGACCCTTCCTTGCTACGGGCAGAGCGCTTATGGACTCTAAGAAGAATGAAATTAAGTTCCGAGTGAATGATGAAGAAGTGACTTTTCAAGAAAGCAAAGGGATAAAGTTGCCAAGTGCTTATGAGAGTATCTCAGTTATTGATTCATTTGATGGGATTGATGATACTGTCGAACATAAAATGGAAGAAGAAAGTCTGGGAGAGGCTCTTGCTGCGGTTCTGATGAACTTTGATGCTGATGATATGGAAGGCTACATGGAAACTATAAATGTGCTTGAGGGTCTGGGTTTTTACACTTACCAGCTAAGAAAGCTTAATCTTGACCTTGCAAATAGAACTAATCCACCAGCTAAGCCTTCTATTATTAAGCCACCAAAGCTTGAGCTTAAGTAACTCCCATCACACTTGAGGTATGAGTTCCTTGGTCCTAAAAAGACATTGGCAGTGATCGTTTCAGAATTACTGACTGAAGAACATATTGAGCGTTTAGTAGAGATTTGGCGTGAGTACAGACGTGCTATTGGTTGGACCATAGCAGATATTCGGGGTATTCCTTCTGGTATTTGTGAGCATAAAATTCAGCTAGAAGAAGACAGCAAGCCCAGTGTTGAACATCAGCGGATATTAAACCAGAACGTGCAAGAAGTCGTCAAAAAGGAGATCATAAAGTGGTTAGATGCTGGAGTAGTGTATCCGATTGCCGACAGCAAGTAGATGAGTCCTGTTCGATGTGTTCCGAAGAAAGGAGGTATCACTGTGGTGCCTAATGCAAAGAATGAGATGATTTCCACTCGTACAATTACTGGATGGCGTGTGTGCATGGACTATAGGAAGTTGAATAATGCCACGTGTAAAGACCACTTTCCCATGCCGTTCATAGATCATATGTTGGATAGGCTGGCTGGTAGGTCTTACTATTGCTTCTTAGATGGATACTCTGGATACAATCAGATCAACATTTCCTTAGAATATCAAGAGAAGATGGCTTTTACTTGTCCTTATGGGACGTTTGCGTTCAGCCGAATGCCTTTTGGGTTGTGTAATGCACCAGCCACTTTTCAGAGGTGCATGATATCTATCTTTTCTAATATAGTAGATGACTTCTTGGAAGTATTCATAGATGATTTCGCTATTGTGGGCTATTCGTTTGATGATTGTCTTGGCTATCTGGGTTAAGTGCTCAAAAGATGTGAAGAGACAAATCTCGTGCTAAATTGGGAGAAGTGCCACTTTATGGTGAAGGAAGGGATCGTCCTCGGTCATAAAATCTCTGAAAAATGAATTGAAGTAGATCAAGCGAAGATAGATGTGATTGCAAAATATCCTCCACCCATCTCAGTCAAAGGTGTCCGAAGTTTCTTGGGACATGCTGGGTTGTATAGGTGTTTCATCAAATATTTCTCTAAGATTGCTAACCCGATGTGCAAGATTCTTGAAAAAGAGGCTAAGTTTGAGTTTGATGACAAGTGCCAAAAGGCGTTTGATGAATTAAAGGAGCGTCTCACTACTGCTCCTGTTATTGTTACTCCTAATTGGTCCTTGCCTTTTGAACTGATGTGTGATGCTAGTGGTTTCGCGATAGGTGCGGTGCTTGGCCAGAGGCACAATAAAATTATGCACCCGATTTACTATGCTAGTAGGACACTTAATGCGGCGCAGATAAACTACACGGTGATTGAGCAGGACCTTCTTGCTATAATATATGCTTTTGAGAAGTTTCGGTCATATTTGTTGGGGTCTAAGGTCGTGGTGTACACTGAACATACTACGTTGAGGTATCTGATGGAAAAGAAGGAAGTTAAGCCACGACTAATTTGTTGGGTCCTTTTGTTACAAGAGTTTGATTTAGAGGTAAAAGATCGAAAGGGGTCTGAAAATCAGGTTGCTGACCATCTCTCTAGGATTGAGGAAACTGGGGTGCCAGTAGAAGAACTTGATATTAAAGATGCGTTTTCAGACGAGCAAGTGTTGGCGATATCTATGCAAGTGGCACCTTGGTATGCGGATTTTGCTAATTATTTAGTGACTGGTATCATTCCTGATGAGGTCAAATCTTATCAGAAAAAGAAGTTCTTGCGGGATGTTCTTCCGTACTATTGGGATGAACCATACTCTCCAGTTGGGGGGCATCATAGTGCTACGAGGACTGCTGCAAAGGTTCTCGAATGTGGTTACTATTTTCCTACATTTGATGGTGCGATCCTGTTCAGTTCCATCGGCAAGGGAATATTGATAGGAGGTAAGAGATGCCTATGAACTTCGTAATGGAAGTTGAGGTGTTCGATGCTTGAGGGATTGATTTTATGGGGCCCTTTGTAAGCTCGGGAGGCATGAATTACATCTTGGTGGCTGTTGACAATGTTTCTAATAACAAAGCCAAAAGTGTCATGGAATTCTTGAAAAAAGAATATATTTACTCACTTTTGCAATAAAGCCTTTGCGGGATTGATGGAGAAGTATGGAGTTACGCATAGGGTGGCAACCCCTTATCATTCTCAGGCAAGCGGGCAAGTGGAAGTCTCTAATCGGGAGATAAAGAGTACTTTAGAGAAAACGGTGAATGCAAACAAAATTGATTGGGCCCGCAATCTCGATGATGCTCTATGGGCTTACCGTACTGCCTTTAAGACTCCAATTGGGACTTCGCCTTTCAAGCTAGTTTTTGGTAAAGCATATCACCTGCCTGTTGAACTTGAACATAAGGCCATATGGGCCTCGAAGAAATTGAACATGAATTGGGAAGAAGCGACCAAACTTAGGTTGTTTCAGCTCAACGAGATGGATGAGTTCCGCTATCAGGCCTATGAAAGTGCAGCGTTATATAAAAAGAAGATGAAGCAGTATCATGACAAGAAGATCCTGAACTCCTACTATTTAATTCTAGATTGAAGCTGCTACCGGGCAACTTCAAAATCACAGTGGTCAGGTCCTTCTGAAGTGGTAAGTGTCTCACCCCATGGAGCAATTGAATTGAAGTCCGAAGATGGAACTCGAACATTTAAGGTTAACGAGCAGAGGGTGTAGCACTACCATGGTATGGTTTTGGGGATAGCATTGTTGATAGATATTGGTTGAAGCACCTTAGAACGAATGCTGACTTGGCTAGTCCCGACAAAGAGTAGATTGGTAACACCGTCGTGCTGTGACGTTAAATCAAGCGCTTCTTGGGAGGCAACCCAAGTTTAAATTGTTTTTAGGTTTTTTTAGTAGTAATTTTTTTTTTGTTTTTGTTTAATAGGTGTTGAGTGCACAGGAACTAAAACTCGGTGTCACGACCCCGCTAGAGGCCATGACGAGTAACCAGTACTAACTTACCGAGCACCTCTAATCTAACAATCCTTTCTCACTACTAGGTGGGTCACACGGACAATTTATGAATATCTCACTTAAAATAGCTATCAATAGTTATACCCGCAATCATATATTGATAAGCTAAACCACAATATTATACAACAATAGGGATGGACAAAGTTACGAAACATCTATCCACATACGTCTGTCTACGAGCCTCTAAATAAGATACATAATCCACAAGGACGGGGCAGGATTTCACCATGCCCGGGTATATACACAAGAGTAGTACCGATAGGCTGTAGCTCCGGAGCAACTGGAGCGCGCTCAAGAAGCCGCTGATGGAGCTCCTAAGGATCAAACGCGTTAACCTGCTTACCTGTGGGCATGAACATAGCATCCACAAAAGAAAGAACGTCAGTACGAATAGAGTACTGAGTATGTAAGGCATGTATAACAATATATAAAGAAGCATAGAAAACATAAGAAGAGAGTATCACTGCAACTACTTGCCCTTTAAGGCGGAACCATGCATGCTCGTCTTTACCTCTTAAAAAAAATTACCAATTCATGTATAAATTGTCTGAATCAAATAACATCATTAGCGTGCGTCCGGGCCTCCCGAGTCCGGAGTAATCATCTCACGCCACCCACTAGTGGTGCTGCCCGTGCCATTTGGACACGGTCATTATCCATAAGCCGCCCACTACGCCCATCGTAGTGGTGTTGCCCGGCCGTATAGGTACGGTGTAATCATCCATAAGCCACCTACTACGCCCACCATAGTGGTGCTGCCCGGCCGTATAGTGTAATCATCATCACATCAGCATGCATAAGAGCCCAATCAAAAGCCATGACTCTATCGGAGTGACGTAAGATCGGTAACCTCCGATTGTATTATGGAATAATTATGATCTTCATGTCTCACCTTGAAGGGACTAGAATCATGAGATGAGACTATCAATGAAGAATAATATCAAGGGAAAACATAGAGTAAGATAATAAATCTCATAAGCATCACTTCATCCCCTTTAGAATCTTTAGAAATAAAGTCATTATCAATGGGAAAACTTGAGAATCAAGAAATAGCTCATCATGCTCATTTCAAATTCACATTGAAACCATAAGCTTAGAACCTTTAAACATTAAATCATCATCGTCACCATAATCATCATAGAAAACATCACTTCTTTAGTATTATAAGAAACTTATTAGGAGTCATGAACGTCTAACTTTTGGAGGTAGGAAGAGGATAAAAGTATATGTGGAATCACACATAGGAATTATGAATCTCTAACTTTTGAGTATAAGGACATTATGAAAAATATCTCATCTCTAGTAGCTTAGGAAGCTTTTAGGGATCATAAGCTTCAAACCTTTAGAAGCAAGAAGGTTATGGAGCACATATGGAATCACAATATAAGAATCATGCCTTTGAAAGAAAGGGACGAGCCTTAACATACTTGTTCGACCTCCTATTAGTTACGCTTATCCGCCCGAGCCCGTAAATCTACATTCGAGAGGATTTGCACTAACGTTAGACTCATGTTATATACTTATGCTAGGTTTTTCAAATCAAACTATTCTATATCCTGTCGAAAATCGGGCAGCATCTCCTCTGTTTATATGACTAGCCAGAAGTCTCAATTTAGCAACCAACAATAACAACAACAATACCAACATCAATCATAATATTCTCAACACCACAATACTTCATAAACCTCCCATATGGCGTTTATTCCATATTTCCACCAACCAAAATTATTTTATAACTATTCAACGGCTCTATCTCCGTGAATAAACAAAAATTAACATTAATAATAAGAGATTCATACCTTCCTCTCAATAATATTGCTATATCTTCACTTCTCCACCATAGACTTAAGACACAATGCATCACTATATGACTTTGTAGTCGCGACTATACGCGGTCTAGACCGGAATTTGGGAATTATACCTGGTTTAGGCTAAAAAGTTGGTGTTGGGAGTTGGGAGGAAGTCTCCAGATTTTTGGAGAATGTTTAGGGGCTGAATGATGGAAATAAAAGAGGTGCCCCCTTTTTATAATCGGTCCAGGTTCTGCCTGGACCGACTTAAAACTTACCCAGCGCGTTCGCGTCTCCACGTGGCGCGTTCGCGTCTCCACGTGGCGCGTTTGCGCTGAGTTGCAGGGTCTTGCCCTGGGCGTTCGCGCCACCTTCTGGCGCGTTCGCACAGGGTTAATTCCCTGCCCTGACGGCTGATCTTAAAACGCGCATAACATATGATCCCGATATCGTATGAGGGCCCATAACCTATGGTTAGAAAGCTATTTCAATTAACTACCACTTTAATTTAGGGTGTGTTTCCAAAATCCAAACTTATAATGGTGTTTTGGCTTCTTCAAGTCAGACCATCTGAAAACATCTCCTTAAATTATCCTTTTGGAGGGCGTATGCCCATATTTAGCCTAAGGGTCCTTCTTAAGACTTGTTCAACTTCCCTTATACTATTCATATTACTTTTCATATGCCCTTTATAAAACCCCAGCATGTGGGCCTCACCTTAACTCTCTGATTTCCTTGTCCTCCGACCCTTCCATGACTTATTATATGGACTTAACCCTGATAATCATAGGATGAATATATATAACCTCATACATCCTTAACCATAACCCCGCGTTTGCAACAGTACGACTACCACCTAGCGAATTTCAACGTGCCAAGCTGCGAGGTGTAACACTTGAAAAATCAGAAAATTAACACCAGAGCACGAAGACAGGCCGTCGACATGTCGACGGACCGTCAATGTACAATGACGGTATGCAGAGTTAGTAATCTGAGAGTTAGCAGCTGCTAATCTGCAGGTAAGAAAGTCGACTAGTAAGTCGACGGGCCATCGACACGACGACGACACCGTCGATGTGCAAAGACGTTCCGTCTTTTTACTAGTCAACTGGGGAGTGTTTTTAGGTCGTAAAGACGCACCGACGAGCCATCGACATGTAGACGGCTCATCCAAAAAATTGAAAAAAAAAATAGAAAAGTCGCGATTTTAACGTAACGGGCAGAGGTTCATTTTGTTCAAAACTCCCCACATACCGCCTTTCACTCTCCCTCAAACTCTCCTATTTCCTTAATTCCCTCCATAAATCCACACTAATTCCTCCACATTCCTTCACCTATTAAAACTCCCAAAACCCTCTAATCCCAACCACAACTGAAAACCCACCACTCTCTGGCCTAAGTTACGAATTTTTCTTTCATTTTTTCTTCTAGTTTTTTTTCTCAAAGGTCTGCTAATTCTCTCATAATTAGGTATGGCGCCACCCAAGTTGACAACAACTTAAGGGGGTAGCTCGAGGCAAACTCAAGGAATAACAGGTCGAAGTAAGCCCAGTGGTGAACCAACACTTAGAGACGAATGCTCAGATGATGAGCCTGAGGTTATGCCCGAGAGGAAGAATAGGGCTGTCGTTCCCTTTTGGAACAAGTAGGTCACTGTACCAGCTCCTACACCACCCAGTTCCTCCCAGTCTAACGAGGAGGGATCATCTACATCTGGGTTCGGTTATAGATCCGAGGATGAGGGTTCGAAGGCTGCTTCTAGAGATGCCTCACCTACTTCGCAGCCACAGTCTCACGGGGATGCTGCTTAGTCCTCCCAAGCACCTTCTAGATCCCAGACCCGTTAGAGATCGCAGCCGGGTGATGATTATAATGATGCCGCTAGGGCTCGAAAAATCAGAAGCAAGAGGCTTGAGGACCGTTTTGCTTTTGAGGGTGCTAGGGAACTGTATGAGTATAGCATTGAATTAAAATATGACGGCAACCAGCATGAAAACTGTACCATAAATGAAAAACGGTGAATCAGTTTCGAGGGGCTCGAGATATTACCCAAGTCCAGAGAGCTCATTCGCCATTATCAACTAGAGTTTATGCAGGAGATGCGTGGGGATTATTGTCCGATTTTGGTGCATGAGGTATATGCTGCATATGGGGCCGCGATAAAGAAAGTCAGAAAGAGGTGCCAGAAACTGCGGGAGTTAGAGCCGTTGAGTGAAGTTCAGATCAGAGGAGTGAGTGTTGATATATCTGCCCAGGCCATCAACAAATTATACTTTGATGATAAATACACCTCCCCGAGGCAGACAATTGAATTGGAAGACAAGTTGTTGAGACACAAGGAAAAGTCTGTCAGGGACTGCGTAGCCACAGTGGTAGGTCGTCCGAGAAAGAGGGCCGAGTGTACTAACTTGGCTAATCGGGTAGTGAAGAGATGGTTGACTTTGGAGGAAAAATTCTGGTGAAGGGTGGTGCAGTTGCGGCTTCTCCCCACTTAGGCTGATAATGCACTTACGGCTGACAAGCAGGTTGTTGTTGTTGTATTGATGTCTAGATATCCGATTGATTTTGGAGCATTGGCGAGTACCGAGATTCAGTTGAGGGCTTCCCAGCCCAATACTTCATTGATATATCCATGGCTGATTACAGAGCTCATTCGGAGGTCACGTGTGCACTTTATTCATGACATCGACCACGGGATTACAACTTCATCGACTTATTCTCTAGAGAAAAACAAGAAAGAGGCCATCGATAATGGCCAGGGAGAAGAGGATGGGTTCCCAGTGGCACTTGGAGGGGTGCCCATATCTCAAGAGTTGATTCATCCAGGGACCGCAGGTTACTCTACACAAGAGTTACCCGCCACTACTGACCCTATTACTGAGACTGTCCAGATGGCAAATTCTGAGACTCCAACTATTGGTACTATTGATGCTTCCGTTGAGACTCAGATTGCTGTTCCTGAGCTACAGACTTCGGCTCCTCAGCCTCTGAGACCAGCTTCATAGCCAGCGAATCCCGCTGCACAGCCCGAGGGTACAGCCAGAGTTGATCCTTATGCGTTCTCGATGGAGAAATTCAGAAAATTTGCAAAACAGGCGGCTACAGCGGATCAGCAATCGAAGATCATAGTGGCCCAGCTCGATGATTTTGTGAGACAGCGAGTGGGTGAGATTGTAGAGCTTGTGAGATCGACACTGTCAGCTCGACTAGATGGGTTTGAGATTAGATTGACAACATTGGAGATGTCCTGCCCGACCACTTCCACTGATGCTTTGAGGGCAGAGTTGGAGCAGCTTAAGGCTGACGCTTTGTTGTTGAAGGCTCGTGACCCGAGCCTACTAGCAACACCACTATCTGCTGTGGCAAAGATTAAGGAGGAGCTTCCAGTAGTGCAGTTAGGTGCGTGTACCGCAGCAGGTGGTCGAGGGAAGAGAAAGAGATTGGCTCTTGATGAAGATGAGGTGGTAGAGGATGTGAGAGAGAGTACCCGACCAAGGGGTTCGAGTCTAGAGGAGCAGCATATGGCAGAGGCAATTCAGAGATGTCTTGTGGAGAATCTCCCTTTTGGGACCACAGGAAACTTCGAGCAGGGCTCCAGTTGGCGTACCATTACCACCGCCCCTTCATATTCCAGTGCCAGTAGCTATTGGTACTACTATTGATGGTGCTACAGATGCTGCTGCAGATGCAGCCACTGATGCTACTGCTGGTACGGTTGCACCACTTGATGCCTAGTAGACCTATGAGTCGCGAGAGGAGCAGCGCGCCTATGCGCCACAGGTATTCCTACTCCCTTGTTTCCTTTTACTGCATTAGGGACATTGCAGACATTTTCAGTTGGGGGTGGGAGTATTTGATCTGTTCATATTGTATATAAGTGTTTAGGACCCCCTCGGCTTTTCTTTGCCATGGTTCTTTTCCTGAGGGGTTTATTTTTTGTTGAACCTAGAATGTTTAGGTCGTGTTTAGATAAAATAGAGTAATCTTGACGTATGTGGTGGTGGTTTGATTAACTTAGGGCTATCTTGTTTTGATTTAAGAAAAAAGTAATCCCCTCCAATTTTTCTGAAAACTTGGACTTGGTTGTTTAATTGACATGCATGCGTCTTTGTGTGACATTTAGATTATAGAGTTACCTTGTGTACGGAATTATAGCGGGGAGACTAGTGTGTTGAAAATTTGATGTCATGTGTTGTGAGGTTTTGCAGATATATTTTCTAGTTGTGTATGTAATCTAGAACTTGCCTGGTTAGTCGTGCTTGCATTCTGAAGATAAGTGAAGCTATGAAATGATTTTAGGCTTTGTTTGTGTTAGGAACCACTTATTAGCCTAAATATAAGCCTACCCGTAGATTAATATCCCTTGTTAGCCATTTTGAGCATTAAAACCTATTCTTTGACTAGCCGTAATAAGCCGATGCCCGTTCTGAATATCCTTCTCTTTGCATCCGGTCCCTCCTTGGCACTAAAATAATAAGATTGAGTCTAAAAGCCTAAGTTGGTGGTGATAGGTGGAATAAGGGGAACATGTTGCGTAAGCCTACAGTGGGGTAGAAGTGAATTGCCTAGTTAAAAGACATCGGTCTGTTAAGTGTAGAGAAAGAAAGAAAAAAACATAAAAATAAAAAGGGAAAGAAAAAAAATATAGAAGTAGAATAGCAATAAAACCACACCGAGGCAATGAAACGAAAAAAGGGAAGAAAACAAAAGCCGAAAAGGGTAAAAGAAAAGAATAAGATATGGTGTTCAAGGAGGGAGACTCACAGGTATCCAAATATCCATCCTGCCAGTCCCCGATCCTATATTACAACCCTGAAAAAGTCCTAGTGTGATCACAGTTGAACTGTTCATAGTCGAGGGCACTAAAAATAAGGGCAAGCTTATGGTATTTGCATGCTTAGCTAGAGAATTTCTTTGTGAGTGTGAGTTTTTCTCTTCTCCTTTGTCTTTTTTCCCATTCTGTGTGTACATATATGTTGGGACATTCTTTGGTCTTTGTGAGGGCATGAGAATTTGTTAAGTGACTGGTTTCCCGTAAGTCTTGATTCGTGTGCGCTATGGTTTCTGTGATAACTAGATGTCATAAATTGAAGCCTCATTATTAGTTGCAACGAGTCCTTGATTGGTTTTTGTCTTTATTGGGGGAGAGTCATTATGATACACATGATATGCCGGAAGTTAATTGCCACAACCACTGTAGACAGTTTTACTTTGTAATATCGAGGCATTAGTAGATTGGGTCTATTAGTTGACTTGTTTGAGGACAAGCAAAGACATTAAGTAAGGAGTGTTGATGTGCCGTGAACTTATGGCACATCTAATGCTTTTTTACTCTAAGTTGTACTTGTTTTCAAGTAAGTTTGTGCTAGTTTGATGTGTTTTGTGTGTTGTGCAGGTATTTCGAAGTTAGAATGCTCGGCAAGCAAAAAACAAGGAGATCAAGTGATCTGTACTGATATGCATTAAGGACGGACCGTCAACATGCTCAACGGTCCGTCGAGTTGCCTCATCGATCAACTTCCTGCAGTGTGAAAAAGTCATCAGACCGTCGACTTGCACCGTCGACATGATCGACGGTCTGTCGAAGTGCCTCGACGATGGAAGTCCGGCGAATTGACAAGTTGTCATCAGATCGTCATCATGTATGTCGACAAGTCGACGACCGTCGAAGCGCAACGACGACCCGTCAAACTGCAAGCCAAGCTGGAACAGGACTGGGATTGATCATTCCGAGTTTAACTTGTATAAATACCTGTTTAGGTTTTATTTTTCAGACATCTGGATTTTTAGACTTGTAGTAATTACTTTTGGGTTATTATTACTTTTGAAGATTTTCCAGAAAATACATTCGTTTAATTTCAAGTTTTATTCGTAAGTTCAATACAAAATTCAATTATGCAATCTTCAATCTTTTATTGTTTTCTTGTTGCAATGAGTAGCTAAACACCTTTACTAAGGTTGTGAACCCAAGGATGGGTGTTGTGTGATTAGGAATTGTGAATGATATACGCATAATGGATTGTTAGGATTTATTTGTTCTTCGTTTTCATCATATAGTTAGTGGTTGCAAACATTAGCTTTAGTTTATTTGGGAAAATAACTAAGGTTATGTAAGAACAAATAACAAAAACTCAAGGCTTTGAACCTTGTTTAATAAATTCACTTTGGAATAAGAGGATTTTACTTGGCATAATTAATCCTTCCTCATGCATACTTTCTTATCTTTGGAAAAAGCATAGAAAGAAATAATCTTTTCATATTGGGAAATGGTCTAAATTCACATAACAGTTAATTGTATCCATACAAACGATCCATTAGAAGTATATCAAGATCGAAACCCATGATCATGCACTTTATTTGACGGGACACAACTGTCACGACCCAACTCCGTAGGCCGCGACTAGTGTCCGTGCTGGACACCCAGACGTACCCGATAACCCAAATTAGCAAAATGACAGAATATTTCAAATATAAAAGTCACTTGACGTTAGTAATTAGCATAAAAGAACCGACACAGTACATGGAGGCCGATGAGGCTGTCACAGATCGTATCATACCCGAACATATACAGAACCCACACAAGTATGTCTACAGACCTCTACAGATCATAACATAATCATAAGACGGGATAGGGCCCCGTCATACCCCTGAATAGCATACATATATATAATAGCGGCAAACTGTACCAATATACAGGCTCTGAACAAAAGAGCGCTCCCAATATAGCAGAATAGATGTCCTAGGAAGGCGGTCAGCAAATATGTCTTCTGTACCTGCGCGGCATGAAAACGCAGCCCCCGAAGAAAGGGGTCAGTACGAAATATGTACTGAGTATGTAAAGCACAGAACGTAGTAAACAAAGTCATAATCAGAACAAAAGGTACAGAAAATGGACAGAATATCCAGATTAGCAAACTATTGATCATAAAGCATAAATAGTATTTGTTGAAAACATATGTCGTACCTGGTCCCAATACGGAACAAGATCATAACCGAAACAGGACTTACAGAGAAGTGAGTGTGACATCTGAAGTATCAAATGCATATTTTCAAAACATGAGGAGTGTGTTCAGAAACATACAGCATATCATATCCGGCCCCTGTCAAGGGCTCGACAAACAGAACGTGGCCACCCCCCGACGCTGGCGCCACCATACATACGGAACAGAGTAGGGGATAACCTCGTAACATAACATATCATATCAGATGGCCATATCAGATCATAGCATATCAGAATGTGTGTACATGGCACAGCATACTCCAAAACCCATGTACATATATACCTGCCCCGTCACATCGAGGCACGGCGAACAATGCAGTGGAATACGCTTGACAACATATCCTGGCCCGGGCTCTGTGTGGGAAACATTGAGGCATCCACGAATGGAGTAGTGAGAAACTAAATGCAATAAAAATATCATAGATTTCCAGAGACTCAATGAGGCATATCGAATGACAAATCAAATCGATGAAGTCGGACGGAATCATAGCAAGTGTATGTCATATGTCATAATGAGTTACGGAAGAATAATCCTCCTGAAATCTTTTTCATATTCCAAAATAGCTTACCAAACTCGAGGGAGTCAGCAAACGATTTTCCTTAGTAGTTGAAAGATAGTTAAAACATTTTATTTTATATTATTCGAAAATAAGGCAATAGTACAATAAGAGGGCAAAGCGGGAATAGTGGAGCTAAACGTAATACAAAATATCGTACCTTTACAGAGACTCGATATAGTATCCAGAATAAGTATCATTAGTAGTCGGAAAAGTAGTTAAGACGTTTCCTTAAAAATTGCTTGAAATCAAGTTACAAAGGACCATAAGGGTAAAATCGGAAATAGTGGGCCTGCCTCGGGACAAACAAGGCGGCGGGCTCAAATTACGTATATTAAGCTTATGGGGTCACCTACAGAGGTCTTAGGGGTATTCCATAACTTTCTAGGCAGTTTGGAGAAGTTTGCATAATTTTTCAGTAAGCCTGCTTAGAGGGTTCAATTCTATTGAACGAAAAAAGAGCATTTTCAATTGCGGATTCCAATGGGCAGAATGTCTTCCGAAGTTCAAATCCAATCCTAGTACACCTAGGACATGCCAAGAGAAGAATCGGGATAGCTTTACATACCTTTTACGCACTTTTCGCCTTTCCAAGTTCACTTCCCGTTTCGTCCAAAATCTGCAAATGGTCACATTTACCAAATGTTAACCATAAGGCTTTAGGCTTAAATCTCAAGTCAACACTTTTCTACAAAAATTTGGGCAGCATCTCCCCTATACACATAGCATCCCCGAGAATTTAACTCGGCCAAAACAATCAACAACAACCCAACAACAACATCAACAACAACAACAATCACTATAACCACAATATAACTTAACTAGCTATCTTTTCAACATAATGTCATAACCTTCATTTCAACTTCAATTTCCAAACTAATCTCAATGGTTTCACATTCATCATTAATCTAGATCATCACAATATAATTTGGAAATATTTCATATCATTTCTACGAAATATTCACAAGATATACAAAATATACAAACTTTCCACCAAAACATAATTCACCCAAAACTTCAAATCTTC
The DNA here is from genome assembly GCF_019175385.1 of Lycium barbarum. NCBI lineage: Eukaryota > Viridiplantae > Streptophyta > Magnoliopsida > Solanales > Solanaceae > Lycium > Lycium barbarum. The sequence goes on from NC_083342.1 coordinate 48,958,073, forward strand.
AACCTACATATTCATAACATATTTCCATCTTCCAATTTCATCAACCATAATCATAATTTACATCTTAACAACTTCATTTCCATAATATCACAAAATTATTCTAAGGTGACATAATCTTCTACATTCCAACTTCAACAAAAATTCATTCAACTTTCATTCCCAATATAATTTCCATCATAACCACAACTAGAATACAACATAAAATTCAACTCATATCATATATACAACAATATACACACACGGCTACATACACTATATTTCATACCCACTTTGAAATCTTCCATTTTTCCATACAATCAACTCATTCCCACATACTACAACACAAACAAGACTTCATAACACAAATAAAAGGGATGAATTCTTACCCTTTTTCCTAATCTTCTTCACTTGAATATATGATCAAATTGAGGAACCAAGTGCTCCTTCTTCCAAAACAACTACACCAAGTTGTAGAGGGACCTTGAATTAGTAGGAATTCAACAAGAAAATAATTTTAGAGGCAAGATTTTGGGGGTTGATTTTTCTATGGCCAAACCCGAAATTGGCTTGAGTTGTTGTTCTTGTCTTCTCCTTATGTTGTTTTCTTGAACCCTCTATAGGATAATGACTACTATATATTATTAGCACATGGAAAATTTAATTAGGACCATGGGTTTGGGCCATTGTTGGCCGGCCACCCCTTTGAGTTGGGCCCAAATTTTTCTTTTCATTTTTTTGGGCCAACTCGGTTGGTCCCGAGTTGGGCCTAGCCCACTGACCTTTCGACCTTAAAACGTCCATATCTCCTTGTATCGACGTCACCTTGGAACCCACGACCTATGGATGGAAAGCTAATTCAATTATCTACAACTTCTATTTCTTGGTATTTTCCAAATTCGAAACTTATAATACCGTTGTTTCCCCCCAAAGTCAGGTCACCCGAAACCGTTTTCTTAAAAATATTCGTTTGGAGGACTTCCACTTTGATTTGGCCCAAGGGTCCTTCTTGAGTTGTGTTTAACTTCACATATGTGATTCATATAATTTTTCACATGTCCCAAAAAAAAAATCTTGACGTGTGGGCCCCACCTCAACTTACAATTAATTCGACGTTCAAAAATACGGGATGTAACATCCTCCCTCCCTTTAGAACATTCGTCCTCGAATGTTAGATTAGGCTTATAGGGTCTGTAAGTACTTCGGGGAAGTTTCTCTTTATGGTCAGCACACATAATACACATTCATTAATGAATATAGCTAAGCAAAGCTTTTAAATTACCTGGAGGGATAGCGAACAACTGAGGATATTTCTTCTTCATCTTCCCAGGTCATCTCCTCCCTGTTATTATTCCGCCACAGCACCTTAACGGAAGCTACATCTTTGTTCCGTAATTTTCTTACTTGGCAATCCAGAACGGCTACAGGCTGCTCTTCGTACGATAGTTCCTCCGTCACTCGAATATTATTTGCTGGAAATATTCTAGGAGGATCGCCGACACATTTTCGGAGCATGGATACGTGAAATACCGGATGTACTTCTTCCAAATCAGATGGTAGGTCTAGCCCGTAAACGACATTCTCAATTCTTCGAACAATCTGATAAGGTCAGATATATCGCGGATTGAACTTACTCTTTTTACCGAATCACATTATGCCTTTCATAGGCGATACTTCAAAAATACCCAATCACTAACCTGGGATTCCAATGGTCGACGCCGTTTATAAGAATATGACTGTTGTCGACCCTAAGCTGCTAATTGTCTCTCTCGGATAAGTTTCACCTTATCAACTGCCTATTGGATCATATATGGGCCTATTAATTCTGTTTCGCCAATATCAAACTAGCCGATGGGTGACCTGCATTTTTTTGTCATACAAAGCCTCGTATTAAGCTAGAATGGTAGCGGTTATTATAAGCAAACTCGATCAACGGCAGATGATCATCTCGGCTACCTCCGAAATCAATAATACAGGCTCGCAACATATCTTCTAGCATTTGTATAGTGTGCTCGGCCTGTCCGTTACTCTAAGGATGGAATACTGTGCTTGGACTTACCTGAGCCCCTAATCCTTCCTGAAACGAATCTCCAGAAATTAGTCATAAACTGAGTATCTCTGTCAATGACAATAGATATAGGAGCTCCGTCGAGTCTCATTATTCCTTTAATACATATAGTCTGGCATAATCCCCAACTGAATAAGTGGTTCTGACGGGGAGAAAATGGGCTGATTTTTGTCAGTTTATCAACTATACCACATATGGAAATCATACTCTCGTGGAGCGCGAGGCAAACCCGTAATGAGATCCATACTAATTATTTCCCACTTCTAAGTCGGAATTTTCATTTCCTGAAACAGTCCACCCGGTTTCTGATACCCAATTTTAACTTGCTGACAATTTGGGCACTGGTCAACGGGTCTTACGATGTCGGGCACACATAATCTTCCTCGGTATAACAATACTCATCCGGTAAAACCTCGAGCTGGATCTTTTCCTTGTCAAAGGTTGTATCTCTGTACGATACTAGAATAGAATCCTCAAAGTGACGTTGTTTTACCTTTCCCATGATCGATGATTCAGTAACTTCTTTGGACAAAATTCCAATATCTTCAGAACCGACCAAACGGACTCTAAGGCTAGCTGACTAATGAGTTTTACAGACCAATTCTTTACTTCTGAATGTACGCCGATCAAGCCGTCCGTAGACTCACGACTAAGTGCGTCTGTCACAGCTTTAGCTTTTCTGGGGTGGCACAAAATATTAACATCATAATCCTTCAATAATTGAACCATCTTCTCTGCCGCGAATTCGGCTCCCTTTTTCTTAAAACGTATACTGGCAGCCCTTAGGATCCGTATAAATATCAACGCGCACCCCACGTAAGTAATACCGCCATATCTTTAAAGCATGAATCACCATAGCTAATTCCAGACCATGGGCGAAATAATCTTTCCTCGTGCGGTCTGAGCTGCCGAGGGACATAGGCCATAATCTGACCATTTCCAGACAACTACATATTTCAGTCGATGTCGAAGGCCTAGACCAGTCCTTTATCGCTTCAATCTTCTGTATGTCAGTTATTTTCGTTCATGCTTAATTTATTTTACTTTCATTCGCTCCCCCTCCTTGGGGTTATACTTACACCATATTCGAATCTTTTCCTTCTAACCTACAACTTGATTATCTTCGTACGAAACGTTAACAGAATCATAATTACATAGTACACAATCTTACTCGATAGTTGGCACTCAAGTGATATAATTAGGGTAGTTGCTTATCTCATAGTAACCACATACTTTCTTCATACCCATTCCTTATCTGTCGTCCTATTTTCTCGACAATCGAATTATTTGATATTCACATAATTCATCATTTCATGTCGTAAGTTTTTCTTTGCCCTGTACTATTCCATTTTAGTTTGCTTTCGCAATTAACTTCATGCTTTGCCCGTCGACTCTTTCAGAGGCTCCGCTTAATTACGTTTCTCACGGTTCACTTCTCCTGACATTTGGATCTTCCAATCTCAACCGGTAGCGAAATAAGTATCAATCTATTTCGTAACATTGGTACCACACCTTTCCCCTTTTCTCGTACATTCTCTCCAGTTAATGTTTTTCGTATATGACAACACTGGCTATTAGGGTTCACCAATCAATCGACATCATCATAAATGGGGGGGGGGGGGGGGGGGCTACACATACGCATATATATCACTGCCATTTCTTTTACAATACATCTTCAATCACTTGTTCGAATTTACTCTAATTTCAGGGTTGCGCTGCTTTTTCTTTCTTTTTAACAATCCAATCCGTCTCAGCTCGTGTGACCCCTATAAAATTTCTAGCCATTCCACATATCCTAATTCCATTTAGGTTACCCCGAATTTCCTATTCGTCTCTCATATCTATGTTGCGAAAATTTTGTACATTTCCCAGGGGGTCACCCATCCTAGAATTGCTCTGGCCCTGGCACGCTTAACCTTACAACTTTAATGCATTTAGGCACGTTAAGACCGGTATAATTACATTGATTGCCCCGCACAGCCTTTGTCACGTAATTTAAGGCAAATCGGGGTCTTAACAACTTTTCAAAACGTTCTCGTAGCGGGTCCCACCCCGACTTAGCGAGAATTCTTTTACTTTTCTGACTATATAGTTACCGTGTCGCCCCTTGTACGTCCTCAATATTTACCTCCATGTATATATATATTATTCTAGACGGCCCCCGAGTTGGAGTTTTTATTCCACAAATTCCATCTCCAATCAGTCGAGGAAAAAACTGATAAAATGTTACTGTAAGGCATCTTCCGACCACCAACAAAAGAAAACTAGAGTCCGACGAACTTCGCGGTATCTTTTAGTACTTAATTCACATAACTACCTCCATATTTTTATATATATATATTTGAGTCGTGAGCGAACCACTCAATTCCCGTCTGCTTGTCATACGCTTTGTATTCTTTCAATTAGAGGAAACTTGATCGTCGGACATTTTTGCCCTTCCGCATATTTTGCCCTTCACATGGGCTATGCTAAAACAAAATGGGGTTAGAACATATTTCTGGTCCCTCCAAATAAATTGTGAATTCGCTACTCGTATATGCTTTCTCGAGATAAAATTTTCCATATGAGGATAACGCTTCTTACGAATGACATGGAGGGTATGTCTTAAACTTTTAACCCAACATAAGAGATTTACCCTATCGGTATCGACTTTCAAGACATATTAAGAATTTATATCTTATTTTCCTGTTTATATTTCTGGAAAAATTTGGGCAGAGGTTCCTCTGTATTTCTTACTATCCTAAAACCTGTACACAGGAAATACCAACCATGCCTCACAGGGCCAACACATATACGTATATACATATCATATCATATCGCATCATAGCCACACGGGGCTAACAATTTCAAATAAAAGTACAAAGATCCCGAGGCTTACCTCACATGCCCAACTCAAACTGCACCTGTTACACTTTCCTGTTTACTTTCCCTTACGATTTTAAACTTTATGTTTCAATCGTACTTCAATACCTTACCCAGCATACGTCTTTCATACCATTGCTTACCTGTGTACTGTGTAGCTTCCAATATCATCAATCGCTGTCTTACGTCAATACCGTTCTCCAGCTGCAATCAAGGGTTAGTAAAAAAAAGGACTTCATTTCCTACAGCTGGCTCTATCGCACGATCTAAGATTCAAAGAAAGGTAACAACCTAAATGCCCTGTAGCCTCCTGTTTATAGATGTGGTGCACAACACACCGATAAACAAGACTCTACTAGACACGGTCTGTAGACATTCCGAGAACCAAACCGCTCTGATACCACTTTTGTCACGACCCAACTCCGTAGGCCGCGACTAGTGTCCGTGCTGGACACCCAGACGTACCCGATAACCCAAATTAGCAAAATGCCAGAATATTTCAAATATAAAAGTCACTTGACGTTAGTAATTAGCATAAAAGAACCGACACAGTACATGGAGGCCGATGAGGCTGTCACAGATCGTATCATACCCGAACATATACAGAACCCACACAAGTATGTCTACAGACCTCTACAGATCATAACAAAATCATAAGACGGGATAGGGCCCCGTCATACCCCTGAATAGCATACATATATATAATAGCGACAAACTGTACCAATATACAGGCTCTGAACAAAAGAGCGCTCCCAATATAGCAGAATAGATGTCCTAGGCAGGCGGTCAGCAAATCTGTCTTCTGTACCTGCGCGGCATGAAAATGCAGCCCCCGAAGAAAGGGGGTCAGTACGAAATATGTACTGAGTATGTAAAGCACAGAACGTAGTAAACAAAGTCATAATCAGAACAGAAGGTACAGAAAATGGACAGAATATCCAGATTAGCAAAATATTGATCATAAAGCATAAATAGTATTTGTTGAAAACATATGTCGTACCTGGTCCCAATACGGAACAAGATCATAACCGAAACAGGACCTACAAAGAAGTGAGTGTGACATCTGAAGTATCAAATGCATATTTTCAAAACATGAGGAGTGTGTTCAGAAACATACAGCATATCATAGCCGGCCCCTGTCAAGGGCTCGACAAACAGAACGTGGCCACCCCCCGACGCTGGTGCCACCATACATACAGAACAGAGTAGGGGATAACCTCGTAACATAACATATCATATCAGATGGCCATATCAGATCATAGCATATCAGAATGTGTGTACATGGCACAGCATACTCCAAAACCCATGTACATATATACCTGCCCCGTCACATCGAGGCACGGCGAACAATGCAGTGGAATACGCTTGACAACATATCCTGGCCCGGGCTCAGTGTGGGAAACATTGAGGCATCCACGAATGGAGTAGTGAGAAACTAAATGCAATAAAAATATCATAGATTTCCAGAGACTCAATGAGGCATATCGAATGACAAATCAAATCGATGAAGTCGGACGGAATCATAGCAAGTGTATGTCATATGTCATAATGAGTTACGGAAGAATAATCCTCCTGAAATCTTTTTCATATTCCAAAATAGCTTACCAAACTCGAGGGAGTCAGCAAACGATTTTCCTTAGTAGTTGAAAGGATAGTTAAAACATTTTATTTTATATTATTCGAAAATAAGGCAATAGTACAATAAGAGGGCAAAGCGGGAATAGTGGAGCTAAACGTAATACAAAATATCGTACCTTTACAGAGACTCGATATAGTATCCAGAATAAGTATCATTAGTAGTCGGAAAAGTAGTTAAGACGTTTCCTTAAAAATTGCTTGAAATCAAGTTACAAAGGACCATAAGGGTAAAATCGGAAATAGTGGGCCTGCCTCGGGACAAACAAGGCGGCGGGCTCAAATTACGTATATTAAGCTTATGGGGTCACCTACAGAGGTCTTAGGGGTATTCCATAACTTTCTAGGCAGTTTGGAGAAGTTTGCATAATTTTTCAGTAAGCCTGCTTAGAGGGTTCAATTCTATTGAACGAAAAAAGAGCATTTTCAATTGCGGATTCCAATGGGCAGAATGTCTTCCGAAGTTCAAATCCAATCCTAGTACACCTAGGACATGCCAAGAGAAGAATCGGGATAGCTTTACATACCTTTTACGCACTTTTCGCCTTTCCAAGTTCACTTCCCGTTTCGTCCAAAATCTGCAAATGGTCACATTTACCAAATGTTAACCATAAGGCTTTAGGCTTAAATCTCAAGTCAACACTTTTCTACAAAAATTTGGGCAGCATCTCCCCTATACACATAGCATCCCCGAGAATTTAACTCGGCCAAAACAATCAACAACAACCCAACAACAACATCAACAACAACAACAATCACTATAACCACAATATAACTTAACTAGCTATCTTTTCAACATAATGTCATAACCTTCATTTCAACTTCAATTTCCAAACTAATCTCAATGGTTTCACATTCATCATTAATCTAGATCATCACAATATAATTTGGAAATATTTCATATCATTTCTACGAAATATTCACAAGATATACAAAATATACAAACTTTCCACCAAAACATAATTCACCCAAAACTTCAAATCTTCAACCTACATATTCATAACATATTTCCATCTTCCAATTTCATCAACCATAATCATAATTTACATCTTAACAACTTCATTTCCATAATATCACAAAATTATTCTAAGGTGACATAATCTTCTACATTCCAACTTCAACAAAAATTCATTCAACTTTCATTCCCAATATAATTTCCATCATAACCACAACTAGAATACAACATAAAATTCAACTCATATCATATATACAACAATATACACACACGGCTACATACACTATATTTCATACCCACTTTGAAATCTTCCATTTTTCCATACAATCAACTCATTCCCACATACTACAACACAAACAAGACTTCATAACACAAATAAAAGGGATGAATTCTTACCCTTTTTCCTAATCTTCTTCACTTGAATATATGATCAAATTGAGGAACCAAGTGCTCCTTCTTCCAAAACAACTACACCAAGTTGTAGAGGGACCTTGAATTAGTAGGAATTCAACAAGAAAATAATTTTAGAGGCAAGATTTTGGGGGTTGACTTTTCTATGGCCAAACCCGAAATTGGCTTGAGTTGTTGTTCTTGTCTTCTCCTTATGTTGTTTTCTTGAACCCTCTATAGGATAATGACTACTATATATTATTAGCACATGGAAAATTTAATTAGGACCATGGGTTTGGGCCATTGTTGGCCGGCCACCCCTTTGAGTTGGGCCCAAATTTTTCTTTTCATTTTTTTGGGCCAACTCGGTTGGTCCCGAGTTGGGCCTAGCCCACTGACCTTTCGACCTTAAAACGTTCATATCTCCTTGTATCGACGTCACCTTGGAACCCACGACCTATGGATGGAAAGCTAATTCAATTATCTACAACTTCTATTTCTTGGTATTTTCCAAATTCGAAACTTATAATACCGTTTTTTCCCCCCAAAGTCAGGTCACCCGAAAACGTTTTCTTAAAAATATTCGTTTGGAGGACTTCCACTTTGATTTGGCCCAAGGGTCCTTCTTGAGTTGTGTTTAACTTCACATATGTGATTCATATAATTTGTCACATGTCCCAAAAAAAAAATCTTGACGTGTGGGCCCCACCTCAACTTACAATTAATCCGACGTTCAAAAATACGGGATGTAACAACAACCTTGGCTCTTTTTACCCGTATATTTACAACTTTAAATTCCTAGTCACTTTAAATTAGTCCACAAACCAAAACAACTTTAAAACCATTTTTCTGGAATACACCAGGGCCGCGAGAATAGTATAATACTTATTTAGTAAAATTTTCACACCATATTCTCTGTGGGATTCGACCCCTTCCTCGTTAGGTTGCTATATTTGACATCGTCCGCTTTACGCTATTAAAAGTGTAAATTTGAGCGTATCACACACCTATGCGCGAACTCTTCAATGGTAATGCTACCAAGGAAAATGCTCTTGAATTCATTCTTCGCCGCTTTATATCCACCATCCGTCACCCTTAGACGCATAGGCAACTTAGTGAATATGTGCCAAATACCATATCTGTGAACTGTGTTTTCAAACCCCACACTAGCACGTGCCTTAATGCTTTCACATTGGTCAGTCAAAATAGCCTTTTGAGCAACATTATTCATGGTTTTTTCCATTTGCTGAAAATAATCTTGTATTGTTCAGCGTCCTCACTTGTAAGAAGAGCACATCCCAAAAGAATAGACTCGCCGTGATGATTAATACCAACAAAAGAAGCAAATGGCATGTTATACATATTCACAAGACAAGTTGTATCGAAGCATATTGCGTCACCGAACTCCTCATATGCATATTTACAGTGTGAGTGAACCCATACGACGCTTTGAATCCTACCAGCACCATTCATATCCATGGAGTAGTAAAATTTACTATCCTTTGTCTGCATATCACTAAAGAACTGGCATAAAGTGTTTGCATCACCTCCTAGCATTTGCAACCTCCTTTGTTGTTCAATATAATTTCTACAGCCTTTTGGGGTACAACCCATATTTTCTGGCCCACCAGATTTAACCTCTAAAAGTCTCACGCTCTTGCAAGGTCTTAAGCCAGCTCTATCATTAGCTTCAAGAATCCTCTTCATAGATTTACCAATATATCTGTGTCCAGCCATCTGCTGCGACAGGCTAGAGTCCCATTTATGATTATGGTCTCTACACACCTTAGTGACCATCATTAACTCTTGCCTCGCATCCAATCCTCTTAGTGTGTTTTTGATTAGTTGGTTTTCTAGACTTGTCACAAACAAAAAAAAGCATAATTCTTAGAAAGAGTTCTTTTCAACACACAAAAGCCTCTCATTTTCGCATGCCTTTTATAGAAACAAAATATCGATTCAGCAGATTTGAAAAAACATACCTGTCATTGGACCTGCTAATATTTGCTTATCAGAGTACACTTCCCCCGATTCTCCACTATAAGCAGAAGTCTCTTCAGCTTGTCCATCCATATGCGTATCTTCCCCGCCATTGTGACTCCCAACTGAATCATTGAACTCATTATCTTCATTCATCAAGCTATTTTCCGACATTAACCCTAGAGACTCGTATAATGCAGTCCTAATATGATCATTGTTGAGGTTAATTTTTTTAAGTAAGAACACAAACTTAATTACAATAGATAGATTATATGGTGGCTGAGTTTGTGTGATGAGGCGAGGAGATCTATAGATCAAGTGAATAAATGGTGGGAAAATATAGAGTATAAAATACGTATATTGGGCAGAAAATTAATGTTTAATACACGTATAGGGAAGATAAAACATTAATAAGTACGTATAGGAAAAATAAAACATTAATAAGTACGTATAGTAAAAATAAATAAATAAAAATTTAAATCAACAAGTCAACCTCGATCAGTGCACTTTGCTGCGTGCTTAAGAAGCTTTGTTAAGCTTAACAGTCATTTTCTTAGTTAAGGGTTAACCACGTTTGGTTAATTAAGTTTTGCTATTAAGGCATATCTGTCATTTCACATTTTCTGCCCAAATTCTGCCCACGGTTTTCTGTCCAACTAGCATCGTCCTAATATTAATTACTCATTTCCAAATAATTTGTCAAGTCTATTAAGACTATACACCAATTAATATAAGTATTATGATAAAATATGTTCTTCATTTATTTATTCTTAAAGCACGTGCAACGTCAGCAATGGACAAGTAAAAGTAAATGGAGGGAGTAACTAGCATTAAACATATTCTACTTTTGAAATTATGAGTGCAACATTTAATATTCTGAAATGTTATAAATCTATATATAATATAAAGCTAGGCATAGACAATCCTATGTGGCACCTCTCTATGGCCTTCATTGACATTTATCTTTTTTCTCAATTTTTTGACATTTTCCTCTTCATTTCTCTATTTAATTAAATAAAATTAAAGGTTTCATCTCTCCACCCATAATAAAGATTCACTCACTATTTAATAGCTTTGAATTTGCCATCACTTGCCACTAATAATTACACCTATTCAAAATATTAAAATCATATAAAACAGTCAATTAAATAAAAAATCGTTATAAAAACCCAAAAGTCACACCACTTCAATATAATTTAAGGGTTGTCCGTGGAAAGCATGCAGTTGTTCGTCTCCCATTTCTATTTTGGGGTCAGGTATGTCCAATCTTCTGTAACTCTTCTTTGATTAGCTCTTATGTGAAGACAACTTCTTTGTTTTAGGTAAATTTCAACATTCTAAAATCAAAAGTGATGAAATTATCATATGAATATATGAATAGGCCAATTCCTAATGATGAAAGATCTGTAAAGATAGAGTTTAGTCTTAAAATCTTGACCAAATCAAGTGAATTGAGCACTTCCAACTACTCTACACTCACGGTGAGAAGATTTTGCTTTCTTTTCACGTTGAATTATTAACAAAATATTAACCTCTCATAAATCTGGTAGTTTAAGTTACCTTTGCTTTTAATTTGATTTTCTGTTTTGGATAACTTCTGTTTGTTTTTATTTTGTCAGTAGATCAAACATAGAACTAGTATTTAAAGGTAATGTTGTTTGTTGCTTTTTTTTTTTAAAAAAAAAAGGGAACTCAGTATTGAATACAGACAACAGTAGGTAACATGCTAAAAGAGTTACTATATGATGTTAATTTATAACTTTGAATTGTATGATTTGGACAGCGACAATTATGGATTAGCAATAATATTTCTAACATGATTTTTCTTTTCCTTTTTTTCACTTCTAACAGACTTTCTTTTCGCTCCTTGATCTTTTGCTTTGCATTTTATTTTTGGAGCTGGCAGTTCCGTCTAACTGATCTCTATGGATCTGAAAATGTACAATAGATTATTTATAACTCTAAGCTCTCCTTGATAGTACTCCATATTAACACAGTTACAATTCAAAAAAAATAATAATTAATGATGATGTTTTAGAAATGTAATCTTGCGACTAATCTCACTTCTTTTTTCCTCCAAACTAATTTAAATAATGCTGAAAGATTAGTGGGTTGACTAACAGTCAAGACTCTATTTGTTACTGATCTATTCCATTAATATGAAGTATTCTTCTATTCTTCTTGCGTGTGCAGATTGTAAGAAAACTCATGAATTTTGAAGAAACAAATCACCTTACCACAGGCTGGGCTGTCAACAGGGTTGTCAAATATGTGCAACATATTTCTTCTTAGTTGAGATGTGATGGATATTATTTTTTGTTCTCTTCTTTAATTCATTTTCAGGAGAGATTTTGTAGTAATATTACATTCCAATTTCCCTGGCACAATAATAGAAGTACATTACTCTGCTTTTCATATTTACCTGAATGGTTTTTCCTTTTCTATTTTAGTTTTTAATTTTCTTCTTATCATTAATTAGACTTTTATCCTCCCAGGATTGATGTCGATAATACCTTACTTAATGGATTCCTTTAGTTTTCTTATTAGGCATTACTATAGGAGTTATTAGCAATTACTATAAGAGTTATTGTCGGGTGACCTAATGTAATTTTCCTGAAAATTTTGGGGTTAAAAGAATATTAATGATATCAGAACTTGAAGGGAATGACCTGTTACTACCGTTTATTCAGTTTGAACTTTTAAGGCCTTATAGATTTTATTTCCATGTAAGATTGAAGTTGAAAATTTGTTTAGTTTCATTTTCTTCTGGTATCTCCATTGTGAAATTTTAATTTGTTGTGATAAGTCAAAAGATACTTTCGTTTTATGATTGTATTTTTTTTAGCAGATAAAGCGGTTATGCATTATGAGGCTTAACTAAGGTGCAGAAATCGATGTAAAAGTACAAATAAAATATAAAACACATAGAGAGTTAACAGTTGTGTTGAATTTTGTAGTACTAAAAGAAATTTAGATTACTTTTAAATATAGATTCTTTAGGATGATAGAAGAAACTAATAAGAATATTTAGTTAGTGGATCTCTATATTTAAATTAAAAGTGAGAGACATACATTAGCAATTCAAGTGTGTGGGTTAAGAAAACAAAGCAAGTAATTGTTTTCTTTCTCATGTTCAATGAAATATATGAAAAGTATTATCTCTTTTATAATGATTATAAAAAATAAATAAAAAGTCATTTTAGTGATGTCTTTTACAATCGCGCGAAGCACGGTAAAATTTTCTAGTTTTTCATATAAAGAGATAACTTGTATTCGCATGTCAAAACTTATTGAGTTCAATTGGATCTGTGGAATATGAACGAGGTCCACCTATGGGTTTTAATGGTATTATGACAGTTTAATTGCGTAGTAAATATTTGTTAATTAAACAGTTTGATCTATATATAATATAAAGCTAGGCATTAAGGAAGTGATGTGGCACTTCTCTACAGCCATCATTCCTATTTATCTTTTTTCTCATTTTTTTGAAAATTGCTCTAATTTTTATTTACTTAATTGTACAAAAAATAAATGTGTCAATTACTACTCCTCTATTCATTCTTATTCTTTAGTGTTTATACTTAAATGACTCAAAACTACTACTCCACTAATTTCTATGCTTTATTATAAAAGAAATTAAAAGTTTCAACATTTATTACTCACCTTAGTCTCCTTTATTTTTGGCATTTTTTTCCATTTTTCTACTTCATTCTATTAAACACATTATTACGGGAAAACAAAATCTGATCATCTTTCTTTCCTTAACATGTAGCTAGAGGCTATACGGTAGTACTTAATACCTTTTTCAGTTATCTTTTTGTCTTCTTTATTTGTTTTTTTTTTTCTCCTTTATTTGTTTTCAAATTTTTCACTTCCATAACTTATACCAATTAAACTTCTACTCTTAATAGCGTCATTAACTTAATGATTTTAAAGTTTACATATTCATAACCCCCAACTATTTAGTTTTCAAATTTAAGATACCTTATGGTATTCCTCAAATTTTCCCTATATAAATTTACATTTTTTTTTCATGAAACCACTATCCAATGTTATTATTTTCATTCCATATTAAAGTAGTAATATTCTCATAATATTATTGTAGTGTCAGATTTATGCTTTACCTTGACTCGATGAAGGAGGCTCTTGAATGGTGATCAGTTTGCGGGGAGGAGATGTAGTAAAGAGCTCAAAAAGTGTGCATTAATTATGTATTTCTTTTTTAGCTACTTCTTATTATTAAGGTCCTAAGAAGAGCGTGTGTTGTATTTTTTTCTTTCCATTTACTTTCTCGTGTGTTCTCTCTAGGAAACCTCTTTAGTTTAAGTTTTTATGAATTTTGAGTTTGACAAGTTTGTATATTCGTTTAGGCTCAAAATTATTTTTTTGTAACTTTGTCTTGAATCTGCTAACTATTAACGAAGGTTAAACAAATACTAATAATTGCTTAAAAGGAATATATATTAAATATTGAAATACGCCCTTCTTTAGGTGTTTCTTATGGTATAAAGAACCATTAACAACTTTCTTTAAATATTTGTTCATTTTTTTCTACTTTCAAAAAATTAGCAAAAGAATTGACAGAGTCCATATAACTTAATAAACTGAAATTCATCATTTATAAGAATATCAGCAATATCTTCAGATAAATTCTTGATCACAGTTGAGGTCAAGATGAAATGAACCGGCAACAATCCCAATCTACAAAGGGTAAATGAAAAATAATTCTAAATGTTCTTGCTGAAAAGAAATATATTATAAATTACCTAAAATGTAAGTTTTTTTCTTTTGTTTTTTCCAACTATTTGCTCTCTCTCTTTTTGGAGATGTAGTTTTCTTTATTTGTAAGACGAGCAACTGCAATATTGAAAAAGCAATAAATTTTGATGTCTTAGAGTAAGAAATAGAAATTTGTTAGCATGAAAATAATAATATTTTTTCTTAGTTTTTTAGAGTAACGGTAGGACAGAGGAAGGAAAAGAAATAAAAAAACGTAGAACAAAGTAATAAAGGAAGAGAAAACAAATTTTGTAATAGAGGTTAGAGACAAAATTAGCAAGAGGAATTTATTTATATGATGATGAAATATGAGAGAAAAACAAGGGCAATGAAAGGACAAAATATATCTAAAAAAATGAAATAGATACTTATCTTTTTTTCCTTCTATTTAGTCTCATCACTTTTCGTTTCCTTTTTCTTTTACTTCAGATTCATCGAAAAAAAAAATTGTTTAATGAAAGCAACAAAACAAAATCAAGTCCTTAAATATATGAATTCGAAATATATTAAATTAAGAAAATTGTGTATTACCTTATAATATATATATGAAAATTTTCTTAATAAATTTCATTTTAAAGAATAATTGACAATAAAAATGTAATAATTCATATAAGCTCCAATTCTACTAAAATGTCTATATTGTAATTTTATCATTTTTTTATTTTTATGGTTGAATTTTTTTGTTTGTTCTATCTCGATTAAATTTATAGAAGAATTATTTCTAAATTTACTCGGAGTTTCCTAACCGCGCGAAGCGCGGCAAGTTCCCTAATTTTATATAATATGTCACTTTCAAGACTTCATTATCAACGTTTGAGTATTTGAGCTGCAATAAATCTTGGTGACGGAGGTTTATTTTGTGATTAGTATTATTCATTTATTTATTCAATTAGTAGAGTGATGCTCCTACCTGATGGGACTTCTAGGAGATTCTACCTATCATGGGCCCTCATTGTCTTACAACAGTGTTGAGTTTAATCTCTTTTGTTATGTAAATAAGCAAACATGGCCAACAAAAGCAATAAGTTTCTTCTTGGCTATGAAATTTGATATGGGAAATGAGGCATGGGGTCATATCTTCCTCTTGTTGGTATTATAATAACCGAATTTGGCATCATGTTTTTGTTTGTTTGGGGAATTTTTAACACTAACCTCTTTAAACCAAATGTTAAATAAGAAGATGGTTGCTTTTGTCCAAAGAAAAAGGGATTATTAACGCGTTGGATTAGATTAATTACTAATTAACCCAATTTAATGGAATGACAATGTGGAGATGATTAATCATCTTTCAACGAATATAGAAAGACTGGACAATGTCATCATACTACGAAGATTTTGTATGGTGTAAGTCACCTGTCATTTGCTATGGTGATTTCCTTTTTCACGTAAATGGAAAAATTGAAAAATGAAAACAAGGTCCACAACTATACCTTTGTTACATTACTTCACTAGATAACCAAATTAATTACTTTAGGACATTATGGTGTGACATCACTTATATTGGGATAAGATCTTGCTTATAGATGTTAACTATGATGACTAACAACTAACAAGAATAAAACGAGATTAGATCTGTCACGCCACAAATCTGCAGAGGCGTAGCCAACACCCGATGTCATACTCGGTCAAAGCGAACCACTCTGAACCTGTAACTCTAGAGGGGTAACCCTCAATGTCACGACCCAGCCCCGTGGGCCGCGACTGGCACCCTACTTGGGTACCCAGAACAAATTACATATTCATTGCCAAATCCAAACTTATTTCAGAATTTCATAAAAGTCATATCAAACATAGTTTATATCAAAATATGTCTTAAGCGGTCGCACAAATCAAAATGTCATATCGAATCCAAACTGAGCGGCGGAATAGACATCGCCGGTCAAAAGTGCAAATATAAGCATAAGGGCCATTCAGGGCCATCAAAACAAACGGACCGCTTTAAGACCAGAAAATAAAATCAAACGAACATATATAGGACCCTCGCCCCACATATATGACTACAGGCCTCTACGAACTCAAAACAAAGACATATGGCGAGACAGGGCCCCGCCGTACCCAAATAGTCAAATGTACAGAATATACATAGCAAAAGGGAGTCTGTACCAAAAGTGGACTCCGAGTCAAGAAGGAGTACTCCGAAGTACCAAAGAGTGAAGCCTACACTGGAGGATCACCAATATCTGCACCTGCGGGCATGAAACGCAGCCCCCGGAGAAAAGGGGTCAGTACGAAATATGTACTGAGTATGTAAAGCACGGAGTACAGAAATATGGGCCAAAACCGAAAGCAAATCACATGACAAAGTGGAGTACAAATCAGTATGTCAAAATCCGTATCAAAATCATATACGTATACATAATGCAAACGAAATCATGCAAACGCTTAAGAACGTGGTCGCCACTCCGACGCTGGCACCATACATAGCATAACACCAGAAGGTTTCAAATCTCCGTACATCCCCGATCACAAACACAAACATAGGTGAGCGTATCGCATTACGAGCCATATCACAGCATAACTCCAAACGGAACCCGGCCCTATGGCGAAGCCTCGGGAACCGCAACACAGCATACGGCCGAATTATCATAAGGCGCACGAATCATAACCGGCCCGGGAACCGGTGAACGAAGTCATAATAGGGCACGAGCGGAGTCGTGAGCAAACAAATGCAATACATATTTCAAAATAGCCTTTCAAAACATAATGAGTTCATATATCCCTTCATAAACCAAAAATAGTCAAATCGTTAGTTGGCACGAATGTTCATTCCACAAAACGTTTTCAAAGTAGTGCATATAACTCAAAAGCGTAATTTAACATATCATAGTAATCGAAGCATATCTCATAGAGGAACGTTTCGAAATCAAAGGGGTCATATCAAACTTTATTCAAAAGGAGAGCCCGATAGGACAAACAGGGCGTCTCGGGGTTAGCGGGCCCACCTCGAGTCAAATTGAGGTGGCGAACATAGTTTACGAACATTTATAGGCCAAAAGGTCATACATAATCATTATCAAGTGACCTGATCACATTTTGATAGGTTTCGGGCGATTGGTGGCATTCTAGCCAAAATAGAGCCCTTAGGCTTCAATTGAATTGAATGAATAGTAACTTTTCTGTGGATCGGGTTTCGAGGAGCAGAAATGCTCCGGAGGTTCCAATATTCACCTAACATACTAAGACATGCCAAACGAAGAAGTGGGAAGCTTTACATACCTTACTGACGTCTTATGCTCTCCCAAAAGTCAAGTCCCGTTTCGTCCGAAATCTGCAAATGGTCAAAGTTACCAATTTGAGATTCTTAGGCTTAAAAAAATGCCATTAACTTCATTTTTGCCTACCGAAATTTCGGCAGCATTTCCCCTATAAATCTAACATCCCCGAGACTTAGCTCGGCTCAAAATACATCAACAACAACAGCCCACACATCATCAAACAACACAAATCATAATCAAATCACTCTAGCTTCAAAGTTCTACCTTATTACCTAAGTTGGCAACTTTTCATTCAAACTTCCAAAACTCCAAATCTATATCCACATTATTGTATTCATTCAATCATTCAAGATTATTCAATCACATCTCAAATAGGTTCCAAACCATATACAAACTTCCCAAAGTTCACTATTTTCCATACTTTACTCAAAACGTCAAAAATTTACGACGAACATTCTAACTTTCATTGTTTCATTCCGAATTCATTAACATCAACCATAAGTCATATTTAAAGTCTTTAGCATCAAAGATATACAATGATATACGCAAATATACAAAAGGTATACACTTTCCCGTAATGATCCGGAATCCTTTTCCAACGCCAATTCAATTCTTTAAACGTTCATTTACGACATAAAGGTCAGAACGACGCATTAAACAAACTAAACAAGATCAAATTCATATTCTTTCTCCCTCCTAGGGCTCACGGCCACAATGCATAATACACACACACTCACGGCTTCATCCACACATCAAGGTTACGGGATTCTAGTCTATTTTCAATCCTTAACACATTCACATCAATTCCATAACATTAAAGTGGAAGAATTCTCACCTTTTCTTGAAAACCCGACTTGCCGCAAACGTGGTTCTTGTGCCAAACAAATTGTACCCCGTTGAAGAGGGTCTTGAGCACTTCACAACTATGCAAAAATCAAGGTCTTTGGATCACAACACAAGCTAGCACAATTTTTCTTTCTCTCTATTTCTTGGTTAGGCCGAATGCCTATTTTGTGGTGTTCTTTGATTTTCTTTTGTTCTTGATAATTACTAAGTTAAGACTTGATATATATCCATAGTATTGGTCATGTGCACATCACATGACTTTAATAAAATGGGCTTGGACCTTGCTATGGCCGGCCACCTCCAAGCTTTGGGCCTCAATTTTGTTTTATATTTTTCTTGGCCCAATTCATTAAACGTCCCATTTTGTAGTTCCCGAAACTAATTTCCGAAATTTCAAATTTACCCTCGGCCTTCCCCGATGTCTTAACATCAATGATTCCATAACCAACCTAGTCATATTCACCAAAATCAAAATATTTCCTTATAACACACAAGTCGTAATTATTTCTCGATTTCCAATTATACGAGAACACGGGACATAACATTCTCCCCCCCTTAAGAACATTCGTCCCCGAATGTTAAATAAATCTTATGAAGGCTCACAAACATAACGGGAAAACCATTTTTTTTTTTTTTTTTTATAAATAGCACACATGGTCCATCCATTCATTAATACAACAAATACAAAAGTCTAGACTATAAGAGGCGTAGGGAATAAATGGGGGAATCTCTTCTTCATCTCATCCTCCGCCTCCCAAGTCATCTCTTCCCGGTTATTATTGCGCCACAGAACTTTGACAGAAGGCACCTCCTTAGTGCGCAATCTCCTTACCTGTCGATCCAGAATAGACACAGGCTGCTCGTCATAAGACAACTGCTCCGTTACCTGAAGGTCATCCACTGGGAATATCCTGGAAGGATCACCAATGCACTTCCGCAGCATAGACACATGAAATACCGGGTGTACAGCCTCCAAATCGGATGGTAAGTCTAGCTCGTAGGCGACTGCGCCTATTCTCCGAACAATCTGATACGGCCCAATATACCGCGGGCTCAACTTACCCTTCCTGCCAAATCTCATAACACCCTTCATGGGCGACACCTTCAGGAATACCCAGTCACCAATCTGGAACTCTAACGGTCGACGTCGTCTATCAGCATAAGCTTTCTGTCGACTCTGAGCAGCCAATAATCGTTCCCGAATAAGTTTCACCTTATCAACAGATTCCTGGATCACGTCTGGCCCAATTAACTTAGTCTCGCCCACGTCAAACCAGCCAATAGGAGATCTGTATCTCCTGCCATAAAGGGCCTCGTACGGAGCCATCTGAATGCTGGAGTGATAACTGTTATTGTAGGCAAACTCGATAAGCGGCAAATGATCATCCCAGCTGCCCCTGAAATCAATAACGCAGGCCCGCAACATATCCTCGAGCGTCTGAATAGTGCGCTCGGCCTGCCCGTCGGTCTGAGGATGAAAAGCTGTACTGAGGCTCACTTGAGTCCCTAATTCCTCCTGAAATGACCTCCAGAAATTAGCTGTAAACTGGGCACCTCGGTCAGTAATAATAGATACAGGGACCCCATGAAGTCTGACTATCTCTCTGATATATAATCTGGCATAGTCCTCAGCCGAATAAGTAGTCCGGACCGGAAGGAAATGGGCTGATTTCGTCAGCCTGTCCACAATAACCCAAATAGAGTCGTACCTGCGTAGAGTACGCGGCAACCCAACAATGAAGTCCATATTAATCATTTCCCATTTCCAGGATGGAATCTCCATCTCCTGTAACAATCCACCTGGCTTTTGATGCTCGATCTTAACTTGCTGGCAGTTCGGGCACTGACTAACAAACTCAGCAATATCTTTCTTCATGCCGTCCCACCAATACAAACACCTGAGATCTCGATACATCTTAGTGGAACCAGGATGAACAGAATACCGTGCATTATGTGCCTCGCCCATAATCTGCCGCCGTAAGCCCGCAACGTCCGGTACACAGAATCTGCCGTCGTACAATAATACTCCTTCAGGCGAGATTTCAAACTGAGTTTCTGCTTTATTAAGGGCCACATCTCTGTACTGAATCAAAAGAGGATCTTCAAACTGGCGCTGCTTAACCTCCTGGACAATAGATGACTTAGCAACTGGACGCACAGAAATCCCAGAATCTCCAAAACCCACCAAACGAACTCCGAGGCTGGCCAGCTGATGAATATCACGAACCAAATCTCTCTTATCAGATGGTACACCAGCCAGACTGCCTACGGACTTACGGCTAAGCGCATCAGCTACTACATTGGCTTTCCCCGGATGGTACAGAATATCAACGTCGTAATCCTTTAGTAGCTCAAGCCATCTCCGCTGCCGCAGATTTAGTTCCTTCTGCTTAAAAATATACTGGAGACTCTTATGGTCCGTATAGATATCAACATGGACCCCATATAAATAATGCCTCCAAAACTTCAAAGCATGAATCACCGCGGCCAACTCAAGATCATGAGTGGGATAGTTCTTCTCGTGCGGTCTGAGCTGCAGGGAAGCATAGGCTATAACTCGACCGTGCTGCATCAATACACAACCTATCCCAATACCAGAGGCGTCACAATAGACAACATACCCATCAGATCCCTCTGGAAGAGTCAAAACTGGTGCTGTAATCAATCTCTCTTTCAGCATCTGAAAGCTGCGCTCGCAGGCATCTGTCCACTGGAATTTTGCTGCTTTCTGGGTAAGCCTCGTCAGTGGTGCTGCAATAGAAGAAAAATCCTCCACGAACCTGCGATAATACCCGGCCAATCCAAGAAAACTGCGCACTTCTGTCGGAGTAGTAGGCCTGGGCCAAT
Source organism: Lycium barbarum (assembly GCF_019175385.1). Taxonomy (NCBI): domain Eukaryota; kingdom Viridiplantae; phylum Streptophyta; class Magnoliopsida; order Solanales; family Solanaceae; genus Lycium; species Lycium barbarum. The sequence continues at coordinate 48,979,626 of NC_083342.1, forward strand.
TCTGCACAGCCTCAATCTTCTGCGTATCGACCCGAATACCGTCTGCGCCAACAATATGGCCCAAGAATGCCACAGAAGTTAACCAGAATTCACATTTAGAGAATTTAGCATATAACTTCTGCTGACGGAGAATGCCAAGTATTGTACTCAAATGATCTGAATGCTCCTCGGCTGATCACGAGTAAATCAGAATGTCATCAATAAACACAATAACAAACATATCCAGAAAAGGCCGAAATACCCGGTTCATCAGATCCATAAATACCGCTGGAGCATTAGTCAGCCCGAAAGACATAACTCTGAACTCATAATGCCCGTACCGTGTCCAGAAAGCAGTCTTCGGGATATCTGACTCCCGTACTCGCACCTGATGGTAACCTGAGCGCAGATCTATCTTCGAAAAATATTTAGCACCCTGCAGCTGATCAAACAAGTCATCAATCCGGGGGAGGGGATATTTATTCTTTATAGTCACCTTATTTAGCTGTCGGTAGTCGATACACATCCGCAATGACCCATCTTTCTTTCTGACAAACAATACCGGCGCTCCCCAGGGTGATGTGCTGGGTCTGATAAAGCCCTTATCCAACAAATCTTTTAGCTGCTCCTTCAACTCTTTCAACTCAGCCGGTGCCATCCTGTACAGAGGAATAGATATATGGGCTGCGTATCCGGCATCAACTCTATAGTAAAATCAATCTCTCGCTCAGGCGGAAGGCCAGGAAGCTCGTCAGGAAAAACATCTGGAAACTCACTGACGACCGGAACAGACTGAAGGGTAGGTATCTCCGCTGCAGTATCGTGCACACGAACCAAATGATAGATATAACCCTTCTGGATCATCTTCTTAGCCTTGAGGTATGAAATAAACTTACCCCTCGGCGATGCTGTGGATCCGAACCACTCTATAACTGGTTCCCCTGGAAACTGAAAACGGACTACCTTTTTCTGGCAGTTAACATTAGCATAACAAGAAGACAACCAGTCCATACCCATAATGACGTCAAACTCAAGCATGTCTAACTCTATCAGATCAGCCCTAGTGCAATGATCATAAATAGTCACAGAACAATCCCTATAGATCTGTCTCGCTATAACAAAATCCCCAACTGGCGTAGCTACCTCAAATGGCTCTATAGGCTCAGACACTATCCCAATTTTACTAGCAACGAGCGGGGAAATATATGATAAAGTAGAACCAGGGTCAATCAATGCATATACAGATCTGGAGAAAACCAGTAATGTACCTGTGACGACGTTTGGCGAAGCCTCCTGATCCTGGCGGCTGGCCAAAGCACATATGCGGTTCGAGGGACCGCTAGAACCTGAAACGCCACCGCGGCCTCGACCGCGTCCCGCCGGTGTCGGCGCACCTCGCCCTGCAGGGCGTGCAACAGATGGAGCAGATGATGAACCGGCGGCCGACCCTGTCGGCTGAGCCACACTACCAGAACCGCTGGCCAACGGACAATATCTCATAAAATGGCCCTGACCACCACACGAAAAACAAGCTCCAGTGGCTCGATAGCACTCCCCAGGATGAGACTTCCCGCAATGAGAACAACGGGGCCTGGGTGGTCTGGCCTGGCTGGGGCCTCTGGATACCTGTGAACCTGTCACTCTGGAGCTCTGACCGGCCCCAGACGGTCCCGCACTATCAAATCTCCGGCTGCCTGACTGAGTACTCTGGCCGGACGGAGGTAGCTGTCTGCCTGACTGCTGCTGCTGAGGCTATCCGCCTCGAGAATCCCCGGAATAACCTGCGGACCTAGCCCTCTTGGGCGGCCTCCTGTCCCGGTCTCTACCAGAATGATCAGACCTGTGACGGTCCTCCATACCCATCGCATAGGCCTGAAGTCGGGCAATGTCCATATCTGTCTGCAATGACACTGCCATACAACCGTCGATCAAATACCGATCCAATCCCATAACATATCTGTGCATCCGATCGGACATATCTGCTACCACGGCCGGTGCATATCGGGCCAGAGAATCAAACTCAAGATTATACTCGCGAACACTCTGACCCCTCTGCTGCAAATGTAAGAATCGATCAGCCCGCGCCCGCCGTAACTCTGGGGGCAGAAAGTGGCGGGTGAAAGCAGTCACAAACTGATCCCAAGTGGCTGGAGGGGCACCCTCTCCCCTAGACAGCTCCCAAGTCTCGTACCAATGAGTGGCAACATCTCGAAGTCTGTGCGAAGCCAGCTCGACCGACTCGGTCTCTGAAGCCCTGACCAAGTCCAGTGAGCGTCGCATTCCCCGAATAAAGTCATAGGGGTCCTCGTCGGGCTTAGACCCGAAAAACTCTGGAGGGCCACATAATAGAAACTCCCGAACTCTCAGGCTGTCCCGCCTGCCATTGTCCCTCCGCCCGCGTCTGCGAGCCTGACCTGCTACTAGTGTTGTCAACAACTGTACAGCCTCCCTCAGGGTCCTATCCTCCGCCCCTGGCTGAGGAGCTGGAGTCTCAGGAGCGGGTACACGGACCTCTGGAGCTGCTGAAGGTCCTGCTCCAGGCTGTACTAGTGGGGGTGTAGCAGACCCCTCAGAACGAGGCACAACCTCGGGCAAATCATAGACACGAGCCCGTGTAGCGCGCTGTGCCTGACTAGTCTCTCCCATCCTCGCTTTTCCCTTCTGGGCTCCCGTTGCCTTCTTCGGAGGCATCACTGCAAACACAATAGCGAGTCAGATCAAAATCACCCTAACAGCACAGCTCTATCGCACGATCTAAGATTCCAAAGAAAGTAACATCCTAAATGCCCTGTAGCTTCCTGTTTATAGATGCGGTGCACAACACATCGATAAACAAGACTCTACGAGACACGGCCTGTAGACATTCCGAGGACAGACTGCTCTGATACCACTTTTGTCACGACCCAGCCCCGTGGGCCGCGACTGGCACCCTACTTGGGTACCCAGACCAAATTACATATTCATTGCCAAATCCAAACTTATTTCAGAATTTCATAAAAGTCATATCAAACATAGTTTATATCAAAATATGTCTTAAGCGGTCGCACAAATCAAAATGTCATATCGAATCCAAACTGAGCGGCGGAATAGACATCGTCGGTCAAAAGTGCAAATATAAGCATAAGGGCCATTCAGGGCCATCAAAATAAACGGACCGCTTTAAGACCAGAAAACAAAATCAAACGAACATATATAGGACCCTCGCCCCACATATATGACTACAGGCCTCTACGAACTCAAAACAAAGACATATGGCGAGACAGGGCCCCGCCGTACCCAAATAGTCAAATGTACAGAATATACATAGCAAAAGGGAGTCTGTACCAAAAGTGGACTCCGAGTCAAGAAGGAGTACTCCGAAGTACCAAAGAGTGAAGCCTACAGTGGAGGATCACCAATATCTGCACCTGCGGGCATGAAACGCAGCCCCCGGAGAAAAGGGGTCAGTACGAAATATGTACTGAGTATGTAAAGCACGAAGTACAGAAATATGGGCCAAAACCGAAAGCAAATCACATGACAAAGTGGAGTACAAATCAGTATGTCAAAATCCGTATCAAAATCATATACGTATACATAATGCAAACGAAATCATGCAAACGCTTAAGAACGTGGTCGCCACTCCGACGCTGGCACCACACACAGCATAACACCAGAAGGTTTCAAATCTCCGTACATCCCCGATCACAAACACAAACATAGGTGAGCGTATCGCATCACGAGCCATATCACAGCATAACTACAAATGGAACCCGGCCCTATGGCGAAGCCTCGGGAATCGCAACACAGCATACGGCCGAATTATCATAAGGCGCACGAATCATAACCAGCCCGGGAACTGGTGAACGAAGTCATAATAGGGCACGAGCGGAGTCGTGAGCAAACAAATGCAATACATATTTCAAAATAGCCTTTCAAAACATAATGAGTTCATATATCCCTTCATAAACCAAAAATAGTCAAATCGTTAGTTGGCACGAATGTTCATTCCACAAAACGTTTTCAAAGTAGTGCATATAACTCAAAAGCGTAATTTAACATATCATAGTAATCGAAGCATATCTCATAGAGGAACGTTTCGAAATCAAAGGGGTCATATCAAACTTTATTCAAAAGGAGAGCCCGATAGGACAAACAGGGCGTCTCGGGGTTAGCGGGCCCACCTCGAGTCAAATTGAGGTGGCGAACATAGTTTACGAACATTTATCGGCCAAAAGGTCATACATAATCATTATCAAGTGACCCGATCACATTCTGATAGGTTTCGGGCGATTGGTGGCATTCTAGCCAAAATAAAGCCCTTAGGCTTCAATTGAATTGAATGAATAGTAACTTTTCTGTGGATCGGGTTTCGAGGAGCAGAAATGCTCCGGAGGTTCCAATATTCACCTAACATACTAAGACATGCCAAACGAAGAAGTGGGAAGCTTTACATACCTTACTGACGTCTTATGCTCTCCCAAAAGTCAAGTCCCGTTTCGTCCGAAATCTGCAAATGGTCAAAGTTACCAATTTGAGATTCTTAGGCTTAAAAAAATGCCATTAACTTTTTTGCCTACCGAAATTTCGGCAGCATTTCCCCAATAAATCTAACATCCCCGAGACTTAGCTCGGCTCAAAATACATCAACAACAACAGCCCACACATCATCAAACAACACAAATCATAATCAAATCACTCTAGCTTCAAAGTTCTACCTTATTACCTAAGTTGGCAACTTTTCATTCAAACTTCCAAAACTCCAAATCTATATCCACATTATTGTATTCATTCAATCATTCAAGATTATTCAATCACATCTCAAATAGGTTCCAAACCATATACAAACTTCCCAAAGTTCACTACTTTCCATACTTTACTCAAAACGTCAAAAATTTACGACGAACATTCTAACTTTCATTGTTTCATTCCGAATTCATTAACATCAACCATAAGTCATATTTAAAGTCTTTAGCATCAAAGATATACAATGATATACGCAAATATACAAAAGGTATACACTTTCCCGTAATGATCCGGAATCCTTTTCCAACGCCAATTCAATTCTTTAAACGTTCATTTATGACATAAAGGTCACAACGATGCATTAAACAAACTAAACAAGATCAAATTCATATTCTTTCTCCCTCCTAGGGCTCACGGCCACAATTCATAATACACACACACTCACGGCTTCATCCACACATCAAGGTTACGGGATTCTCGTCTATTTTCAATCCTTAACACATTCACATCAATTCCATAACATTAAAGTGGAAGAATTCTCACCTTTTCTTGAAAACCCGACTTGCCGCAAACGTGGTTCTTGTGCCAAACAAATTGTACCCCGTTGAAGAGGGTCTTGAGCACTTCACAACTGTGCAAAAATCAAGGTCTTTGGATCACAACACAAGCTAGCACAATTTTTCTTTCTCTCTATTTCTTGGTTCGGCCGAATGCCTATTTTGTGGTGTTCTTTGATTTTCTTTTGTTCTTGATAATTACTAAGTTAAGACTTGATATATATCCATAGTATTGGTCATGTGCACATCACATGACTTTAATAAAATGGGCTTGGACCTTGCTATGGCCGGCCACCTCCAAGCTTTGGGCCTCAATTTTGTTTTATATTTTTCTTTGCCCAATTCATTAAACGTCCCGTTTTGTAGTTCCCGAAACTAATTTCCGAAATTCTAAATTTACCCTCGGCCTTCCCCGATGTCTTAACATCAATGATTCCATAACCAACCTAGTCATATTCACCAAAATCAAAATATTTCCTTATAACACACAAGTCGTAATTATTTCTCGATTTCCAATTATACGAGAACACGGGACATAACACTCAACTTGGGCTGACAAGGCCTACCTACAAACAGACAAAACCAGCAAGGCCGACAAGGCCACATTCCGTAACATAAATAAAGACTGGCTATTACATCTGAAAGGGCACACACACTTAAAACACACACACACACACACACACACACACACACACACACACACATATATATATATATATATATATATATATATATATATATAAAACTGAGCGAGCCGACAAGGCTGGTATGAACCTACACATCCAACAGTAGCAAAATAGAGATATACAAAAGGCCAACAAGGCCACAATACTGACATACTATATACAGGACTCATCCACAAGCCTCTAAGGAAAGCATAACTGTATCTTGGTCAAGACAGGACCCCGGCCTACCCATCATATCTATATACCCAAAAACAAGACTCCAGAACTAGACCTGGCAACTCAGGATGTGTGGAACTCACCAATAAACTGATATCTGGTCCCGCTACTGGGGAGGTCTATTTATTTGTCCGTTAGCACCTGCATGCATGAATGCAGCGCCCCCGTCAAAAGAGACGTCAGTAAAAAATAATATTCGGAGTATGTAAGGCAATAGAATAACTGAAACTAAAAGCATAATAATATGGAGGCTAATGAATGCCCTGAAATAATCACCTGGTCTATCACATGTCAATGCAACAGTATAATAACAACATATATCTCACTTACCAAGTGGCCAGGAAACTTTAAAATCTCACTGACCGTAAGTCTAGGCAATAATGTCTCACTGACCCGTCGACCAGGATAATAATGTCTCACTGACCAAGCGGCCAGGTAATACTGTGTGTAACGACCCGTTTGGTCATTTTAGTGGTTTTGACCCATTTACCCCGTTGACCCTTCCCCGAGCCCTATTAGTAAGATTTTGACCTGTGGAGATGGCCGAGTTTTATGATGACTTATGTGAAATAGAGCCTTAAAGTGAAAAAAGGCTGACCGATAGTTGACTTTTGGGTAAACAGATCTTTTTCAAAGATGTCGATTCTGAGAGGTCCGGATGGTCAATTATGACTTGTTGGGATGCTCAGTTTGGTTTTTGAGGCACTCAGGAGCGTTTTGGGTTATTGGTTGGAAAGTTGGTCTTTGACCATTAGGCGTCGACCCGGTCAAATAGACCTACGTTGGGAATTTTGAGACCTCGAATGAGTCCGTAGCGCATTTTTATGTTTGGTTGCAGCTCTGGTTTGTATCTTGGAGGTCTCGGATGATTATCGGGTTGTGGGAATAAGTTGGTGAAAAACCAGCATTTTCTGGTGCCTGATGACTGTTGTGACGGCACTTCGTGCGCTGTAGCGAACCCGCCTCGGCGGCGCCTGGTCCGCTATGCCGTGTTGGAGTGGATTCGTAGTAATCCGCTACAGCGGACAGGGCTCTGCTGTAGTGGATAGGCTGTGGTGAAGGGTGAGCTGCAGGAGCGATCCCGCTATAGTGGACCCTCTACCACTGCGGCGAGTGACGTAGACCAGAATCCTATTTAATGCTAAGTAAAATCCTTCATTTCCGATTCCCATAGTTATTGTTTCTAAGTGTCTTTAAGGCGAATTGAAGAGGTTCTAAGTAGATTTATCTTGAGGGTAAGTTCTCTAACATTGATTTCATTCGTTTACCTTTCTTAAGCATGAATCCATGATAGAAAATCTATAGAAACTTAAGGAAGAAGATGGGTTTTGACACTTACTTTATTATTTGATATTTAGTCTTTCAATAAGAGATTTGTTGATAGATTTGACTAATCTAAGCATGGAATTTGATGAATTAGTGACCAATAGGCTTGAATCTTCTATTATAGTTGATGAATTGAAAGATTGAAAGTTAGGGTTTACACCCAAATTAGGGGTTTTGACTTGAATGATGAAATTGACCTATTCTTGAGTTAATTTAGCAATTGAGGAGTAGAATTGAAATTATAGAACATTAGGTTACCAATTCCACCTTTGAAATACCCGTTTTACCCTTGTAGGCTAGTTTTCCCCTTTTTTCATAGTTGTTTTTTATTCAAATGATAGTATAGCCATATGGGTATCGTTGTTCCTTATTTCTAACTTAGAATTCGATAATGGATAGACTTTGAGTACTTGGAGGCTCTCTGGAAAGGCAAGGCAAAGGCTTGATTGTTTGTGGCTCCACCTTGACAGCCAGGTAGGTCACGACTTACCTTCTGGTTAGATTCGGTAAGCCAAACGTATGTAGAGTTAGTGATTGTCGGAGAAAGCATGTTACACCTTCGGGTATGAAGTAGGGATGGATTACTTAGGTTTGGTATTGTTGATTGATTTGCGGGCTTGTCGCCTCTTTGTGATTAATTGGCTCATCGCCATGTGTGTGATGTTGGACTTGTACTTAATTGTCATATTGTGATTATGATATGATTTTCTCTCTCTTATCTTGACTTTATCATTGATAGAGGAAAGGACTTGACTTGATATTGATATTGTTATGTGTGTCCATGAGGGGCCCGATTTGGATTGATATGATACAATTGCTATTGTTATTTTGCATTGCATTCATCCTCATTTCCATGTTACATTGATATTACCTGTGATTGGTGTTAATAATGATAAGTGAGAAGGAAACATCCGTGATTCTTGGAACATATTTGATAGCGTAGCCATCTCTGGGCTATGTGCAGAATAGCTAGCGGTGTGGTTGGTGTTGTGGAGTTATATCTAGGCTGTATGCGGAGTGACTGGTACATGGACTTTGCGGGTCCACCATCGGTCATGATTCTCGAGAAGTAGAGGTATTTCGTCGGTAGCATATGTGTACGGAGACTACATTTGGCCAGTGCATTGCATATCATCACATTTCACTTGCATTGCATTTCTTATCATTGTATGGTACATTTCCTCTTGATTCCTTTGTTGATGATTCATTTGAGTTACTGCGTAAGGTGTTTACTTAGAAACTTGATGGAGTCGAGGATTGAAGACTTTCACCTAGGTTGTGACTTGATACTACTATACTTGAGTTATTGTTCTTTGACCGTGTTCTGTTTGTACCTGATTGTGAGCATGTCTATTCTTCAGTTTCTTCCTTTATATATGTTAGCTAAATGTTGTCGGCCTATGATACCTACCAGTACATAGTGTTTTTACTAATACTACCTTACTGCATTCTTTTCTGAGTGCAGAGTACGTGTCAGGATCTACCTCCAGTCCTCGTGACTGATTCCCGAGGCCATGCTTGCGAGTATCTAGGGTGAGCATCTGGTGAGCCGCTGCCCGGAGACTCATCTATCCTGTCTTTATGTTCTTCCATTCAGACAGCTGTTTATTTGATTTTCAAACTTGTATATTTAGACCTTTACGTAGTTGCTCTTATACGAGTCATACCAATTCCTTGGGGATTATATTTGTATTTCTGCACTTATGTTATTTATGATTTAGACTTCTATTTAATCTGTTCTATTTACTTTATTATTGTTGGATTAATGATTAAGGGAATGGGTTCGCCTACCAAGGTGGAACATGGTAGGTGCCCGCACGACTAGTGATTTGGATCGTGACACGGTCTCATTGACCTAGCGGCCAGACTAAAGAAAATATATGTATATCATGTATATGCGGAAAGGTAATAAGGCTATAACATGTCTCCTTTATATCTATATAGGATCAAGGACATAGGGAGGGGCTATGGGCCCTCAGGAGGTATAATATGACACTCAAAAGCTATACAACAATGGGACAAGCTCTACTAGACAAATCTCTAATCGAAGGTTGGTTACATTCCTACTATTTATGGAATCATGCCAAAGAAAGAAAGAACAGTCTTTACATACCTCAAGTTTCCAATACGATCCAACAACGAACTCATCATAGTTAGTACGGCAATCCTATGATAAAAGAATGCATATCGAACTTAGACGACACTAGTAAATCACGTATATCAGACGATAGCTCAATTCGTAAAATGAAACGGGCAGCATTTCCCCTATTCTATAACACTACAACTCAATCAACAGCCAATAACAACAACAACAACAACAACAATAACCTCATTGAAGTCTTTCTAAACTCAAACTATCAATATACAAGAGTATACACCAAGGCAGCCCAATATATGCTTCATATACGATACTTCTACTCTTCTTCTCTTCATGTTTATGTAGAAACCCATAACAACACAATCAATACATCAACTACTATCCATTTACAAGAGAGTTCCATTAATAACACATCAAAAACATGACCCAAAACAGCCCATAACTCAACACAATTTCTAGCACAAGTTTGAGCTTTCCCTCTACAAAAATCCATCTCTAACTAGTTGATTAAAGTCTAACAAACTTAGTAACTTGAGGATATAATGAATTCTTACCTCGAGATCTCAAGAACTCTCTGATTCCAAGATTACTTCACTATGAAGTATCCTCCAAATCCACCACAAGAAGAGAAACTAGAATCCGACAAGTAATTCGAGACTTTCGACACTTGAATCATAGTCTTGATCCTTGAGTTACCTTGGGTTCACCTAGTATATGTTGGAGAGGGTTTTTGAGAGTGTCTAGGATCTGTTGATGGAAATAAATGAGATAAAATGAGGTAGGATCGAATTTATACACTTATAAAACATTCCACCGCCTCTATTACACGGCTAATTATATGCCCCATATAATTTTATACGGTCAGTATAATGGACCCTATAATGGTCACAAAATACTCCCCCCACTTTTACAATTATGCGGCGGGGGTTGAGCCATTCTACGGGCCGTATAAATTTATACGGTCCGTAAAAATACCCTCCAACTCAACTTTCGTCGAAATGTATTCTCATCGATTCGTTAAACCTCTAATCATTTCAACACCTACTAAACATGAACTTAAACCCTTGTATACTCAAGATATAAATGTCTAAACCCTTATAACCTTGAAGATAATCCCACTCTCCAAGTCGATGATGACTAACTCACTGCGAAACTTAACGTACGAAAGTACGAGGTGTAACATCCTTCCCCCCTCAGAAACATTCATACTAGAATGTTAATATCTTAGAGGTCTATAGCAATTTCAACATAGTCTCCTCTGTAATAGTATGACTACCAACCTACCACACATCCCAACACAACACAATGTCACACAGGGCTATAACAATCAATAATAACAATGGCCCCACACGACCAATAGAATAACTTTTAACATCGTACTCACTTGAAGATTCTGGTGTCTCGGCCTGAACCTGCTCTGAGATCGAAAATAAATTGGGGTATCTAGATTTCATATTTTTCTAGGCTTCCCAAGTCATCTCCTCAATGTTTTTATTCCTCCAGAGTACCTTTACTGAGGCTACGTCTTTGGTCCGTAACCTACGAACCTGGCGGTCTAGAATAGCAAGATGAATTTCCTCATGTGTTAACTGCTCTGTAATGTGGACATCGTCTACTGGTACGACCCAAGAGGGATCTCCAATACACTTATGAAGCATGGATACATGGAAAATCGGATGCACTAAATCTATGTCTGAAGGAAAGTCTAACTTGTAGGCAACCTCTCCTACTCTACGAATAATCTTACAAGGTCCGATGTATCTAGGGATTAGCTTTCCCTTCTTACCGAACCTCATAATGCCTTTCATCGGCGATACCTTCAAGAATGCCCAGTCGTCAACCTAAAACTATAAGTCTCGCCATCAATTATCTACATAACACTTCTGCTGACTCTGAGCTGCTAATAATCTCTCCTGAATGAGCCTAACTTTCTCAACCACCTGTTGGACTAAGTCAGGTCCTAATAACCTGAATTATCCGGCCTCAAACCATCCATTGGGGGATATACACTTCCACTCCTACATGGACTCATATGGAGCCATCTGAATGCTAGAAAGGTAGCAGTTATTGCACGCGAACTCAATAAGCAGCAAATGATAATCGCAGCTACCTCTGAGGCAGGATCAAATTTATACACTTTAAAAATACACCACCGCCTCCATTATACAGTCCGTATAATGAACCGTATAATTATCACAGAATACTACCCCCACTGTTACCATTATACGGTGGGGTTAAGCCATTCTATGGGCCGTCTAAATTTATTCGGTCCGTAAAAGTACCCTCCAAGCTCAATTTTCGTCGAAACGTATTCTTATCGATTCGTTAAACCTCTAATCCTTCCAACACCAACTAAATATGAACTTAAACCTTGTATACTCAAGATAGATATGTCTAAACCTGTATAGCCTCAAAGATTGTCCCGCTCTCTAAGTCTGTGACGACTAACTCACGGTGAAACTCTACGTACGAATGTACGAAGTGTAACCAAATCCTCAAAGCTAAAGCATAAGCAAGATCTACAAGTAAATGGTATGCATATGACAATTTGTATTTAACTTTGGAGCAACATATGTAAAAATATTGAAATTAAAGGAATTGGGATCATATATAGGACAAACCTTTTTTCATAAACTCAAAACTAAAGCAGATTTATACATTCTTCTTTCTGTTTCATTTCAACAGATGTTATGGTTGTTGTCGTTATCACTACTGTTATTATTGTTGGGTGTATTTGGTATGGAGGAAAATATTTTTCAAAAATGTATTTCAATATTTTATATTTGGTTAGTAAAAAAGTTTTAAAATATTTTCTTTAGGAAAATAAATGTAACAACCCGACTGGTCATATTGAGTTTTAGAAACACTTTTTTCTAAATAAGACTTATTTTAGGTTCATTTGATGATTTATGGGCTGCAATTATTGGTGTCACGGGTGTTACACCCCGGAAAATTTCGTGTTACCAAAACTGTAGATGGCTTAGTATGAGCTCAAGGGAGAGTAAAGTTATACAAGGACTATGGATAAAGATTATATTATATGAGTATAAGAATAACATATAGATAACATTTGGAGACCGCGTGGAGTAAATCAGTTAACACGTTACTTGACGAATAACCCTCGTAACCGTAAGTTAAGATGGGGCCCACATGTCAGGATTTTATAAAGGACATATGAAAAGTGATATGAGTATTACATAGGAAGTTGAGCAAATTTTAAGAAGGACCCTTAAGCCAAATATGGGCATCAGCCTTCCAAAAGGATGATTTAAAGATACGTTTTTGGATGATTTGACTTGGAGAGGCCAAAACGCTATTATACGTTTGGAATTTGAAATCACACCAAAAATAAAAGTTGTATATAATTGAAAGTGCTTTCCAACCATAGGTCATGGCCCATCACACAATATAGGGATCAAAAGTTATGACCATTTTAAGATGAAGACTCCAAGCTGTCAAATGGCTTCAACGGGTCCCACTTGAGAAAGTAGGTGGAACCAACGTATGAGAGGTATAAATACCCCCATTAACTCCATTTTTTAAGAATTTTTACATTCTCAATAGTCCTAGAAACCTCCCAACACAACCCCAAACATTTATAGCCCATTAAATCAAGAATTTAACAAGATTACACCAAACTAGTCCATGAAAGGTGATTGTTCTTGCTTCTACTTGATGTTGTGGTAATTTTGGTCTTGAAAAAAGTTGGTGTGGCTACATTTATTCAATTATAAGATATGTTCTTCATCCTATCTCTTATGTTGAGTTGATTTGAAGGTTTAGCAAGTCTTAAAAGTGAAAATAGTTATGGAGGAGAGGTCATAAAGTGTCGTGTTGTAGTTGTTGTGTATATGGTCTGTTTTGAGCATGTTGTGGCCATGTGGCTGGGCTGATTTACATGTATAGAGATGGTATCTAGTGTTGTTGGTGTATTGATGAGATTATGCTCCTTGATTGAGAAGAAAGGAAGTGTATATTGTTATTGTATGTTGAAAAACATCGTGTGGGATGTTTTATTGAATATATTGGTATTGATAATATTGTTGTTGATGTTGGTATTGTAGTTGTTGTTGTTGGTTGCTGGATTGTGATTTCGGGCTAGGCATATAAACAGGGGAGATGCTGCCCGAATTTTGGCAGATTCTAAAGGAGTTTGGTTTAAGGACTTGGGATAGGCATATGACGATAAGTTTAACGATAGTATAATTTCTCTTGAGTGTAGATTTGAATATAAGGTAAAGCCAGGGGGTGACGCTGCAGCCTTTGTTGTGATTTATATATATAAGGCACAGTTGACAGGGGGTCACGCTGTGGCCTATGATGTGATGTTTATATTTGTAAGGCATAGCTGATAAGAGGTGACGTTGTGGCTTATGATGTGATGTTTATATATAAGGCGCAACTGACAGCGGGTGACGTTGTGGCCTATGATATGATGTTTATATATAAGGCACAGTTGTAAGGGGTGACGTTGTGGCCTATGATGTGATGTTTATATATATAAGGCACAGTTGACAGGGGGTGACGCTTTGGCCTATGATGTGATGTTTATATATAAGGCACAGTTGACAAGGGGTGACGTTGTGGCCTATGATGTGATATTTGTATATATAAGGCACAGTTGACAGGGGTGACACTGTGGCCTATGATGTGATGTTTATATATAAGGCACAATTGACAGGGGGTGACGCTGTGGCCTATGATGTGATGTTTATATATATAAGGCACAGTTAACAGGGGGTGACGCTGTCGCCTATGATGTGATGTTTATATATATAAGGCACAGTTGATAGGTTTTGTGTTTTGTTTGTATAGCCATAATGATTTATTTATCTTTGCACATCCATTGAAATGTCTCAGATGTCTTCCATGATTTTATGTACATATTGATTTAAAAAGGTTAAAGTTGCATGTATGGTATCCGCCTTAAGAAACAATCAAATGTACAGGTCATCTTTATCCCCTGTTATGTTCTATATTTCTTATTATGTTGTTATTCATGCCTTACATACTCAATACACTGTTCGTACTGACGTCCCTTCTTGTGGACGCTGCGTTTCATGCCACGCAGGTATATACAGATGAGTAGAAGACAATGGCTATAGGATGTTCCCAGGCAATCAGTTGGATTGGTGAGCTCCATCTTAGTTCGGAGTGTTGCCGAGTCAGAGTACTTATGTTATGGTATCTCGTGTATGTTAGAGACTTTTGTGGATAGTGCGTCGAGATGTCGACAGTTGTGTAAAGCGACCATATAGGTCGATGTATTTTTATGCTTTATTATAAAAGATTTTATTGTGCCTAAAGGTTTTCTTTGAATTAACGATAAGGGAGAAGTCCCTGATTTGACGAAAGTGTTTTATTAAAAAGTTTTCTTTTTTTACCTGACGGAAGCGTCATTTCGTAGATTAAAGGTTCACAAAAAGTTGCGACTCCTGGATGGAATAGTAGTATGGCACTCAGCCGAGTAGGGTCTTGGGTGTCAGTCGCGGCCCTCCGGTTTGGGTCATGACAGAAATGGTATCAGAGCAGTTCGTCCTAGGGGTTGTTTGCAAAGTCGTGTCCAGTAGAGTCTTATTTATGGTGTGTTGTGCGCCACATTTATAAACAGGAGGCTACAGGGCATTTAGAATAGTTACCCTTCTTTCATATCTAAGATCGTACGATAAGAGCCAAGTCATAGGAAGTAAAATTCCTTCCACAAACCCTTGATTTCAGTGGAAGAATGGTACTGGCAAAGGGACTAAATGATGATATTAGGATTGCAAGGATAATATAAGTTGAAGGAATCAGTACAGAGGTAAGTATTGGTAAAAAGGATTATGAGTCAGATATGGCAAGAATGTTGCAAGTATGATTGAAATGTATAGCTAATGAATGGAAGAAGAAGTGTGACGACCCCCTCTGGGGACCCACTACTCAAGGTATTGTCTATGCCAGGGTGCTGCCCGTCCGCACAGGGGCTTGCCCCATTATCCCTCTTCACGCTGCAGCGCTACGGGGTATCGAACGCGAAACCTCTGGCTCCTTTACATTCCCCAAAGGGAATCGCCTCTTACTAATTGAGCTGCACTTCTGTCACGACCCGACTAGGGGCCGTGACGAGTACCCGATACTTGTACCGAGCACCCCTTGTCTGTCATTTTACCTCTACCTCTTAGCAAGCCATATGAATAGTGCCATATTTTTTTTTAAAACGCTAACATTAACAGCGTCATTATGAACATAGACTAGTAAACTTCGTTATCACTTTATACAACAACATTAAGACGCCAAAATACCACATATTTAACTGTACATAACTGACTGTGCATATCTGTCTACGAGCCTCTAGACATAGAACATTTATACATAGAAAGGGCCGAGTACTGTCGTGCCCGAGAATGCATACACAAAATAGTACCACTGAAGTGAGGCTCCGGAACAACTGAAGCGCTGCCTAATGCTGCAGATAGAGCCCTAGAGACCCGGTCCGTATACCTGCTAACCTGCGCGGCATGAACGCAGCGTCCACAAGAAGGGACGTCAGTACGAATAATGTACCGAGTATGTAAGCCATGGAAAACACTGTAAGAAGTAACATAAAGTACGATCAATAATAATATCACGGAGCCATAGGGCGTATAACGAGGCAAGAACGTAACCTGTACATAGGAAGGCCCCTCTTTAGGCCGGCTGTCATGTAGGCTTGTCTTTTCATCTTTGAAACGTTTCTTTTCATGGGCATAGGAGTCAACATTTTTATATTTCTTATTCTCGTGTGCAGAAAACAGTACATTTCAATAACGGTATCTTTCATTCACATTTACAGGCGCCGAATACATCGGCTCTCCCAACCCCCTCCCCAACGGTGACCCAACACATTACATTACATATGTATCATACATCATATATACATTTATACAGTCGCCGCGTACGGCTCTTCCCATATCCCGCGTCCGGGCATCCCGCGTCCAGGATGGAATCCAGCTGAATCAGGTGGTGATATAACAGTGGCCCTTCCCTTTTCCCCATACACACATACATATACATTTCTTATATACAATTTACTTTATCTTATATATATATACATATCCATACACATATACCCGTTTTATATACATATATCATATAATCACACGAGAGAGCCAAGAAAAATCACGTATTCATCGGAGTGACATAAGGTCGGCGATCTCCGATTATGTTACGGAATGCTAGTGATAGCTTTGTCTCAATTTGAAGGAACAAGTAATTTTAAGGCGAGACTATCAACGGAGAATAGTGTTACAGTAACCGTAGAATGAAATCGTGGGCATTGTAGATGACAGTCATAGGCTTTGGAGTCTTAGAAAATAAAGTTATAACTAGAAGATATAAATACGATTTAGAAAATTAGTTTATCAATTTCATATTCACATTGGATCCTTAGCTTATAAATCTCAATCATAGGATCGTACCGGTCGTACTTATCAAGCGCATTCTCTTGTCTAACCTTGTCGTTATCATTATACCATAGAAACACTCTTGTTAGAGTAGTCATAGTACTTTGTCATTCGGTGACAAGATCGGGATCAAAGGTCCCCTTTGAATTCACCTTAAGTAAGTCAACCAAGACTATAGGGGAATCCGAGAGTAACGGGCCCACCTCGGGCCGGATGAGGTAGCGTATACGATTTACGTATGTTACGCATTATAGCGTTACTTGTGAGGGTCTTAGGGTAATCGGGTCCCATTTATACAAGTTCTAAGGGTGTAGGAGGTTTTTCCAACAATTGGCACACTTTTTAGTTCAATTCTATTGAACAAAAGGTAGAAAACTTTAGGTGCGGATTCCGGGGAACCGGGTTGTCCCCGAAGCTCGTACCCAACTTATTACAACTATGACATGCCATAGAAAGAAGGGTGAAGCCTTACATACCTCTTTCCGCTTCTTTTGCTATTCCGAGTTCACGTCGCAATCTCGTCAAAATCTGCAAATTGGTCATGTTTACCTAAATTCTTATTAGGATTCTTAGAGTTAGAATCTTAAGGAAACACTTGGCTACCGAAATTTCGGCAGCATTTCCTCTGTAAATACACCATCCTCAATATTCAACACAACCAAATTCTCATCAATCACAATCCGGGAATTCAAACCCGGCCAAACTATTAACATAATTCAACAATCACACTAGCAATTCACATATTCCATTCAATATGCATGATCTCAATTTACTACTTTCTTCAAAACCTTCCGACTTCAATGAAAACAATAGCAACGTCATAATCTATATTCCAACAACATCATACTAACCACATTACCTTCCATGCATGCAAGAACATTACATTCCATTCATATAACTTCTAAAACAAGTCTCCACTACTACAACTTCACTAAGGTCCTTAGACATTCATTAGCAACATAGAGTCCATAACATAACAACAAGCAAAATATTAAATAAAATTGACTTATTCTCTTCCATCTTCCACCATAACCATACGGCCAACACCAACAAACACACTACAACCTCTCAAAATTCATTCAACTTCCATCATCAATATAGTATTTACAACAACAACAACCCAACCAAACACTAAACAAAATAATTGAAATATGATTCCTACACATATACATATATACACGACCACATATCATATTCCTCTCTTTCATGAATTTCATCCATTTTAACTTACTACAACACATATAAACCATGTACAACACATAAAGAAAGATCAAAACTCACCTTTCTTCTTCAACTTCTCACTTAACTACAACTTAGCATCTTGTATGATTTTGAATCTTTCTTGTTCCAACAACAACTTCACCTTGTTAAGCACCCTTTACTTGGTAGAAAATAATTTTTGAAGAGTTTTTATCAATTTTTCTTTGGAAATTTGATCTTGGCCGAAAGGCCTTGAGGGTTTTTCTCCTTCTTTATTTTGTTCTTCGTTTCTTGAAGATTCTAGAGGAAATAAGATGAATAAATCATCTTTCCACATGTATATATACTTAGTCCCTTCCAATAGTAATTAAACATTTTGCCCCTAGCTTGGCTTGATTTCATTTGGCCAAGTTGAAAGTGGGGTCCACGGCCAAGTGGCCCCTTTTCTTGAAAATTCTAGCAAATTTCCTCTAATTCATGAAAATTTATGTTCCAAATCTCAAATTTGCCCTTCGTCTTCCTCCATATTTTCACGAGTCATATTGCGAATTTCCCTTTATGCCCTTGACCTTCCTCATTAATTCCACTTAAAAGTTTTATAAACAACTTGTACACCAATAAGGTCAAAATTACAATCTTGCTCTTAATCTCCCGCAATTACCTTAAACTATTCGAATGCGGAAAAAAAATGCGGGATATAACAAGAAGTGACTAGGAAAGTACAAAGGGACGATCGATAAAGGTTCAAGTATATTCCAAGTTGTGACGTAAGAGGTAAGTTTGGTCATCTTTGCATTTCTGGTCGATATTGAGATCCCTGTATGGCTAAGGTGTGCTAAGTATGTATATATTTGCCCCCGTGAGGCATTGTATGCATTTTCTGGGCTGCGTGTAGGTCTGGGATGGTGCAGATAGAGCCCTAGAGACCCGGTCCGTATACCTGCTAACCTGCGCGGCATGAACGCAACGTCCACAAGAAGGGACGTCAGTACGAATAATGTACCGAGTATGTAAGGCATGGAAAACACTGTAAGCAGTAACATAAAGTACGATCAATAATAATATCACGGAGCCATAGGGCGTATAACGAGGCAAGAACGTAACCTGTACATAGGAAGGCCCCTCTTTAGGCCGGCTGTCATGTAGGCTTGTCTTTTCATCTTTGAAACGTTTCTTTTCATGGGCATAAGAGTCAACATTTTTATATTTCTTATTCTCGTGTGCAGAAAACAGTACATTTCAATAACGGTATCTTTCATTCACATTTACAGGCGCCGAATACATCGACTCTCCCAACCCCCTCCCCAACGGTGACCCAACACATTACATTACATATGTATCATACATCATATATACATGTATACAGTCGCCGCGTACGGCTCTTCCCATATCCCGCGTCCGGGCATCCCGCGTCCAGGATGGAATCCAGCTGAATCAGGTGGTGATATAACAGTGGCCCTTCCCTTTTCCCCATACACACATACATATACATTTCTTATATACAATTTACTTTATCTTATATATATATACATATCCATACACATATACCCGTTTTATATACATATATCATATAATCACACGAGAGAGCCAAGAAGAATCACGTATTCATCGGAGTGACATAAGGTCGGCGATCTCCGATTACGTTACGGAATGCTAGTGATAGCTTTGTCTCACCTTGAAGGAACAAGTAATTTTAAGGCGAGACTATCAACGGAGAATAGTGTTACAGTAACCGTAGAATGAAATCGTGGGCATTGTAGATGACAGTCATAGGCTTTGGAGTCTTAGAAAATAAAGTTATAACTAGAAGATATAAATACGATTTAGAAAATTAGTTTATCAATTTCATATTCACATTGGATCCTTAGCTTATAAATCTCAGTCATAGGATCGTTCCGGTCGTACTTATCAAGCGCATTCTCTTGTCTAACCTTGTCGTTATCATTATCCCATAGAAACACTCTTGTTAGAGTAGTCATAGTACTTTGTCATTCGGTGACAAGATCGGGATCAAAGGTCCCCTTTGAATTCACCTTAAGTAAGTCAACCAAGACTATAGGGGAATCCGAGAGTAACGGGCCCACCTCGGGTCGGATGAGGTAGCGTATACGATATACGTATGTTACGCGTTATAGCGTTACTTGTGAGGGTCTTAATCGGGTCCCATTTATACAAGTTCTAAGGGTGTAGGAGGTTTTTCCAACAATTGGCACACTTTTTAGTTCAATTCTATTGAACAAAAGGTAGAAAACTTTAGGAGCGGATTCCGGGGAACCGGGTTGTCCCCGAGGGTCGTACCCAGCTTATTACAACTAAGACATGCCATAGAAAGAAGGGTGAAGCCTTACATACCTCTTTCCGCTTCTTTTGCTATTCCGAGTTCACGTCGCAATCTCGTCAAAATCTGCAAATTGGTCATGTTTACCAAAACTCTTATTAGGATTCTTAGAGTTAGAATCTTAAGGAAACACTTGGCTACCGAAATTTCGGCAGCATTTCCTCTGTAAATACACCATCCTCAATATTCAACACAACCAAATTCTCATCAATCACAATCCGGGAATTCAAACCCGGCCAAACTATTAACATAATTCAACAATCACACTAGCAATTCACATATTCCATTCAATATGCATGATCTCAATTTACTACTTTCTTCAAAACCTTCCGACTTCAATGAAAACAATAGCAACCTCATAATCTATATTCCAACAACATCATACTAACCACATTACCTTCCATGCATGCAAGAACATTACATTCCATTCATATAACTTCTAAAACAAGTCTCCACTACTACAACTTCACTAAGGTCCTTAGACATTCATTAGCAACATAGAGTCCACAACATAACAACAAGCAAAATATTAAATAAAATTGACTTATTCTCTTCCATCTTCCACCATAACCATACGGCCAACACCAACATACACACTACAACCTCTCAAAATTCATTCAACTTCCATTATCAATATAGTATTTACAACAACAACAACCCAACCAAACACTAAACAAAATAATTGAAATATGATTCCTACACATATACATATATACACGGCCATATATCATATTCCTCTCTTTCATGAATTTCATCCATTTTAACTTACTACAACACATATAAACCATGTACAACACATAAAGAAAGATCAAAACTCACCTTTCTTCTTCAACTTCTCACTTAACTACAACTTAGCATCTTGTATGATTTTGAATCTTTCTTGTTCCAACAACAACTTCACCTTGTTAAGCACCCTTTACTTGGTAGAAAATAATTTTTGAAGAGTTTTTATCAATTTTTCCTTGGAAATTTGATCTTGGCCGAAAGGCCTTGACGGTTTTTCTCCTTCTTTATTTTGTTCTTCTTTTCTTGAAGATTCTAGAGGAAATAAGATGAATAAATATAGAATTTGTTCAGAATTTTTACATTCTCAATAGTCCTAGAAACTTCCCAACATAACCCCAAACATGTATAGCCCATTAAATCAAGAATTTAACAAGATTACACCAAACTAGTCCATGAAAGGTGATTGTTCTTGCTTCTACTTAACGTTGTGGTAAGTTTGGTCTTGAAGAAAGTTGGTGTGGCTGAATTTATTCAAGTATAAGGTATGTTCTTCATCCTACCTCTTATGTTGAGTTTATTTGATGGTTTAGCAAGTCTTAAAAGTGAAAATAGTTATGGAGGAAAGGTCATAAAGTGTCGTGTTATAGTTGTTGTGTTTATGGACTATTTTGAGCATGTTGTGGCCGTGTGGCTGGGCTGATTTACATGTATAATGATGGTATCTAGTGTTGTTGGTGTGTTGATGAGATTATGCTCCTTGATTGAGAAGAAAGGAAGTGTGTATTGTTATTGTATGTTGAAAAACAACGTGTGAGATGTTTTATGGAATATATTGGTATTAATAATATTGTTGTTGATGTTGGTATTGTTGTTGTTGTTGTTGGTTGGTGGATTGTGATTTTGGGCTTGGCATATAAAAAGGGGAGATGCTGCCCAAATTTTGGTAGATTCTAAAGTAGTTTGTTTTAAGGGCTTGGGATAGGCATATGACGATATGTCTAACGGTAGTATAATTTCTCTTGAGTGTAGATTTGCAAGTTCGGGAGAATAAGCGTTAATTCGTAGGAGATCAATCAGGTATGTTAAGGCTCGTCCCTTTCTATCAAAGGCATAATCCCTACGGATGATAACAACGATGAACATGTTTTTGCGATGATAATGATGATGTTAAAGATGATAATGTTTTTACGGGGATTACGATGATGATGATTTTATGGTTAAAAGTCCCAAGTTATGAGATCAATGCTTTTATGAGATTATTGAGCTTATTTCAAGATTTTCTCGATGTTATTCATTGTTGTTGGTCTCATCTTATAATAATTGTTCCTTAAAGGTGAGATAGAGCGATGATGATTATTCCATAATAAAATCGGAGGTTACCGACCTTACGTCACTCCGCTAAAGTAGTAGCTTTTATTTGAGCTCCCATGCATGCTATGAGTATAATATGTATGTAGCTATTTTGTGACGTTACCGAGTTCTATTATTTATTTTTGCTTATGCGCTGCACTCATTCTCATTCTTCATGTACATATATAAGGCATAGTTGATAGGGGTGACGCTGTAGCCTTTGTTGTGATGTATATATATAAGGCACAATTGATAGGGGTGACGCTGTGGCCTATGATGTGATGTTTATATATATAAGGCACCATTGATAGAGGTGACGCTGTGGCCTATGATGTGATGTTTATATATATAAGGCACAGTTGATAGGGGTCTGTGGCCTATGATGTAATGTTTATATATAAGGCACAGTTGACAGGGGTTGACGCTGTGGCCTATGATGTGATGTTTATATATAAGGCACAGTTAAAAGCGGTGGTGTTGTGGCCTATGATGTGATGTTTATATATAAGGCACAATTGACAGGGGGTGACGCTTTGGCCTATAATGTGATGTTTATATATAAGGCACAGTTGACTAGGGGTGACGCTGTAGCCTATGATGTGATATTTATGTATATAAGGCACAGTTGACAGGGGGAGACACCGTGGCCTATGATGTGATGTTTATATATATAAGGCACAGTTAACAGGGGGTGACACTGTGTCCTATGATGTGGTGTTTATATATATAAGACACAGTTAACAGGGGGTGACGCTGTGGCCTATGATGTGATGTTTATATATATAAGGCACAGTTGACAGGGGGTGACGTTGTGGCCTATGTTGTGATGTTTTTAGGGGTGACGATGTGGCCTATGTTGTGGCATTTCTATAGGTGTGACGATGCGGCCTTTATTGTGGCCTTTCTATAGATATATGTGTTTTGTTTGATATAGCCATAATGAATTATTTATCTTTGCACATCCATTGAAATGTCTCAGATGTCTTCCATGATTTTATGTACATATTGATTTAAAAAGGTTAAAGTTGCATGTATGGTATCCGCCTTAAGAGGCAATCAAATGTACAGGTCATCTTGATCTCCTGTTATGTTCTATATTTCTTATTATGTTGTTATTGATGCCTTACATACTCAGTACACTGTTCGTACTGACGATCTTCTTGTGGACGCTGCGTTTCATGCCACGCAGGTATATACAGATGAGTAGAAGACATTGGCTATAGGATGTTCCTAGGCTATCAGCTGGATTGGTGAGCTCCATCTTAGTTCGGAGTGTTGCCGAGTCAGAGTACTTATGTTATGGTATCTCGTGTATGTTAGAGACTTTTGTGGATAGTGTGTCGAGATGTCGACAGTTGTGTAAAGCGACCATATAGGTCGATGTATTTTTATGCTTTATTATTAAAGATTTTATTGTGACTAAAGGTTTTCTTTGAATTAACGATAAGGGAGAAGTCCCTGATTTGACGAAAGAGTTTTATTGATTTTTTTTTTTTACTTTTTTTTTTTGCCTGACGGAAGTGTCATTTCGTAGATTAAAGGTTCACAAAAAGTTGTGACTCCTGGATGGAATAGTAGTATGGCAATCAACTGAGTAGGGTCTTGGGTGTCAGTCGCGGCCCTCCGATTTGGATCGTGACAACGGGCCAGTCCCGAGGAACTCATGAGCGCTTTTGAACACTTGAACTCAAACTAGTGGCCTAAAGTTCATAGAGTTGACAAAAGTCAAATTATTGAGTAAGTAGACTTAGATTCATGGTTTAAAGGTTCTAATTTGAGCAAGTAGACTTAGATTCATGGTTTAAAGGTTCTTATAGTTCATCTGATGATTTTAGAATTTGGACTTGTACATATGTTTGGATTAGAACCCGAGGGGTTTCGAGTCAGTTACAGGGGCTAAAACTGCATTTGAGTTGCACTAATTATTTCTCTCTCTAGAGTAGCAGGGAGTCGCATTCGCTTGGAAGGGTCGCGTTCGTGAAGGGGCTGCGAACTGGTTAATGCGGTTTGTGGGAGTTGACCGTTTTCATGAAGGGGGTCCACGTCAAGTCACTCATCGTGATCGCATGAGGCCTTGTCGCGGTCACGAAGGGTTAATTCCTTACAGTATATAATTTTTCAGACCGGGACTTGATCATTTCAAAACACATTTGAGAGTTGGAGACTCGGTTTTTGGACGATTTGAAAAGAGATCTTCATCTTCAATTATTGGGTAAGTATTTTCAACTTTGTATTGAGTTATTATTTTCTATCGAATACTTTTTTATTTTTATTTAATTTATCGTAACACGTCTCACAACCCCATATAAATTAGCATCTAAATGCTTCTCTAAGTTATTTGTTACTCTCTACATTAAAATTTACACAAGAAATGAAAGGTTACTGAAAAGTATAACACTCAAGGAAACACATAAAACATTGAACAAAATAGAAACTTAAATCAACAATGGCATTAACCAAACTGGAAAGAAATCGTTCTGGAAGTAGGAAGGCGACATCACTTGGAAATTGCGAATCCACTGGAAGACACACTCTTTTTCCATCAGTAGCAATAAATATCTCCATCTTAAATGACTCAAATTGATCGTTTTATAAACAGAAAAAAAATTTACTACCAAAACACTATAACAATCAAAATCAGGAAAATAAATGACGCAAGACTAGAAAATTACTGAGAACGCATGAAAATCATTCTCAACGAGAGTTGTGTAAGAAGGTTAACTGGAACTACAAGAAAAAAAACACTTGCTAACAAAAGATTTTGTTGCCATATATTGAATATTGTTGTCAAAAATACTTTTAGCAACAACAAAAAAGTTGTCGTATGCTGTTACAATAACTGCTGATGGGAAAAATTTAAGTAAGAACAAAAGATGTTGTTGCCAAAGGTCGACATAACGCAACAAAATATATTGTTGCCGTAAATCATATTTTGTTGGTAAAAGGTCACGCAGTTGTGGCTTGTGAAAATATTTAGCAACAAAAATTATTGTTGCAAGAAATTAATTTTTTTCCCGACAATATTAATTGTTGCCAAATATGAGTAAGAAAGTCAATTTATAATCAATTATCAAGGCTTTTAGCAACAACTTTTGAGTTGTTGCAACATTGCAATTCCTATTTCCCTCCAAAATTTGATGAATGTTATAAAATGAAAATAAAATAACAGAATTATTGCGTGGACATAAATTAATATATTGTATATATGTAAAGGTCAATATATAAAGTTGATGCACTACATATTTACTTCAACTTTCAATAACTAAATGCCTAAAACTATTTGCTTACAAAATGAAATAGAGCAGATTACTAAATTCTAACTAAATCATGTTAGTAATCTAAAATTCTAGTCTTCTTCCAATGGTGTATTCATTTCTGGTACATTTTGACAACAATATTGATTTAGGCATTTCGTCCTACAAAAAAAGAAAATAATAATTACACTTTAATAAAAGGAAGCTGCCAAATTCACAAGTACATATATTAAATAAAGTAGTGAGCATCTATGTGTATATACAAAAAGGAAAAAACAGAAGAATAGGAATGTAAAAAAGACAGATAATAAAATTTCTCTTTTAGATACCATAAATTTCATGAATCTTTATCATATATTACACAAAATGAAAATTCATGGAGATATACTAAAAAGCAAAACAAAAGAATAGGGGCTACACGGATAATTCTTATTCGATAGATATAAAAATAACTCTTGAAGTACCTGCACTCTTACCTTTCTCACCAGTCTAACTAGTTTATAAACTATGTTTCTTCCATACAATCTCAACAATCACCGGCATATTACATTCTCTAGTAAAAGTAAACAACCCATTAGATGCTATCCGTAGGTATTCTATATGTTTTTTATTAAATCCTTATCTATATAGTTTCTTTTATGCGATTCTTGCTGTAATTGCAAGAAAAATCCGTTTTGATGCACATACTTAATTAACATGCGAGTAAAACAAATTCGAAAATACATACACTGAAGCAAATGATGTTTGTTCGGTAACACGACCTACTTCCTATCCTACGCAGTCTCCAATTTTCGCCCACGTTACTTTACTTGTTCTATGCTAGCATTTTGCAGAATATAAACAATAGGTAAGTAAAGAACAAAGTGATTTTTATGTGGAAACATGTGTGTCAAGGCAAGAAAGTGCAATGATGAAAGCACAGGGTGAATGGAACTGGTCCAAATACATGTTCTATCATAAGATAGATGCAGAGGAAACGAGATGAAGCTGACTCAGTCCCAGAGCAGTTCATTGAAGAAAAGAACAAAAATGTAAACATGTTCTATCACAAAGAAGTCATCAGGTGCAAGCCACGAATGAATCAGATTTGCAGAGATCATGAGGAGGAAAGGTAAAGGTGACTAAGACAAGACTCAGAAAAAATTGTTCAAGCAAAGAAAGTTGCAGACAAAGCTGTAACGACCCGCTTCGTCGTTATAGTATTTTCGGTGCTCTTTGACCTTTTCTCGAGCTTGTAAGCTCACTTTTGCCCCCAGGGACCGTTGACACTCTTTCTGAGACGTTCGGGGTTGATTTGGGTGACTTTCTGAGAAATTTGGCTTTAAGCGAAAAAGGTTTAACCCAAAGTTAACTTTTGGGTAAACGAACCTTGATCGAAGATCCATCGATCCCGAGAGGTCCAGATGGTCATTTAAAACTTGTGTGCGTGGGTGGTCTGGTCCCCGAGGCACTTGGGTGCATTTTGGGATTTGGGTTGGAAAGTTAGCTTAGAGGTTTCGGAGGTTGACTCGGTCAATGGGGCCCCCAATGGAGATTTGGAGACCACGAGAGCGTTAGTAGCATAATTTTATGGGGTTAGCATATACGGTATGTGAGAAGATATTTTAGAGCGTTAGTCGGGATTTTGGGTGGTGTCTTGAAAGTTGGCGAATTTTCTGGTGTACCTGCTGGTATCTACCTCGAAGGCAGCAGCACTGCTGAAGCAGTAGGTGGACTGCCAAGGCTTTTTAGGCATTTTGTGAGGGACCGCCGTAGCAGTACCCTAGTGTGCCAAAGCACTGCTGCTGCAGCGGTGTGAATGACCGCGGAAGTGGTGAACGGGAAGTGACTGGGGTATTTAATGATATAAAATCCCAAGTCTTTTCATCCATTTATTATTTTCGAAGTTATTTATCTTGGGAGCTTTTCTAGAGGTTTCTTAGGGAAAATTGTTAGAGGTAAACTTATCTAGCATCTCTTCCTAATCTTGATTCGTTATCTCACCTAGTTATCATTAATCTATGCTAGAATCTTCCTAAAGTTATGATAACTAAGTGGGTTTTGGGATATCTTCCTCTAATGAACTTGTGCATATAAAACCGTGTTTTGTTAATGAATCTAGCATGGGTTAGCATGGAATTGATGGGTAATGACTATAGTAACTTGAATCTTCCATTTCTAAGGCTTTATTTGTGATTTAAAGGGTAGGGTTTATACCCAAATTGGGGGTTTTCTATATAATCCGAATTTTGAGTAATTGTTAGCTAAATTAGTTGATTATTGATGGGAATTGAACATCTAGAGCACTAATTCCATGATGAGAGCCTTAGATCATTATTTTTACTTTATTAGTTATGAACCCTAGTTTATGGGTTGAATTGGGGGATTTATTAAGGGTTAAGTTTATTAAATGCCTTCTTCTTGTTTCTAATTCTGCATTAGAATATGGTAGACTTTGATTATCTTGAGGCTCAAAGGAAAGAAAAGGCTAAGGTGTGATTGTTGGTGATATTGTTGTTCGGTCTTCCTCGTAGGTTACGGTTTACCCCTGTGGTGAGACTGCGACTAGCGAAGCATATATTTAGATGATATTGTCAGAGATTTCATGTAAACCTTCGGGTATAAAGTTGGGTTGGATGTTGCCTTAGGGTTTGGTGTTGTTTGTGACTTGTTTGATCGGGCTAGTGGCCTATAGTCTCTATAGGACCCTATTTGGTACGTTGTGTATAATTAGTGGATTGTTTGTGAATTGGGAGTAAATCGGAAGGATGAAATTGCTTGATATTAATATTGGAACTTAGTGTACGCCTTGTTATTGGTAAAGCCATTTTGGGATAGTTGGCTCTTATTGTTATGGAAATTGAAAATTCGTTATGATTACTGTGTGGATTACTTGTTGATGATATTGGTGCGCTGTCTGTGGCACAACTTGAACTTCATATTCTTCATTGTTTGTACTTGCATCATTCCATATTCATTTCATATCATCTTATTATGCTGTGTGACTTGCACTATTTATGGAAATGAGAAGGGACATTGATGATTACGGAACATGGTAAGTCACCTCGGAGCTGTGTGTGGAGGGGCTGATTATGGAACATGTAAGTCACTTCTGAGTTGTGTCCGGAGGGGCTGATATGGAACACCGATTTTGCGATACTGGTTGATAATTGAGTCCTTTGAGTTGTGTGCGGAGTGATGGTGCTTGGACTTCTCGGGTCCCCCATGGGTTGTGCTGCCGAGGCGTGGAGATATTCCGCTGTTGAAGTACAAGAGTACAGTCATTGCATTCATATCTCATATTGCATTGCTTGATTACTGTGTTGGTCATATTCTTGGACTCTATTGATATGGGCTACGTGCTGATTTGACTTGATAAGACTTTGTTTTCGGTATACTTGGATATTTGATTACATGGATATTTGATTTCACTTGGGCTAGTTGTTACATCAAGGCTTGATTTTGTGAGTCGATTTAGTAACTTGTACTCTATGGTTTGCTTGTTTTCTTTTACCTTATTGTCTTTATATATGTCAATTAGTAGTAGTCGGCCTATGATACCTACCAGTACTTGTTGTTGTACTGACCTGCACTTGCTGCATTCTTTTATGAATGCAGAATTCCAGGAGGGATTGACTTCTGTTTCTCGTGGCTGATAGTCGTTCTGAGAGTTGATGTTTAGAGTCTATAGGGTGAGCACGAGGACCTCTGCTGCCTTGAAGATTCTTCTTTCATTTGTCTTAGTTGCTACTCTGAGACATATTCAGAATTCTATTTATTATTGATAATTCCAGACTTATAGATTCTAATTAGATGCTCTTGTATGGTTAGACCAGACTATGGGGTGTATGTTCCTTACTTTCGCATATTTCTGTATTCTTATCATCAGACTTATGTGATTTTTGTCTCTTCTGCTTAATTACTTATGTATTCATGTATTTACTATTGTTGGGTTGAGGGTTCGCCTACTGAGGCGGGAAAGATAGGTGCCCGTGCGACTTACTTAAATTGAGTCATGATAAGTTGGTACCAGAGCCCTAGGTTACCCGATCTATAATGCAAGAGCGTGCCTAGTAGAGTCTCGTGGATTAGTACGATGAGCTACGTACTTATCTGTAAGAGGCTATAAGACATTCATAAAACTTCACTTTCCTTTATTCTACCGTGCTACTTTATTCTAATTGGTATCTGGAACAATCGAATTAGTATATGACTCTTATCCCTCCTCCCTACAGATGGCGAGGACTCGAACAATGGTAGCCAGAGACCAGGTGCCAGAGCTAGCAGCTACGGCTGGCACCAGAGAGCGAGCGACAGCCAGAGGACGCGGTAGAACTAGAGGCCGTGGGGCTACCCCAGCTAGGGGTAGGGCTCCTGCTGTAGGACAGCTGCGCGAAAGATCTAGGTCTCCAGAGCTTGAGGATCAGTAGGTTCAAGACTACGACGCCGAGGATGATGTGGCCCCAGCACGGACACAACCTGAGATCACTTTAGAGCAAACTATGCAGGATACTATGGCCCGTGTTCTACCCCATCCAGATGCCCAGTAGGCTGCCGCTGGTGTTACTACTGCGGGCAGAGGTTCGCAGAGCAGAGTTAGGGCACAGACCCCTGAGCAGAGACCTACTCGAGTAGCACACCCCGTTGCAGCTATGGCTCCTCGGATTGATGCAGTACCAGCCTCGGGAGATGATCTTAGACCCGTAGTGGGCCCTGTTATGACATTGACTGATCAGGATCTAGTTGGAAGGTTTAAGAAGTTGGAGCCGCCGAGGTTCTCGGGTACTTCTAGAGAGGACGCTTATGAGTTCATCTTTGATATGCATGAGTTGTTACATAGGATGGGGATCGTAGAGTCGTAGAGTCCCATGGAGTTGACTATGTGTCCTTCTAGTTTCGCGAAGACGTGAAGACTTGGTGGACGTATTTTGTTTCTTGCAGACCTGAGGGTTCTCCTCCCCTGACTTTGACTCAATTCTAGCGGGTTTTCTTGAGACGTATGTGCCTCGAGCTTTGATAGAGGCGTGAAGGGATGAGTTTCTACATCTTCAGCAGAGGGGATTGTCTGTGGAGGTCTATGTGACTCGTTATCTGTATCTGGCTCGTTATTCAGCTCCTTTGATTCCTACTGAGCCTGACAAGATTTGGCTCTTTGTTGGTGGGCTTGTTGGCTTTTTTCAGATTCCTTACTTTCAAATGAAAGCTATGAGGGCTTCCTTCTAGTCCATCGTTGAGCATGTTTATTTAGTCGAGGCCGCTAAGGCCCGTGCATTTGGAGGGGATAGTGAGAAAAGGCAGCCACAGATTGCGACTTGTGGTGGTTTTAGCTCGAGGGACGCCGGTCAGTCTTCTAGGCCATATCAGCCATATTCCGACAGTCCCGTGCAGTCAGCTTTACAGACTTCATCTAGTGGGCCTTCCAGGCAGGGTATTTCTAAGAGATCTCATCTCCGACTTGCTGGTAGTTAGGTTCTGTCTGAGTCTTCAGCTTCTGTTTGTCAGGTTCAGCCTTCGAGGATTTATTATGCATGTAAGAAGCCTGGCCACTTTGCTAGAGAATGTACTCGACCCAGGCAGGATATTCAGTCTCCGAGGACTCCGGTACCGTCCGGTGGCCGTGGGTGCTTCATCTAGAGGTGGTGCTCAGTTAGGCCGCGGTGGTTCGCATGTTTCTCAAGGTTGATCTCAGGCAGAGCAGTCTAGTCGGGGTAGATTTTTTGCATTTTCGGGTAGAATCGCGGTGGAGACCTTAGATACAGTGATCTCAGGTACTATTTCTGTCCGACATAAGCTGCTATGTATTGTTTGATCCGGGGTCTACCTATTTATATGTGCAATGCTATAGGTTGGCCCCTGTTGTGTGATTAGGCTTAGCCACCCCGTTGTATTGTGACTTATCTTGTTCTATTGCTGTTGGCTTGATCCCACGTGAAAATAGTAGATATTGGAGACTATTGATATATCTTGATCATGACATTATAGTATCTCACTTGTTGACGTTTGATACGAGGATAGTGTTCTGTTATGGCTTTTATTGTGATATTCTTGTGATGTATTTGTGATATACGGGTCCGGAATGAGTAATTGAGACTGGACACAATTGGGTTTAGATGCTAAACATAGGTGATGACGTGTATTCGGATCCGGGCACTCGCCCTATTTCTATCTGCCATATCGGATGGCACCGGCTGAGTTGGAAGAGCTTAAGCAGCAGTTACACGATTTATTGAGCAATGGGTTCCTTAGACCGAGTGTCTCCCCTTGGGGTGCTACTGTGTTGTTGTGAAGAAGGAAGATGGATCTATGAGGATGTGCATTGATTATCACTAGCTGAACAAAGTACTATTCAGAGCAAGTGTCCTATGCCTCGTATTGATGATTTATTTGACCAGCTTTAGGTTGCTTCAGTGTTTTCAAAGATTGACTTGCGTTCAGGCTATCACTAGTTGAGGATTTTCCTGAAGACGGCCTTTCGGACGAGATATGGTCATTATCAATTTGTGGTGATGTCATTTGGGCCTACCAACGCCTGACTGCTTTTATAACTTTGATGAATGGCACCTTTAGGTCATTCCTTAATTCATTGTGATTGTTTTTATTGATGATATCTTGATGATTTGAAGTTGTTGGCCGTGGTCCTTGCTTTGAAGAGTTGAAGGATTAATTATGGTGTGCGTGACACCGGTGTACCTATGGCGGGTCGACGATTCAACAACGGAATGAGATTAAACTTCGGTATGTGAGGGCAAGTGCAAGTTAGGTGATGACCCTCGAATTGGGGAAATGTATTGTGACCGCATGTAATAAAGAAAAGAAGTTGACAATAAGGACATGAAGGAAGACCTTTGTAGTAAGCGCGTAGCGAATTGAGACTTTATAGAATATCTTAGACAAAAGTACTTTTCAGGAGATTGGGAAGGGAAAAAATTGGTATATGACATGGTTATCAGAATAACGTGCAATTGGTGCAAGAATTTATTCTTGGTATGAGCTCATTGATGTTAAAGGACTACTCGGTTATTAAGTGAATTCTATGGACACATCGCCCGATCGGTAAATTTACTGGGTTGTAGATTAGTAATCAGCCGATGGAAATGACTTCAAATATGAGCGTAAACGATGAGTTAATGACTTGAGGAATTACTGGTTGCTACACTTCAATTTGAGGAGAGGTATTGATATTGTTATGGCTTGTTCGGTTCAGAGGGATGATTGGTTTTGAGGATCGAGTTGATTTGAATTTTTGTCGGTTGATAGTGCTAAAGTGATGTGAAATAACATATGGGTACTTGAGTCATTTTTAGATTGCGGGGACAGTAAATCATGACGTACGGTAAAAGGTGTGACTGATGAGGTTGATTGGTGTCTTCGACATTAAGGGGTTGAGTAAGGCAATTCGGGCAAGGACGAATCAGTGAGATACATGAGCATATTAGTGAGACTGTTATGTGATACGCTGGATTGAGAGAGTGTTCAGTTTAGAATGGTAAGCGTAAGGAACCATAACGGATAGAGCTGTGGCCTATTTTTATCTCCAGGTGTGATTCAGTTAGTGTACGAGAATTATGGTTATGTGATAAGATTACTAAGTAGGTCCGGGATCTAGAGTTTCCGTTGGTGACCAGGTTCTAATGAAGATTTCACCCATGAAGGGTGTTATGAGGTCTAGGAAGAGAAGGCAAGTTGAGTCAGAGGTATATTGGACCATTTGAGATTCTTGACCGTGTGGACGATACTGCTTTTGAGTTAGCCTTGCTGCCAGGCATCGCGGGAGTTCATTTGGTTTTCCATGTTCTATGCTGAAGAAGTACCACGCCGACGGTACTTACATTGTTCGTTGGGATTCAGTTTTGTTCAAGGGAATCTTTCCTATCAGGAGAAACCCAATATGTTTTCAAGATATCCTCAATTGTTGCGGGCTCAGGTATCTTTCCCCATTCTCTTCCCTGTCACTTAAGGACGAGTGATTGTTTAATTGGTATCTGATGTAACGACCCGCTTGGTCGTTATAGTCTTTCCGGTGCTCTTTGACCTTTTCCCAAGCTTGTTAGCTCACTTTTGACTCGAAGGGACCGTTGACATGCTTTTCAAGATGTTCGGGGTTGATTTGGGTGACTATCTGAGAAATTTGGCTTTAAGCGAAAAAGGTTTGACCCAAAATTGACTCTTTTGGGTAAACAGACCTTGATCTGAGATCTATCGATCCCGAGAGGTCCGGATGGTCATTTAAAACTTATGTGTGTGGTTGGTCTGGTCCCCAAGGCACTTGGGTGCATTTTGGGATTTGGGTTGGAAAGTTAGCTTAGAGGTTTCGGGGGTTGACTCGGTCAATGGGGCCCTCGATGGAGATTCCGAGACCATGAGCGCTTTCATAGCGCAAGTTTATGGGGGGTAGCATATACAGTATGTGAGCAGATATTTCCAAGCGTTAGTCGGGATTTCCGGTGGAGTCTATGAAAGTTGGGGAATTTTTTGGTGTACCTGCTGGTGCCTACCTCGGCGGCACCAGCACCGTTGAAGCGGTAGGTGGATAGCCAAGGGGGTCTTGGCATTTTGTGAGGGACTGCCGAAGGGGTACCTTAGTGCGTTGTAGTGCTGCCGCTGAAGCGGTCTGAGTGACCGCGGAAGTGGAGAACGGGCAGTGACTGGGGTATTTAATTATATAAAACCCCAAGTCTTTTCATCTATTTATTATTCCGGAAGTGGTTCATCTTGGGACCTTTTCTAGAGGTTTCTTGGGGGTAAACTCATGTATCATCTCTTCCTAATCTTGATTCATTATCTCACCTAGTTGTCATTAATCTATGCTAGAATCATCCTAAAGTTATGAGAACTAAGTGGGTTTTGGGTTATCTTCCTCTAATGAACTTGTGAGTATAAACCTTGTTTTGTTAATGAATCTAGAGTGGGTTAGCATGGAATTGATGTGTAGTGACTATGGTAACTTGAATCTTCCATTTCTAAGGCTTAATTTGTGAATTAAAGGCTAGGTTTTATACCCAAATTTGGGGTTTTCTAGATAATCCGAATTTTGAGTAATTGTTAGCTAAATTAGTTGATTATTGGTGGGAATTTAACATCTAGAACACTTATTCCAAGATGAGAGCCTTATATCATTATTTTTACTTTATTAGTGATGAACCTTATTTTATGGGTTAGAATTTAGGGATTTGTTAAGAGTTAAAGTTTACTAAATGCATTCTTCTTGTTTCTAATTCCACATTCGAATATGGTAGACTTTGATTATCTTGAGGCTCAAAGGAAAGGAAAGGATAAGGTGTGATTGTCGGAGGTTTCATGTAATTCTTAAGGAATGAAGTTGTGTTGGATGTTGGCTTAGGGTTTGGTATTGTTTGTGACTTATTTGATCGAGCTAGTGGCCTGTAGTCTCCATTGGACCCTATTTGGTACGTTGTGTATAATTAGTGGATTGTTTGTGAATTGGGAGTAAATCGGAAGGATGAAATTGCTTGATATTGGTACTTAGTGTATGCCTCGTTACTTGTAAAGCCATTTTGGGATAGTTGGCTCTTATTGTTATGGAAATTGGAAATTCATTATGATTACTATCTGGATTACTTGTTGATGATATTGGTACGCTGTATGTGGCACAACATGAACTAGATATTCTTCATTGTTTGTACTTGCATCATTCCTTATTCACTTCATATCATCTTATTATGCTATATGACTATCACTATTGATGGAAATGAGAAGGGACATTGATGATTATGGAACATAGTAAGTCACCTCTGAGCTGTTTACGGAGGGGGCTGATTATGGAACATGGTAAGTCACCTCTGAGCTGTGTGCGGAGGGGCTGATATGGAAAACTGATATTGCGATACTGGTTGATAACTGAGTCCTCTGAGCTGTGTACGGACTGACAGTGCTTGGACTTTGTGGGTCCCTCATGCGTTGTGCTGCCGAGGCGTGGAGATATTCCGCTGTCGGATTACAGGAGTACAGGTATTGCATTGCATTCATATCTCATAGAGGGTATTGCTTGATTACACTTCGTGATTGCTTATGATTTGGATACTGTGTTGGTCATATTCTTGGACTGTATTGATATGGGCTACGTGCTGATTTGACTTGATAAGACTTGGTTTTCGGTATACTTGGATATTTTATTTCACTTTGGGCTAGTTGTTACATCGAGGCTTGATTTTGTGAGTCGATTTCTTAGGAGCATGACTTGTACTCTATCGTTTGCTTGTTTTCTTTTATCTTATTGTCTTTATATATATCAACTAGTCTTAGTTGGCCTATGATACCTACCAGTACTTTTTATTGTACTGACCTGCACTTGCAGTATTCTTTTATAAATGTAGAATTACGGGTCGGATTGACCCCTTTTTCTTGTGGCCGATAGTCGTTCTGGGAGTTCCTGTTTAGAGTCTACAGGGTGAGCACGAGGACGTCCACTGCCTTGAAGATTCGTCTTTCATTTATGTCTTAATTTCTACTCCGAGACATATTCACACTTTGATGTATTATTGATAATTCCAGACTTATAGATTCTAGTTAGATGCTCTTACATGGTTAGACAAGACTCTGGGGTGTATTTTCCTTGCTTTTGCATATTTCTGTATTCTTATTATCTGACTTACGTGATTTTTGTCTCTTCCGCTTAATTACTTATTTCTTCATGTTTTTACTATTGTTGGGTTGAAGGTTCACCTACCGAGGTGGGAAAGGTCGCTGCCCGCGCGACTTAGTTATATTAGGTCGTGACAAAAGCATATGATCCTGATCTGCAAACATATTCCAACACAAAGAGCAAGAACATAATCAGAGTCACATAATAAGACGAGCTGAAGCATGATTTATTCAAGGAATGAATAAATCTAAGTGAAGAAATACAGACACATAGCAAAGAGCATGATTCTATGAAACAGGTCTATCAACATGTTCCATCATCCATCACAGAAGCTGGCTCAAGATGAAGTCACAGGAATGAACGAGATGAGAATGATGAAACATCGTGAACATGTTCTATCTCAAATAGTGCAGAGATTTAGACGCAAACGAACCAGGTAAATGAAACAGGTTTGTGAACATGTTCCAGCGCAAGTCCTACAGTAACTACGATTTGCACTTTTATGGTAAAGATTAGGCCGTCAAGTATGCAGATTTCCTTGTTATATTTTTTTGGGATTAGTAAGACTTCTACACGGACAAGAAGCGGACTCAACAAGGAAAGAATCCAAATACACAAACTCTATTACATCTCATGGGTCTATTCGAAGAGGGTTTTTGTTTGCCGACTGTTGTGCACTCAATATTATAAATATCCAGGTCTTACCAAGAAGAAGGTTTGCCTACCCACAAAGAGATATTTCCGAATATTGAGCAATCAAAGAAGACATCAAGAATATTCAGAATTTAAGCGTGTGTCCCTAGTACGAGAAGAAGATTGAAAATCTGTCAAATAGATTTTATGGTTTACAGTTCTTGAGTCTAGAAAACTTGTATTTGGTTTGGCTATCAAGTTGTATCTTTATCAGCTTTATTAGAAGCATTACAGTTAGATACAAGACATTGTAAATTCAACTTCAAGTTGGGGATTGACTTGAAGGTTGCTTACTACTCTAGGGAGATTAGTGAGATAGGAATTAAAGGTTAGTTACTAGGTTGCAGTGATTGTAACTTGAATTTGTAGAGGCTCACCGTTGTAGTGGAGTTTTGGGAAAATCCTACAGAGGTGTAGGTCGTGGTTTTTATCTCCCTTGCATGTGATCCGGGTGATTTTCACGTAAAGTTCACTGTGTTCTTTGCTTGCATGTTGTTTATATTCTGCAAGATGCTAGCATAGAATAGGTGAAGTAACGTGTTCTATCCTTGGGCGAAAATTGGAGACTGCGTAGGATAGGACGTAGATCGTTTAACCCAACAAACATCATGTGCATTTCAGTGCATGTCTTTTCGACTTTGTTTTACTTGCATGTTAATTAAGTATGTGCATCAACTCGGATTTTGCTTTGCTAGGGACTATGATAAGGGTGGATTATACATTCTAAGACTAATAACTAATGAATCCTAAGGTGAGCTGATGGTAGTGTCTTTGAATAAGAAGGGAGGCATATATTTTTGTTGGCTAGCTCCTTCAAGAAACACCATATTTATTCACCTTTTACCCCCCAAGAAGACCCACCATCTTTTTCCACCAATTTCGCCCATGAGGATTAAACCCCAGACTGCTCTTCTTTCCCAGATAGTGGAGGGTTTTTCTCTATTTCCTTCTTCCTTATTTCTTCATGAACCCTTATATCTCCTTTACTTATTTTTCCAAATAGGCCTTCGACATTAGCTTGGATTGAACTTGTAACGTCCAGCAACTCATTTTCTTGAAGAGTTGTTGTGACACTGATTTCTTTCATATTTGCCCCTATTTTGGATATTTTAGCACATTCCCCCTTTCTATATGGTCCAACTAATTTTCTTCCTTTTTTCACCTACTCTATGGGTATATTCATGTGTATAATCGAGCGAGGTGGATTCAGGTGAGGGAAGTGGAGAGTATATACTATGGTTGAGGAAATTTGTGTGTGTATAAGAGAAAAGGGTTTATCGGAGAAAGACACTTTTTTTTATTTGATGCTGTGATGAAGAAGAGAGTGAAGTGAGTGAGATTTTATGGATTTGTGGACGGTTTAAGTACAGGTGAGGAGATAGGGTTGGTGGTGTGAGCAGTGGAGGTGAGGATTCTTTTTGGGAAGATGATTGATTTGATTTGCCACCGTTTTCAAGAGGAGTCATCATGACTCTTTTTCTCTCTTTTTTAAAGGCTCTTTTAATATCGGTTAGGTTCTTAACTGGGGTAGGTAGAACAGGTTGTCCAAGTAGTTTCGTGATCTAAATGTACAATTACTTGCAAGGGAAGGAATACATACGTGAAGTGATAATGACTAACGTTGTGCAATCTTAATTTGCAGCCCAGTTTGTTTGATAGAATACTTTGTAGAACTATTTCGAGATCTGGAAACTATTAGTGGTAAGGCCATATAATCAAATGTACACGACTGTGTAATGTATTTTACAATTTCAAATTTGAAGCACTCAGTTTATCTGAACCAAGAATTCTAGCCAAATAATTTAAGGAAGACTGGTATCATTATTATTTTAGCATAGTCTTCATCTTAAATTCTCAAACCTTTATTAATTGTTAGTAGCTCATTTTTTGTGGTAGACATTATAGGGACAATCGCTTACCTCCTTGATCCTGAACCGATTCTGACTACCTGTACCCTGACATCTCTTCTCTATTCCTTCAAACTGGTTCCTTAACTTGTTTCTTCTGTAATGATCATGAAGCTTTTCTTTGAGATTCATCTCCTACAATTGCTAAACCCTGTTTTCCCCCCGTCAGTGTGCTTTCCACATATTATTTTCTTAAAAAGGTTGACAGATGTGCTGATGAACCCATTTCCTCTGTATGATTCCTTGAAGATTCCCTTGTCTGAGTGCTAGTGTATTTGATTTCATCTGCGTAATTAGTATTTCCCCCTTTTCCAAAGTGCTGCAAGTGAAAAGAGCTTTTATTTGAATTGTCCTAGTATCCTGAGCAAGCTTTGAGTTTGTGCTTTTGGTGCTTGCTCCCTTTCAATGCAACTGCTAGGTAATCAGAGATTAGTTTTAGGAACCCACACTAGCTTGGGTCCTTTTCCTTGTACAAAAGGGTGAATCAAGTCTTTCTTCGTCCATTCACGCATAGCCCAAATGAACCTGTTCCCTACCCCTGTTAAGGAATTCTTTGATATCTTCTTAGTCTGTATGAAGTCTCATGAAAGGACCTGTTCCTTTCACCTGTTCCAGTCAGTTTTGAAAATTTGATCCTTCTATCGACAGGTCTCGTCCCAATCTTATTTCCAGTAGGATGAACCGCATTTCCCCTTTTCCACCAGAGAATACATAAGGAGCCTAGTTTTCTTTTCTTGTATCACAGGTCTTGAGAGGTTTAGTATCTTTATATCTTGATATGTGCTCCCTCTTTTGGCTGAGAGGATAGCGCATATCTCTTCTTGTCCTATAAGGAGGCGTATAGAGGAACCTATTCATATTTCTTGTTTCATTTGTTTTAAGTGATCTGATATTTCTTTTATTTATCTCATATCCTCTCTTTAGGTTATGAGGATGAGTCCTATTTCTCATTGTCCACCCTGTAGACACATATGAAGACCTGTTTTCTATTCCTGTTATGTTTGTATTGCCCATTTTTGCTCTTCTGTTAGTTGCGTTCAGGTTCCTTTCAGTAGGCTCTATTCACTGGGCAATTGTCTCTAAAGTGTCTAGTTTTACCACAAAGCATGCAAAATTCCTCTGCTGTGCATTCTCTTCTTGCCTATTCCATGTTGTACCCTAGGCCAATGGTTACACTACGTGTTTGACTTGTTAGATTTGAAAGCATTTGTGACGATTGTGTCCAGCGACCAATTCTTTCAAGATCTTTTCTCATTCTTTCCAAGTCCAGGCACATTTTTCTTGATTTTTCTCTCTCTGAGTGCACCTCATTTTTCAGTCTTCTGTACTCAACTTCCATCTCTAATTTCTCCTTGCTAGTTTCTAATTCTCCATGTGTTATATCTTTTTGCTTCTGGATTTCTATTCCAAGGGACGTGACCAAGGCATCACGTTGACTAACCTGTTGTTTTAGTAAGCTGACCTCATTCTCAGCATTTATTATACTAGCCTCTAACTCAATAGATTCGTGCTTCAGGCTCGTGAAGACATTGAGTAGTTGCACCCTTTTTGTCCTCATATCTTGATATTCATCAATTATAGTACTCATTAGGGAAGTGAGCCTTTTCTTTGAGAACACATCAAGTTTATCTTTTAGGTCAAGCACATTTACCTCTAAGTCTTTATCCGTATCTGATTTTGAGTCTCCAATAGCTACAAGAGCCAGGTGATTAGCTTCATTCTTAGAGTTCTTGTTAGATTTTGTACTCCATACAATTGTCATGGCCTTTTCCCATCTAGGGCCCCAAGGTGGGAAATTTATTATCCTTATATTTGGCTCTCCATTCGTAATATCCTTGTTAGGCTCGTGAGCTTGCATCAGGGAATCCCAAATTTCCTTAGCACTTGAATACTTAGCGATTTTTTTCCACTCTTCAATACCCAACCCCAATATAGAACGTATACTTCTTTAGAAGTTTTCTCCAACATTCTAAAATCTTTAACAGAGAATTCTTCTTCCGTCTTCATTCTCCTTGAGCCATCAGGTCTGGTTGTAGTGGGGACTAGTGGTCTTCGTGTGGTGATTAACCAGAGATCATAGTCTAATCCCATCAAGTACATCTCCATGTGGTTCTTCCACAGTGCAAAGTGTTATCCATTGAAACATGGTGGCATGTTGATTGATCTTCCTTCTCTGATTCCTGTAAATGGTACAACTTTCGTCATGATCTTCTCCCAAGGTTTAAGCCTCTTTGAGAAGAACATGTTCTGATACCACTTGTTGGGTTGCATGATCTACTTCCTAGCCTACGCAGTCTCAAAGTTTTTCCTAAGGATGGAACACGTTTCTTTACCATTTCTATGCTAGCGTCTTGCAGAATATAAACAACAATTAAGTAAAGAACACATTGATTTTTACATGGAAACCACCCGGCTCAAAAAGGCGATAAAAACCATGACCTACACCTCTGTAGTATTTTTCCTAAACTCCACTACAATGGTGAGCCTCTACAAATTCATGTTACAATCTCTGCAACCTAGTAACTAACCTTTAATTCCTATCTCACTAATCTCCCTAGACTAGTAAGCAACCTTTAAGTCAATCCCTAACTTGAAGTTGAATTTAAAACGTCTTATATCTAACTGTAATGCTTCTAATAAAGTTGATAAAGATACAACTCGATAGCCCAACCTAATACAAGTTTTCTAGACTCATGAACTATAAAACATAAACTCTATTTGACAGCTTCTTCAATCTTCTTCTTGTACTACGGACACACGCCTAGATTCTAAATATTCTTGATGTCTTCTTTGCTCGCTCAATATTATGAAATATATCTTTGTGGGTGTGCAAACCTTCTTTTTGGTAAGACTTGGATATTTATAACATTGAGTGCACAGTAGGTCGGCAAACACAAAACCCTCTTCGAATAGGCCCTTGAGATGTAATAGGGTTTTTGTTGTATTTGGATTCTTGTCTTGTGTAGTCCACTTCTTGTCCGTGTAGTAGTCTTTCTAATCCCAACAAATATGGAAAGGAAATATGCATACTTGACCGCCAAGTCTTTATCATAAAAGTGCAAATCCTAGTAGCTGTAGGACTTGCACTGGAACATGTTCACGAACCCGTTTCATTCACCTAGTTCGTCTGCCTCTAAATCTCTACACTATTTGAGATGGAACATGTTCACAACGTTTTATCATCCCCGTGTTGTTCATTCTTAAGACTCTATCTTGAGCCTGCTTTTGTGATGGATGATGAAACATGTTTACAGACCTGTTTCATAGCATCATGCTCTTTGCTATGTGCCTGTATTTCTTCATTTAGATTTATTCATTGCTTGAATAAATCATGCTTCAGCTTGTCTCATTCTGTGACTTTGATTTTGTTCTTGCTCTGTGTTGGACCATGTTTGCAGACCAGGTTATATGCTTTGTCTACAGCTTTTGCTTGAACAATTTCTTCTGAGTATCGTCTTAGTCATCTTTATCTTTCCTTCCCGCCTTGCACCTGATGACTTCTTTGTGATAGAACATGTTTACATTCTTGTTCTTTTCTTCAATAAACTACTCTGAGACTGAGTTATCTTCATCTCCTTTCGTCTGCTTCTATCTTCTGATAGAACAGGTATTTTGACCAGTTTCATTCACCCTGTGCTTTCATCATTGCACTTGTCTAGCCTTGGCACGCATGTTTGTAATCTGGGTTCATATGTATGCATTTTTCTTTGTTGCTTCTCTGCAATGGAACATGTTGTGGACCTGTTCTAACCATACTGTGATTTTAACATCTTCTGAACCTCAACCAACTATCAAGCTTTGTTCAATTACTTGGTCAATTATCATATGTACCTAGACCTGGTTTCTTTGCATTGTAGGTTCACTTTGTTTGTAATCAAAACTTCACACATGGCTATATGCCAACTAATTCCCCCGTTTTGATGATTACAAACCCTGTTTTACACGTATCTTTTATGAAACTGTGTAACCATCTCATAACCAAATATTTGAGCTTTACACTTATAGAAAACTAGGTTAGCAATTGAGTCAAAAAGAATAAGCACACAGTTAATTAATCTTCCTCCCTTTGGCATTATTAATTTTTTTATCCAGATTGCTTAAGTTTCAAATGAGTTTGCAATACATTACTCATGGCAACTAGGCCTCTCTCATATACACATACAACCAGAATCAGTCACTCAAGCAAGTTCATATTAAAGATATTCAGGTCACATAAACAAGGCATAATTTCATAAGATAAGCAACTGTTTTGCATTACACTTCGTAAAGTACATTTCCAGTCTCTTGGCTACAACTGTACAAATAGATCAATTTCGAAACTTAGAACTTAGACAAGCTAGGTTACATATTTTTGAGGAAGCACTTTAAGGAACCCGATCACTTTGCTATAATGACTATGACCAGGGTGGATTCTACATTCTAAGACTAGTAACTAATGAATCCTAAGGTGAGTTGATGGCGGTGTCTTTGAAGAAGAAGGGAGGCATATATTTTTGTTCGCTAGATCCTTCAAGAAACACCATATTTAGTCACCATTTACCCCCAAGAAGATCCAACATTTCGCTTATGAGGATTAAATCCCAGACTGCTTTTCTTTCCCAGATAGTGGAGGGTTCTTCTCTGTTTTCTCCAGCCTTATTTCTTCATGAACCCTTATTTATCCTTCACTTGTCTTTCCAAATAGGCCATCGACATTATCTTGAATTGAACTCATAATATCAAGCAACTCATTTTCTTGAAGATTTGTTGTGACATTGATTTCTTTCGTATTTTCCCCTGTTTATGATATTTTAGCACATTCCCCCTTTCTATATGCTCCAAGTAATTTTATTCCTTCTTTCACCTTCTTTTTGGGCATATCCATGTGTATAATTGAGAGAGGTAGATTAAGGTGAGGGAAGTGCTGAGTATAATCAAAAGTTGAGGAGTTTTGTGTGTGTGTGTGGGAGAAAAGGGTTTATCGGAGAAGATTTTTTTTATTTGATGTTGTGATGAAGGAGAGAGTGAAGTGAGTGATAAATCTGCATACTTGACCACCAAGTCTTTATCATAAAAGTGCAAATCCTAGCTGCTGTAGGACTTCTGCTGCAACATGGTCACGAACCTGTTTTATCCGCCTGGTTCATCTACCTCTGAATCTCTACACTGTCTGCGATGGAACATGTTCATGAACCTATTTCTTCATTCTCGTCTCATTATTTCCCGCGACTCTATCTTGAGCTTTGTGATGGATGATGGAACATGTTGACATACCTGTTTGATAGCATCATGCTTTTTGCTATGTGTCTGTATTTCTTCACTTAGATTTATTCATTCCTTGAATAAATCATACTTCAAGCTTGTCTTATTATGTGACTCTGATTATGTTGTTGCTCTATGTTGGAACATGTTTGCAAACCTAGATGTGGTTTCTCTGCATTGTAAGTTCACTTTGTCAATCATCAAAACTTCATACATGGTTATATACAAACAATGTTACAATTAACAGTAGTGAAAGTGAAAGAGAAAGAGAAAGAGAAGAAAATATTGAATTTACCGATGGAGGAAAATTAGGCCAAAAAATGATTAGAGATGAAAGATTGACTTTGCAATTGGCTTTTCCAATGGATCTTTTATAGATTTTAAAAGTGAATAGAGTCGCAG
Source organism: Lycium barbarum (assembly GCF_019175385.1). NCBI lineage: Eukaryota > Viridiplantae > Streptophyta > Magnoliopsida > Solanales > Solanaceae > Lycium > Lycium barbarum. Next base: position 49,024,327 of record NC_083342.1, read on the forward strand.
CTCAGCCGACTGGAAGATATCGATCGGAAACAATAGTTCATGGTGGATAATCGATAGGATACGGTGGTTAGGAATTGTGGTCTAAACTGCAGCAGATAAAATCGTGGAAAGGGAAAAGGGAAAAATAGCATTGCTTTTTGTCTAAAAAGGAGTTTGGCGCATTCTGTTTTGGCAGAAATTAACTTTTGGGCCACAACTCATACAAGTTGTTGAAAAATTAAGTAGATTAGTAGCAGTAAAATTTTATGGTAACCAAATATTTTATGAGATAGCAACAACTAAACCAAGTTGTTGCCATTTATAAAATTTAGCAACAATATTATGGCTGTTGATAAAAATTTGTAGCGATTTGTTTAAATCTAAAATTTATTATATTAACAATAGAATATAGCAACAAAATAAAATTGTGGTTAATGGTTACGAGATGTGGCAACAATTAAATCACGTTGTTTCAATTTATTCATATATGACAACAATAATATAGTTGTTTCTAAAAAGTTGTTAATTCTATACTTTCTTGTAGTATGACGGATTGGAAAAATCGGTTTTAACAAGTTGCAAAGAGTTTCTCAATGAAGCAACCAACTAATTAAATCCCAAAACCCCTCCAAGGGTAACAAAAACAAATTTCATTCTTATGATGACCTTCATCAAATAATTGCTTAACACATAACCTTCAGAACGACCCAACATGACCCTTTCAGCTATATGAAGTGCAATGAGCTTTACAACATCACTGCTCCTATTAAAAAAAAAAAGACGCGCTTCATGCTTGATTCGATCATTATTAAAAAGTACTTGCAACTCACACAATTTGATAGTTTGATGATTTGGAAAATAATAGTTTAAAAGACTATTCCCCTGACAGAATAGCACTAAAATCATACGCACAAACCCAAGTAATTTTATGAAAGACATCGGAATTAAATGTGCATTGATCAGTAAATATACTAAATATGATATCAAGATATAAAATTCTCTAGGCCGTGATGGCACCTATACCCCTACTTGGTAGGCGAGTCCATTTTCAATTTCTTTCTATTTTCATTGATTAAAAATGTAAAGTAAGCATGTGAGAAAGTTATAAGCGATAAAATTATCTTGATAACCATAATGTTTGAAACTAAGTAATACACCAAAAACATGGTGTTACAAATAAAAGAGAGACTAAGAATGCTTAATACAAGTATGATAATAGTCTAATGCAATTGTATAGGTATAAGGAGAAAGAACAAAAAATAGAGATAGATAGAGGTCGGTTCTGCGGATCAGCCAAACAACTCACCCCAAAATCTCCAAATCAATAGTTGAAATTAGATATGGTTGTGTGCTCATCTAAATCTGCCCAAAAGAATGCAACAAGTGTAGCATGAGTACGAGGGCAACATGTACTCAACAAGTATAATTGACGACCCAAACAGGGTAGTAGTGAGGGTTAGTCTCTGAAATACCTGCAATCTACACTTTAACAATTATAAGTTCCGACATATATAACTCAACTAAATCAAGGTAAACACAGAGTCAACATATAAAAGGAAATATGCGGTACCACGAAATCAACATGATAATATAAGGATGCAATCCAATGCATTTCTGTAATGACACGTTTGATTGTTATTACATTTTTTTCCCTTTTGACCCTTTCCCGAGCTTGGTTAGCTCACTTTTGATTCGAGAGAACCGTTGTCATGCTTCCCGAGGTGTCCAGACTTGATTCGTTCGACTTTTTGTGATATATGAGCATTAAGCGAAAAAGAGTAGACTCAAAGTTGACTTTTGGGTAAACAAACCTTTTTCAAAAATTCATTGATTCTAAGAGGTTCGAAAGGTCATTTAGAACTTGTGTATATATCTAGTTCGATTCCCAATGCACTCAGATGCATTTTGGAGCTTAGATTGGGAAGTTGGTTATGAGGTATCGGGGGTTGGCTCGGTCAACGAGACCTCTGTTGAAAATTCTGAGGCCACGAGTGCGTTCGTAGCGTATTTTTATGTGGGTCTATGTATGTGGTTTGTGAGCAGATGGCCTCGGGAGTGGTTCGGAATTTTGGTTCACAGTTAGAAAAATATTGGGAATCTGGTAACTGGTGTCCGCAATAGCACCACCAGTGCCATCCTAGCGGCACCGCCGTAGCGGTGGAATGACCGCTGGGGCAGCTTGTTGTATTTTGCCTAGACCATCGGGGTGGTCTAGTGTGGCGCTAGGGTAGTGTAGCCATGGCTGTCGCGATGACGTCGTGGCGGTAACGGGCCTGTTATGTCATTAAGTATGCATCAAATAAGCCCTTAGTCTAAATTGAGCTCTTGGGGACTGTTTTAGAAGATTATTGGAGAAAGCTCTTGGTGGTAAGTCTTGCTAATCCCTTTACTAATTCCTTGTTCCTATTCATCATAGTTTCCTCTTTCCCTTTCGTTGTTAGCCCTTAGTAATGGAACATTAGAAGTGGGTTTTGCTGGATTCATAACTAGGCTCATTAATGATGAAATTGATGGAGTTTATGCTAGATTTTGATGAATCTGAGGTTGTTAATCATATATTTTCCAATATTAGTGTTGAATCATTGAATCTAAGAGTTAAGGTTTATATTCAAAATTTGGGGGTTTAACTTGAATTTCGAAATTGGTGGATCTTTGAGTTAATTTAGCAATTGGTTGATGGGTTTTTATAACCTAGTGTTTAATTTGATATCATACCCCCGAGTTTTGCAGTTTTGTTGTGGGGCCCGTTTTCCTAAATTCTAGGGTTGTATTTAACCTAAATTGAATGATAACAACAGTAGTATCGTTCTTCTTGATTTCTAGTCTAGATTTTGAATATGCCTAGACTTCTTTGATGTTGAGGCTCAGCGGAAGGGCAAGGCTATAAATGATTGTTAGTGTTGTTATTCGGCCATCCAGGTAGGTTATGGCATACCCTTGGTAGGACTTCGTATAGCGAATCATATATTTAGATTATATTATCGGAGAAGCATGTAAACCTTCGGGTATGAAGTTGGGTTGGATATTGTCTTAGGTTGGACCCTGTTGCGTGATTGGGGCTAGCCACCCCATTATGTTGTGACTTGTTTGTTCTATTATGTTTGCTTGATGCCACGTGTTGTGACTAGATATTGGGATCTGTTGTTCCATCTTGATTGTGATATTGTAGTATATTACAGATTGACGTTGATACGAGGATAGAGTTCCATATGACTTCTGTAGTCTTTCATGATATTATTAGCGTACCCACGTTGGTACTTGTGATACTGATATACTATTGTCGTACCCATGTTGGTACTTGTGACATTAATATATTGTTGGCATGCCCATGTTGGTACTTGTGACATTGATATGTTGTTGGCGTACCCATGTTGGTACTTGTGATATTGATCTGATTATTGATATTGATACATGCATTGCACGCACTCCAATTATCATGATATACTATGGATACACTGTTGATACTTGATGAAACACTGTGATGAAATGGGCTCAGTTTTTAAATAAGAGTGACGTAAGAGTCCGATATCCGATGATAGTATCGGAATCGTGGATTGTGTGAAAGAGAGATGAGAGTCCGTGATCCGAGGTTATGTACCGGAGTGGAATAAGTGTGATAAGAGATATTGTTGTTGTCATCTACATACTTGAATCTTACATTGAGCACTCATCTTGTATATATATGACAGGGCGGTGACAATGTGCCTATGTTTTTTTGAAATACTCGAGAGGTTTTATACTAATTGCGCGACCATTCTATGCTGTGTGATACGGGATGGTCGGTTGGCATGAAGGGTGGAAAGGTCGTCTCTATGCTGTGTGATACGGAGCGACATAGTACACGGACTCCGCGAGTCCCCCACGGTGATGCCGGTGTGATCCACCCATAAGCAAAGATTCAGGGTCTCGTCTGTCTGTTGGGCAAAGATCCGGGACGAGTGGAACTTAGACTTCGCGAGTCACCTTGGGTTGTGCTATTGAGATGTCGATATTTCTGTCCGGAGTACATGTGTACACAACATTTGCATGGCATTACATTACATCCATACATTATTGCATTGAATTACGTCATGACTTACATTGTTATGATTTGGTGTTGTAATTCAGATTTTATATATTGAGGCTTGGCAGATTTTGGTTTTCGATGCTCTACTTAGATGATGATGTGTACTTGGTTCTGATTATGTTTGGCTTATACTTGTTGATTTATCGGCCTATCTTGCTTTATTGTCTGAATTATGTTAGATATACTTAGTCGGCCTATGATACCTACCAGTACTGTAGCTTTGTACTGACCTGCACTTGCTGCATTTTTTATGGATGCAGAGTATTGGACAGGTCCCAGTCTTTACCCTTGTGGTTGATTAGCAAGGATGCTGTAGAGTCATGTCAGGGTGAGCGCGATGACGGCCGCTGTCTGGATGTGCCCTCCTTTACTTACTTCTCTTACTCTTATTTCGAGATGGTTGTATTATAAGAATTTATCATCTTTCAGACTTGTAGTATGTAGTTAGTGCTCTTGTATGACCAGACTAGATCTATGGGTTTATATTTAGTATTTTCGCACTTTATCTTACATGGATGATTCGAGACTTATTCTATATTTATTTCTTCCGCCTTTACTCAAATTGGTTATACTGGGATAAGAGTTTGCCTATCGCGGTAGGAATGATAGGTGCCCGCACGTCTTAGTAAAATTGGTCGTGACAAGTTAGTATCAAAGCCCTAGGTTACCCATTCTAATTCAAGAGCGTGTTTAGTAGAGTCTTGTGGATCGGTATGATGAGCTCCGTACTTATTTGCGAGAGGCTATAAGGTATTTAGGAAACGTCGAATTCTTTCATTCTCTCGTGCGACTTTATTCAAATGGGTATTAGTCGATTCCAATTGGTATCTGAACTTTCTTATCTTAATAACCCACGTAGGGTTGACACTCGTTCTTAAATTCTTATGCGAATGGTTGATCCATACCGTGTGGTGGCTTGGTGCGATATGTATTATTCTAATTTGGGAAGTGATCAAGTTCAGTCTCTAGTTATGGCCTGAGGTTTCGATTGTGTGGAGTCGCGATTAGACTCCATTGCTATGTGGAGTCGCGATTAGACTCATTTATTGTGAGAGTTCATGAGAAATGGGAATGTAGTTCAGAGGGTTACAGGGTCTCCATGTTTCAGCGTTGGGTTGCTCGAAAGTGACAGAGTGCATTTATGGCTTAACATTAACGGGTTGCTCGATGATATGATTGGCTTGACTTTAGCTTGGTCAAGGCTTTATGATGGTGCGCGTGACACTGGTGAACCAATGGGGGGTAGATGATTCAGCAACGGTAGAGTATTAGACTTGGTAGGTGAGAACACGTGTAAGTTCAGTGATGACCAATGAATGTGGGCAAACTGTCAAACCCAACCCTTGGTAAGGCGTGATTGGCACCCGGCACCTTACGGAAACCGACCGAACCAACTTATAAGTTGTATTCTCTATGTCTCGAATGACAAAATAAGGCTAAGGCTTGATACGAACGTAATATCATGTATAAATATATGTCCAATGGACCCACGATGCGAATATAACGACCGACAGAACATAACAAAGCTATACACAGGAACTGTCTGCAAAGCCTCTATGAACATGACTGAAATATACAAGTCGGGACAGGGCCCCCGACATGCCCTGAAAAAAATATCATACAAACATATATACATGCAGACTCGGCAGCGCTCCAGGAAGAAGTGGAGCTCACCAATCAGAACTGGTACCTGAAGGCAGCCTACGATGGAAGATCCTCGTCTTGTCTATCTACACCTGCGTGCATGAACACAGCATCCACAAGAAGGGACGTCAGTACGAATGATGTACTGAGTACCTAAGGCATGAATAATAACATAATAGGAAATATAGAACTTAACATGAAATAAAAATAACCTGTATATCTGATTGCCTCATAAGGCTGATACCATGCATGCTTAGCTTTCTTTAAAAAAAAAACATTCCTCATATATATATATATATATATATATATATATATATATATATATATACAAATAATAGTGTTGCGGAACGTGCAGCCCGATCCTCAAATAAATAATAGTGTTGTCGAACGTGCAGCCCGATCCATAAATATTTTATATTGCTGCGGAACGTGCAGCCCAATCCATATATCATATCATCATCTTGCATATATATTGCCGTAGAACGAACGGCCCGATCCATTTATCCATATATCCCGCGTCCAGGATGATATCCAACTGATCAGGTGGCTATGCGTATATAACGCCTCACCTTTCCCCTTAACCCATATATATATATATATATATATATATATAACATAAGCAGCATGCATGAGAGCCCAAGTAAAACTTACCACTTTATCGGAGTGACGTAAGGTCGGTAGCCTCCGATTTATATTATGGAGCAATTATCATCGCTTTACCTCACCTTGAAGGAACAATGATTATAAGGTGAGATCAACAACAATGAGTGGAACCAAAAAAATCATGAAATAAGCTTAGTAATCTCATCTTAGCATTAAAATCATAAGCTTTAGAATTTCTAGAATTAAAATCATCATCATCATGTTCATCATAGAAAACATATCATCTTTTGTATCATAAAAAGCTTTTAAGAATCATGAACTTTTAACTTTTGGAAATAAGAAGGTTATGGAAACATATATGGAATCTGTTATACCCCGTATTTTTATACGTCGAATTATTCGCAAGAAAATTGACTCAAGCCAACATGAGCAATTTTACCGAGGCCGTAGAACTTGGTCATATTCAACCATGAGAAATCAAGAACCCGGTGTATACAAAGAATAAAGTTCCGAAATAATTTAGGACTTAAAAAAAAAGTGTGACGACGGTGATTGGGAATAATATTTGGTGTGTGTTTAAAGAGGCTATGGATTAGAGTTCTACCACATGATTATGATAATGACTATATGAAGTGTATTAAAAATGATTGTTATTAAAGTGGATTGAGATCGAGAAATTAATTATGTGTGTATTTGGTTAAATGGTGGAAGACAAGATATTAATTAAGCACATGATATATGTATTATGTGGACATAAGCTATGTACAAATCAATAGGTGGCAGCAAGTTAATATAAAAGGGTGGCACCACCAGATCATTATGTGTCAAGAATGGACCTAAACATGTGTCACGTACAAATCAAAAGCCAAGGGGTCAATATATCACTCCTACACCTAATAAGAATTCATACTACTCTTTGGGATCTCATTATCATTGAAAAACCTTTCAGGAAAAGGAAAGATAGGCAACAACCTTTTTCCATCTCACGTTATTAGGTGAGCTTAAAGGATCATTTTCTTTATTCCATTTTGAAGAGAGAAGTCACGGCCATGGTTGCCAAGAGAAAGGCCATACGGCCCGCCATGGTGGAAGGAAAGAAATAATTTTGTTGCTATTTTAATTAAGCTCCAAGTGAATTGCAAGTTCAAGAAGGTGATAGCAACATTGGATATTGAATCGAGGAAGAAGAAATTGTGAAATTGGAGCAACTAAGAGTAGAAATTTCTCCGAGAAAATTAATGTAAGATCTTCTTATTTTGTGGTACAATTGTATTAATGGTATTGTAAGAGAAGGGTTAAAATTGGATTGGATGAAATTGGAAATAAGAAAATGCATGAAATCGTTGTTATACGAAATTGTGGGTTGAAAATGATTAAAAAGGGTTATTGGATTGTTAGAGTTGTTTATGGGCTGAATTGTAAGGATTCTATATGAATATTTCTATTACTGTCATTGTTGGTATTTCTGTGATAACAGGACAATAATTGGAAATTAGGGTTAGGCGAATATATAAGGGAAATGCTGCCCGATTTCCGTTAAGTCCTTAACTAATGAAAAAACCCTAATCGAGAAAGTATGAGTTAAAGAATGAGTTCTATAAGCGGTGGGCTACAGATTTACGAACTAGAAAATATAGTTACTAACGATAGCGTTACTTTTATATTAAATAGGCTAAAGGGGTGACGAGGCGAACGGGTTTGCGATTAATCGTTAACAGGTATGTAAAGTTAACTCTTCTTTCTTTTGGCATGATCTTTATGAAACAAACAGACGACGTATATGTATGATTTCAAAAAAGCTCCTATTCTTAGAGCCACTAGGATGGCTAATGTTCTTGACTCCCAAAAGCTATTTCATTATGTCTTGGTACATGATTCCAAAAGTTCTATTTTGATATAATACATAGTGAAATTCGAAAGGTACTTGATATGACTATTGCCTTGATTTTCAAATGATAGCTCGTTTTAATTATTCTATCGATTCTCAGATGTGTTTTAACTTGCATATGGTTTCTCACTACTCTGCTCGTGCATGCCTCAATATATTTTTCACTGAGTCCCGGGCCAGGACACGTTTTCGTGCACAGTTTCACTGCATTGTTCACCGAGTCCCTCACTAGAGGGCCAGGCCGGGTATGATATATGATATTGACATGCATGATTTATGTTTCAAAAGGCAAGTGTTTTGGTATTCTGGATGTTATCCTTGTCTCCTGTACTCCCTATTTCAGTTATGATCCTCTTTACTGTATTTCATGCTTTACATACTCAGTACATATCTCGTACTGGCCCCCTTTCTCCGGGGGGCTACGTTTCATGCCCGCAGGTACAGATACTCGCTTTGGTGATCCTCCAGCTTAGGACTCTTACTCAGCTGTCTTGGAGTGCTCCATTGTTCCGGAGCCTAGACTTTTGATATAGATCTTATGATGTATGTATAGGTTTATCCAGGGGTACGGCGGGGCCCTGTCCCGTCATATTTCGCTATCGATACTCTTAGAGGTCTGTAGACATATGTGTGGGTTGTGTATAGATGTTGTTAGGTTGTGTTAGCACGACTTATAGTTGGGGCGTTCCTATTATATCCCGTATTTTGCATATTCGGATAATTTAAGATAATTGTGACTAGTAAGAGATAAGGCAATATTTTGATCTTGTTTAATACATAAGTTGTTCATGAAAATAATGATGCGGAAATATTGAGGAAGGCTAAGGGAAAAAATTGAAATTTGGAAAATAGTTTCATGAATTACAAAAATTAGTCATGAAATAATTGGGCTTGGAAAAAAAAAAGGGGGCCCAAGGTGGCCGGCCAAAGAGGGACATGGGCCAAGGCCCATGTAAAGGCTAAATTATGTAAATAAAAAGAGAAAGGGCCACTATTATTTGTCATTTATTCAAGAACATTCAAGAAAAATAAATTGAGAGCAAGAGAGAAAGGTCATTTGGCCAAGAGAAAAAGAAGAGAAAAAAAATTGAAGCCATCAATCTTGATCCAAAAAAATAGATTCTCCTAGTATTCTTACTAATTCAAGGGTCCTCTTTAACGTGGTATAATTGTTGGAGCAAGAAAACTACTCTTTGTTGCAAGTCCAAAATCCTAGTCAGGTGGAAAGTTAAGGAAAAGGTAAGAATTAATCCCCTTTTTTATGTTATGGAAGGTTTATGTATGTTGTAGTATGTAGAAATGAATGAAAATCATGGAAATAGTGTGTGTTGTGTGTGGTCGTGTGTGTGTGTGTGTAGAATTGTGGCCGTGTAGGTGTTCGATAGCGGAGAAGAGATGAATTAATTTTACTTAGTATGTTAGTTGTGTTGTTGTGGACTCTATGATGCAAATAAAAGTTAAATGGTTCAAGTCGGCATTGAAATTGGTTGTAGGGTGTCGTAGGAATTAATGTGATTTTGATATGGTTTTATGTAGTTGTGAGAATGAAGTTGCTAAAGTATGAATTTATGAATTTGAAAGAAGGAAATGTGTTGTTGTAGCTTTTGTTGCATTTGTAGAGTTTCGGGTGGAATAGAGTTGGTTGGATTGTTTTGAATGTTGTGCGGGTTACTAATATTAGAATATGTTTCAAATTGATTGTTGGTGCTGTTGAAATGATTGTTGGTATCGTTGTTGATGAATTTGGCCGAGTTGGATTCTCGGGGTTAGTTGTATTTACAAGGGAAATGCTGCCGAAATTTCTGTAAACAAAGTGTTGGTTGAAGATTATACTTCTAAGTATCTATAGCTAATGTTTGGTATACACTAATATTATTGTAGATCTTGCAGGGCCAAAGACTTGAATTCGGATTAGTTAGGGAGCGGGCTAAGGTATGTAAAGCCTAATGTTTCTTTCTTTTGTCATGTCCTAGTTGCAAGTAAGCTATGATATGAGCCTCGGGGTAATTCCATTCATAAGATCCGAGCATGCCTACGATTTTTATTCACTTCTTGATGTTAGCATTTCCTAATGTAGTCGAACTATGGTCTTTGTGTCTTTGGTATGATTGGATAATAAATAAGTGTTAAGAATTTTATTCCAAAAAGTTTTATGTTGGACAATGGCTCTAACTTTCATAGACGAGCTCCGATCGCTCCGATACGTTCTTAGGGAGTCTTATAGAGTATAAGGTCTGTAATCTTCGTAGGCGGTTTCCGATTGCTTTGAATCTTGTCGTAAAACTTCAAACGCCCCATAACTTTCTTATACTAAATCGGAATGACCCGAAACTTGTTTCTGAGTCTTCAGGCGTCGGTAAGTATTCTTATCCATCGAGTCTTAAAAGTTGAGTTATGTGCATTTAGTTTCTCACTACCCTGCTCGTGCATATGGTTGTTAACTTTCTTATGCTAACTCGGGCTTACTTAAAATGTGTTTATGGTTTACTAGGTAAGGGGAGTCGAGTGCTAAAACACTGAAGCTGAAGACTCGGATGAAGCAGCCCTGTCCACTGGTCTGGAGAATGAACTCTTAGGAGCTCTCTGCCTAGGTAGCTCACTAGAGAAAGCCAGTAACGCTGAATGCACAAGGCGGCCAGAATACGACTAATGCGGCCTCGAAAACTGACCGGCGCGCCTCGAACCAGAACCCTTAAAACTGCCAGTCTGACATGGCCTCTTGTCACCACCACTAAAAGCATGGGCCTTAGCGAACTCAATCATAAAAGCATGCTCGATAATGGTCTGGAAGGAAGACCCTATAGATTCCATCTGAAGACAAAGAATCTGTAGAGAGCCCATTATTCCGCCAATAAAGCGCCTGATCTTATCAGCCTCTGTAGGGATGAACGGAGTAGAATAACGGGCCATATAAAGGAAACGGGTCACATAGGACTCCAAAGACATGCCCCTCTGCTCGAGGTGTAAAAATTTCTCCCTAAGCGCCTCTCTCAAAGACCGGGGCACACACTTCTCAAGGAAAGCCCGGTAGAACTGAGTCCAAGTCAAAGGAGGAGAACCCTCAGGTCTGCACGGCATAAAATACCTCCACCACTTCTTCGCGTCGCTGCGAAACTGGTAGGACACATAATCAACACCGTGGGTCTCCACTATCCCCATACGTTGCAGCAACCCATGCATATCAAGAATAAACTCATAGGCATTCTAAGACGAGGTACCAGCAAACCTAAGCGGCTCTAACTTCCTGAATCTCCCAACTAAGTCCTAATCAAAAGCAGTCATAACAGCGCCCTCCATGGGCCTAATCGCATCACTAGGAGCGGGTATCATATCAATGCGAGGAGCCACTGCTGCAGCGGGATGTACTGCTCACGTAGGTCTTTGCTCAGGGGTCTGCGTCCCAACCCTAGTCTGTGAACCCCCGCCTGGTGTAGTAACACCGCCTGTTGCCTGCTGGGCATCAAGATGAAGCAATACTATGGCTATAGTATCATGCATGGCCTGATCAGAAGTAAACTCAGGCTGAGTCTGAGCTGGAGCCAAATCCTCGGGCTTAGGAGACCAGGATCTCTCTCGGCGCTGTCCTACCGCTGGAGCTCTACCCCTGGCTGGGGCAGCTTCGCAGCCTCTCGCTCAGTCGCGCCCTCTAGCTGTCGCTCGCCCTCGAGTTCCAGCCGTAGTTGCGGGCTCTGGTACCTGACCGCGAGCCATAGTAGCTCGAGTCCTCACCATCTGTGATAGAAGAGACAAGAGTGAGATTTCCTAAATGTCCTATAACCTCCCGCAGATAAGTACAGAGCTCATTGTACCCATCCACGAGACTCTACTCGACACACTCTTGTATTAAAGTACGGGTAACCTAGGGCTCTGGTACTAACTTATCAAGACCTATTTTGCCTAGGTCGTGGGGGCACTTACCTTTCCACCTCGGTAAGCGAACCCTCAACCCAACAATGAATAAATACAATAAAGAATGAAATTAAGAAATGGAATAGAACAAATATGTAAGTCTCACGATATATATATATATATATATATATATATATATATATAGGTACTAGAAAGTGCGGAATGACAATAAACACCCCAGGGTCTAGTCTGAATAATACAAGAGCATGTGAAGGGAAATAATACAATCTGGAATACTAATACATAAAATGTCTATGTCTTTGAATAGAATAGGACATAATGATAGAAAGTTTTCAAGGCAGCGGACGACCATGCTCACCCTGGAAACTCAAGAGAAAGCTGAAACGTCAATCAGCCACGTGTCACAGAAGTGGATCCGACCTGATACTCTGCATTCATAAAAGAATGCAGCAAGTGCAGGTCAGTACAAACAACAGTACTGGTAGGCATCATTTGCTGACTAAGCATAGCTAACACAATTCAGATAATAAAGCGGACGAGCAAATATACCAGCAAGTATAAGACAATGCAATCAATTCCAAATATCCGTCATCACCTATGTAAAGCATCTAATCCCCAAATGTACGAGGTCCGAATATATCCAATCCAATCCAACATCACAATGTAACACCAAAACATCTCAAAACAAGTCATAATGCAATGCAATAATGTTATAAATGCAATGTAATGCCATGCAAATGCGGTGTACACATGTACTCCGGACGAAAATATCGACGTCTCGGTAGCACAACCTAGAGTGACTGGTTTAGTCTAAGTGCCACTCATCTCTGATCTTTCCCCAATAGACAGAAGGGACCCCGAATCTTTGCCCATGGGGGGTTCTCACCGGCAACGATTCCGAAACAAACATCGGATATCAGCCATGCAACTACGATTCCGAAATTGATCATCGGACATCGGCCATCTCAGGTCACTCAAGTAAAAGAGTTTATCAAATATCAATTTCACTCAATCAATGATCCCGGAATGAACATCGGACATCGGCCATCGGTCATCTCACATCACTCAAGTAAAACTGAGTCCAACTCATCAAGTATTCATCAAATATAATCAATATCTCAACAGTGTATCATGAAAATGAAAGTGCGTGCAATGCATGAATCACATCAATACTCCTTCTCAATATCATAAGTACCAACAATGGGTACCCCTATAATGTATCCGAATCACAAATACCAACAGTGGGTAGGCTAATAATATAACTGAATCACAAGTAAAAATAATGGGTATGCCAAAAATGTAACTGAATCACAAGTACCAATAGTGGATACGTCAATAACATATCTAAGTACAATTACCAATAGCGGGTATGTCAACTGTATCATAATCAAGATGATAAAACAGAATTCAATATCTACCAACGACACATAACGGGGTGGCTAGCCCCAACACATAACAGGGCCCAACCTAAGACAATATCCAACCCAACTTCATACTAGAAGGTTCACATGCTGTCTCTGACAATATAAACTAAATATGTGCTTCGATATACGAAGTCTCACCAAAGGTAAGCTATAACCTACCTGGATGGCCGAACCGCAACACCAACACCTCACTCTTTTTCCTTGTCCTTCCGCTGAATCTCAGAACAAAAGTAGTTTAAGAATAATCAAAATATAGATTAGAAATCATGAAGAATGACACTAATATTGCTACTATTCATTTTAAGTCAATTCCAACCTTAGAAATTGGAGATGTCACGACCCAACCCCGTAGGCCGTGACTAGTGTCCGTGCTGGACACCCATACGTACCCAACAACCCAAACCAGAATATAAGCAGAATATACAGATACGGGAGTCGAATGGCTTTACTAATTATCGTAGACAAACAGACATATCGCACGGAAGCCGATAAGGCTATCATAGAACATAGTAACCCAAAACATATACACAACCCACATGTATGTCTACAGACCTCTACAGAACACATCAGAATCATTAGACGGGACAGGGCCCCGTCGTACCCCCGAATAGCATACATATGTACAATGGCAAAAGACTGTACCAAAACGTAGGCTCTGAACAATAGATCACTCCAAGATAGCAGAATATAGTCCTAAGCAGGCGGATCAGCAAATCTGTCGTCTGTACCTGCGCGGCATGAAACGCAGCCCCCGAAGAAAGGGGGTCAGTACGGAAAATGTACTGAATATGTAAAGCACGGAACGTAATAAACAAAGTCATAACTGTCACGACCCAGCCCCGTAGGCCGCGACTGGCACCCTATCTGGGTACCCAGACCAAACCGCATATTCATTTACCAAATCCGAGCATATTCCAAAAGTTCATAAAAGTCATATCAAACTGAATCTTTATCAAATATGTCTTAAGCGGTCGCACAAATCAAAATGCCATATCAAATACAAACTGAGCGGCGGAATAGACATCGCCGGTCGAAAGTGCAAACATAAGCATAAGGGCCATTTAGGGCCATCAAAACAAACGGACCGCTTTAAGACCAGAAAACAAAATCAAACAAACATATATAGGACCCTCGCCCCACATATATGACTACAGGCCTCTACGAACTCAAAATAAAGACATATGGCGAGACAGGGCCCCGCCGTACCCAAATAGTCAAATGTACCGAATATACATAGCAAAAGGGAGTCTGTACCAAAAGGGGACTCTGAGTCAAGAAGGAGTACTCCGAAGTAGCAAAGAGTGAAGCCTATAGTGGAGGATCACCAATATCTGCACCTGCGGGCATGAAACGCAGCCCCCGAAGAAAGGGGGTCAGTACGAAATATGTACTGAGTATGTAAAGCACGGAGTACAGAAATATGGATCAAAACTGAAAGCAAATCAGATAACAAAGTGGAGTACAAACTAGTATGTCAAAAACCGTATCAAAATCATATACGTATACATAATGCAAACGCTTAAGAACGTGGTCGCCACTCCGACGCTGGCGCCACACACAGCATAACACCAGAAAGTTTCAAATCTCCGTACATCCCCGATCACAAACACAAACATAGGTGAGCGTATCGCATCACGAGCCATATCACGGCATAACTCCAAACGGAACCCGGCCCTATGGCGAAGCCTCGGGAACCGTAACACAGCATACGGCCGAATTATTGTAAGGCGCACGAATCATAACCGGCCCGGGAACCGGTGAACGAAGTCATAATAAGGCACGAGCGGAGTCGTGAGCAAACAAATGCAATTCATATTTCAAAATAGCCTTTCAAAACTTAGTAGTCTCATAAGTCATTTCATAGTACAAAATAATCGAATACTTAGTCGATACAAAGTTTCATTTCACAAAACGTTTCCAAAATATTACGTATGGCTCAAAACGTAACTTAGCATATCATAATATTCAAAACATATCTCGTAGGAGGAAGTTCCAAAGCCGAAAGTATCATATCAAACTTTATTCAAAAGGACAGCCCAATACGACAAATAGGGCGTCTCGGGGTTAGCGGGCCCACCTCGAGTCGAGTTGAGGTGGCGAACATAATTTACGGACATTTAGGGGCCGAAAGTTCATACATAATTATTTCTAGGTTACCCGACCACATTTCGATAGGTTTCGGACGATTGGTGGCATCCTAGCCAAAATAGAGCCCTTAGGCTTCAATTGAATTGAATGAATAGTAACTTTTCTGTGGATCGGGTTTCGAGGAGCAGAAATGCTCCGGAAGTTCCAATATTCGCCTATCGCACTAAGACATGCCAAATGAAGAAGTGGGAAGCTTTACATACCTTACAGTCGTCGTATGCTCTCCCAAAAGTCAAGTCCCGTTTCGTCTGAAATCTGCAAATGGTCAAAGTTACCAATTGAGACTCTTAGGCTTAAAAATGCCTTTAACTTTATTCTTGCCTACCGAAATTTCGGCAGCATTTCCCCTATAAATCTAACATCCCCGAGGCTTAGCTCGGCTCAGAATACATCAACAACAACAACCCAAACATCATTCAACAATATAAACCATATTCGAACTTCAAAAGCCTACCTTACTACACAAGTTGGAAATCTTTCATTCAAACTTCAAAATTCCAAATCTATATCCATATTATTGTATTCATTCACTCATTCAAGATTATGCCATCACATTCAAAATACATTCCAAGCCATACACGAAATTGCCCAAAATCCATTACTTTCTAGAATTCTCCCAAAACACCAAAACTTACAACAAACATTCTAACTTGCGTCGTTTCATTCCGACTTCATTAACATCAACTATAAATTCATATTTAAAGTCTTTAACACCCTAAATATACAATGATATTCACAATGATACCAAAGGTATACGCTTTCCAATAATGTCCGAAATCATTTTCCAACGCCAATTTAATTCATCAATCGATCATTTACGACATAAAGATCACAACAACACATTATACCAACTAAACAAGATCAATTCACACCACTTTCTTCTTCCTAGGGCTCACGGCCAACATGCAATATACACACACACCCACGGCTTTCTATATACACCAAAGTTACGGAATTCTCGTCTATTCCCAATCCTTAACACATTTATATCAATTCTATAACATTAGAGGGGCAAAATTCTTACCTTTTCTTGAATTTCTGACTTGTCGCAAACGAGGTTCTTGTGCCAAACTAATTATACCCCGTTGAAGAGGGCCTTGAGTACTTCACAACTATGTAGAAATTAGGATTTTTGGATCAACAACCAAGCTTGGAATTTTTTTTTCTTTTCCTATAGGGCTCGGCCGAGAGGGGCTTTTTTTTTTAGCTCTACAATTTTTTTTTTGTTTTGATCTAATACTTGATAACTACAAGTCAAGACTTGATATATATCCATCACAAGGAGTCATGTGCATAGCACATGACATTTAAAAATGGGTTTGGGCCAACCTAGTGGCCGGCCACCCCACAAACTTTGGGCCTCAATTTTATATTCAATTTTCTTGGCCCAATTCATTAAAAGTCCCGTTTTGTAATTCCCGAAACTAATTTCCGAAATTCCAAATTTACCCTCGGCCTTCCCCGATGTCTTAACATCTATGATTCCATAACCAACATAGTCATATTCACCAAAATCAAAAATATTTCCTTATAACACACAAGTCTTGTTTATTTCTCGATTTCCAATTATACGAAAGCACGGGACATAACATTCTCCCCCCCTTAAGAACATTCGTCCTCGAATGTTGAATCGACCTTATGGGGCGTCATACTGCTCCGGGAGGGTTCTCTTTATAGTTGTCCTTTATTGATTTTCCGACACGGCTTCTTTACTAACTTTAGGGGGGTAAATTCTTCACATCACTGATTCAAATGCCTTCATAATACATTTTCTCATACCCCACGTAATCACCGAACCATACGCTATATTCTTGTAATGGACGAACGCTTTCCAGACATCATAGTCAATATCATTTTTTTTGTTACACTTCTGAGTTTCTTACCACATCGTCGTAATCTCACTTTACTTCATACCAGACACTCCATGCCAAACAGATTCAGAACTAGGGCCAGACGCGTATAAGCATATCGGACGGATTCATAGTCAACATCAGAGGTACGGAAGTATATCAGACAAATCTGAGATCGGAGTCAAACGTACAAAGGCGTATCAAACGGATTCGTAATCAGAATCAAACACGCGAAGATATACCAAACAGATTTATAATCGAAGTCAGACGTACAAGATCATATCGGACAGATTCGAAATCAGAATCAAATGTACAGAATTGTATCATACAGAGTCGTGATCAGACAGACCGAAATGTATCGAACATACGCGTGATCAAAATCAAACGCACAGAAGCATATCAGACGTATTTATATCCAGAGTCAGACATACAGAGGTGTGCCGGACAGAAACGTATCCAGAATCAGACGCACAAAGATTCATCAGACGGGAACATAATCGAGCTCAGAAATACAGAGGCGTACTAGACAGAGCCTTATCGGAATCGGGAGTGCAAAAGCACAACAAATAGAGTGTCGAATTAGAATCAAATCGCTCCTATTAAGGTTCCAATAATTCATGAGAATTTCCCCTTTATTGGTAAACTTATTCGCCAAGTTGTCACACAATTGTCTTACGTCTCACGTATCGACTCTTTCAAGGATTCCACTTATTCACACTGCTTATCTTTCATCTTTCCTACCCTCCATACTCATTTTCTCTTTCAGACATCGTCATTCTAAACTGAATTATAATGTACTTAGGGATTTTCTATCCCTTGACAACTTTCGGATCGTCGCCCCCGCTTCGCTTCATGTATTAGGTTTAGTAAAACCTTCCGTCTATCACAACATTAGTTGCCGGGTCTCGGCTCTTAACCCACATGGGCACCAAACGAAAATCATACACACACACACACACACATTTACTAATACCTTACTGGCGAACGTCTCTGACGGTTATTCGAATTCGTTCAATTTCCTAAGCGGTGTTGTACCCTTTTCTTTTCGCCCATTTAGTCCGCCTCGTTCTGCGCGACTCCCGAAAGGGCACTAATTACTCCACACACATTCTATTTACCTTTTGGTTACCCCAAATTTCCATTTATATTTATCGCACTCTCACTTATGAAAAACTTTACATTACTTCCCAGGGGGTCACCCATCCCAGAATTGCTCTGGCTTGAGCACGCTTAACCCCGGAACTTTCATGCATTTTGATGCGTTAGGGCCGATATAAGTTCGTCAATTGCCCCGCACGACCTTTGTCACGTAATTTTAGGGCCAATCGGGGTTTTAGCAAATTTTTCGGGAAGTTTTCGTAACGGGTCCCACTCCGACCCAAATAGGTTGTTTGCTCTCCTGGCTATGTGGTTTCTCGTTTTAGCTTGCCAAACTCCCTATATTCGCCCCCCCACATGCATAGATAGCCGCCTCGAATATTTTCATTGATTCAGATTCTTACCCTACTTTTACTGACATGCAGACAGAGAACATCGCATAAAATACTAGAATACAGACCTATCATTGCACATATTCATTCAGAAAAAGGGTTAGTAATATACCTGGGTCTGCGTCTGGTGATGCCTCTGGGTCACGCCGACCAGTCAAAGCGTATATGCGGTTCGAGGGACCGCTAGAATCTGAACCGCCACCGCGGCCTCGACCGCGTCCTGCCGGTGCTGGCATACCTCGCCCTCCAGGGCGTGCAACAGATGGAGCAGATGATGAACCGGCGGCTGACCCCGTCGGCTGAGCCACACTACCAGAACCGCTAGCCAACGGACAGTCTCTCATAAAGTGGCCATGACCACCACAAGAAAAACAAGCTCCAATCGCTCGATAGCACTCCCCAGGATGAGACTTCCCGCAATGAGAACAAAGGGGCCTGGGTGGTCTGGCATGGCTGGGACCCCTGGATACCTGTGAACCTGCCACCCTGGGGCTCTGACCGGCCCCAGACGGTCCCGCACTATCCAATCGCTTATCAGTAGACTGCGTGTCCCGGCCTAACGGAGGGAAGTATCCACTGGACTGATACTGAGGCTGCCCGCCCCAAGAATCTCTAGGATACCCCGCTGATCTGGCCCTCTTGGGCCGTCTCCCATCATACTCTCGGCTGGGCCGATCTGCTCGGTGCCGGTTCTCCATCCCCTGGGCGTAGGCCTGTAGACGGGCAATGTCCATAACTGTCTGCAATGACACCGCCATACAGCCGTCAATCAGGTAATGATCCAACCCCATAACATATCTATGCATCCGATCAGACATATCAGCTACCACGGCAGGTGCGTACCGGGCCAGGGAATCAAACTCCAAATTATATTCACGAACGCTTCGACCCCTCTGCTGCAAATGTAAAAACCGATCAGCTCGCTCCCGTCGTAACACTGGCGGCAGAAAGTGGCGGGTGAATGCTGTCACAAACTGATACCAAGTGGCTGGAGGGGCACCCTCTCCCCTAGACAACTCCCAAGTCTCGTACCAGTGGGTAGCAACATCTCGAAGTCTGTGCGAAGCCAGCTCGACTGACTCGGTCTCTGAAGCCCTGACCAAGTCCAGTGAGCGCCGGATCCCCCGAATAAAGTCATGGGGGTCCTCATCGGGCTTAGACCCGAAAAACTCTGGAGGGCCACATAATAGAAACTCCCGAACTCTCAGGCTGTCCCGCCTGTCATCGTCATCATCGTCCCTCCGCCCGCGCCTGCGAGCCTGACCTGCTACTAGTGTAGTCAGCAACTGTACAGCCTCCCTCAGGGTCCTATCCTCCGCCCCTGGCTGAGGAGCTGGAGTCTCAGGAGCGGGTACACGGACCTCTGGAGCTGCTGAAGGTCCTGCTCCAGGCTGTACTAATGGGGGTGTAGCAGACCCCTCAGAATGAGGTACAACCTCGGGCAAATCATAGACACGAGCCCGGGTAGCGCGCTGTGCCTGACTAGTCTCTCCCATCCTCGCTTTGCCCTTCTGGGCCGTCGTTGCCTTCTTCGGAGGCATCCCTGCAAACACAATAACGGGTCAGATCAGAATGACCCTAATAGCACAGCTCTATCGCACGATCTAAGATTCCAAAGAAAGTAACATCCTAAATGCCCTGTAGCTTCCTGTTTATAGATGCGGTGCACAACACATCGATAAACAAGACTCTACGAGACACGGCCTGTAGACATTCCGAGGACAAACTGCTCTGATACCACTTTTGTCACGACCCAGCCCCGTGGGCCGCGACTGGCACCCTATCTGGGTACCCAGACCAAACCGCATATTCATTTACCAAATCCGAGCATATTCCAAAAATTCATAAAAGTCATATCAAACTGAATCTTTATCAAATATGTCTTAAGCGGTCGCACAAATCAAAATGCCATATCAAATACAAACTGAGCGGCGGAATAGACATCGCCGGTCGAAAGTGCAAACATAAGCATAAGGGCCATTTAGGGCCATCAAAACAAACGGACCGCTTTAAGACCAGAAAACAAAATCAAACAAACATATATAGGACCCTCGCCCCACATATATGACTACAGGCCTCTACGAACTCAAAACAAAGACATATGGCGAGACAGGGCCCCGCCGTACCCAAATAGTCAAATGTACCGAATATACATAGCAAAAGGGAGTCTGTACCAAAAGGGGACTCCGAGTCAAGAAGGAGTACTCCGAAGTAGCAAAGAGTGAAGCCTACAGTGGAGGATCACCAATATCTGCACCTGCGGGCATGAAACGCAGCCCCCGAAGAAAGGGGGTCAGTACGAAATATGTACTGAGTATGTAAAGCACGGAGTACAGAAATATGGATCAAAACTGAAAGCAAATCAGATAACAAAGTGGAGTACAACCTAGTATGTCAAAAACCGTATCAAAATCATATACGTATACATAATGCAAACGAAATCATGCAAACGCTTAAGAACGTGGTCGCCACTCCGACGCTGGCGCCACACACAGCATAACACCAGAAAGTTTCAAATCTCCGTACATCCCCGATCACAAACACAAACATAGGTGAGCGTATCGCATCACGGGCCATATCACAGCATAACTCCAAACGGAACCCGGCCCTATGGCAAAGCCTCGGGAACCGTAACACAGCATACGGCCAAATTATTGTAAGGCGCACGAATCATAACCGGCCCGGGAACCGGTGAACGAAGTCATAATAAGGCACGAGCGGAGTCGTGAGCAAACAAATGCAATTCATATTTCAAAATAGCCTTTCAAAACTTAGTAGTCTCATAAGTCATTTCATAGTACAAAATAATCGAATACTTAGTCGATACAAAGTTTCATTTCACAAAACGTTTCCAAAATATTACGTATGGCTCAAAACGTAACTTAGCATATCATAATATTCAAAACATATCTCGTAGGAGGAAGTTCCAAAGCCGAAAGTATCATATCAAACTTTATTCAAAAGGACAGCCCAATAAGACAAATAGGGCGTCTCGGGGTTAGCGGGCCCACCTCGAGTCGAGTTGAGGTGGCGAACATAATTTACGGACATTTAGGGGCCAAAAGTTCATACATAATTATTTCTAGGTTACCCGACCACATTTCGATAGGTTTCGGACGATTGGTGGCATCCTAGCCAAAATAGAGCCCTTAGGCTTCAATTGAATTGAATGAATAGTAACTTTTCTGTGGATCGGGTTTCGAGGAGCAGAAATGCTCCGGAAGTTCCAATATTCGCCTATCGCACTAAGACATGCCAAACGAAGAAGTGGGAAGCTTTACATACCTTACAGACGTCGTATGCTCTCCCAAAAGTCAAGTCCCGTTTTGTCTGAAATCTGCAAATGGTCAAAGTTACCAATTGAGACTCTTAGGCTTAAAAATGCCTTTAACTTCATTCTTGCCTACCGAAATTTCGGCAGCATTTCCCCTATAAATCTAACATCCCCGAGGCTTAGCTCGGCTCAGAATACATCAACAACCACAACCCAAACATCATTCAACAATATAAACCATATTCGAACTTCAAAAGCCTACCTTACTACACAAGTTGGAAATCTTTCATTCAAACTTCAAAATTTCAAATCTATATCAATATTATTGTATTCATTCACTCATTCAAGATTATGCCATCACATTCAAAATACATTCCAAGCCATACACGAAATTGCCCAAAATCCATTACTTTCTATAATTCTCCCAAAACACCAAAACTTACAACAAACATTCTAACTTGCGTCGTTTCATTCCGACTTCATTAACATCAACTATAAATTCATATTTAAAGTCTTTAACACCCTAAATATACAATGATATTCACAATGATACCAAAGGTATACGCTTTCCAATAATGTCCGAAATCATTTTCCAACGCCAATTTAATTCATCAATCGATCATTTACGACATAAAGATCACAACAACACATTATACCAACTAAACAAGATCAATTCACACCACTTTCTTCTTCCTAGGGCTCACGGCCAACATGCAATATACACACACACCCACGGCTTTCTATATACACCAAAGTTACGGAATTCTCGTCTATTCCCAATCCTTAACACATTTATATCAATTCTATAACATTTAGAGGGGCAAAATTCTTACCTTTTCTTGAATTTCCGACTTGTCGCAAACGAGGTTCTTGTGCCAAACTAATTATACCCCGTTGAAGAGGGCCTTGAGTACTTCACAACTATGTAGAAATTAGGATTTTTGGATCAACAACCAAGCTTGGAAATTTTTTTTTCTTTTCCTATAGGGTTCGGCCGAGAGGGGATTTTTTTTTGAGCTCTACAATATTTTTTTTGTTTTGATCTAATACTTGATAACTACAAGTCAAGACTTGATATATATCCATCACAAGGAGTCATGTGCATAGCACATGACATTTAAAAATGGGTTTGGGCCAACCTAGTGGCCGGCCACCCCACAAACTTTGGGCCTCAATTTTATATTCAATTTTCTTGGCCCAATTCATTAAAAGTCCCGTTTTATAATTCCCGAAACTAATTTCTGAAATTCCAAATTTACCCTCGGCCTTCCCCGATGTCTTAACATCTATGATTCCATAACCAACATAGTCATATTCACCAAAATCAAAAATATTTCCTTATAACACACAAGTCTTGTTTATTTCTCGATTTCCAATTATACGAAAACACGGGACATAACAATAACCGAAGCAGAAGGTATAGAAAATGAACGGAATATACAGAATAGCAAAATGCTGATCATAAAGCATAAATAGTGCATGCAGAAAACGTATGCCATATCTGGTCCCATTACGGAATAAAATCATGACCGGAACAGAACGTACAGAAAAATGAGTATAATATCCAGATTATCAGATGCATATTTCCAGAACACAAAGAGTGTATGCAGAAACATATGCCATATCATATCCGGCCCCCGCCAAGGGACTCGGTGAACAGAACGTGGTCGCCACCCCGACACTGGCGCCACAACACAGCATAACTCCAGAGTAGGGAATAACTCCGTAACATATCATATCAGAATGTGCACATGTCAAACATATCAGATGGCCATATCATATCATATCATCATATATCAGAATAGGTGTAC
The DNA here is from genome assembly GCF_019175385.1 of Lycium barbarum. NCBI lineage: Eukaryota > Viridiplantae > Streptophyta > Magnoliopsida > Solanales > Solanaceae > Lycium > Lycium barbarum. The sequence goes on from NC_083342.1 coordinate 49,048,374, forward strand.
ATGGCACATCATACTCCACAACCCATGTACATGTATACCTGCCCCCTCACATCGAGGTGCGGCGAACAATGCAGTGGAATACGCGTGATAACATATCCTGGCCCGGGCTCAGTAAAGGAAACATTGAGGCATCCACGAGTGGAGTAGTGAGAAACTAATGCAAAAATAAAATATAGCACATTTACGGAGACCCAGTAGCATAATTCAGATGACAAACCATATGACAGAAGCGGAGCAGTAATCATAGTGTATGCATTTCGGATATCCCAATAGCATATGTCAAAATAAGCTTTTTGTAATCATTTTCATGTTTCAAAATACATTATGGGGCTTATCAAAATAATTCAAACGAATGTTATATATTTCTAGAGACTCAATAAGACCTATCGGATGAAAAATCGAAATAATGAAATCGGACAGAATCATAGTGAGTGTATTTCAGATGTCATAATGGATTACGGAGAAATAACCTTTCTACGATCGTCTCCATGTTCCAAAATAGTTTATAAGACTTAATGGAGCATTTAAAATAATTTTTATTTAGTAGTTAGAAGAGTAGTTAAAATATTTCCTTTAGAACCGCTCGAAGACAAATCATAGATACAAAAGGGTAAAATCGGAAATAGTGGTCCACCTCGGGACAACCGAAGCGAAGGGCTCGAATTACATATATTATGCCTATGGAATCACCTATAGAGGTCCCAGGGACATTCCATAACTTTCTAGACAATTTGTAAAAGTTTACATAATTCTTTCAACCAAAATATCCTTAAAGGATTCAATTCCATTGAATGATAAAAGGGCATTTTCGAACGCGGATTCCGATGAATAGAACATTTTCCGAGATTCAAATCCGATTCTAGTACACCTAGGACATACCAAAAGAAGAATATGGATAGCTTTACATACCTTATCCGCTCCAAGCTAACCACAAATCAGATCCCGAGCTTCCCAATCTATAACAACATTATTGATATCAACTATTAACTATATCGCGCTCAAAATCCAAAGCCTAATCTAGCACGTTACTTGACAAAATTCGGGCAGCATTTCCCCTGAAAACTTAACAATCCTCGAGATTCCAATTCAGCCAAAACATCAATTAAAATTCAAAGGACAACAATACCAACAATTTCATATCAAACTAGAATTAAATCCACCTTTAGACCACTCTCAAAATAGCCCAAAATTACAATATTAACTCAATAACTTATCCGATTTCTCATAATTAATTTCATAACTTGTCTAATGTTCCGACTTACCTTATGCACGTTGTTGATCTTCCATGAAGGGAAATATGTTGCTGCCTGCTCACTTTCTTCTTTTAAAAATTGTCCAAAAATATTAAGAAGTTGCTGCTCCATTTTCATTTCTAGCGTGTGAACTATTCAAAAGAGATGGCTTCCTATTACTAACGTATTTGTTGAAAGGTTGCTGCCTTTTCTTTCCTAAAATTCTTATTCAACAAGGATGACACATTCATAGCAATGTTCCTTCTTAAATTAAGTGGGGTCCACACACATATAAGTTGTCATTACTTAATAAAATGTAGGAACATAAATGTCAACCTTTTGCCCTACACGTGTAAATCATTCCCTCACCTTTACACCACAGCACCCCTTATGTGGCATGTATATAATTAAATTGCTGCCCAGTTGTCCATGAAATATCTGGATTATGTCCACGTAATATTTATCCAATAATCTTAATTAATTTGGTATTTTTCATCTCACAATTTAACTATGACCTGGACGAATTTAAATATATCTAGTAGAGGAGAATTCTTACCTCATATGCTAAGAAATAATCTTCTTCCACCTTACTTCACTTTGAAGAAATTTTTCGATTTGCTAGAATCCGGAGGAGACCAACGTGGGCATAACCTCTATATCATTCTTCGCGTTTTTGCCTCGGTGAAAGAGATTTTTTTTTCCTCCCCACGTTTCTGCCCCTATCTCTACATGATGAAAGAACTATCTATAGGTATATATATATACCTAAATGTACCCAGAACGCTGCTGCCCATATCCGTTGTGAAGAAATTATCCTCCATTTTGGATGTTAAGAAATATATATGTAATGTCCTTTACATCTATAAAAACGTGTAGTATCCCATTTATCTAGATAAGAAGTCAACAAAGGGGTATAAGTGTTTTAAGAGGGGCCCTCCACTATAGACATATGTCATTTGTTGGGTCCTTTTTCATTTTGTCATCAAATGCCATGTGATACGTGTAGCCCATGTAATTGCACCTTGTGTTCATTACTTTACTCTATTGTACCAATATATTCCACTTGTGCATATTTCACTCATTACCATTAATATATTAGTCACTTGCTATCTCTTTGGCTAATAATAAAAAGAATCTAGAAATAATTCTACCTAGCTGCTACGTTTTTGTTGCCTTTTACCTAGGGAAAACAAAATGAATTGTCTTCTTTATTCTATATAGGGCGGAGATGTCCCTCCAGCTCATTCATCAACTAAGTGGGTTTGCCCCCCTCTATTGTTATCTAATATTGTGACTAAAAAAAATTGCACGTGGCTGATATTAAACCACTCCCAAAGTGGGACTTAATCTCATTATTAATAAATATCCACCATCCTAATATAATGAACGACCCTCATAATTAATCTCTTGACCTCAATTCACTTAAATAGTGATAATTTTTAACACACTTCTAATACCCAATATCATCATCATGTGGTATAACTTTAGTCCATAGCCTCTTTATGCACACCAAAAAAAATATATAATTTCCAATCACCGTAACCACAATTTTAAATCTTAAATCATTTTAGGACCTCATCCTTTTATTCACTGATCACTTTATTTGCATACTTGTGTATGATCAAAACTCTCCGGTGCCAGCGGTTCAAACCATAGCTCGAAAGTACGAGTATAATATTGATAAAACTTATACTTTCTGATTCGCTTAACCTTTAACCTTCACGACGCTTACTTATCACTTGTTAGCATAGCATAAATTCTTATAACCTCAAAAATAATCTTGTCCTTGAACCTAGGTCGATTAGCTTACGAATAATCCAACGTACAAAAATACGGGATATAACAAAACGGGCCCACAAGGGCAAAACGGGAAATTCAAAAGCAAATTATCCAATTAAGCACTAGGTGATCATAACCCAACCACTAATTGTTTATTTAACTCAAAGATTAGCCTAATTTCTAATTTCAAGCAAAACCCTCAATTTGGGTATAAACCCTAAGTCTTTGATTCATAAATTTAACGCTAGAAGTGGAAGATATATGATTAATAACCTTATATTAGTCAAAATCTAACATAAACATCATCAATTTCCTCATACACGAGCCTAAGGAAAATTTCACCCAAACGCTCTTTCAATTTCCATCACTATGTGATTATTAAGAGGGAATAGGAAAATCTAGAAGGATTGTGATTAAGGAAGAGTTAAGGAATAGGAAAGATTTACCTCCAAGAATGTCTCCAAAATATCTCCAAGAACTGTTCCCCAAATCTCTAATATCAAAGTGGAAAATAATAAGGGTCTAAGGCTTATTTAAATCACACTTAATGAAAATAACTGCCCCGTCACTGCCAGAGCGGTAACGGTGCTGCTACAGCGGCGCCGCTATAGTGCCATTAAGGCCGCCATAGCAGTCTGGCCAGCAATACACGTGGTCGCCTAGCGGCCAACACACTGCAATAGCAGTGCCACCATAGCGGGCACCAGGTACCAGAATATCCCAATTTTTCTAAGTTTTCAATCGAAACCCCGTGTCATTCCTGAGGCCATCTGCTCACAAACCATCTCGAGCCATTCCCGAGGCTATATGCTCACAAACCATACACACAAACCCACACAAAAATATGCTACGAACGCGCTCGTGGCATCGATATTCCTAACGGAGGTCTCATTGACCAAGTCAACCTCCAATGCCTTAATTCCAATTTCCCAACCCATGTCCCGAAATGCATCCAAGTGCATTGGGAATCGAATCAAATACACACATAAGTTCTAAATGATCACCCAAAAGTCAACTTTGGGTCAACCATTTTTCACTTTAAGCCTATATTTGACAAAAGTTGCCCGAATCAGGTTTAGACACCTCGGGAAGAGTATCAACGGTCCCCTCGGGTCAAAAGTGAGCTAATCAATGCTCGGGAACGGGTGAAAATGCCGGAAAGACTATAACAGCCAAACAGGTTGTTACACAGGCAAACAGGTTAATTATCATCAATAAGCCACTCACAGGCAAATAAGTTAAATATTCTCAATAAGCCACTCACAGGCAAACAAGTTCATTATTAACAATAAGCCACTCACAGGCAACAAGATAAGAAACAAGCCACTCACAGGCTAATCAAAGTAAGAAACAAGCCACTCCCAGGAAATCAAGATACGAAAGTAAGACACTCACAGGCGAATAAATCAATAGATACTCCGGGCTAGGAAGCAACGGAGGCTAATCGTCCTCTGGACTAGCACGACAATAGATACTCCAGGCTATATGCATCGCAGGTCAATCGTCCTCTGGACTAACACAACAATACTCGTATCGATACGTTAGCATCCATAATGGCTAATCGTCCTCCGGACTAGCACAGCTTGCCCATACGGGCCCAAACACAAACAAGATACAAATCATAGCATATTAGCCGAATAATCAATCATGGCATAGAAGCCGAATCCCAAGTCATATCATGATAGCTAAATTATTCCTAATGGTTTATGTTCATCTTCCCATTATAGGGGTACATCAATTCATTTTAGTTTTAGAAAATAGACTCACTTCTTTAAACAAGTTTCACGTTCAAGAAAATCCATTTATAGAGCATTCACATGAGATAATCAAGCTTTCCAAATATCAAGTTTATACATCCCTTAAGGGTAATTTGAGCTCAAATACGAAAGCTTTATATCTCAATATTTAATCATCCCTTAGAGAGGAAAACAATCATGAATACGTATATATAATATAGTACAAACAAGGTTTAATGTGGGATTGTCCCTCACGCACACAAACCGCAACAAAAGTCACATAAATCGTTTCAAAAGAGTATGTTCAAAAGAGACATACCTTAAATCCTGCTAAAATCTAGCCAAAAAGGAATTCCCAAGGTTCAATAATAAATTTATAATGGATTTAGATGAGAAAGATTAAGGCTTTTTTCGTTTCTACGAACTTTCGTGACGTTTCAAAAATTAGAGCTTTTTCTAAGCCTATAAACGTGTCCTTCAACCCTTCCATGAATTACTATTGGATTCTAATCCAGCAGAATGTGCTATTCTAACACAAACTTAACAATAAACTCAGGAAACTTAGAAGTCTTACCTTTTTGACGAATTCCACACGTCTCTCTTCTTCCTCCTCTTGAATTTTCAAGAACCTAGGTAGAGAGATGATTTAATGTCAAGAAGAGATGATCTTGGGTGTAGAATTGATGGGAATTGATCAAGAACTCACCTTAGATGTCTTGGAGAAGTTTTAGGGTTGTTTCCTCTAAAACATTCTACCAAAATGAAGTGGAATGAAGTTTTTAGGAAATATTCACGTTCGGGGATTTTTTAAAGCCGAATAGAATTCGAGACTCATCATGCAAATCACACGTTTTACCTGTGAGTCGCAGGTTGAGTCGCACAATATGTCAGAGACTCAAAAATTTTGGCAGACGGGTCCTGCAAAGCGCAGTTTAGTAAAACTATCATAACTCTTTGTACGTAGATCACATGGAGCCCCACTTTGTATGGTTGGAAAGGTACCAGAGGGTTAGGGTACGATGCCATTTCTTAAGAGTGGTGTGAGGCAGTGAGCTAACCTGATAGTGAAATCAATGAATTTCCTGAAGTGAAGCAAGAATATTCAGTATATGTAGTACAGTTAGAACAACCTTAACTAACTGATTAAGGCATTACGGTACAGGCTCATTCCATAAAGGAATAGCAGGGCGGGAGAGGAGAAGTGTTGTTTGCAAGCAAACCCAATAATGCCACGAGGCGGAGAGCCTTTCGATGAAGCTTGCACCCACTGGGAAAAAGGAATAATATACCTTGCCAGAGTTTCCCGATAAGGGGTTACAAAGAGCTACAACTTTCATGCTTTGAGTTGTCTCAAAATACTAACGTAAATACCCGAAAACTGTCCATAAGTGCAGACTGTCTTAGATTTAGACGAATTTAGAAGCCCTTTGTTACGTACCGTATTTTTATACATTGGGACAACCCGGATTAACTATGACAATTAAGGGCCAAGACTATTCCGGGATTTGACGTCGGGACTTTTGACCATTTGATTTTATTTTGAGACATAAGTTGAATATGAAATTGATGGCATTGGACACTTAGGAAAAATTGGGACCACAATTCATAAAAATGGAATTTAAAAGTCTTGCACCAAAAGCCATGGTGGCCGTGTGGACTTGAAATGGTCCCACACATTGTGTGGCCAATTTTAATTGGTCCAACACATGTGTGGGCCATAAACAAAGGGAGATATTTGTGGATACAAAAAAAAAAGGAAGACTAAGTCATCTTTCTCATTTCCCACTTCTACACTTAGAGAAAAATAACAAGACTTGGAGAGCCTCCACTCCCCCATGGTTCTCAGCCACAACCAAGAAAAATCAAGTCCCATTTTTGCCTCTCTAAAATTATTTCTTTGGTATAAACCCACTATTTGGAGGTCCCTAAGTAGCGTGGAAGTATTGTTTGGGTCATTCAACCACTCATTTTGCCCATTTACAAACCCTAGCCTATTGGTGGATTGAAGAATAAAGGTGAGTTCTAATCTTGTTTTTGGAGTTATAAATGTTGTATGCATATTGTAGTATGCTAAAATGGATAAAAATCATGAAATATGGAATGTTGAAGTTGGGTCTTGTGTTGGGTGTGTTGACCGTGTGAAGTATATGTGTGTGGTGTGGTATTGGGTTGATGAATTAATTGCTTGTAGCATATTGATTGTCGTAGAGTGGAGAAGAGAATAAAAATCATCGATACATGTATATGTGTAGTGTAGCCGTGTATATAGCCTCCAAATGGTAGCAAAGAATGAATTAATATCGCTTAGCGTCGTAATGGTTGTTGTGATGATTTGTATGTTGGAAATGAGAGTTAAATGTCCCGAATTGATATAGTAAGCGTTGCGGACTGATTTGGAGAACTTTGTGCATTTAATGCAATCCTTATATATGAGAACCATTAACATATGAATATGTGTAGTGTGAATGAATGTGAGTCATAGATTATGCCGAATATCGCATTATTATCGCTTAAGCGCTTTCGTGTCGTCGTTACGAATTTTAGTTTGGAATTGAGCATTTAATGACTTAAGATTGATGTTGAGATTGTACGGGCTGATTTGAGGGTTATTGTGCGTTGATGTAATTTGTATATTTTATGAAAATGGTATCGTTATATTGTGAATTGTGATACAAAACATGAATTGAAAGTCGGAAGTGTGCCCAGTGGGCTGCTCACGGGTAGGGGCTGTTTTCGGCCAAAAATTTGGAGAAATTGTGGATTGTTGGAAAAATTATGTGAATTGTTTAGAATGTTCTTGAATGTTGTTAGTATGGGTTTGGGTTAATAATCGAATGTACGAACGATATTGTGGCTTGAAAGTAAGCCATTGAATTGAATAATTGGAAAGTTGTCGAATGGTGTAAAAGAGAGCTACTATTATTATTTTGCCTTTCGAATTGATTATCGATGTTGCTAGGTTGGTTATTGTGGTTGTTGTTGTTGATTTTGAGCGAGTTAAATTCTCGGGATGACCTATTTATAGGGGAAATGCTGCCGAGTTTTCTGTAGAATTTAATGTTAGTTGGAATAAATGGCTTAAGTGCCTATGTTTAATATTGGATATTCGTTGGCATATTTGTAGACCTTGGGGAGCCCGAGGCGTAGATTGGAATTTACTTTATATTGGCCATCTTGGAGTGCGTACGAGGTATGTAAAGCAACCTCCCTTCTTTTTGGCATGTCTTAGTTTTACATAGGCTAGATTAGAGCCTTAAGGAAATTCCAAATCCGAAATCCGAGCATGATATGATCTATATATGTTCCTTGGCACTCTTATGTATGATTTGATGAAATATGAACCTTTATGTATTTGAAATAATCGCTTTCCAAACTTTGCGCAAAAAGGTTTCACTTTAAAGAACTTCGGAATTTCTGAATGCCATACATTTCACATAAATGCTCGGATTACTCCAATATTTTTATAAAAGTTTACATTATGTATGATACGTATGTTTTTCATAGGCGGGCCCGACTTGGGTAAATACCCGTCCGTGGGTCCCGCGACTTTCCTTTATGTAATTCAGAGAATCTTTGAAAGAATTTGGTATGATTATTATTCCGATTTCAAATATGATCATTTTACTTATGTTTGAATTTATGATAATGATTTTATGCACATGACTACTCACGACTCTACTCGTGCATTCTGTTATTCCTTTCGCCGAGTCCCGGGCCGGTTCTGTTGTCGTGCGCATTTTGATATACTCCGGAGTTATGCTGTGTTTATGGTTCACCGAGCTACTCGCAAAAGAGGGTCGGGTTCCACCTATATTTGGTGTTATGCTGTGTATGGCGTTATGTTGTGATGTGATATGTGACGGGGATACGGAGATTTGAAACTTTCTGGTGTTATGCTGTGTTATGGCGCCATCGACGGGTGGGCGACCATATTCTTCTGTACCCTATGCATTCCTTACATATTTTTTAAAGTAAGCAAATTTTGATATGTTGGATTTGCACTTATGTTTGGTACTTCCATTTCGTTTATGTCTCAGATTTGCTTTCTGTATATTCTGCTTTGCATACTCAGTACATATTTCGTACTGACCCCCTTTCTTCGGGGGCTGCGTTTCATGCCCGCAGGTACAGACGCACAGTTTGGTGATCTACCCATTTAGGACACCCTCTTCTGCTGTTTGGAGTGCTCTTCTCATTTCAGAGCACACATTTTGGTATATATTCGTTCGCCATGTATATATGTATTTGTTCAGGGGCACGGCGGGGCCCTGTCCCGCCATATGATTCGGTTTGTCTGTTTAGAGGTCTGTAGACGTATTTGTGGGTGTGTTTGCCTACTTCTGTACGGATGTGTTTGCATGACTCTATTCGTTATGGCAGCCTCGTCGGCGTGCATTTTGTATATGTTTGTGGCAGCCTTGTCGGCGTGCATTTGTATATGCGTTTTGGGCCGTTGTGCCATTTGACAGCCTTGTCGGCTTTTGACATATTTGATAGCCTTGCCGGCTTTTTGATATATGTGCATATGTTCGGCGATGTATATTCCGCCGCCTCTACTGATTCTGATATAATGTTTTGTACGCGCAATCGCGCAAGATAATATTCGTTCTCAACTCTGTTTAAAAATGATTATTTAGTTTGTATGTCCGTTTGGGTGTCCAAGTAGGGCATCAGTCGCGGCCCACGGGGCTGGGTCGTGACAGAAGTGGTATCAGAGCGGTTTGTCCTTGGGATGTCTACAGGCCGTGCCTAGTAGAGTCTTGTTTATCAGTGTGTTGTGCACCACATCGATAAACAGGAGGCTACAGGGCATTTAGGATGTTTCCTTTCTTTGAATCTTAGATCGTGCGATAGAGCCAGCCGTAGGAAATGAATCTTTTTCTGCTAACCTTTAATTTCAGCTGAGGACGGTATCGACGTAAGAAAGTGACCGATGATATTGGAAGCTATACCGTACACAGGTAAGAAATGGTATGAAAGATGTATGTCGGGGAAGCTATTTGAAGTATGACGGAAATATAAAGTTGAAGATTGAAAAGAAAAATAAACAGGAAGATGTCACTGGTGCCGTTTGAGTTGGGCACGTGAGGTAAGTCTCGACATCTGTGTACTTTTGTTTGCAATTGTTAGCCCTGTGTGGCTACGATATGATATATAAATACGTATATGTGTTGGCCCTGTGAGGCATGGTCGGTATTTCCTGTGTACAGGTTTTGGGATAGTAAGAAATACAGAGGAACCTCTGCCCAAATTTTGCCAGAAATATAAAGAGAGAAAATGAGATATAAGTTCTTAACATGTTTTGAAAGTCGATACCGATAGGGTGAATCTGTTATGTTGGATTAAAGTTAAGAGGTACCCTCCATGGCATTCGTAAGAAGCATTATCCTTGATTGGGAAATTTTATTCCGAGAAAGCATATATGAGTAGCAAATTCGTAATTTATCTAAATGAATCAGAATATGTTCCAACCACATGTTGCTTCAGAAAAGCTTATGTGAAAGGCAAAAATGTCCAACGATTAAGTTTCGATTCATTTGAAGAATACTAAATGTATAACAGGCAGTTGGGAATTGAATGATTCACTTACGACTCAAAAAAAAAATATATATATATATATACATATGTATAAATATGGAGGTAATTATGTGAATTAAGTACCAACGGATTTCGCGATGTTCGTCGGATTTTAGTGTTCTTTTGCTGGTGGTTGGAGAATGCCTTACAGTAATATTTTATCAGCCTTCATCGACTAATTGGAGATGGAATTTGTGGAATAAAAACTTAAATTTGTGGGCTGTTTAAAATTATATATGTATATGCATGAGGAGAAAAATATTGAGGATTTACAGGAGGCGACACGGTGACTATATAGTCAGAAAAGTAAAAGAATTCTCTCTAGATCGGGGTGGGACCCGCTACGAGAACGTTTTGAAAGTTGTTAAGACCCCGATTTGCCTTAAATTACGTGATAAAAGTCGTGCAGGGAAATTGATGCAATTATACCGGCCTTAACGTGTCTAAATGCATTAAAGTTGTAAGGTTAAGCGTGCCAGGGCCAGAGCAATTCTGGGATGGGTGACCCCCGGGAAATGTACAAAATATTTTGCAAATATGGACATAAGAGACAAATAGGAAATTTGGAGTAACCAAAAAGGAAATTAGAGTATGTGGAGTGATTAGAAACTTTATAAAGGTCGCGTGGGCTGAGACGGATTAGATTAGTGAAAAAGGGAGAAAGAGCAACGCAGCTCCAGAATTAGAATGAGTTTGAACAGATGATTGAAGACGCTTTGTAAAAGAAATGCTAGTGATATATATATATATATATATGTATGTATAGGACTCCCCATTTATGACTATGTCGATCGCTTAGTGAACCTTAATAGTCAGCGTTATAATATATGGGAGACATTAACAGAATAGAATTTATGAGACAAAGTGAAAGGTATGATACAGATGTTACGAGATAAACAGATATTGGTTTTGCTATGGGTTGAGATTGGAAGATGCTAATACGACGATATTTTGGAAGGAAAAGAGAATAATTGAGTGGAAGGTAAAGAGATCAAAGTGTTAGCAAAAGTGCACCGTAAGAAACGTAATTAAGCAGAGCTTCTAAAAGAGACGACGGGCAAAGCACGAAATTACTTGCGAAAAACGATCTGGAATGTAATAATGCAGGGCAAAAGAAAAAAAAAACCTATGGCATGAAATGATGAATCATGCGAATATTAAGTAATTTGACTATCGAGAAAATAGAACGACGGATAAGGAACGGGTATGAAGGAAGGATATGATTATTAAAGGATAAATTGCTATATTAATTAAATTATTCGAGTGCCAGCTATTAGATAAGATTTGTACTTTATGAATGAGAATTTCATCACTTCGTAATTTTGTTAATATCTCGTACGAAGGTAATCAAGTTATAGATTATAAAGGAAAAACATGGATACGGTATAAGCACAACCCCAAAAGAGGGGGAGCGGAGGAAAGTGAAGTAAAATAAGTAGAAATAGAAACAATTGACACACAGAAGATTGAAGCGATCAAAAGTTGGCCTAGGTCTTCGACATAGACCGAAATACGCGGTTTTTGGGGATTAGCCAGGTATTACAGAAAAGTGGTGAAGGACTTTGCTTCTATTACGGCACTATTAACGAAGTTAACTCAGAAGACCGTGAAATTTCAGTGAACCGGTACGTGTGAATGCAGTTTCCAGTACTGGAGGAAAAATTAATTTCAACTCCAGTCTAGCTCTTCCCGAAGGGCCAGCCGGGTATGTTACTTATTATGGTGCTTTTGGTATTGGGATAGATTATGAATTAGTGCAGCACAGTCAAGTTATGGCCTAAGCTCCCCGGCAGTTCAAATCGCACGAAGGAAATTATCCCATACATAATTTGGAATTATCCGCGGCGATTCATGTTTTGAGAATGTGGCGGCATTACTTACATGGGGTCTACGCTGGTATTTATACGGACCATAAGAGCCCCAGTACATTTTTAAGCAAAAGGGAGCTAAATCTGCGGCATAAATGGCTTGAATTATTGAAAGATTATGATGTCGATATTCTATATCATCCCGTAAAAGCCAATGTGGTAGCTAATGCACTTAGCCGTAAGTCCATGGGTAGTTTGACTGATGTACAGTTTGATGAGAAAGAATTGGTTCGTGGAAATTTATCAGTTAGCTAGCCTTAGAGTCCGTTTGGTCGATTCTGGAGATATTGGGATTTTGTTCGAGAAGTTGCTGAATCGTCGATTATAGAAGAGGATCCTATACTTGTACAGTACAAAGATACGACCTTTGATAAAGAAAAGACTTAGTTTGAAATTTCGTCTGAAAAGGATATTATTATACGGAGGCAGATTATGTGTGCCTGACGTTGCAGGGCTGTGATGACCAATTATGGGCGAAGCACTTAATGTTCGACATTCTGTTCATTCTGAATCCACAAAAATGTATCATGATCTAAAATATTTATGCTGATGGGATGGTATGAAAAAGGGACACTGCAGAGTTCGCTGGCCAATGCCCAAATTGTCAGTAAGTCAAGATCGAGTATCAAGGGCCGGACAGGTTGCTTCAGGAATTAGAAACTTCAGTTTGGGAACGAGGAACGATTCGCATGAACTTCATTATAGGCTTACCGCGCACTCAACGCGGATACGATTCTATTCGGAGTATTGTTGATAGATTAATGAAATCAGCCCATTTTCTTCCAGGCAGGACTACTTGTTCGGCTGAAGGTTATGACAGAGTGTATATTAATGAGATAATAAGACTTCACGGGATTCCTATATCTATTATAACCGACTGAGGTGCTCAGTTTACGGCTAACTTCTGAAGATCGTCCCAGGAAGGACTGGAGACTCAGATGGGTCATAGCACAATATTTCATCCTCAGTCCGACGGACAGGCCGAGTGTGCTATTCAGATACCGGAAGATATGCTATGGGCCTGTGTTATTGATTTTAGAGGTTGTTGGGGTGATCATTGTCGCTAAGTGAATTTATTTATAATAAAAATCGTTATCACTCCAGTATTCAGATGGCACCATATGAGGCTTTGTATGGCAGGAAAAGCAGATCTCCGATTGGTTGGTTTGACGTGAGTGAGATTCAGTTAATTGGTCCAGATGTGATCCAGCAAGCAGTCGATAAAGTGAAACTGATTCGAGAGCGACTATTAGCGGCCCCGAGTCGACAGAAATCTTATGCTGATAAACGACGTCGACCGTTAGAGTTCCAGATTAGCGATTGGGTATTTCTGAAAGAGTCACCTATGAAAGGCGTTATGAGATTTGGCAAGAAAGGAAAGCTCAGTCCGAGATATATTGGGCCTTATCAGATTGTTCGCAAAATAGGCAAGGTGGCCTATGAATTGGATTTGCCAGCTGATTTGGGAGCGGTACACCCGGTATCCCATGTTCCTATGCTTCGTAAATATATTGGTGACCCTTCCAGAATTTTTCCTACAAACGATATACAGGTCACCGAGGAGCTATTTTATGAAGAGCAACCTATAGCCATATTGGATCGTCAGGTAAGAAAGTTGCGGAATAAAGATGTGGCTTCTGTTAAAGTACTGTGGCAGAATAATAATAACCGCGAGGAATTAACCTGGAAGGCTGAGGAGCAGATGATGAAAAAAAAAATCCTCACCTATTTTCGGCACCTTCAGGTAATCCAAATTCTTTGTTTGATTATGTTGATTTGTGATCGATTTGTATATGATGGCTATAAAAGAAACTCTCCCGAATTTGAGTAAGATTAGTAGCATTAATCCAACATTCGAGGACGAATGTTCCTAAGGGGGGGAGGATGTTACGTACCGTATTTTTATACATTGGGACAACCCGGATTAACTATGACAATTAAGGGCCAAGACTATTCCGGGATTTGACGTCGGGACTTTTGACCATTTGATTTTATTTTGAGACATAAGTTGAATATGAAATTGATGGCATTGGACACTTAGGAAAAATTGGGACCACAATTCATAAAAATGGAATTTAAAAGTCTTGCACCAAAAGCCATGGTGGCCGTGTGGACTTGAAATGGTCCCACACATTGTGTGGCCAATTTTAATTGGTCCAACACATGTGTGGGCCATAAACAAAGGGAGATATTTGTGGATACAAAAAAAAAAAAAAGACTAAGTCATCTTTCTCATTTCCCACTTCTACACTTAGAGAAAAATAACAAGACTTGGAGAGCCTCCACTCCCCCATGGTTCTCAGCCACAACCAAGAAAAATCAAGTCCCATTTTTGCCTCTCTAAAATTATTTCTTTGGTATAAACCCACTATTTGGAGGTCCCTAAGTAGCGTGGAAGTATTGTTTGGGTCATTCAACCACTCATTTTGCCCATTTACAAACCCTAGCCTATTGGTGGATTGAAGAATAAAGGTGAGTTCTAATCTTGTTTTTGGAGTTATAAATGTTGTATGCATATTGTAGTATGCTAAAATGGATAAAAATCATGAAATATGGAATGTTGAAGTTGGGTCTTGTGTTGGGTGTGTTGACCGTGTGAAGTATATGTGTGTGGTGTGGTATTGGGTTGATGAATTAATTGCTTGTAGCATATTGATTGTCGTAGAGTGGAGAAGAGAATAAAAATCATCGATACATGTATATGTGTAGTGTAGCCGTGTATATAGCCTCCAAATGGTAGCAAAGAATGAATTAATATCGCTTAGCGTCGTAATGGTTGTTGTGATGATTTGTATGTTGGAAATGAGAGTTAAATGTCCCGAATTGATATAGTAAGCGTTGCGGACTGATTTGGAGAACTTTGTGCATTTAATGCAATCCTTATATATGAGAACCATTAACATATGAATATGTGTAGTGTGAATGAATGTGAGTCATAGATTATGCCGAATATCGCATTATTATCGCTTAAGCGCTTTCGTGTCGTCGTTACGAATTTTAGTTTGGAATTGAGCATTTAATGACTTAAGATTGATGTTGAGATTGTACGGGCTGATTTGAGGGTTATTGTGCGTTGATGTAATTTGTATATTTTATGAAAATGGTATCGTTATATTGTGAATTGTGATACAAAACATGAATTGAAAGTCGAAAGTGTGCCCAGTGGGCTGCTCACGGGTAGGGGCTGTTTTCGGCCAAAAATTTGGAGAAATTGTGGATTGTTGGAAAAATTATGTGAATTGTTTAGAATGTTCTTGAATGTTGTTAGTATGGGTTTGGGTTAATAATCGAATGTACGAACGATATTGTGGCTTGAAAGTAAGCCATTGAATTGAATAATTGGAAAGTTGTCGAATGGTGTAAAAGAGAGCTACTATTATTATTTTGCCTTTCGAATTGATTATCGATGTTGCTAGGTTGGTTATTGTGGTTGTTGTTGTTGATTTTGAGCGAGTTAAATTCTCGGGATGACCTATTTATAGGGGAAATGCTGCCGAGTTTTCTGTAGAATTTAATGTTAGTTGGAATAAATGGCTAAAGTGCCTATGTTTAATATTGGATATTCGTTGGCATATTTGTAGACCTTGGGGAGCCCGAGGCGTAGATTGGAATTTACTTTATATTGGCCATCTTGGAGTGCGTACGAGGTATGTAAAGCAACCTCCCTTCTTTTTGGCATGTCTTAGTTTTACATAGGCTAGATTAGAGCCTTAAGGAAATTCCAAATCCGAAATCCGAGCATGATATGATCTATATATGTTCCTTGGCACTCTTATGTATGATTTGATGAAATATGAACCTTTATGTATTTGAAATAATCGCTTTCCAAACTTTGCGCAAAAAGGTTTCACTTTAAAGAACTTCGGAATTTCTGAATGCCATACATTTCACATAAATGCTCGGATTACTCCAATATTTTTATAAAAGTTTGCATTATGTATGATACGTATGTTTTTCATAGGCGGGCCCGACTTGGGTAAATACCCGTCCGTGGGTCCCGCGACTTTCCTTTATGTAATTCAGAGAATCTTTGAAAGAATTTGGTATGATTATTATTCCGATTTCAAATATGATCATTTTACTTATGTTTGAATTTATGATAATGATTTTATGCACATGACTACTCACGACTCTACTCGTGCATTCTGTTATTCCTTTCGCCGAGTCCCGGGCCGGTTCTGTTGTCGTGCGCATTTTGATATACTCCGGAGTTATGCTGTGTTTATGGTTCACCGAGCTACTCGCAAAAGAGGGTCGGGTTCCACCTATATTTGGTGTTATGCTGTGTATGGCGTTATGTTGTGATGTGATATGTGACGGGGATACGGAGATTTGAAACTTTCTGGTGTTATGCTGTGTTATGGCGCCATCGACGGGTGGGCGACCATATTCTTCTGTACCCTATGCATTCCTTACATATTTTTTAAAGTAAGCAAATTTTGATATGTTGGATTTGCACTTATGTTTGGTACTTCCATTTCGTTTATGTCTCAGATTTGCTTTCTGTATATTCTGCTTTGCATACTCAGTACATATTTCGTACTGACCACCTTTCTTCGGGGGCTGCGTTTCATGCCCGCAGGTACAGACGCACAGTTTGGTGATCTACCCATTTAGGACACCCTCTTCTGCTGTTTGGAGTGCTCTTCTCATTTCAGAGCACACATTTTGGTATATATTCGTTCGCCATGTATATATGTATTTGTTCAGGGGCACGACGGGGCCCTGTCCCGCCATATGATTCGGTTTGTCTGTTTAGAGGTCTGTAGACGTATTTGTGGGTGTGTTTGCCTACTTCTGTACGGATGTGTTTGCATGACTCTATTCGTTATGGCAGCCTCGTCGGCGTGCATTTTGTATATGTTTGTGGCAGCCTTGTCGGCGTGCATTTGTATATGCGTTTTGGGCCGTTGTGCCATTTGACAGCCTTGTCGGCTTTTGACATATTTGATAGCCTTGCCGGCTTTTTGATATATGTGCATATGTTCGGCGATGTATATTCCGCCGCCTCTACTGATTCTGATATAATGTTTTGTACGCGCAATCGCGCAAGATAATATTCGTTCTCAACTCTGTTTAAAAATGATTATTTAGTTTGTATGTCCGTTTGGGTGTCCAAGTAGGGCATCAGTCGCGGCCCACGGGGCTGGGTCGTGACACCCTTAAGAACTCTATTTTTTGCTTTGACTTCAAAACTGTCACGACCTAACCCCGTAGGTCGTGACTAGTGCCCGAGTCGGACACTCGTATACACACCTGTAAGCTATATGATCAATCCATAACAAAATATAACATGGAACTTATAAAGACCAAAACATAGTCTCAGAGCTGTCGCATAAGGTATATATATATGTCCGGCAACCTGTCTCCTGATGAGTCACAACTATCAACCAAATAACACAGTACATAAGCCGATAAGGCTGTCATAACATGTGGGAACGTCCCTACTATATATATACGCAAGCCGACAAGGCTGCCACTACGAAATGATAACACAAGCGAGCCGACAAGGCTGCCACTATGAAACGATAACACAAGCGAGCCGACAAGGCTGCTACCACAACACGACAATATATATGCAAGCCGGAAAAGCTGCTACAACGATAGAACACGTATACTGATCACATCTGAATACAACCCACATACATGTCTACAGACCTCTAAGGGTAACAACAGTAACATATGACGGGACAGGGCCCCGCCGTACCCCTGGACAAAATACATATATGCAACAAAAGGATCTGTACCAAAGAGCTAGGCTCCGGAACGAGGGAGCACTCCAAGATAGCTGAATAGATATCCTAAGCTGGCGGATCACCAAAACGAGCGTCTGTACCTGCGGGCATGAAAAGCAGCCCCCCGAGGAAAGGGGGTCAGTACGAAATATGTACTGAGCATGTGAAGCATGAAATATAGTAAACAGGATCATACTGAAACAAGGGCTGTAGAAAACTAGTACAATAACCAGAAAACTACCAGGCTTTCCTTTGAACATAAATCATACGTGTCAATATCATACCCAGCCCGTTATAGGACTTAGTGACATAACTAGATAGTCATCCTGTACATATACATATATAACGTGTCCCGGCCCTCTAGTGAGGGACTCGGTAAATAAAAGCATCATATACATGTACATATAACGTGTCCCGGCCCTCTAGTGAGGGACTCGGTGAATAAAGTCATCATATGCCATCCTAGCCGCCATCCCCATATCATCATATCATCATATACATATACATATAACGTGTCCCGGCCCTCTAGTGAGGGACTCGGTGAATAATGCAGTGGATCTGTGCACGTAAACATGTCCTGGCCCGGGCTCAGTGAAAGATGTAACAGTATGCACGAGCAGAGTAGTAAGTAACCATATGCACCCAAATCATCTTTTGAGACTCAATAGATAAGTAGACTAATTAATTCTCGAGTGTCAGGATGATAGCCATATTAAGTTCTCTCTAAATGTCATTACGAACTATATAAAGGAAAGTCTCAGGGATCATAGACATGTATCAAATCAATACGAGACAACTTATGAAAGTTAAGGACATTATTCATTATAGAATCCTTTAGGAATAGGAAGTTTTATGCATCATTTACTATTCAATCATATAAAAGACTCGAGGGCAATAGCTCGACTATCCTGAGAGTTCTAATACCAAGAAGTGAATAAGAATCATAAATCATACTCGGAACTTGTGAATAGAATTACCCCAAAGCTCATATCATATCTTACTTACATCTAGGACATGCCAAAAGAAAGAAGGGATAGGCTTTACATACCTGTTAGCGGCTATTCGTAATCCGTTCGTCTCGTCGCTCTTTTAACCTATTTAATATAAGATTAACGTTATCGTTAGCAACTATATTTTCTAGTCCACAAATCTATAACCCATTTCTTATTGAACCTATATTTTATTTTATATAATCTCGTTTAGGGTTTTCTATTATCTAAAAATTTAGCGAAAATCCGGCAGCACTTCCTTTATATTTTCGCCTATCCCAAATTTCCAATTGCCCTACTGTTGACACCGAAATACCAACAACAACAATATATATAATAAATTCTCCCAATTCAACCCATAACAAATTTAACAACCCAATAAATCTTCTTAATACATTTCAACCCACAATTTCGCATAACAACGATTTCATGCAATTTTCTTCTTCCAATTTCGTCCAATACAATTTTAATAATTCCACTACAATACTATTAAAAAAATTACACCATAAAACAAGAAAATCTTACCACGATTTTCTTGGAGGAATTTCTACACTTAATTGCTCCAATTCTACAATTTCTTCTTCTCCAACTTAATGTCAAATGTTGCTATCACCTCCTTGAACTTGTATTGCACTTGGAATTAATCAACATGGCAACAATATATTTTTTCCTCCAACCGTGGCTGGCCGAGCAGCCATGGAAGTTGCTACAATTCAATTCCTTTTTTTTTTCTAAGTTCCAATTGAGAAAAATGCATTAGAATAGTAAGTTGATTCATTAATCCACCTTTTATATATGGTCCTCTCTATTATGACACGTTTGTGCCACTAGTTTTGACCAATGGCTGCCATGTGACAGCCTACTTTGGTGCCACGTGGCAGCCCATTAATATATATATATATATATATATATATATATATATATATATATATATATATATTTTAATAATCGGGTGGGGCCCACTTTCTATTAATTAAATTAATTAATTAATTACTAATTCCCACTTGATAATCTAATCACAATTAATCAACTCCTAACCTCCAATAATATTTTTACACTAAATAAAATTTATAAACAACTTATGTTTTAATTAAAATTGAAAATTAAACGTTTCTAATTTTTGTCCGAAAATGATTCTGCTTTTAGCTCGAGTCGATTTGCTCTCGAATAATTCGACGTATAAATGTATGTGGTATAACATCCTTCCCCCCTTATAGAACATTCGTCCTCGAATGTTAAACTGATTCTGAACTCCCAATACTTTCTCAAGTGTCCTCTTATTCAATCACGCCCTTCACATATCTCTTCCATTGGTCGATTCACCATAATTCATTATAATGCATTCCAGGTCCTTACTTAGTCATTCGTGTAATATCTCCTCTTTCTGTTACTCCTCGAGGTAATAATTCCATGCCTTTGTCTTTACTCTTCTCTTTATTTCGTAGTTGGTTATCAGCTGTATTCCGAGCTGTTCTGCTGAAGTGTTACTGTCTCTCTTATTTGCATACTGCTCAGTTGTATTGTCATCAATTGATTCAGACTTGTACTCATGATGCGTGTAATCATGACTCGACTTTTTCTTTTTTTATAGTTATTCTCTTAAGATATTGTTTCCTTCATCTTATCTCTTAATCTTTAAATAAGATTTTTATAACGCGCAGACGTCCCTCGTCGGTTCATTAGACTTTAATATCCTTGAAGTATTGCATGCCTCTGTTAACATGTAGACCCTTCGCAGGTTCTACGAACAAAACGAAATTCCCCAGAGGGTAACATTTTTCCACTCCAATATCCTTTCTTTTATCTGTTGTTATAGTCCGTATTCTGGAATCCTCAGCATCATGTGTCACTCTCTGAATTTCTTTTAAGGGTCTTTAACTATCATTTGTTTTTACTTCTTGATCTCGATCCTTAGGATTGGCTATCAAATAGCGCTAGGGTTCCCTCATATTATAACTTTACTGTCGTCCAGTAACCAGTAACCCGCTTATTCCGATTGTCTCGGTTAAATCATTTCACAACTCCCCTTATTTCACCTTGTAATATTTTAGGCACATTATCTTGGGTCATTTCTTTATCTTTACTTCAACTCTTCTATTGCCCCTTTACTTAAATTTGCACTTAGTTCTCCTATCACATATCCTATTGCAATCTTTACACAAGTATGTGTAGGTGCTCAAATCAGCCCAATAAATACCTTAGCGTTGCCTCGCTAGTCTTTATACAGACCCTATATTCTCCTCTTATATCTTTCAATTGATATCAAGGCTCAACTATGGCTTTTGCCCTTAGTACTAATTATATATCCGTAGTTTTGCCTCAAACCATCTTTACCTTTCCTCGATGTATCCAAAATATCGCACCCACATTGTTGTTACTGAATTCTTTACTCTTCTTACCAAGTACTCACTTGGTCTCATTCTTCGTAGGTTGCATAACTATTCCCGTACAATTTGTACAAACTACGTCAAATCTTAGTCATAGTCTTTCCTTCTCCTGGCTTATTCTACTTGGCATATTTTATTGTACTATCACTCACTTGCTATCTGTTTCGCCATACTCCTTCCCCTTCCTCTATCCACCATTTGATTCCTACTATCGGAGGTTTTTCTATTCCCTCTCCTTTGCTACTTATGGTTGCAGTATCATTAGCGAACAACTTTCCTAACATCTTAGCCTCTAATCCGACATAGCGTTACTGTCTTTCACAATATCTCTTAAGTTACTCGTTACCATTCTCCTGTCGTATTCTTCCATTTTATAAGCATCCACCTTCTAATGTCATATTATCCAAGATCGTTACCAATAATTCTCAGCACAGTCTCAAATGTCATCTTAACTTCTATCCGTTTATTGCTGGTCTTCAAATCTCACTAACTTGTTTCAGCAAGGGACCTCACTTAAAGTTTAAGTATTCACATTAGACGTGTTGCAGTGTCAGTTGATTTCATCTTACACTTGCATTTCTCTCATCCACTTCCCCCCTTTAGGGTGTACCTACATCATTATCTATTTATATTCCGCTCTATTCCTCCATTTCCAATTTTCAAATTCCTATGATTCTTTTTCCAATACATTTGGTATACTGCACCATATCCATGTCTTCCTTTATATTATCTATAACATAGATTACCCATGTACGAAACCCCAACGCAATCACGAGGCGATGAGAACTCTTGATGTATAGTACAAAATCTTATCTGATGGTTGGTACTCGAGTAATGCAATTAATGTAGCAATTTGTTCAAAGACACATTCCATTTATTCCGATCAGTGATTAGCTAGTGCTTATAGTCATTTCAAATTCTCCATTCGGTAGCACTTATATTCTAATGATAAGTGTCCCAACCTTTCTTATAACACTATCTTTATCCCAATGGATATCATCTGTTTCCTCTAATAAACTCACAACACATCAGTTGTTTTGCAAATCTACAATATTTGTTCCTTTAAGGATTTCACTATGTTCCGAGGTGAAGTCACATACACGTAGTACTTCTTTATGCCTCGTGCTCTTTTATCCTTGTCGTATACTCAGCGCTAACTTCTAACTTGCTCGAAATCATATGAAATTCATCTTAGCAATGGTCTTGTCTTATCACCTTTTCGTCGTACTACACCTTAAGTTCATAGCTATATGTTTTCCTATTTTATTTTATACTCGTACTCAATTATTTACGTCTATCTTAGGCGCTTCTTTTAGTATTCCTTTCATTTCTCCAATCTTTGCCCATCTTTATTCTGTGCACGAGGGATCTCATGCTACTCCTGTATCCTTCGTAAAACATTATTTCTGTATAACCTCTCTTATCATTCTCAAAACGTATTCTGTTCATCCCCATTTGGTCGTATTATCCCAGTCATTTCTGGCACTCATCCTGCCTCGTTGCTCATCTTCCTTTAGGTTGGTCTTTCACCATTCTATCACTTGTATTACTCGTTTTTGAAGCTATATATGTTATAGCGCATCGCTACACTGCAATCCGACTCGCTTTCTTCTTATCTTCTTCTTTCCTATTTCTGGGTTCTTTGCCAATTCATTAATCCACTTTTCTTACTTTTGCCCTTAGGGTCTTTCTTTACTTCCCTTGCTCATAAAGCGCTCTTCCCCACTTTCCATGCTATAACATTGGCCCTGGAATTCGTAGAATATTCTATTACAAATACAAATCCTTTCTATTCCTAAGATCGTCGTTTAAGGGGGGGGGGGGGGGGGGGGGGGGGGGGAGGGCCGGAGGGGAGGCTTTTCCGCTTTATAAGTGAATGTATCAATATGGCTTCATATTTATCCTCTCGGATGTACCTTAACAGTAAAAATCCGTTGACACTTTTGATAAAATCTGATTATTCCCTCTCAGGTTATATCTATGTCTATCGTTATTATACTTCAATTCTATTTATCAAAATTTGTTTCAGAATCTTCACATTCGTCTCTTATTCCATATTGCCATACTCTATCCTTCCTGCTTACTTACTTTAGAAATTTATCCGGATGGCTCTTCGCCTCTACCGTCGCCTTAACCCTTTTCTTGGAAACCTTACTTGACCCTTACTAGCAACATACTTCCCTTGCTTACCCTTCTCCTCTTCTCATGACATCATAATCTTCTTACTCTTATATACATATATTCTTCTTCTCCCCGATATTATTACATCATGATTATCCTACTTTAACATTCGGAGAAAACAATATCAACCTGCCCTGTAGCATTTGCTACCTTAACTTCGATGCCCTGCTCAATCAGTACCTTTAACATATCGTAAGATCGATCATAAGGGCATGCATAATATTTAATGTGACCACTCTTGATTTATCGGTTACATCGCTTAGTAATACCTCACTTACGAAATATCCCAATAATATTTAAGATTGTCCTGTTTCCTTTGTAATCGTATCTCTATTTCAATTCCATTATCTTATGCTATCAATGTTTACCTTTGGCACCTTACTAATTTATTAGACTTCCTCTTATTGTCGATGGTCACATATCTTCCTTTAACGTATTTTCTCTTAATTTCATCCTGAAGGTCCTTCTTGATTTCCTTTGCTATTAAAGTGATCTTTTCCCTTTGCCAGTTTATAGTATGTGCCTAGAAATGTATAGAACATTCCACTATAAGTACAAACCCGTCATCAAACTGTCCTGATCTTATGTATATATATAAACTTCTAGAGTAAAAACTTTCCCCTACTCGTTAACTTCCTTTCCCATATCAATATCTCCTCATTATCTCTTACTCACCAATCTATAAATTGTAATACTGCATTTGAGTTCTTAATGTCAACTTTCCCTATATCTTCAATAAACTCAATTCTCCGAAATCTCGAATGCAACTCATTCCAGTTCCTTTAATTACTAATCATTTTCCTCTCCAGGGTTCTTCCCTTAAATTAAATTAAAATCATTCTAAAACTTCTCTTTGAAAGGATCCCATAATTGTTCATTCAATCATGACTTACCAAACATCCGATTGTCACATTTTCCCTTCATTCTTTCTCTATAGCATAGATATTCAAACAATTGAATTTGTAAAAATTTCGGCAGAGTTTCCTCTATACTTTTTACTACCTCATTCTTGCACACAGCCCAGAAAACACATCCAATACCTCACAGGGCAATCAAAAATACCTGTAACATCTAGCTTAAGTTCTTATATCAAAGTCTATCAATATCAATAAGGTAAAAAACATACCTTTCGGAGTAAGAACTTCAATTCTCATCAATTACCCCATAGCGGCATAATCAACTGCTTATCCACAATCAAAACATAGGGTTAAAATCAAGGACATCACATCTTATAATTTAGCTCTACGACACGATCTAAGATAAGAAGGAAGGGTCAATGGTTCCTAAATGCCCTGCAGCATCTTGTTTATATGTATGGAATGCTTCACACCCATAAACAAGACTCCACTGCACACGACTCGTAGACATACCCTAGGACGAACTGCTCTGATACCACTTTTGTCACGACCCCAACCGGAGGGCCATGACGGGTACCCGAAGCTAACTTACCGAGCACCACTGAACATACATCTCATACTTATTTTTAGCTGGGGCACAAACTTAGCTCATGGGCGTCATACTCTGTAAGGGCATATATCAAAGGATAATAGCACCTCCCTATATAATCATCAACAATTGTACCCATAAACATAAGCCAACAAGGCTGCCACATTATTATACAATAATATGAACTGGTAAGGTTAAGGAACATCTAGCTACATATATCTGTCTATGAGCCTCTATATGGAATACAGGAATCCATAAAGACGGGGTAGGACTCTGCCATGCCCATAACTCCCTACTCCGATGTCGTATTGACAAACGATTTGTTGCATTGGACACTACACTAGGGAAACTTCATTTTAGGGTCTTGAAACACCTAAAAATTCCTGATATACCAGGATATATACCTCTAAAAAATTCTACCAAATGTTTTTTCAAATTTTCGACAAACTTATTTTCTTCGATTTTCTTGATCCTGGAATCTTCTGAAACTTTACATACATGATATTTATCATTAATTATACTTGATAAGGGTCATGTCCTTTGGTTCCAAGGTTGTCCTTCCCGGTTACGACTTACGAGATCATAATTCATCATTTACTTCATTGTTACGTACTTCCCGTGGCTTGTAACTTTCAAAACTTCACAAGATCTCTCTGATACTGCATTAATACGGTGAAATACGTGGTGTGCGCATGCTCTGAAAAGTGCTAGGTGTAGCTATTTTGCTTGAAATAAGAAATTAGGCTAATTTTTGAGTTAAATCAGCAATTAGTGGTTAGTTTATGATCACCTAGTGCTTAATTGGATAATTTGCTTTCGAATTTCCCGTTTTACCCTTGTGGGCCTGTTTCTCCAATTTCTAGGGTTGGAATTGAATTAAAATGAATAGTAGCAATATTAATCTCATTCTTCATGATTTCTAATCTAGATTTTGATTATGCATAGACTACTTTAGTTCTGAGGTTTAGCAGAAAGGCAAGCCAAAAGAGTGAGTTGTTGGTGTTGTGGTTCGGCCATCCAGGTAGGTTATGGCTTACCTTTGGTGAGACTTCATATAGCAAAACACATATTTTGTTTATATTGTTTGAGACAGCATGTGAACCTTCGGATATGAAGTCGGGTTGGATATTGCCTTAGGTTGTGTCCTGTTGTGTGTTGGGGCTAGCCACCTCATTATGTGTGCTTTATTTTCCTAGTGTGCCTGCTTAATGCCACGAGTCGTTGGTAGATATTGAATTCTATTTTATCATCTTAATTATGATATAGTTGACAAACCCGCTGTTGGTAATTGTACTTGGATTTTTTGTTGGCGTACCCACTGTTGGTACTTGTGATTCAGTTACATTATTGGCATACCCACTGTTGGTAGTGATTCGGTTATATTATTGGCATACCCACTGTTGGTATTTGTGATTTGGATACATTGTTGGCGTACCCATTCTTGGTATTTGTGATATTGAGCATGAGTATTGATGTGATTCTTTCACTGCACATACTCTTAATTTCATCATACACTGTTGAGATATTGATGATATTTGATGAATACTTGATGAGTTGCACTACGCGAGATGGCCGATGTCCGATGTCCATTCCGGAATCATTGATTGAGTGAAATTTAGTGACGCGAGATACCCGATGTCTGATGATCAATTTCGGAATCGTTGTTGCATGGCCGATATTCGATGTTAGTTTCAGAATCATTGTTAGTGCATGGACACCGCAGGTCCCCGTGGGTGGTGCCGGTGAGAACCCCCTATCGGCAAAGATTTGGGGTCCCGTCTGCCTGTTGGGCAAAGATCTGGGACGGGTGGCTCTTAGACATCATGAGTCACACTGGGTTGTGCTACTGAAACGTTGATATTTTCGCCCAGAGTACATTTGTACACCGCATTTGCATGGAATTACGTTGCATTCATACCATTATTGCATTGCATTGCAGTATGACTTAATTTTGAGATGTTTTGGTGTTACATTGTGATGTTGGATTGGATTGGATGTATTCAGACTTGGCACATTTTGGGATTAGATTCTTTACATAGGTGATGACAGATATTTGGAATTGATTGCATTGTCTTATACTTGCTGGTTTATTTGCTCATCCACTTTATTTACTGAATTGTGTTAGCTATCCTTAGTCAGCCGATGATGCCTACCAGT
The DNA here is from genome assembly GCF_019175385.1 of Lycium barbarum. Classification (NCBI taxonomy): domain Eukaryota; kingdom Viridiplantae; phylum Streptophyta; class Magnoliopsida; order Solanales; family Solanaceae; genus Lycium; species Lycium barbarum. The sequence continues at coordinate 49,075,461 of NC_083342.1, forward strand.
ACTGTTGTTTGTACTAACCTGCACATGCTGCATTCTTTTATGAATGCAGAGTATCAGATCGGATCCACTTCTGTGATGCGTGGCTGATCGACATTTCAGCTTTCTCTTGAGTTTCCAGGGTGAGCATGGTCGTTCGCTGCTTATGTATTTATTCTATTCCGTTGCTTAATTTCATTCTTTATTGTATTTATTCATTGTTGGGTTGAGGGTTCGCTTACTGAGGTGGGAAGCTAAGTGCCCACACGACTTAGGCAAAATAGGTCGTGACAAGTTGGTATCAGAGCCCTAGGTTACCCGGTCTTTAATACAAGAGCGTGTCAAGTAGAGTCTCATGGATCGATACGATGAGCTCTGTACTTATCTGTAGGAGGTTATAGGACATTTAGGAAATCTCACTCTCTTTCGTTCCCTTATGCTACTTTATTCAAATTGGTATCTGGAAAGATCAAATTGGTATCTGACTCTTATCTGTTCTCTCACAGACGGTGAGGACTCGAGCTACTATGGCCCGCGATCAGGTGCCAGAGCTCGCAGCTACGGCTGGCACCCGAGGGCGAGTGATAGCCAGAGGGTGAGACAGATCGAGAGGCTGCGAGGCTGCCCTAGCCAGGGGTAAAGCTCCAGCGATAGGACAACGCCGAGAGAGATCCTTTTCTCTTGAGCCCGAGGATGTGGCTCCCGCTCAGACATAGCCTGAGGTTACTTCTAATCAGGCCATGCATGATACTATGGCCAAAGTATTACTTCATCTTGACATCCAGCAAGCGGCAGGCGGTGTTACTACACTTGGTGGTGTTCACAGACTAGGTTTGGGGCGCAGACCCCTAAGCAGGGACCTACGCGGGCAACACATCCCGTTGCAGCTATGGTTCCTCGCATTGATACGATATCCGCTCCTGGTGATGATATTAGGCCTATGGAGGGCGCTGTTATGACTGCTTCTGGTCAGGACCTGGTTGGGAGATTCAGAAAGTTATAGCCACCGAGGTTTGCTGGTACCTCATCTAAGGATGCCTATGAGTTTATTCCATATGCATGAGTTGTTACATCGTATAGTGATAGTAGAGACCCACGACGCTGAGTATGTGTCCTACCAGTTTCGCAGAGACGCGAAGACATGGTGGAGGTATTTTGTAGCGTGCAGACCCGAGGGTTCTCCTCCTTTGACTTGGACTCAGTTCTACGGGGCCTTCCTTGAGAAGTATGTGCCCCGGTCTTTGAGAGAGGCGCGTAGGGAGTAGTTTTTACACCTCGAGTAGAGGGGCATGTCTTTGGAGTCCTATGTGACCCGTTTCCTTTTTCTGGCCCATTATTCTACTCCGTTGATCCCTACAGAGGCCGATAGGATCAGGCGCTTTGTTGGAGGACTAGTGGGTTCTCTACAGATTCCTTGTCTTTAGATGGAGTCTATGGGGGTTTCCTTCCAGTCGATTATCGATTATGCTTCTATGGTTGAGGGTGCTAAGGCTCGTGCTTTTAGTGGTGGTGGCAAGAGGCCACGTCAGACTGGCAATTTTGGGGTTATGGTTCGAGAAGTGCCGGTCAGTTTTCGAGGCCGCATCAGCCATATTCCGGTCACCCTGTGTATTCAGTATTACCGGCTTTTTCTAGTGAGCCACCTAGGTAGAGAGCTCGTGAGAGTTTGTTCTTCAGATCAGTGGATAGGGCTGCTTCATCTGGGCCTTCAGCTTTCTTGTTTCAGCACTCGACTCATCTTACCTTTTATTCTTGTGTAGAGGTTGGGCATGTTGCTAGGAGATGTCCCCGACCCAAGCAAGATTATCAGCCGCCGAGGACTCCTGTATCATTTGGTGGTCGAGGTGGGACTTCTCATGGAGGCGGTGCTCAGTCAGGCTGCAGTACTCCCCATGGTTCTAGGGGTGGGTCTGAGCCAGCTAGAGGTTATACTCAGAGTAAAAGAGAGGTATTTCAGAACGGGCGTAGTGGAGCCTATTGTTACTCATTTCCTGGTAGGCCTAAGGCAGAGGCCTCAGATGTTGTGATTTCAAGTACCATTTCTATCTGTCATAGAGCAGCATCTGTGTTATTTGATCTTGGATCCACCTATTCGTATAAATCTGCATTTCATGCCGTTAGTTGGGATTTTCCTTCTGATAGCATAGATATACCTGTTCATGTGTCCACTCCGGTCGGAGATTTTGTGATTTTTGATCGAGTCTACTGGTCTTGTTTGGTTACTTTTATGGGGTATGACACTTGAGTAGATTTGATGATTCTCGATATGGTGGACTTTGATATTATGTTGGGTATGTCCTAGCTTTCTCCCTATCATGCGATCTTGGATTGTCACACCAAGACAGTCACCTTAGCCATGTCGGGCATCCCTAGGCTTGAGTTGTGAGGTACTCCTAGTCCCGCCCCGCAGAAGATCATTTCCTTTCTTCAGGTGAAGAAGTTAGTAAGTAAGTGGTGTTTAGCATATTTGGCACATGTTCGTGATACGACTGTTGCATCTCCACCCCTTGAGTCTATCCCTATTGTGAGCGAGTTCGTGGAGGTATTCCCGTCAGATCTATTGGGTATGCCACCCGATCATGATATTGATTTCTATATCGATGTGGACCCAGGCACTCTTCATATTTCCATCCCACCATATCGGACGGCACCTGCCGAGTTGAGGGAGCTTAAGAAGCAGTTACAAGATTTGTTGAGTAAGGGGTTCATTAGACCGAGCGTTTCTTCTTGGGGTGCCTCTGTGTTATTCATGAAGAAAAACGATGGGACCATAAGGATGTGTATTGATTACTGCCAGTTGAACAATGTCACTATTCTGAACAATTACCCTATGCCCCATATTGATGATATGTTTGACAAGCTTCAGGGTGCTTCGGTGTTTTTGAAGATTGATTTGTGTTCCGGCTATCACCATTTGAAGATCAGGGTAGAGGATATTTCGAAAACCGTATTTCAGACGAGATATGGCCACTATAGGTTTCTAGTGGTGTCTTTTGGGCTTACAAATGCCCCGGATGCATTTATGACCTTGATGAATGGTATTTTTAGGCCATTTCTTGATTCCTTTGTGATTGTATTTATTGATGACATCTGGGTGTATTCCAAGAGTAGAGAGGAGCATGAGAGTCATCTTCGTACTGTTCTTGGGTTGCTGAAGAAACATAACCTGTTTGCTAAATTTTCTAAGTGTGAGTTCTAGTTGGAGTCTGTAGCATTCCTGGGCCATGTTGTGTCTAAGGATGGGATTATGGTTGATCCATAGAATATTGAGGCTGTGAGGGATTGGGCGAGGCCCACTATTGTTACTCAGATTCGTACTTTTATGGGTTTGGCCCGTTATTTCTGTCGCTTTGTGAAGGATTTTGCTTCCATCGCTTCATCCTTGACCATATTGACTCAGAAGGATGTTGCCTTCCAGTGGACGGATGATTGTGAGGAGAGCTTTCAAAAGCTCAAGCTTCTTTTGACTACATCCCGGATCTTAGCCTTACTTGTGGAATGTAAGGATTTCACTGTCTATTGCGATACCTCCGGTACAGGTTTGGGTACGGTGCTGATGCAGAAGAGTAGACTGATATCTTATGCTTCCCGTCAGTTAAAATTTCATGAGAAGAATTACCCTACCCATGATTTGGAGTTGTTGGCCGTAGTCTTCGCTTTGAAGATTTGGAGGCATTATTTGTACAGTGTCAATTGTGAGGTTTTCATCGATCACAGTAGCCTTCAGCATGTGTTTACCTAGAGAGATCTAGATTCCAGGCAGCGGTGATGGATGGAGCTCCTGAAGGACTATGACATCTCTATTTTGTATCATCCCAGGAAAGCCAATGTGATGGCTGATGCCTTAAGTCACAAGGCAGGGAGTATGGGGAGTTTAGCTCGATTAATTATTTCTGAGCATCCGTTCGCCATGGAGGTTGAGACTCTGGCCAACAGTTTCGTCCGTCTTGATATTTTAGCCTCCGACAGGATTTTGGCTTGTATAGAGGCGAGATCGCCTTTATTGGATCGAATCAGGACTCATCAGTTTTAGGGTGCTTAATTGAGCAAGATCTGTGATAGAGTTTTGAGAGATGAGGCCAAGGAGGCTGTGACTGATTCTAAGGACACTCTGAGGATTAGAAGACGTGTGTGCGTTCCTCGTGTTGGTGATTTGGTTCAGTTGATCTTGTCTGAGGCTTATAGCTCTCCGTACTCCATTCATCCGGGGGTCACTAAGATGTATCGTGATTTGAGACAGCACTATTGGTGGCGTCAGATGAAGAGAGATATAGTTGACTTTATGGCCAAGTGTGGGAATTGTCAACAAGTTAAGTATGAGCACCAGTGTCCCAGTGGGGTGCTTTAGAGGATGCCCATTTCTGAGTGGAAGTGGGAGAGGATTACCATGGATTTTGTCACGGGTCTTCCGAAGACGCTTGGCAAGTTTGATTCTATTTGGGTGATAGTGGATCAGTTGACTAAGTCCACGCATTTTGTTCCAGTTCAGGTTTCCACTACCGCGGAGAAGATAGCTAAAATATATATTCGGGATATTGTGAGATTGCATGGGGTCCCTATTTATATTGTATCTGATCGGGGTACTATCTTCACTTCCCGATTCTGGAGGGCATTTCATACGGAGTTAGGTACCCGATTGGATCTCAGTACAGCTTTTCAACCCCAGAATGATGGCCAGTCTGAGTGGACCATTCAGGTGCTCGAGGACATATTGAGAGTGTGTGTTATTAATTTTGGCTGTCATTGGGATGAGCACTTTCCCATGGTGGAGTTTGCGTACAATAACAGTTATTATTCGAGTATTGGTATGGCGCCTTTTGAGGCCTTGTATGGTAGGAGATGTATATCTCTGATTGGTTGGTTTGATGGGTTCGAGGCTCAACCTTGTAGCACAGATCTACTAAGAGAGTCACTTGACAGAGTGAGAGTTATTCAGGCCAAGATTTTGGCAGCTCAGAGTCGGCAAAAGATGTATGTGGACCGGAAGGTTCGGGATTTGAAGTTTGCTATTGGTGACTAGGTTCTATTGAAGGTATCACCCCATGAAGGGGCAAGTTAAGCCCCCCGTATATTGGCCCGTTTGAGATTGTGGACTGTACCGGTGATGTAGCTTATGAGTTGGCCTTGCTGCCAGGCGTGGCGGGAGTTCATCGGATTGTTCACGTCTTGATGCTCAAGAAGTACCATGCTGATCGTACCTATATTGTCCGTTGGGATTCTATACTGCTTCATGAGAATTTGACTTATGAGGTGGAGCCTATTGCGATCTTGGATAGGCAGGTTCGAAAGTTGAGGTCAAAAGAGATTGCTTCTGTGAAGGTGCAATGGAAGCACTGCCCTATTGAGGAGGCTACTTGGGAAACCGACTCCAACATGCGTAGTCGATATCCCCAGACGTTAACTGATTCAGGTATATCCTTGCTTTCCTTCTTTTCTTCACTCGAGGACGTGCGACGGTTCAATTTGTATCTGATGTAATGACCCATTTGGCTATTACAGTCTTTTCGACATTTTAGCCCCTTTCCGAGCATTGATTAGCTCACTTTTGATTCGAGAGGACCATTGACACACTTCTCGAGGTGTCTAGACCAGATTCGGGCAACCTTTCTTAAATATAGGCTTTAAGTGAAAAATGGTTGACCCAAAGTTGACTTTTGGGTAAACGAACCTTTTTTAAAATTATGTTAATTTCAAGAGGTCTGGATGGTCATTTTGAACTTATGTTTGTATTTGGTTCGGTTCCCAATGCAGTCGGATGCATTTCAGGACTTAGGTTGGGAAATTGGAATTAAGGCATCGGAGGTTGACTCGGTCAACGAGACCTCCGTTAGGAATTCAAAGGCCATGAGCCCGTTCGTAGTGTATGTTTTCGTGGGTCTGTGTAGATGGTTTGTGAGTAGATGGCCTCAGGAATGGCCTGGGATTTCGATTGAAGACATAGAAAAATCGGGGGATTCTGGTACCTGGTGCCCGCTATGGCAGCACGCCAGTGCAGTTCCAGCGGCACCACTGTTGCGGTGTGTTGGCCGCTGGGGCGGCCACGTGTATTGCTGGCCAGACCACTATGGCGGCCTTAATGGCGCTATAGCGACGCCGCTGTAGTGGCACCGTTACCGCCGTGGTGGTGACGGGACAGTTATTTTCATTAAGTGTGATTTAAATAAGCCTTAAACACTCATTATTTCCCACATCGAAATTAGAGCTTTGGGGAACAGTTCTTGGAGATATTTTGGAGACATTCTTGGAGGTAAATCTTGCCTATTCCTTTGCTCTTCCTTAATCACAATCCTTCTACATTTTCCCCTTCCCTCTTAATAATCCCTTTGTGATGGAAGTTGAAAGAGGGTTTGGATGAACCTGTCCTTAGGCTCATAAATGAGGAAATTGATGATGTTTATGTTAGATTTTGACTAATCTAAGGTTATGAATCCTATATCTTCCACTTCTAGCGTTGAATTTTGGAATCAAAGACTTAGGGTTTATACCCAAATTGGGGGTTTTGCTTGAAATCAAAAATTAGGCTAATCTTTGAGTTAAATCAGCAATTAGAGATTGGGTTATGATCACCTAGTGCTTAATTGGATTTGCTTTCGAATTTACCGTTTGGCCCTTGTGGGCATGTTTCCCCAATTTCTAGGGTTGGAATTGACTTAAAATGAATAGTAGCAATATTAGTATCATTCTTCATGATTTCTAATCTAGATTTTGATTATGCTTAGACTACTTTGGTTCTGAGGTTCAGCGGAAGGGCAAGGCAAAAGAGTGAGTTGTTGGTGTTGTGGTTCGGTCATCCAAGTAGGTTATGGCTTACCTTTGGTGAGACTTCATATAGCGATGCACATATTTAGTTTATATTATCGGAGAAAGCATATGAACCTTCGGGTATGAAGTCGGACTAGATATTTCCTTAGGTTGGGCCCTATTGTGTGTTGGGGCTAGCCACCCTGTTATGTATGCTTGATTTTCCTCGTGTATCGGCTTGATGCCATGAGTCGTTGGTAGATATTAAATTCTGTTTTATCATCTTGATTATGATATAGTTGACATATCCGCTGTTGGTAATTGTATTTGGATATGTTGTTGGCATACCCACTGTTGGTACTTGTGATTCGATTACATTATTGGCATACCAACTGTTGGTACTTGTGATTCGGTTATATTATTGGCATACCCACTGTTGGTATTTGTGATTCGCATAGATTGTTGGCGTACCCATTATTGGTACTTGTGATATTGAGCATGAGTATTGATGTGATTCATGCATTGCACACACTCTCATTTTCTTGATACACTATTGAGATATTGATGATATTTGATGGATACTTGATGAGTTGGACTCAGTTTACTTGAGTGATGTGAGATGGCCAATGTTCATTCCGGAATTGTTGATTTAGTGAAATTGATATTTGACAAACTCTTTTACTTGAGCGATGCGAGATGGCCGATGTTCGATGATCAATTCCATAATCGTTGTTGCATGGCCGATATCCGATGTTAGTTTCGGAATCGTTGTTAGTGCATGGACACCGAAGAGAACCCCCAGTGGGAAAAGATTCAAGGTCCCGTCTGTCTGTTGGGAAGAGATTCGGGATGGGTGGCACTTAGATTTCACGAGTCACGCTGGGTTGTGCTACCGAGACATCGATATTTCCATCTGGAGTACATGTGTACACTACATTTGCATGGCATTACATTGCATTCATACCATTATTGCATTGCATTATGACTTAATTTGAGATGTTTTGGTGTTACATTATGATGTTGGATTAGATTGGATGTATTCAGACTTGGCACATTTGGGGATTAGATGCTTTACATAGGTGATGACGGATATTGGGAATTGATTGCATTGTCTTATACTTGCTGCTTGATTTGCTCATCCGCTTTATTAGCTGAATTGTGCTAGTTATGCTTAGTCGGCCGATGATGCCTACCAGTACTGTTGTTTTTAATAACCTGCACTTGCTGCATTCTTTTATGAATGCAGAGTATTAGGTCGAATCCACTTCTGTGACGCGTGGCTGATCGACATTTCATCTTTCTATTGAGTTTCCAGGGTGAGCTGCCTTGAAGACATTCTATCATTATGTCCTATTTTATTCAGAGACATAGACACTTTATGCATTAGTATTCCAGATTGCATTATTTCCCTACAGATGCTCTTGTATTATTTAGACTAGACCCTGGGGGCATTCATTGTCATTCTGCACTTTCTACTACTTATATATATATATATATATATATATATATATATCGTGAGACTTAGGTATTTGTTCTATTCCGTTGCTTAATTTCATTCTTTATTGTATTTATTCATTGTTGGGTTGAGGGTTCGCTTATCGAGGTGGGAAAGTAAGTGCCCGCATGACTTAGGAAAAATAGGTCGTGACAAGTAATTGATTTACGAATGTTGTTATGCTTATTCACCCTCTTGATTATTATTGAAATTGGCATTCATACATGCATTTCATCCTACATTTCTCATGACACTTTGTTATGAACTGTGATTTCGTACTGATGATGATAAGTGAGAGAGTGTAGCCTCCGAGGTCTTTTCCAGTGCGCGTAAGAAAGAGATGAGAGTTCGTGATCCGAGGTTATTTATCATAGAAGAATGAGTGTACGTTCCTCGAGGTCTCTTGCCGGGAATGAATGAATGCTCAATGCTCGAGGTCTCTTGTCGGGATCGAGAGAGTACTCATCGCTGAGGTAGTTGCCGGGACGAGAGGTACATGGACTTTGCGGGTCCCTCATAGGTCATTACTATCGAGACGTGGAGCTATTCCGTCAATAGCATGTGTGTTCAATATGAGACAGTTGGCCAGTGCATTGCATTACATCGCACACACATTCATATTACATCCATTCACATCTCTGATTCTGGTTGTTGTATCTATTATATTGCATGGTGCGTTTTATCCTTGATTCCTTTGTTGTTGATTTATTTGAGATGTTGTGTGCTTGTTAATCACTTACCTAGACACTTGATGGATTTGAGGGATAGAGGTTCTACCTAAGCTATAACTGTAGAATACTGAGATCTAGTGCGGTTCACATTATTGCAAGACTTACGTGGATGTGCTTGGTGACTGCATTTGTGCTGCTTATCTGCCTATTTTTAGTTTCTTTCTTTCATATATTGTTATATCCCGTATTTTTATACATTCGGATATTTCGAGATAGTCGTGGCAAGTTAAGGGTAAGACCATTTTCAAAAATTATTTTAATGTACAAGTTGTTATGAATATTATTAGTATGGAAATATTGAGAAAGGCTAAGGGCAGAAAGAAAAATTCGCAAAGTGGCTCATGGTAAAATTGTGGAAGGCTAGGGGAAAAATGAGAATTTCACCAACAATTCAAGAAAATTCTTGAATAGTCCAACTTGGCCATGTGGCCGTCCAAAGTGTGGTGGTCTTGGGCCCACATGGATGAATTATGTGTATCTATATATCTATATCTATATATATATATATATATATATATATATATATATATATATATATATATATATATATATTATTAGTCACAATTATCATCACAAAGATTCAAGAAGCTTGGAGAAAGAAAAAAAAAAGAAAGGAAAAGAAGAAGAGGGCATTCGGCCCTAGCCAAGAAATTGGCTCCATGGAAATTGATGAAGAAAAATCATTTTCTCCTAGTATTCTAACTAGTTTGAAGGTCCTAATTAACATGGAGTGGTTATTGTAACAAGCAAAGTACTTATGGTGTGAGATGGAAGCTCTAGCCGAATAAGAGGAGTCAAAGAATAAAGGTAAGGTTTAACCCCTCCTTTCATGTGTTATAGATGATTTGTGAGTATTTTAGCATGTAGAAACGGATGAAACTCATGAAATAGATGTATGTTGGGGGGTGGCCGAATGGGATTGTATGGTGTAGGAAAGATGAATTGATTTTTATTTAGTAGTTTGATTGTTGTGTTGTGGATTCCATGATGTAAAATGAAAGTTTGGTGGCTTGAAAGGAATTTGAAATCGTTTGTGCATTATTGAATAAGTTAGTGTGACATGAGTGTGGTTTCTTATATTTGTAAGAATAAATTTGTTAATGTATGGGTTGTTGATATAACTCATGAATTTGGAGATAAGAGATGTGTGTTGGAAGATTGTAAGTTGGGTTGTTGTGATTGAGTTTGAAAGAAGGAAATAGGTTGTTGTTGTTCTTGTTGAATTTGGAAGGTGTAGGGTGAAGTAGTATGTTGATTGGGTTGTTTTGAATATTATGTGAATTGAATTCAACATAAATGAAATGTCGTTGAATTGTATGACAAAGGCTATCAATGTTAGAATGCGTCTTGAATTGATAATTGATGTTGTTGGCACGATTGTTGGTATTGTTGTTGATAGTTTGGCCGAGTTAAATTCTCGAATTGTTGATTGATGATTTGGGCCGAGTTAGATTCTCGGGGATGGTATATTTACAGGGGAGATGCTGCCGAAATTTCGGCAGATCATAAGTGAATTTATTTGAAGGATTAATACAAGTATATGGTGATGAATCTAATGATTGCGTCAATCTTCTTGAATGTAGACTAGCGATAGCGAGCTTGGACAATTAAGCATAGCTAATAGAACGTGGAACAGGTATGTTAAGGCTTGTCCCTTTCTTTCAAAGGCATGATCCCGATGTTATGATTTCATAATTGTTTCCATATCTTCCTTGTTTTCAAAAGTTAGATGTTTATGATTCCAAGGCATGATTCTCTTCCCGATAACTCGTAAATGTTTTTCCAAAGTGTCCGTATTGTACCAAAACAGAGGTTTATGATTTTGTAAGCTCTTATGACAATAACGATGGATATGTTTCACAATGACAATGATGATATCAAGGATGAGCATATTTCTATGATGACTACGATAAGAATGATTTTCCAAAAATGGCTTCTGAAACGTTCGTAGAAGGTTCAGTACTTCAAACGCTCATAACTTTCTTACACTAAATCAGATTGACCCGAAACTTATTTCTAAGCCTTCAGGTGTCGATATTTGTACGTACCCATCGAGTCCTAAAAATTTGTTCTATGTACATATGTATATGAAGCGACGCCTTATGAGATTTATGATCTTACTCCATGTTCGCTTAACACTGTTATTCGTTGCTAGTCTCATCATATAATAATTGTTCCTTCAAGGTGAGACAAAGCCATGATGATTATTCCATAATATAATCGGAGGTTACCGACCTTACGTCACTCCAATAGACTTATAACATTTCTTGGGCTGTCCTGCATGCTGCCTATATGATATATGTATATGGTATATGTATATGTATATGGGGAATATGGGAAAAAGAGCCAGAGCGCTATAGACGCTGATATATGTACATGATACACGTATATGTATTTGGGAAAAAGCGCCAGAGCGCTATAGACGCTGATATATGTACATGATACATGCATATGTATATGGGAAAGAGGGCCAGAGCGTTATATACGCGTATCCACCTGATCAGTTGGTATTATATGACATGATATCATCCCGGACGCGGGACATGTGTGGTTAAATGGATCGGCTGCCGACGCCTCGGTAATATGATATGTTCTATTTTCTATATATATGAAAAAGAAATGTTTTCAAAGAAAGTAAAGTATGATATATATATATGGATTGGGCTGCACGTTCCGCAATACTAAGCATGCATGGTACCCGCCTAAAAGGCACTTAGATGTACAGGTTACGCTTTTACCCCATGATATGCTCTATATCTCCATTTTGTTATTATTCATAATCACATTTCTTACTATGTTACTATTCATGCCTTACATACTCAGTACATTGCTCGTACTGACCTCTCTTTCTTCGGGGGATGCGTTTCATGCCGCACAGGTACACCCAGATGAGTAGAAGCTATTATAGAAGATGTTCCAGCGGAGTTGAAAAGCTCCATTTGCCCTGGAGTGTTGCTGGGTCAGAGTACTATGCTATGATGTATTGTTCGAAGTTAGAGACTTTGCAGACAGAGTCATGGGTATAGAATGTCGGTATTGTAATCGGCTCCACCAGCCGATGTGTTATTCTGTTTCATGTTACGAGTTTTATGTGATGATAGATTTTATTTGAATTGAGTACAATGAAAGGAAAAATTCTGAAAGCTTTACTATGTTTTTCATTTCTTATTGATGTAAGAGTCTAAAGAGATTAAGTATGTAATAAGAGTCAGCGGGTTCGCTCGGCTCCGAGTATGGGGTCGGGTGCCCATCACACCCTAGTAAGGTTGGGGTGTGACATATATGTTAGCTAATTGTTGTCAGGCTATAACGCCTACCAGTATGCATTGTTTGTACTGATACTACTCTTGCTACATCCTTTTCGGTGTGTAAAGTTGTCCCAGATACTTAGGTGAGATATAGCTAGCCTTCAAGGATCTCACCGAGTTCATCTAGACTTTTTTATTAAATTCTCATTCTAAACAGAAGTTGTAATCAGGTTATGGTCATAACTTTTATTCAAGTTGTAACTTAGAAGCTCTTGTACTATTCAGACCAGATTCCTTTGGTAGTTTATGTATTTCTGCAATGACTACTTTTATATGATATTTGAGACTTATTAGCATTTATATTATTCTTCCGCATTGATAGATTGTATGTTGGGTAAAGGAAAGGTTCGCCCACCGGGAAGAGTGTGTGGGTGCCCGTTCGACCCTCATTTTGGATTGTGACAAGTTGGTATTAGAGCTCTAGGTTACCCGGGCTATAAGTACAAGAGCATGTCTAGTAGAGTCTTGCAAATTGTACGATGAGCTCCGTACTTATCTGCAAAAGGCTATAGGACATTTAGGAAACTTGAAATTCTTTCATTCTTTCGTGCTGCTTCATTCAAAATTATATCTAGTCGATTCTAATTGGTATCTGAATTCCCTTATCTTAATCACCCACGGAAGGTGGGAACTCGTTGTTAAATTCGTATGCTAACGGTTTATTTTTTAAAGTGGTGCGGTGTGGTACGAGAAGTGTCATCCTTATTTAGACGTGTGACCAAGTTTAGTTTCTAGCTATGGTTTGAGGATCAGTTTTGTGGAATCGTGGTTAAGACTCGTTTATTGTGGGGGTTTTCTTGAGAAATAGGAGAGATGGTAAAAAGTGTCAAATGATCTCCATGTTTTCAGCGTTGGTTGCTCGGAAGTCGCAAAAGTTTATGGCTTAGGAAGAATGATTTGTTCGAGGTATGATTGGTTTGGGAAAAGTTTGAATATCATCAAGGTTTTATGATGGTTTGTGTGGTACGTGTGTACCAATGGTAGGTCAACGATCCAGTAGTGGCAGTGTATTAGATGTCGATATGCGAGGACAAGTGTAAATTTGGTAAGGACAGTCAGATTTGGAAAAAGGACAGTGACCGCATGTAATAAAAAGGGAAATTGAGAATAAGGACATGAAGCAAGACTTTTGTGGGAAATGCATAGCAAAGTGAGATTTCTTAGGATATAATAGGACGGAGGCGTAAGGAAAATGATTTGGATAAACTAATCTCCACTATTAGGAAGGGAAAAATTATTATCTGAGATGCATGTTAGGATAAGGTTGCATTTGGTATGAGAGTGGATTGCGTATTCGGGCGTGAAAAGTTAAGTTGGGGTTCGACGTGACTATATGCTAGTGGTTGTGCGTTCCTCTAGGAAAAAGATTATATTAATTCTAGATCGGAAAGGAAGGTTACTTGTGAAAAGTGGAGACTTAAGATATTGGGCAGCTGTGGTCCTGGTCCTTCAGTAAAAGGTGTGTTCGCCAGGTCTTCATATTTAGAAGGATGGTAAGGATATCGTGGAATCAAAAGCTAGTTGATTGTATAGTTATGTTGCGATCATACATGGTAGAATGGACATAAGGGTTCAGTGTTGTGTTGGTATGTTTGGTTATGTCGTGGGCTAATAAGACCCAGTAGGTGACTAGTAAGGACAACTCTAGTGTTGGACAAGTGCGAAGTTTTATTAGTAAAGGAGCTATCGGGTGTTGCATCTAATTTTGGATTAGGATTGAGAGCTTTGTACCTATTGTGTAAGTTTCAGCTAGCTCCTACTATTACTTGTGTTGCTACTCGGTTGAGTTGATCGAATGAAAGGGATAATCACGCGAATGGTTGAAGGCGTTCTGGTTCAACAATTGGGACGATCGAAGTGATAAGTCAATGATGAGGTTTGAATTAATTCGAGTTGTGAATAACATTTCAGAATTTGAGCAAAGGCACCTTGATGAAGATACAATAGGATATTAGTAGGACTATGTATGTGATACACTAGATTTAGAAAGTAATTGGTTTAGAGTTGAGTGAGTTAAGGGAACTCTAGTGTGTAGAGTGTGTCGCCTACTACAATCGAGATGTGGAGGTATTCCATCTGTGGCATGTGTGTACGATATGAGATAGTTGGCCAGTGCATTGCATCGCACACACATTCATATTACATCCATTCACACCTCTGATTCTGGTTGTTGTATCTGTTGCATTGCATGGTGCGTTTTAGCCTTGATTCCTTGGTTGTTGATTTATTTGAGACATTGTGTGCTTGTTAATCACTTACCTAGACACTTGATGGATTCGACAGATAGAGGCTCCGCCTAGGCTATGACTGTAGACTACTGAGATCTAGTGCGGTTCACATTATAGCAAGACTTACGTAGATGTGCTTAGTGACTTACGGGGATGTGCTCAGTCACTGCATTTGGACTGCTTATCTACCTGTCTTTCAGTTTCTTTCTTTTATATATGTTAGCTAATTGTTGTCGGCCTATGATGCCTACCAGTGCATGTTGTTTGTACTGATACTGCTCTTACTACATCCTTTTCGGGGTGTAGAGTTGTTCCACGTACTTGGTTGAGATTCAGTTAGGCTTCAAAGATCTCACGGAGTTCATCTAGACTTTTCTGCTAAATTCTCATTCTAAGCAGAAGTTGTATTCAGGTTGTGGTTGTAAATTTTATTCAAGTTGTATACTTAGAAGCTCTTGTACTATTCAGACCAAATTCCTTGCGTAGTTTATGTATTTCCGTAATTATTACTTTTATATGATATTTGAGACTTATTAGCATTTATATTATTCTTCCGCATTGATAGATTGTATGTTGGGTAAAGGAAAGGTTCGCCCACTGGGAAGAGTGTGTGGGTGCCCGCTCGACCCTCGTTTTGAGTCGTGACAAATGGAGAAATGACACCATGGTAAGTCTAATTAACGCAATAACTTGCATTTGAATTGGCAAACTTACAGCAAAATTCAGCTTTACCTTAGTTTATGGTTTTCTTGTTTCTCACCAAATTAAAGTTGGGAGAGCTAACACCAAAAAAGCTAATCGTCTTCATCATAAATGATCCGCTTGACCCGAAATGACCTAGACAAATAGGGAAATCCTAATTTATTAAGCCTTTAGATACAATAAAATAGAAAGCCCCAAGGACTCCATATTCTAGGAGCCCAAACTATGTGATTGAATAAATACTCCTAACCCGATTTTGACTAAAAGTTTATTTAATTAGCATAAGTGAAGAAACTAGACTAGATATTATTGTTTAAAAAGAAAACCAACTTGAAAATCGAATTACACTTCACTTCATACAGCAACCAAAAAGCCAAGGTTGTTTCAATTGTTGCTTCAATCCTAGGGTTTAGGTCGTTTCTTATGAAATTGATGAAAAAAATTATAGAATATGCATCAATGATCATGTCACACCCTAACCTTACTAGGGTGTGATGGGCACCAGACCCCATATTTGGAGCCGAGCGAACCCGCTGACTCTTATTACATACATAATCTTTTGGACTTTTTAAATCAAATAAAGATGAAATGCATAGTACAACTTTTAGAAATATTCTATTTCGTTGCTTTCAAATCAAACAAAATCTGTAATCACATAGAACTTATACCATAACACAAAATGACACATCGGCTGATGGAGCCGCTTACAGAACTGACAACCAATACCTACGACTCTTTCTGCAAAGTCTCTAAAATTAATCAGACATTATAGCACATATACTCTGACTCGGCAGCACTCCAGGAACGAGTGGAACCTTCCAACTCCGCTGGAACATCTTCTATAATAGCTTCAACACATCTGGGTGTACCTGCGCGGCATGAAACGCAGCCCCTAAAGAATAGGGGTCAGTGCGGAATATGTACTGAGTAAGGCATGAAATACAGAAAACAGAAACATAACCGAAACAACGATACAAAATTAAGTACATTAGCCAGAATACCGAGGTGCTTATTTCCCGAGCGTGAATCATACATACCGATGTCATATGTCAAAAGAAGTACAAAAAATGAGTAAATCGTCCAGAGTATCAGAATACTTACTTTCCAAATACAGATCATGCGTGCTAACCTCATATGTCATCATATACATATACATATAACAGAACCCGACCCTTTAGTGAGGGACGCGGTGAACGGAGTCATCATATATGCAGACTCACATAATAGATCCCGGCCCTTTAGTAAGGGACGCGGTGAACAGAATCATCAATGCATGTCAAAATCATATATCGTATATGCATATAACGGATCCCGTCCCTCTATTGCGGGACGCGGTGAACAGAATAATCACATGCCATCCTGGCCGCCATCCCCATATCATCATAACAGATGTACATATAACAGAACCCGGCCCGCAAGGGAGAGGGACGCGGTTAACAATGCAGAGGAAGACGCACGATAACAGAACCTGGCCCGGGGAACAGTGAAGTACATACTGAAGCTTGCACGAGCAGAGTAGTGCGAAACCATATGCACACAAATCAAAACTCAATATATACGTACACTTACTGACATCTGAAGGCTCAGAAACAAGTTTCGGGTCAATCCGACTTAGTATAGGAAAGTTACGAGCGTTTGAAGTACAGAACCTTCTACGCACATTTCAGAAGCCATTTTGGAAAATCAAAGCAACAATCATGTTAAGTACCTTCCGAATATCGTTATGGATCAACTCAGATAGAGATTCTGGAACCATATGTGCGTATCAAAATGTATCAAAGACTCGATGGGATAATCAAACGTACTATCATTTGAAAATCAAAACTTTAGTCATATCAATTTTCTTTCGAATTTCATTCGGAAACATACAGAACCTTTACAAACGTTTCAAAGCAAATCCGAGATCTTTTTCAAAAGTTAGGGACATTAAAACTTATAGAACTCTTTTAGGAACAAAACTCTTTACGCTCATCTCGTTATTCAACCATACAATAAGTTCAACTATATCGAACGTACTCATGTTAGGAGTGAATAAGAATCATAGACAGACTCGGAAACATATCAAATAGAGCTTCGGAAATCATAGATACATATCAAAAAGGTGGATACAAATCATAAACAAACTCAGAATCACAGAATAGAGTAGCCCCAAGATGCATATCATACCTTATTTGGCTCTAAGACATGCCAAAAGAAAGAAAGGGTAAGCCTTACATACCTGTCCCACATCCAATTATCTACACTTATTTGTCCAAACTTGCTAATCTACATTCAAGAGAATTGACATAATCATTAGACACATCATCACACACTTGTCTTAGTTCTTCAAACGAATTTACTTATAATCTGCCGAAATTTCGGCAGCATCTCCCCTGTAACCACACCATCCCCGAGAATTCAACTCGGCTATATCATCAACAACAAATCTGAGAATTTAACTCGGCCAAAATATCAACAACAATACCAACAGTTATTCTAACAATATCCACAATCGATTCAAAACACATACTAACATTAGCAACTTCTTCCTACGAACTTCAACGTCGTCTCATGTATGTTCAATTCCTATTTGCTCACACATTCAAGTACTAATCCGAGGCCATTCAAACAATATTCAAGAACGTTTCAAACAATCCGCACAATATTCAAAATAATCTAACCATTATTCCACTCTACCCAAAAGCTTCCAATTGCAACAAGAACAAGAACAACACCTTCTATTCCTTCAATTTCATGAACTACACCAACAATTCACACACTAACAACATTGTTTTCCATAAATACAAGAGGACTATATTCAAATCACATTAACTTCTAAAACAACTCTCCAACCATCACAGCTTCACTAGAATCATTAAACTTTCATTATCAACATAGCTTCCACAACGACAACAACAAAAACACTTGACAAAATAAGTGAGTCATTATTCTTACACACACACATACACGGCCACACACACTACATATACACGGCCACCACACAACTTCCATATTTTCATGAATTTCATTCATTTCTACATACTACGACATACACAACCATCCATAACATATAAAAGAAGATTGAATCTTACCTTTTTCCCTTAACTTCTCACTTGGCTAGAATTTGTAGCATGCAAGAATAAATGTTCTACTTGCTCCAATGACCACTTCACCTTGCTAGGGACCTTCCAATTAGTAGAAAATAATTTTTGAACAATTTTTCTCAAGGCTCTTGTTTGGGAAGCTATGGCCGAATATGGCCCTTGCTCTTTCTCCTCCTCCAAGTTTCTTGAACTTTCCTAAGGGTGAATATGACTAATATGAATAATAAGTCATCTTTGGACTTATTTATTTTACTTCCATATGGGCCTTGGCCCATTTGTTTTGGACGGCCAAATGGCCTCTTTAATTTCCAAGCCCACTTTTTTTTTTGGTCTTGCAATTCATGAAAAACTATTTTCCAAATTCCGAATTTGCCCTTAGCTCTCTTCAATATTTCCATGAACCATCTTGTGAAATTCCCTTTTTGCCCCTAGCCTTCCTTAATATTTCCACTTCAAAAAATTTCATAAATAATATCCATGACCAACTTATACATTAAAATAATTTTGGAAAATGGTCTTGCCCTTAACTTACCACGACTACCTCGAAATATCCGAACGTACAGAATACGGGTTATAACATCCTCCCCCCCTTTAGAACATTCGTCCTCGAATGTTCAACTGACCTCATGGGGTGTCATAATACTTCGGGAGGGTCCCTCTCGTAGTTATTCTTTTCTTCATGCCCATTCCCTATCTTTCATCTTATTTTTTTTATAGTCGAACTCCTCGGTCTTTACATGAGTCTTGCGCCAATTCATTATTCTTGTCCTTCCCAGGTCATTTCATCTCTGTTACTGTTTCGTTACAATACCTTAATAGAAGCCATACCTTTGGTATGCAATCTTTACTTAACGATCCCATATGGCTACAGGCTGTTCCTTGCTCTCATTTATCTATAGTATTGCAGTCCAGTTATACCTATGGTAACTTATGATCCGAGTTCACTTATCCTCTTAGTTCGCAACATCCTTGGGTTCTTACTACCACTTTTTCTTTACTTCCTTCCCTCGCATTTCTCAACTCAAGTATACTTGTCTTTAATTTCTTTGTGTTGGCACTCGTTTCATCCATCGTTATTCCTTGTTGGCTCTTCGGTGTGGATTCTTTACAAGTAGGATCGAGCATTGCTTCACGTCAATGATTCATATGCTTTCATAGCGTATATTCTCATATTCCGTACAATTAATGGTCCATGAACTATTTTCTAGTACCCGATGACCTCTCTTATTCCATTCACAGGCGCTGCGTTCTTTCTTTCTTTCAAAAGTTTCCAAACTACCAATTGTTAATACTTTCGTTATAATAATTGTCCTTATCTGAAATATCCTTTGAATCTTATCATTTTCTCCAATATCCTTTGTGAACTTAGCTTATAGCCATTTTCTTGCTCTTTTTATTATTCTTCAAAACTTGTTGCTGCGTACTTAGGTACGACACAAATTTGCCCGATATGAGGGATTCAAATCATGGCATAGACATGTCATAATTCAAGTTGGCATGAAGCATTCTCTTAAGATGTCTTCCATCCTTTCCCTTCATGTCGACCTCACGGTATACTCATCGGCAATTCGTTTCTACTTCTTTCATGTATTCTCTTGGTATGCCGATATATTTTGAACTCCGGCCCCGAGCTAATAAATTTTCCTCCTCTGAAGTCTGAAATTGTTGCGATTCCCTTTTAAGTCTAACATAATATGCTCCCCCCCCCCCCCCTTTTTAGGGGATCCTCATATGTCAATAGTCCTTTTGTGAAATCTCTTTCCAACTCTGTGTGTAGCATATCGAAACTTCTCACCATAAGTTTTTCTTTAATTTTGCGCCTATACCATCATTCTTGTCAACATTCTCAAATGTTCTCCTCTTCCTTCGACTAATCCGTTAGTATACCTTTTCTTCTTTCATTCTTAACCTTCCCTAGGTTCCTTTCTCCTCGAACACTTTTCTCCTTTTGCCATTTATGGCATCGACTCTGAAGTTCATGAAATATTACTTTATACGCGCAATTCCGTTTCACTTAAGTCATTTTTTTCAGAAAGGCACTTCCATATCTGAGGAATCCACATTAATATGGCTGCACATTTATTCCTTTATATACCTTTCAAGGACCTAAATCTCCTAGCATCGTCGCAAGACCTAATCATTCTTTTCTTGCTTCACATCCCTCGTCATAGTCACTATTCCTTTAGCCCTACTTATTGGAATCAGTTCTCGAGCCTCACACATTTCTCTTTTGTTCTATATTACCACTATTTATCCTTTTCGCATGCCTTCCTTGAGTTCTTACCCAAATAGTTTCGTACCTTGCCGATAATTTCTCTCGGGGGTTTCACTCACCGAGGTTTTCTTACCCTTCTCCTTTTTCCGACATTTTGATCTCCTTGTCTTCCATTAACTCACTCTCTTTCTTTTCCAAATATCGTTGTATTAAAATTTCCAATCTTAACCTATAGTGAAAATAATAGCAGCTTACCTTGTAACACTTGTACCATTTACTTTTGTTGTCACTCGAACTTCGGTACCCTTACTTGATTAATGCCTCCTTTACCGTAGCGCGGGTTGCTGGAACCCACATGCCCACCGATACAATCACATATGAGATATCGTACGCATTCATATATATAAATATATATTTGCTATCAACTAGCCCACAAAATACTTCCAAACGCTATTCAAGCCTATCCAAATCCCAGAGCTGTGACGCACTTTCTGTCTCTTCTCCAGTCTAGCCCGTCTCGTCCTATGTGGCCTTTTATGGTCTTCAACCATCCCATATATTCTAGTTTCCCCTTAGGCTACCCTAAGATTTCTCCCGCCTTAGCACGCTTAACCTTGAAACTTTGATGAAATTCGGGGCCTTAATGCTGACATAATCGCGTCCACTTCTTCGCATGACCTTTATTACATGATCTGGAGCAAATCGAAGTCTTACAGATTCCGAGACATTTTCGTAACACGTCCTTTCCTTTCCAATTACTATTTTACCCTTTTTTGATATTCAATATTCACCTTCCACTTTCGTGTATAACTACCTTTCGTCCAAGATTCCCAGATTCCCGATGGTGGCGGACATACCTTTATCGCCGCTACTTATGGACTAAACACTCGGTTATCAGCCTATCTGAATTTTTCAGTCACCGTCCCTATACAATAATCTACAGCAAACTGATTGTCGAGTTTCTCTGAATCCTTCAACAGACCTTGCTCTTACTAAACCTCGGATGTTATCCATTTTAATCCTTCAGACTGCTAATCATCTTTTTCACAATCATTCTTCAGATCATGCCGAATTCGTAACCTTTCTGAAACATCGCATCTCGCTTATCGTCTATGTACGATATTTCCTCTCCACGCTTCTTCCTGTTAGGTGTCCCAAGTTAAATGACCTGATTTTGAAAAAAAGTCTGCCCGGGTCTCCTTTACAAATTCTTACCATTCAAAATCTGTACGCAGCAAATACCAATAATTCCTTACAGAGCATACGGCTATACATCATATTCTAGCCATCCAAAATTTCCAATTTCAGATAACAAACAAGTATATCAAGGCTCACTTTTATAACTTTCAATATCATCACTTACCTCCTTTCGTCGTATGTAAGGCTTATATAAGGAATTTCATTTCCCTATGACTTGGCTCCATCGCAAGATCTAAGACAGAAAGAAGGTCAACAATCCCTAGATGCCCCACAGCCTCCTGTTTATAAATGTGGCGCGCTTCACACCATAAACAGGACTCTACCGGACACGACTTTGCTGACAACCCCTAGGACAACTTACTCTGATACCACTTTGTCACATCCTAACCTTACTAGGGTGTGATGGGCACCCGACCCCATATTCAGAGTCGAGCGAACCCGCTGACTCTTATTACATACATAATCTTTTGGACTTTTTAAATCAAATAAAGATGAAATGCATAGTACAACTTTCAGAAATATTCTTTTCGTTGCTTTCAAATCAAACAAAATCTGTAATCATATAGAACTTATATCATAACACAAAATGACACATCGGCTGATGGAGCCGCTTACAAAACTGACAACCAATACCCACGACTCTGTCTGCAAAGTCTCTAACATTAATCAGACATCATAGCGCATATACTCTGACTCGGCCGCACTCCAGGAACGAGTGGAACCTGCCAACTCCGCTGGAACATCTTCTATACTAGCTTCAACACATCTGGGTGTTCCTGTGCGACATGAAACGCAGCCCCCGAAGAAAGGGGGTCAGTATGGAATATATACTGAGTATGTAAGGCATGAAATACAGAAAACAGAAATATAACCGGAACAACGGTACAAAATTAAGTACATTAGCCGGAATACCAAGGCGCTTATTTCCCGAGCGTGAATCATACATACCGATGTCATATGTCAGAAGAAGTACAGAAAATGAGTAAATCATCCAGAGTATCAGAATACTTACTTTCCATATACAGATCATGCGTGCTGACCTCATATGTCATCATATACATATACATATAACAGAACCCGACCCTTTAGTGAGGGACGCAGTGAAAGGAGTCATCATATATAGAGACAGCATATATCATATATGCACATAACAGATCCCGGCCCTTCAGTGAGGGACGCGGTGAACAGAATCATCAATGCATGTCAAAATCATATATCGTATATGCATATAACAGATCCCGACCCTCTATTGCGGGATGCGGTGAACAGAATCATCACATGCCATCTTGGCTGCCATCCCCATATCATCATAACAGATGTACATATAACAGAACCCGGCCCGCAAGGGAGAGGGACGCGGTGAAAAATGCAGAGGAAGACGCACGATAACAGAACCTGGCCCGGGGCGCAGTGAAGTACATACTTGTTATGTCCCGTGTTTTCGCATAATTAGAAATCGTGAAAATAATTAAGACTTGTATGTTAAAAGGCAATAATTTGATTCAAGTTAATATGTCTATGTCGTTTATGAAACTATTGGTGCGGAGACATCGGGGGAGGCCGAGGGCAAATTTGGAATTTCGGGAATTAGTTTCGGGAATTACAAAACGAGAGTTTTAACAAATTGGGCTCAACAAAAATAAAAGAAAATTGAGCCCAAACCACAAAGGTGGCCGGCCATGATCCATGGCTAGCCCAAGCTATGAATTAAAAAGGTCATGTGATCATTAATCAAGCAAGCATGATATATATATACATGCTTATCCTTATAATGTTCAAGAAAGACCAAAAAAAAAAATCTAGAGCTCGAAGCCAAGAGGCTCTCGGCCGAACCCTCTCCAAGAAACAAAAATAATTTTCCTAGCTTTGATTCTCATCCAAAAATCTTGTTCTTCCTATATTTGTAGTGTACTCAAGACGCTCTTCAACGTGATATAATTTATTTGGCGGAAGAATCACGTTTGCGACAAGTCGGATTTTCAAGAAAAGGTAAGAATTTTTCCACTTTGATGTTATGGAATTTGTATGAATATGATAAGGATTAAGAATAGACGAGAACTTCGTAGTTTTGGTGTGTGTATGAAATCGTGTGTGTGTGTGTGTGTGTCTGGTGTTGTGGCCGTGAGCTATAAGGAGTAGAAGGCAAGGTGAATTTGATTTGTTTAGTTGGTTAGTTGCGTCGTTGTGACATTTATGACGTAAATGAATGTTTAACGAATTGAATTGGCATTGGAAATGGTTGCGGATTATTATGAGAAAGTATATGATTTTGGTATATTCGCGTATATCCTTGTATAATTATGATATTAAGACTTCAAATGTGACTTATGGTTGTTGTTAATGAATTTGGAATGAAACAATGCGAGTTAGTATGTTCGTCGTAGCTGTTGACATTTCGGATGAAATATGGAAAGTGATGAACTCCTAGAACTTATGTATATTGTTTGGAACATAATTGGGATGTGTTTGAATAACCTTGAATGAGTGAATGAATACAGTAATGTGGACATTAATTGGTATTGTGAAGTTTGAATGAAAGTTGTCAACTTATAGAAAAAGGAAGAATATTGAAGTTAGAATGATTTAGTTATGGTTTATGTTGTTTGTGATGATTGGGTTGTTGTGTTGATGTATATTGAGCCGCGCTAAGTCTCGGGGGTGTTACATATATAGGGGAAGTGCTGCCGAAATTTCGGTAGACAAAAATGATGTTAAGAAATTCTTAAGCCTTGAAATCTCTAATTGGTAACCTTGACCATCTGCATATTCCGGACGAAACGGGACTTAAGTTTTGGGCGAGCGTAAGTCGTATATAAGGTATGTGAAGTTCCCCACTTCTTCTTTTGGCATGTCTTAGTATGTTAGGTTGATATCGGAACCCCGGGAGCAATTCTGCTCCTCAAAATCTGATCTATAAAATGGCTACTATTCATTCAATTCAACTGAAGCCTAATGACCCTATTTTGGCTAGAAAGCAAGTAAGCGTCCGAAACTTATGTAAATGCAATCGGATTACTTCGAAACCTTTATGTATGATCCCATAGACCCCAAATGTCCGTAAATCATGTTCGCCACCTCGACTTGACCCGAGGTGGGCCCGCTAACCCGAGATGCCTTATTCGTTCTATTAGGCTCTCTTTTTGGATAAGTTTCGATAAAGAATCTTCGATTTTGAAATTGTCCTCTATGAAATAATGTTTTGATTACTATGATATACTAAGCTATGTTGTGAGCCATACGTACCACTTTGGAAACATTTTTGTGAAATAAACTTCCGTACTAACTAATTATCCGACTACTTTGGTTAATGAAATGACTTATGAAGTACTCAAGTTTTGAAAGGCTATTTTGATATACGAATTGCATTGTTTGCTCACGACTCCGCTCGTGCCTTATTATGAATTCGTTCACCGGTTCCCGGGCCGGTTATGATTCGTGCGTACTATGATGAATTCGGCCGTATGCTGTGTTACGGTTCCCGAGACCTCGCCATAGGGCCGGGTTCCGTTTGGAGTTATGATGTGATATGGCTGGTGATATGTATGATGATGTGTGTGTTCGGGGATGTACGAAGATTTGAACCTTCTGGTGTTATGCTGTGTGTGGCACCAACGTCGGAGTGGTGACCACGTTCCTGAGCTTTGCATGATTTTATTTGCATTATGTATATATGTTTTGATACAAATTTTGATATATCATTCAGTACTTCCCTTTGTATCTGTTTGCTTTCAGTTGTGGCCCATATTTCTGTACTCTATGCTTTACATACTCAGTACATCTTTCGTACTGACCCCCTTTCCTCGGGGGCTGCGTTTCATGCCCGCAGGTACAGACACAGGTGATCCACCACTGTAGGCTCCACTTCTGCTATTTTGGAGTACTCCCTTTGATCCGGAGTCCACTTTTGGTACATACATCTTTTGCTATGTATATATATTTCGGTATATCGGACAATTTGGGTACGGCGGGGGCCCTGTCCCGTCATATGATTCTGTCGGTCTGTTTAGAGGTCTGTGGACATGTTTGTGGGTTATGGTCTTTCTGTATGGTTATGTGTATATGTTGTTTGGGCGATCCCATACGCCGAGGCGGTCGGTCCGCATATGTTTGTACATTGCTTTGTTAGCCCTGTATGGCCTTTGTTGGGGTTTGCTGTGTACAGGGTTATTCTGGATAGTCCGAAAAACAAAGGAAACTCTGCCAAAATTTTTCTGGAAATTATCTGAATTTGGAATATAGCCTTGTCGGCTTCTGCTATATATGTGAATGCATTCGATAGATGGGTCTGGGTGCCCAAGTAGGGTGCCAGTCGCGGCCCACGGGGCTGGGTCGTGACAAAAGTGGTATCAGAGCAGTTTGTCCTTGGAATGTCCACAGGCCGTGTCTCGTAGAGTCTTGTTTATCGGTGTGTTGTGCACCACATCTATAAACAGGAGGCTACAGGGCATTTAGGGTGTTACTTTTCTTTGGAATCTTAGATCGTGCGTTAGAGTTGTGCTATTAAGATGATTTTGATCTGATTCGTTATTGTGTTTGCAGCTATGCCTCCGAAGAAGGCAACGGCTGCCCAGAAGGGCAAGGCAGGGATAGCAGGGACTAGTCAGGCACAACGAGTTATCCGGGCTCTTG
Source organism: Lycium barbarum (assembly GCF_019175385.1). Classification (NCBI taxonomy): domain Eukaryota; kingdom Viridiplantae; phylum Streptophyta; class Magnoliopsida; order Solanales; family Solanaceae; genus Lycium; species Lycium barbarum. The sequence continues at coordinate 49,101,769 of NC_083342.1, forward strand.
TTTATGATTTGCCCGAGGTTGTGCCCCATTCAGAGGGATCCGCTACACCACCGGCGGAGCCTGGAGCAAGTCCATCAGCAGCTCCAGGGGCCCGAGTACCCGCACCCGAGCCTCCAGCTCCTCACCCAGGGGCGGAGGACAGGACACTGAGAGAGGCTGTGCAGTTATTGACCACTCTGGTAGCGGGACAGGCTCGCAGACGCGGGCGGAGAGATGATGATGATGACGACAGACGTGATAGCCTGAGAGTTCGAGAGTTCCTATTGTGTGGCCCTCCAGAGTTTTTCGGGTCTAAGCCCGACGAGGACCCCCATGACTTTATCCGGGGGATGCGGCGCTCACTAGACTTGGTCAGGGCTTCAGAGACTGAGTCTGTTGAGTTGGCTTCGCATAGACTACGGGATGTTGCTGCTTACTGGTATGAGTCCTGGGAGCTATCCAGGGGTGAGGGTGCTACCCCAGCTACTTGGGACGAGTTCGTGACTGCTTTCACTCACCACTTTTTGCCCCCAGAGATACGGCGGGCGCGGGTTGACCGATTTTTGCATCTGCAGCAGAGGGGTCGGAGCGTCCGTGAGTATAATATGGAGTTCGATTCCTTGGCCCGGTATGCACCTGCCATAGTAGCAGATATGGCCAATCGGATGCACAGATACGTGATGGGGTTAGACCGCTATTTGATTGATGGCTGTATGGCGGTGGCATTGCAGGCAGACATGGATATTGCCCGACTACAGGCTTATGCCCTGGGTATGGAGGACCGACATAGAGCTGATTATTATAGGAGAGATCGGGACAGGAGGCCGCCCAAGAGGGCAGATCCGCAGGTTATTCTGGAGATTCTCGAGGCGGACAGCCTCAGCAGTAGCAGTCAGGCAGACATCCTCCTCCGTCAGGCCGGGGTACACAGCCAGCCGGTAGGAGATTTGACAGTGCAGGACAGTCTGGGGCCGGTCAGAGCTCCAGGTCATCAAGGTCACAGATAGCTAGAGGTCCCAGCCAGTCCAGACCACCCAGGCCCCGTTGTTCCCATTGCGGGAAATCACACCCGGGAGAGTGTTATCGACTTACTGGAGCCTGTTTTTCATGCGGTGGTCAGGGCCATCTTATGCGAGATTGTCCGTTGGCGAGTGGTTCTGGTAGTGTTGCTCAGCCGACGGGGTCAGCCGCTGGTTCATCATCTGCTCCATCAGTTGCACGCCCTGCGGGGCGAGGTATGCCGGCACCGGCGGGACGCGGTCGAGGTCGTGGCAGTGCTTCAGGTTCTAGCGGTCCCTCGAACCGCATATATGCATTAGCCAGTCGCCAGGACCAGGAGGCTTCACCGAATCTCGTCACAGGTACATTACTGGTTTTCTGCAGATCTGTATATGCACTGATTGATCCTGGTTCTACTTTGTCATATATTTCCCCGCTCGTTGCTATAAAATTGGGATAGTGTCTGAGCCTATAGAGCCATTTGAGGTAGCCACACCGGTTGGGGACTATATTATAGCGAGGCAGATATATAGGGATTGTTCTGTGACTATATGTGATCGTTGCACTAAAGCTGACTTGATAGAATTGGATATGCTGGAATTCGATGTCATTATGGGTATGGACTGGTTAGCTTCCTGTTATGCTAATGTTGACTGCCAAAAAAAGGTAGTCCGTTTTCAGTTTCCAGGGGAACCAGTTATAGAGTGGTTCGGGTCTACAGCATCGCCGAGGGGTAAGTTTATTTCATACCTCAAGGCTAAGAAGATGATTCAGAAAGGTTATATCTATCATTTGGTTCGTGTGCACGACACTACAGCCGAGACACCTACTCTTCAGTCTGTTCCGGTTGTTAGTGAGTTCCCAGATGTGTTTCCAGATGAGCTTCCGGGTCTTCCGCCTGAACGGGAGATAGATTTCACTATAGACTTGTTGCCGGATACGCAGCCTATATCTATTCCTCCGTACAGAATGGCACCGGCTGAATTGAAGGAGTTGAAAGAGCAGCTGAAAGATTTGTTGGATAAAGGCTTTATCAGACCCAGTACATCACCCTGGGGAGCACCGGTATTATTTGTAAGAAAGAAAGACGGGTCACTGCGCATGTGTATCGATTACCGGCAATTAAATAAGGTGACTATAAAGAATAAATATCCCCTCCCCTGGATTGATGATTTGTTTGATCAGTTGCAGGGTGCTAAATATTTTTCAAAGGTTGATCTGCGCTCAGGTTATCATCAGGTGCGAGTGCGAGAATCTGATATCCCAAAGACTGCTTTCAGGACCCGGTACGGGCATTATGAATTCAGAGTTATGTCGTTCGGGTTGACTAATGCTCCAGCAGTATTTATGGATCTGATGAATCGGGTATTTCGGCCTTTCCTGGACATGTTCGTGATTGTGCTTATCGATGATATTTTGATTTATTCACGATCAGCAGAGGAGCATTTGGATCATTTGAGGACAGTACTTGGCACCCTTCGGCAGCAAAAATTGTATGCTAAATTTTCCAAATGTGAAATCTGGTTAACTTCTGTGGCATTCTTGGGGCATGTTGTCGGAGCAGAAATGTATTCGGGTCGATACGCAGAAAATTGAAGCTGTACAGAATTGGCCCAGGCCTACTACACCGACAGAGGTGCGCAGTTTTCTGGGGTTAGCCGGATATTATCACAGGTTCGTGGAAAAGTTTTCTTCTATTGCAGCACCACTGGCGAAGCTTACACAGAAAGAAGCAAAATTTCAGTGGACCGATGCCTGTGAGCGCAGCTTTCAGATGTTGAAAGAAAAATTAATTACAGCTCCAGTTTTAGTTCTTCCAGAAGGATCAGACGGGTATGTTGTCTATTGTGATGCCTCTGGTATTGGGATAGGCTGTGTATTGATGCAGCACGGTCGAGTCATAGCCTATGCTTCCCGGCAGCTCAGACCGCACGAGAAGAATTATCCCACTCATGATCTTGAGTTGGCCGCGGTGATTCACGCTTTGAAGATTTGGCGGCATTATTTATATGGGGTCCATGTTGATATTTATACGGACCATAAGAGTCTCCAGTATATTTTTAAGCAGAAAGAACTAAATTTGCGGCAGAGGAGATGGCTTGAGTTACTGAAAGATTATGACGTGGATATTCTGTACCATCTTGGGAAAGCCAATGTGGTAGCGGATGCACTTAGCCGCAAGTCCATGGGCAGCTTGGCTGATGTACCACCTGGTAAGAAGGACTTGGTTCGTGAAATTCATCTGTTGGCCAGCCTTGGAGTTCGTTTGGCAGATTCTGGAGATTCTGGGATTTCTGTTCGTGCAGTTGCTGAATCATATATTATAGCAGAGGTAAAGCAGCGTCAGTTTGAAGATCCTATCCTGGTTCAGTACAGAGATGTGGCCCTTAATAAAGACAAGACTCCGTTTGAGATTTCACCTGGAGGGGTATTATTATATGAAGGCAGATTCTGTGTTCCGAATGTTGCAGGCTTACGGCGACAAATTATGGGTGAGGCGCATAATGCACGATATTCTGTTCATCCTGGTTCCACTAAAATGTATCATGATCTCAGGAGTTTGTATTGGTGGGACGGTATGAAGAAAGATATTGCAGAGTTCGTTAGTCAGTGCCCAAATTGCCAGCAAGTTAAAATTGAACATCAGAAGCCCGGTGGGTTATTACAGGAGATGGAAATTCCAGCCTGGAAATGGGAGATGATTAATATGGATTTCGTTGTTGGGTTACCGCGCACTCCACGCAGGTATGATTCTATTTGGGTTATTGTTGACAGATTGACGAAATCAGCCCATTTTCTTCCGGTCCGGACTACTTATTCGGCTGAGGATTATGCTAGATTGTATATCAGAGAGATAGTCAGACTTCACGGAGTCCCTGTATCTATTATTACTGACCGAGGTGCCCAGTTTACGACAAATTTCTGGAGGTCATTTCAAGAGGGATTAGAGACTCAGGTGAGCCTCAGTACAGCTTTTCATCCTCAGTCCGACGGGCAGGCCGAGCGCACTATTCAGACACTGGAAGATATGTTGCGGGCCTGCGTTATTGATTTCAGAGGCAGCTGGGAGGAGCATTTGTCTCTTATTGAATTTATCTATAATAACAGTTATGACTCCAGCATTCAGATGGCACCGTATGAAGCCCTTTATGGCAGGAAATGCAGATCTCCTATTGGTTGGTTTGACGTAGGCGAAACTAAACTAATTGGGCCCGATGTGATCCAGGAAGTAGTAGATAAGGTAAAGCTTATTCGGGAGCGATTATTGGCTGCTCAGAGTCGACAGAAAGCTTATGCAGACAGACGACGTCGACCGTTAGAGTTCCAGATTGGCGACTGGGTATTTCTGAAGGTGTCGCCCATGAAGGGTGTTATGAGATTTGGTAAGAAAGGTAAGTTGAGCCCGCGGTACATTGGGCCGTATCAGATTGTTCGAAAGATAGGCGAGGTCGCCTACGAGCTGGACTTACCATCCGACTTGTAGGCCGTACACCCGGTATTTCATGTGTCTATGCTGCGGAAATGTATTGGTGACCCTTCCAGGATACTCCAGGTGGATGACATTCAGGTAACGAAGCAGTTGTCTTATGACGAGCAGCCTGTAACTATTCTGGATCGACAGGTGAGGAGACTACGCACTAAAGAAGTGCCTTCCGTCAAAGTCCTGTGGCGCAACAACAATCGGGAGGAGATGACTTGGCAGGCGGAGGACGAGATGAAGAAGAAATACCCCCACTTGTTCCCGACATCCACAGGTAATCTAACCTTTCAGTTTGTTGTGTTGATTGACAAAAAGAACTACGTATGCCATTATTAAAAGGAACTCCCCCGCCACGATCATAAGACTTTATAAGATTAATTTAACATTCGGGGACGAATGTTCTTAAGGGGGGGAGGATGTTATGTCCCGTGTTTTCGCATAATTGGAAATCGTGAAAATAATTAAGACTTGTATGTTAAAAGGCAATAATTTGATTCTAGTTAATATGTCTATGTCGTTTATGAAAGTATTGGTGCAGAGACATCGGGGGAGGCCGAGGGCAAATTTGGAATTTCGGGAATTAGTTTCGGGAATTACAAAATGAGAGTTTTAACGAATTGGGCTCAACAAAAATAAAAGAAAATTGAGCCCAAACCACAAAGGTGGCCGGCCATGATCCATGGCTAGCCCAAGCTATGAATTAAAAAGGTCATGTGATTATCATGTGATCATTAATCAAGCAAGCATGATATATATATACATGCTTATCCTTAGAATGTTCAAGAAAGACCAAAAAAAAAAAAATCTAGAGCTCGAAGCCAAGAGGCTCTCGGCCGAACCCTCTCCAAGAAACAAAAATAATTTTCCTAGCTTTGATTCTCATCCAAAAATCTTGTTCTTCACATATTTGTAGTGTACTCAAGACGCTCTTCAACGTGATATAATTTATTTGGCGGAAGAATCACGTTTGCGACAAGTCGGATTTTCAAGAAAAGGTAAGAATTTTGCCACTTTGATGTTATGGAATTTGTATGAATATGATAAGGATTAAGAATAGACGAGAACTTCGTAGTTTTGGTGTGTGTATGAAATCGTGTGTGTGTGTGTGTGTGTGTGGTGTTGTGGCCGTGAGCTATAAGGAGTAGAAGGCAAGGTGAATTTGATTTGTTTAGTTGGTTAGTTGCGTCGTTGTGACATTTATGACGTAAATGAATGTTTAACGAATTGAATTGGCATTGGAAATGGTTGCGGATTATTATGAGAAAGTATATGATTTTGGTATATTCGCGTATATCCTTGTATAATTATGATATTAAGACTTCAAATGTGACTTATGGTTGTTGTTAATGAATTTGGAATGAAACTATGCGAGTTAGTATGTTCGTCGTAGCTGTTGACATTTCGGATGAAATATGGAAAGTGACGAACTCTTAGAACTTATGTATATTGTTTGGAACATAATTGGGATGTGTTTGAATAACCTTGAATGAGTGAATGAATACAATAATGTGGACATTAATTGGTATTGTGAAGTTTGAATGAAAGTTGTCAACTTATAGAAAAAGGAAGAATATTGAAGTTAGAATGATTTAGTTATGGTTTATGTTGTTTGTGATGATTGGGTTGTTGTGTTGATGTATATTGAGCCGAGCTAAGTCTCGGGGGTGTTACATATATAGGGGAAGTGCTGCCGAAATTTCGGTAGACAAAAATGAAGTTAAGAAATTCTTAAGCCTTGAAATCTCTAATTGGTAACCTTGACCATTTGCAGATTCCGGACGAAACGGGACTTAAGTTTTGGGCGAGCGTAAGTCGTATATAAGGTATGTAAAGCTCCCCACTTCTTCTTTTGGCATGTCTTAGTATGTTAGGTTGATATCGGAACCCCGGGAGCAATTCTGCTCCTCAAAATCCGATCTATAAAATGGCTACTATTCATTCAATTCAACTGAAGCCTAATGACCCTATTTTGGCTAGAAAGCAAGTAAGCGTCCGAAACTTATGTAAATGCAATCGGATTTCTTCGAAACCTTTATGTATGATCCCATAGACCCCAAATGTCCATAAATCATGTTCGCCACCTCGACTTGACCCGAGGTGGGCCCGCTAACCCGAGATGCCTTATTCGTTCTATTAGGCTCTCTTTTTGGATAAGTTTTGATAAAGAATCTTCGATTTTGAAATTGTCCTCTATGAAATAATGTTTTGATTACTATGATATACTAAGCTATGTTGTGAGCCATACGTACCACTTTGGAAACATTTTTGTGAAATAAACTTCCGTACTATCTAATTATCTGACTACTTTGGTTAATGAAATGACTTATGAAGTACTCAAGTTTTGAAAGGCTATTTTGATATACGAATTGCATTGTTTTCTCACGACTCCGCTCGTGCCTTAATATGACTTCGTTCACCGGTTCCCGGGCCGGTTATGATTAGTGCGTACTATGATGAATTCGGCCGTATGCTGTGTTACGGTTCCCGAGACCTCGCCATAGGGCCGGGTTCCGTTTGGAGTTATGATGTGATATGACTGGTGATATGTATGATGATGTGTGTGTTCGGGGATGTACGGAGATTTGAACCTTCTGGTGTTATGCTGTGTGTGGCACCAGCGTCGGAGTGGTGACCACGTTCCTGAGCTTTGCATGATTTTATTTGCATTATGTATATATGTTTTGATACAAATTTTGATATATCATTCAGTACTTCCCTTTGTTTCTGTTTGCTTTCAGTTGTGGCCCATATTTCTGTACTCTATGCTTTACATACTCAGTACATCTTTCGTACTGACCCCCTTTCCTCGGGGGCTGCGTTTCATGCCCGCAGGTACAGACATAGGTGATCCACCACTGTAGGCTCCACTTCTGCTATTTTGGAGTACTCCCTTTGATCCAGAGTCCACTTTTGGTACATACATCTTTTTCTATGTATATATATTTCTGTATATCGGACTATTTGGGTACGGCGGGGCCCCTGTCCCGTCATATGATTCTGTCGGTCTGTTTAGAGGTCTGTGGACATGTTTGTGGGTTATGGTTTTTCTGTATGGTTATGTGTATATGTTGTTTGGGCGATCCCATACGCCGAGGCGGCCGGTCCGCATATGTTTGTACATTGCTTTGTTAGCCCTGTGTGGCCGTTGTTGGTGTTTGTTGTGTACAGGGTTATTCTGGATAGTCCGAAAAACAAAGGAAACTCTGCCGAAATTTTTCTGAAAATTATCTGAATTTGGAATATAGCCTTGTCGGCTTCTGCTATATATGTGAATGCATTCGATAGATGGGTCTGGGTGCCCAAGTAGGGTGCCAGTCGCGGCCCACGGGGCTGGGTCGTGACAATACTGAAGCTTGCACGAGCAGAGTAGTGCGAAACCATATGCACACAAATCAAAACTCGATAGATAGGTACACTGACTGACATCTGAAGGCTCAGAAACAAGTTTCGGGTCAATCCGACTTAGTATAGGAAAGTTACGAGCGTTTGAAGTACAGAACCTTCTACGTACATTTCAGAAGCCATTTTGGAAAATGAAAGCAACAATCATGTTAAGTACCTTCCGAATATCGTTATGGATCAACTCAGATAGAGCTTCTGGAACCATATGTGCGTATCAAAATGTATCAAAGACTTGATGGGATAATCAAACGTACTATCATTTGAAAATCAAAACTTTAGTCATATCAATTTTCTTTCGAATGTCATTCGGAAACATTCAGAACCTTTACAAACGTTTCAAAGAAAATCTGAGATCTTTTTCGAAAGTTAGGGACATTAAAACGTACAGAACTCTTTTAGGAACAAAACTCTTTACGCTCATCTCGTTATTCAACCATACAATAAGTTCAACTATATCGGACGTACTCATGTTAAGAGTGAATAAGAATCATAGACAGACTCGGAAACATATCAAATAGAGCTTCGGAAATCATAGATACATATCAAAAAGGTGGATACAAATCATAAACAAACTCAGAATCACAGAATAGTGTAGCCCCAAGATGCATATCATACCTTATTTGGCTCTAAGACATGCCAAAAGAAAGAAAGGATAAGCCTTACGTACCTATCCCACGTCCAATTATCTACACTTATTTGTCCAAACTTGCTAATCTACATTCAAGAGAATTGACATAATCATTAGACACATCATCACACACTTGTCTTAGTTCTTCAAACAAATTTACTTATAATCTGCCGAAATTTCGGCAGCATCTCCCCTGTAACCACACCATCCCCGAGAATTCAACTCGGCTATATCATCAACAACAAATCCGAGAATTTAACTCGGCCAAAATATCAACAACAATACCAACAGTTATTCTAACAATATCCACAATCGATTCAAAACGCATACTAACATTAGCAACTTCTTCCTACGAACTTCAACGGCGTCTCATTTATGTTCAATTCATATTTTCTCACACATTCAAGTACTAATCCGAGGCCATTCAAACAATATTCAACAACGTTTCAAACAATCCGCACAATATTCAAAATAATCTAACCATTATTCCACTCTACCCGAAAGCTTCCAATTGCAACAAGAAAAAGAACAACACGTTCTCTTCCTTCAATTTCATGAACTACACCAACAATTCACACACTAAAAACATTGTTTTCCATAAATACAAGAAGACTATATTCAAATCACATTAACTTCTAAAACAACTCTCCAACCATCACAGCTTCACTAGAATCATTAAACTTTCATTATCAACATAGCTTCCACAACGACAACAACCAAAACACTAGACAAAATAAGAGAGTCATTATTCTTACACACACACACATACACGGCCACACACACTACATATACACGGCCACCACACAACTTCCATATTTTCATGAATTTCATTCATTTCTACATACTACGACATACACAACCATCCATAACATATAAAAGAAGATTGAATCTTACCTTTTTCCCTTAACTTCTCACTTGGCTAGAATTTGTAGCATGCAAGAATAAATGTTCTACTTGCTCCAATGACCACTTCACCTTGCTAGGGATCTTCCAATTAGTAGAAAATAATTTTTGAACAATTTTTCTCAAGGCTCTTGTTTGGGAAGCTATGGCCCTTGCTCTTTCTCCTCCTCCAAGTTTCTTGAACTTTCCTAAGGGTGAAGATGACTAATATGACTAATAAGTCATCTTTGGACTTATTTATTTTACTTCCATATGGGCCTTGGCCCATTTGTTTTGGACGGCCAAATGGCCCCTTTAATTTCCAAGCCCACTTTTTTTTTTTTTGGTCTTGCAATTCATGAAAAACTATTTTCCAAATTCCGAATTTGCCCTTAGCTCTCTTCAATATTTCCATGAACCATCTTGTGAAATTCCCTTTTTGCCCCTAGCCTTCCTTAAAATTTCCACTTCAAAAACTTTCATAAATAATATCCATGACCAACTTATACATTAAAATAATTTTGGAAAATCGTCTTGCCCTTAACTTACCACGACTACCTCGAAATATCCGAACGAACAGAATACGGGTTATAACAGATCAAATCATATCAAATGATTTGCACAAACAATGGAGCAACACTTAAAAGGACGAAATGTTTTATGACCAACAAATTCCAGCCGATCTTAACTACCTTTTCCATCTTAATAAATTGAAGATAAAAATAGAATAAGAAATACTCAAGATATAAGCATACCTAGGCTTAGCGAACATGCCGGCAACCCGAGCACTGAAGACGACCTGGGTTTTACGAATTAAGATGGAGAGATAGAGACGAAGACTAGGGCTTAGAGAAAACCTGAGGTTTTATGGAAACAGGGATGACCTTTTAAACTAGAGAATGTTTTTAATACTAGTATATTTATTTGGCGTCAGGGTATTGAGAAGACAAAATGTTTTTTAAATTTTTTAGAATACTCTAAATTTCTTAGTATTTCGTTTGGCGCCTGTCTTTCTAGCTCATGCCCGCTTAAAATATATAGGTGAGTAGATACTGACTTATTTTGGGACTAGATCTACTACCTTCGATATAAAATATAGAATTAGGACAAGATTTTAAATTTGCCGTTATATATGTACTTTTAGGGACCATATTCTTAGCCCTTCGCTAAATATTGTTCGCAAATAAGCTTTTTTCTGGTAGTGTAAGGAATACTTGATAGAATTGAACCTAACATGATATACATAAGATATACGGGCTACAAGGTCGACATGGACATCCGTATGTCAAACCATAGATGGCCATACAAAACATCTACATACATGACATCTATCTACAAGCCTCTAAGGAGTACATAATCAGAGTAAGGTCGGGACAGGACCCCGCCATACCCATAACATATATACATAGTCATACTGACCCAAAAGGCAACTTCAGAGGAAGTGGAGTGCACCAACACTTTCCGCTAAGCAGGTAGCCTACTGGGAGGACCTTCAACCTGTCTATCAGGACCTGCGGGTATGAAACACAGTGTCCCCAGGCAAAGGGACGTCAGTACGAATAAAGTACCGAGTATGTAAGGCAGGTAATAACATAAGGAAATACATCAATGTAATGGGGGAATAAGAAACTCAACCTTAGCTCTGTATTACCACTGTGGACCATGATATTCATGAATAAAATATATACACAAGTATAGCGCCATCATCATAATATATATATACACGTATATAGCGCCATCTTCATCATCATCACAAGATCCACCTAATCAGGGGTGAGTACATAATGTTGTTTTACATATATATATATATATGCGTATATAAAGTCGTCAAGCAATTGTGGGAATCAATATCATAATATATATACATAATGCATGTGTAAGAGCCATAAAGGAACATCATGAACTTATCGGAGTGACGTAAGGTCATTGCACCTTCGATTAACATTATGAAACTAACATCATTAACATAACTTGCATCTAAGGATCAATGAGCATTACAACAAGAATCAGCGTCATTATATAGAGGGCAAGAACATAAGCTTCTAGCATTTCTAGGAATGGAGTCGTTATGAATATCATTTGTTTACGTTTTATTTCATTAGGAATCATGCAAAAGAATAAGAGAAAGTTCCTTAACATACCTTAATCTCCTTGAATCCTTAATACCTCTCAAGCAGCCCACAAAACAAATCACTCTACAATAGCACAATGAGGCTCATGATTAATACTAAATAGAGATTACGTTCGTAATTTAAGCTAGTAGCTCGTCTATGAAAATTTGGAAAGCATTTCCCCTATACCATGAAATTCCTCCAACTCCATAGATCAACATCAACAACCAGAGCAATTCAACAAGTATAATCACCAACAACAAAATACCATATAACAAGAACAAGTCATTAACATTTCACAACGAGTGACAAGCTCGGATTGGAACCCGTATAACCCAAAACACCCCTTATGAACTTCTTAACTTAACTTAACTTAACATTACTCATAACATGATAGCAAGTATTGTCTTTAAAAGTTCCAGCCTTATACCATACAAAAATAACAAGGATACAACTCAAGCTTTCTCTGCTAGTAGCTTTATAAGCTAGTTTATATTTTCTTCAACCATTTACATCAACCAACACCAAAGCAACCTTAAGCACAAGTAAGATGATGATTTAATTACCTCACATAGCATCCACAAGTTGAAATGTTAGCTCCTCTTAGCTCGCAGCCATACTCAACATCACAATAACACCATAGAAGTACTAATCTTCCCTTGAGCTAATCTTGGATGTGGAATTAGGGTGGAAGTGTTTGGTTTTACGTTAGGACCTTCAAAAAACAGTAGAGAGGGTTTAGGAGAGTATGTGTTTGAAATTTGGGAGTGTTTATGATAAAAAAAATGACCCCTCAAATCTTTTTAAAACAAACTAAAGTCAGCCAACGCCTAGGATGTACGCCCAACCGTACATTTTTGTATGGGTCGTACATGGCACCATACATCTCTAATTTGCGATTTGTCACTTGCATTAGCAAGAAGACTCTCTGAACTTTAATTTAGATAGGTTATGCATACCACAATTTCTTATACACTAGAAGATATACCTCCTGAAAGTTGGGCTGAAATCCTGTCCAGAATTATGCCTAATTTTCCCCGAGTTTCGACGAACATAATTTTTTTGATTCGCTTGATCACAAAACCTTTAGGTCCATGCTTAAATCTTTTTTAAAGTATTTTTTAACCTTATAGGGTTTACATGGCCTCTCCGGGCTTACGTTAGCTTACTTACAATATAAACAAAGCAAAAATTAACGAGGTGTAACACTGACGATTTTAAACCACCACTGTACAACCTTGATAAATCTGCCTAGTAATAACAGGCTCACCAGCTAGTGTAGATATAGAAAATGCTTCACTCAACAACTCAGGCATTATACCGAATTTCCTCACTATAAATGGAGTAACATAAGACAAATTGGACCCCCGATGTAGCAATGCATAAACATTATATGAAAAACTATCTATGTACCTGTCACAACATCTGGTGAGGACTCCATGTCGTGATGACCTACCAAGGAATAGATGCAGTTCTGAGCACCGCCTGTACCATCAGCTCCGCCTCTATCTCTTCCTCAACCAGCTGACGATTGAGACGCGCGCCCTGAAAGACGCATTGATGCAGATGACACTGCTATAGAACCAGTAAATGTACCATGCCACCCCATCCCCTCTGTGGACACTGTCTTATAAAATGATCGGAGCTATCACAAGTATAGCAAGTACGCGACCCATACTGACACCGCCAAAAATGTGCCCTACCACAATTACCACACTACGGTCGTAGTGGCTTGGTCTGCCTCCGAACACCTCTGCTGCTGTGACCCTGATGCACAAGAGCTCTCGCCTAGTCCAGATGGAATATAACGATCAGATCTGTATCCCTGGAACCGAGGTAGTGGTGGCCTAGGTGGCCTACCCTATTACTGGGGTCTAAAACTCTCTCGAGAGTCACTCTGCTGACTAGTGGCCCTTGCCCTCTTATAATGCTCCCTCCTCTCAGTAACCCATTGCTAGCATCTACGATCCTCACAGTTCTGGGCAAATGCCTGAATCCAAGCAATATCCATATCATCATTCAGTGCAGCAGTAGTACAAGCTTTGACATAATCTAGGTGTAACCCCACTATAAACCTATGGATCCTGGCCCTTATCATTTTAACCAAGGATGGAGCATACCGGGACAAGGAATCCAATCAGACACAGTAATCACAAACACTTGAATTAGCCTGCTGGACAGCCCCAAACTGATCAACCCCAGCCTCGCGTATCTCCGGCGGTAAATAATGATCAAATAATGCCTTTGCGAACTCAGGACAATCTGCTGGAGGTGTGTCAAGTCCTCTGGAATGCTCCCACCCCTCATACCATAAGACAGCTATGTCTCGAAACCTAAAAGCCGCTAACTCCATTGCCTCGCTCTGTGAAACATGCATCACTCTAAAAATTCGGGGGAGCTAATCAATAAAATTTTACGGGTCCTCATCCGGCTTGGTCCCTGTATACTCTAGGGGCTCTAATGCTAGAAACTCTTGAACCCTCGAACTACCGGACCGCTCAGAAGATCCTGCACTAACCGGTATTCTCGGCTATCTCTGGGTAGCCACTATTTGAGTCAGTAACTGTACCGCACTTCAGATATCCTGATCTAATGGAGCAGGAGGGGGGTACTGGAGATGTTGCCTCCCTCAAAAGCGCCTCAGGTGGTGGAGTAGTCAGCGATAGCTGAGAAGGGGTCTCACCCTGAGCCTCATCTGCTGGGGGTGCCTTACTGGTCCCCTCGCCCACTGATGTGTTTCCTCTCTATCTAGCCATAGTCTTCCTAGTCACCGGCATCTCTATACACAAACACAATATGTAAGTTTAACTCAAATTCCCTATGACTCAACTCTTCAGCACGATTCAGATCAGTAAGAAGGGTAACCAACTCCTAAATGCACTATAGCTCCCTGTTTATTTAATGTGGTGCACAACACATCTATAAATACTAGACACGATTTGTAGACTCCCTAGGAAAGACCTGCTCTGATATCAAGTTTGTCACGCCTATGAATCTGGAGAGGCATGGCCGGCACCCAGTGCCGTACTCGGCCCGAGTGAACCACTCTGAAACTATAACTATGGAGGGGTAACCCTCAACTTAGGCAGATGAGGCCTACCTGCAAATAGATAATACTAACCAGGCCGATAAGGCTGCATTCTGAATCATCTGCAAATACTAGCTATCATACGTGAAGGGCTTACACACCTAATATATATACATACATAACAGTCTAGGTCGATGAGGCCTCTATGAGTGTGTACAACCAACTATACCAAAATAGACATATACAGAAGGGCCGGCAAGGCCACAGTACTGACATAAAAACATATAGGACATGTATACAAGACTCTAAAGAGTAAACAACTGTATCATGGTCAGGACAGGGCTCCAGCCTACCAATTATGTCTATATACACAAAAGAGAGAATTTGTCTATATACACAAAAGAGAGAATCCAAATCTAGACCTAGTAACTCCGGATAAGTGGAGCTTACAAATCAGCTAATGTCTAGTCCTGTTTACTAGGGAGTTCTACTCGGTTATCTGCCAAAACTTGCAGGCATGAATGCAGCGGCCCCAGAATAAAGGACGTCAATACGAAATAATGTACCGAGTATGTGAGGCAATAGAGCAACTAAAACTTAAACTGAACTGACAAGCATAATAATCTGGAGGCCAAGGAATGCCCTGAAATATACTTACCTGATCCAACTTAACACAATGCAATATAATACTATCATAGCCAGCCGGCCACATATAGGGCTCGGTATATCTCTCACTGACCAAGTGGTCAGGCAACTGCAAAATCTCACTGACCGTAAGGCCAGGCAAATATAAAATCTCACGGCCCATAGGCCAGGCAATAGTATCATCTCACTGACCACGTGGCCAGGCAATAACACCTCTCACTAACCGTGAGCCAGGCAATAATAATATCTCACTGACCAAGTAGCCAGGCTATAGAAAATGTATGAATGTGATGTTGTATATCCTGTATATAATGTATGCATGTGATGTTGTATATCATGTATATACTGAAATGTAATAGAAACACTTGAATGTTTATCTATCTCTTCTAACATCAAGGAAAGATATGGAGCCGATAAGAATCCCTCAGAATATATGATATAACCACTCGGGAAGTTGTAATATCACTAAGGATAAGATATCTATGATATGTGTTACCTTCTTACAATTTATCAAACTAGTATTAACTCATGGGATCATGCCAATGAAAGAAAAGGATAGCCATTACATACCTCTCTTCGTCAAAACCATTGAATAATGAACTCGTCTCAGCTAGTGCTAAGATATATAACAATGATAGTATAACCATTAACTTAGTCGAACACTAGTATATAGTGTATATCAAAATGATAAGTAGTGCTAAAGAGAGTCGAGCAGCATTTCCCTTATTTTTCTTTCTTCCTCAAGTCTACAACAACAACAACAACATATATATATATCCTTTAACTACATGTTTCTAGCATCTCAACACGTTCAAGCAGCTTAACAACAAAAATAACAACATTCAATATCACATTTACGACTTCTAGTCATTATCTTGCATGTTTTTAAACATCGAACATCTCAAGAACCTAAACTAACTCTTATACATGGAGAAGAATGAGATTCTTACCTTGAGCTTTGAGAATCAGCCCTTAGCTAGCCTTCCTTCCATATGAAGCAAGCTACAACGCAATTACAACATAGAGAAACCGAGCTTTCTTAGCACTAAGATCTTTCCGAGGGTTATTTGATCTTATAATTACTTGGATTTAAGTTCAAATGGTGTAGGAACTTAGAGAGAAGCTTGAGGGAGTTGTGAGGACTTAGGATCTGAAAATATGACATAAAATGGTTCTCCACCGCTTTATATATGCTATGAATGTTCCACCGCTTCACTTAGGCTCACTAGATGAGCCTTATAGTGTGCTACAACCTCGCTTTGGAGCTCGGTCAGTGAGGTCCAACTTCTGCCCTAACAGTTTGTCGTAAAACACTTATAACTTCCTACTCCAATGTCGTATTGACGAACAGTTTGTTGCGTTGAAAAGTAGACTCAATGAACTTCAATTTGAGTAGTTAATGCACCCCATAATTCTTCATATCCTGGGTGGTACACCGACAGAAAATTGGGCCAAATCCTGTCGTATCTCTTGACCAAACGTAGGACTTCGACGAAACTTAATCCTTTCAATTCAATTAACCTTTATCCTTCATAACACTTACTTAACACTTGTTAAACATGGTTTAAGAACTTTTTATCTTAAGGATAATATCACTCTCCAAGATTACATCGATTAACTTACGATGAAACTTAACGTATGAAAGTACGAGGTATAATAGGTAAGGTGTCTCATTTCCTAGCCATCTCTAAATAAAGTGGAAGCGTGTAAAGGACACAAGTTGAAAGCTGAGAAGATGTTGATTGAGGATTCAAATGATCAAGAAGGCCCTAAAAAAGAGGGATGATGCTCAAGTGGAGGACTATGTCTTTGTTGATGAGAATGCTGAGAAGAAAATTAAAGAAAAGGGTGTGAAATCCCATGAAAAGGAGAATAGAAAAATTGAGGTGGCTCTCAAATCTTTTAAGCCTATTCCAAGGCTTCCTCCTCCATTTCCACAAAGGTTAGCAAAAATAATTGAAGATGAAAAGTTCTTAGAAGTGCTCAAGCAAATATCAGTGAATATCTCACTTGTTGAGGCATTGGAGGAAATGTCGGATTATGACAAGTTTGTGATGAACTTCATCACTAAAAAGAGAAGAGTGATCTTCGAGACAGTTGACGTTACACATAAATGTAGTGCCATTGTTTCTAGTTTATTTGTCAAGAAGAAAGAAGACCTTGACACTTTCACCATTCCATGTACCATTAGGGTTTACTAATTTGCAAAATCCCTTTGTGATCTCGGAGCTATCATCAATTTGATGCAGTATGCTATTTTCAAGAAATTGGGTTTGGGTACTCCCCGACCTACAAGTATGAGGTTGTTTATAGGGGATAGAACATTGAAGAGGCCAATGGGAATCATCTATGATGTGCTTGTGAAGGTGGACAAGTTTATCTTCCCTACCGATTTTGTGATTTTAGATTGGGTAGCGGACAATGAAGTTCCCATAATTTTTGGAAGACCATTATTGTCTACGGAAAGAGCCATGTGTGATCTGAAAATCAGAGAGTTAAAGTTCTGAATGAATGATGACGAGGTTACCTTTCATGTGTGCAAATCTATAAGTCAATCTTGTGATTCGGTGGTTATCTCAGTTATTGATCTTATTGATGAAGCAGTAGAGTTTAATGTCAATATTGATGTCATTGAAGGGGCCTTAATGGAAATATTGTTGAATAATGATGATGAAGTGGTTGATGGAATTGCGAAGACTATGTTTGCACTTCAGGGCCAAGGTCCTACTCTTACACTCCTAGGCGATTGACCTCGAATTTGGAAAATCGTGGAATTCCACCACTCAAACCATCTATCGTTGAACCACTCACTCTAGAGCTCAAGCCATTTCCCAATATGCACTGTAAGAAAGGAAAAGTTTCACTGCATTCTTGAAAAAGAACATTTTTACCCGGTTTGGTACTCCAGGAGCTATCATAAGTAATGGGGGTTCCCATTTTTATAATTGATTGCTCGCTTCCCTTCTTGAGAAGTATGGGGTGACAACTCCTTACTATCCCCAAACAAGTGGTCAAAGAGAGGTGTCCAACCGAGAGATTAAGAACTCTAAGAGGTCAATCAGGGTATGGATGCTTTCATTTAAACAAAGACGGTGAATGTCACAAGAACCGATTGGTCAAGAAGCCTAGATGATGCCTTGTGGGCATATGTAATAGCATACAAGTCTCCAATTGGCATGTCACTATACAAGCTAGTGTTTGGGAAAGCATGTCAACTTCAGGTGGAAGTGCAATACAAGGCGCTACGGACTTTAAGAAAACTCAACATGGACTGGGAGTATGCTTCATGATTAAGGGTGACCCAAATATGAGATGGATGAATTTCGTCTCCAAGCATATGATAGTTTGGCCCTTTACAAGGAAAGAATGAAGTTCATCCATGACAAGATGATATTTATAAGATAGTTCCTCCCCGGTGATTTAGTCTTGTTGTTCAACTCAAGACTCAAATGTTTCTCGGAAAGTTAAAGTCCAAGTGGTGCGATCCTTTTGAAGTGATAAGGGTCCTTCCTTATGGTGCCATTGAGCTAGAGAGCAAGGCCGATCACATATTCAAAGTGAACAACTAAATAGTCAAGCACTACTTGGGATGGATTGATGACAATAGAGTGAACATGATCATCACTCTCCATGATCCTTGAAAATTGGGTAGCAATTGTCGTTCTGCGACGTAAAATCAAGTGTTATTGGGAGCCAACACAAAGTTTTATTTTTGTTTGATTGAGTGATTTTTATTTTTTTCTTTTTCGTTTATATTCTTTGATAGTTTGTTCAAGTATGTAAGAACTGAAAACACTGGCAAAAGGAAGTTGGAGGTGGAAATAGTGGAAAAAAGAGTTGAAATGAAGGACTTTATAAAAGTCCATCAATGCGGACCTTTCTACGTCTTCATTCCCGATACACGGACCACACTCTAGTTTGCAATTTTAGACAATCTACCTGGGAGTTTGAAGTCCACAATGCGGAAATGGATCCACTATGCGGTTCGCTAACGGGTATGCAAATTATGCTGAAGTTGCATAAGGGGTTCCACATCATTAAAAATGAATCCAAGTAAATGGGTTGTAGATTAGATATGTGGACCGCAGACCATGGCTGCGACCTAACTTAGAACGTCCTAAGGGACGAAAAGTATAAAAAGGGCTTTTCGGCCCTAATTTTGAAATTTCACACTTTTCAAATTCTCCCCTCCCTCTTCCCTCTTCTAAACCATTACAAAAACTCTCTCACCCACCCACTCTTGATGTCATGCACGTCTCTCTCTCTCACCCTTGTTTGGTAATGGAACAAGCGTGAATTCGTATATGTATGATTTTGGGGGAATTGAAAAAAACTTGGGGTTGGGCTCATGTTTAATTGCTTGAATCTCAAGTTTGGGAACGTTGGGTTGTGTTGACTGAGGGTCGAATTAAGAAGCATGATGCTAGGGAACATTATATGGTTTAAAATTGCTTGTATGTGTAGTTCAAATCTGCGGGGAAGTCTGAGTACCCATAAGTACTTCTTGAAGTATGAATTTATGTTGTGTGAGGCGTGTTTGTGCTAAAATTTAGGTATGGAAACACAGGGTTTGAAAAACAAGGTGGAAACCTTGAAAATCACCCGAAATGGGATGACTAAGAGCCCTTTTACTGGCCACATAATGGTTCTGCGCACTGTAAAAGGGCACCTCAGTCAACATCTTCTGACAACGAAGATGGCCTTAGGGTAGACATTATCCGATAACCAGTATGTGGATTGCAGAATGGTAGTTTTTAAAAATTAAACTTAGCCCTTAAAGGGCATATTATATATTACGGAAAATTCAAAAATGAAGCAAAAAAAAAAGTAAAAAAGCGAAAAAAGAAAAAAGGAAAGTAAAGAAACAAATATCAGATGAAATCTCTAGTTTTCCTCGATTATTTCTCTCTCTTTTCGTAGCTTTTCTCTCTAACTTCGCATAGCCGCCGGTAAAAATCTGGTCATTAATCAAAGATTGGTTGCTATCAAGTCTTCTCGTCAATGTTCTTGTTCTGGATTGTATAATTGTTGGGAAAAATTGAGCTCTTCGTTGTTTTTGTGCTTTGATACTTCTGGGTAAGCCTTCAATCTTATTTTCCTCTTTCCTCCTTTGTCGTAACTGTGAATTTGACAATATTCTTGTATATCGGTGTCTTGCATTCTATGAATCAACGTTTTGTGAGCTTTTATAGTTACATGTGTAGCTCCTTGTGAGGTCTGCAATTTCTTCTATTGATTTCTTTTCCACGACTCCATTGTTACACTGTGTTGATGTTTTTTGTCCTTTCTGATTGTGTATTTTTCAATCTCATGTTGAATATTTTACCCTTGTATGTTGCCTATTTGTATTATTTTTCTCCTCGGTGCCATAGAATGGGTTTGCTTTTGTCTTGAGCAAATGTTCTCTTTGTTTGTTGGTTGTTTG
Source organism: Lycium barbarum (assembly GCF_019175385.1). Lineage (NCBI taxonomy): Eukaryota > Viridiplantae > Streptophyta > Magnoliopsida > Solanales > Solanaceae > Lycium > Lycium barbarum. The sequence goes on from NC_083342.1 coordinate 49,122,349, forward strand.
TTCCCATCTTCAAGTTGTTTTGCACTGCAGTACCTTATAACTTCCACAATAGCCATTATCTCAGCTTCAATGTTAGTAACATGACCTATTTCCTCTACTTGAGAATAAACCAAATCCCATTCTTAATTCCTTATAAAAAAAATAAAAATAAAAACTAGAAGCACTCCTCCCTGGGTTCCCCTTTACTGCTCCATCAATGTTGGAAATCAACCACCCTGATGGAGGAACTTTCCACAATACTTTATCAACTTTGAGTCTTGTTCTACCCCCCTTCAGCATGTCTATCAACTTAGCCCATCTATGTTGAACCTGTCTGATTGATGGGTTTCTAATCTGCACCAACCTCGGTATTGTGGCTTAAATATGATAGGGCCCATTTGGCTTAGCTTAATTTTTTTTTTGTCTTATAAGTTATTTTTAGCTTATAAGCTGCTTTTTTTAAGCTAAGCCAAACGGGCCCAATTATTTTTTTTGGATTATTTTAAGCACAAAATGGCTTACAAGCTGGCCAGCCAAACACTCAAAAAAGCTAAAAACAGCTTATAAGCTCTTTTCAACAACTTATAAGCTAAGACAAAAGGGCTCATAGATAAATCTCCTCACTGATATTTTTACTCCATGTTTGATAGCATTTCTCCTCTTCCATAAATTCAAAATGAAGATGGCAGGTACATCTTGTTAGATTGGTCTTAAACTCTCTGTTACTAGAGCCTGCGACCATTTTTCTATCCTCTATTGCAATTGAAATCCTTCTATGTTTATACCGGTAAAAGAGAAAAACTAGGACCAAGTCCTATTAGCAACAAAAGATGTGACAAATAAACGGTGGGTTGTCTCCTTACTAGGATTTGAACAACACCAGCATCCAGATACCATATTGTATTTCATCCTCTTCAAGACATCATCCAATGGAAACTTATATTTCCAACACCTCCACAGGAAAAAGGAATTTTTGAATGGAAGCCCTTTAATCCAAGTCTAAGATCCATACTTCCATTGTACCACCACTATATTCTCCATTTTAAAATATTTGTTCCTCAGGAAAGTAATCTTATAGATGGTTTGGTTCTAAAATTTTCCACCAAAGTTTACAACATAGAGCCATAGATACATCATATAATGATCCGAATCTCATCCCCCTTCCATTACTGGTAAGCATAGGTGAGCCCAGGAAGCCCAGTGTCCACTCTTTTCTCCAATAGTATTGCTCCAAAAAACTTTAGCAGACATCCTATGCATCTGCTTGATAACACAATCAGGTGGAGTAACTGCTGATAAAAGGTGTATTGGCATGCTTTATACCTCCAAATAAAAGTATTTTACCCTTCCAAGGCTAAAGCCTGTTCATTATCTTCACCAATATAGCAATGAAAAAACCCTTTCTCCTTCTACTGTAGTATATTGGGCATCCAAGGTATGTGAAAGGAAAATCCTTCCTACATGTGCCAGTAGCCACATCTACAGTAATACTCACATCTCCTATAACATTATGATGCCTATAAACTGAAGTCCTCTCGTTGTTTAAATTCTGCCTGAAGTCTTCTCATATTTCCTCAATATCTCCATGATTACCTTTCTCCTTCTACTGTAGTATATTGGGCATCCAAGGTATGTGAAAGGAAAATCCTTCCTACATGTGCCAGTAGCCACATCTACAGTAATACTCACATCTCCTAAAACATTATGATGCATATAAACTGAAGTCCTCTCCTTGTTTAAATTCTGCCTGAAGTCTTCTCATATTTCCTCAATATCTCCATGATTAATTGTATAGATGATAGCTCTGCTAATGAGAAGATGATCATATCATGCGCATAGTCCAGGTTATTCACTTTAGGACTCCATCTAGGCATCCCAAAACACTTAAACTGTGGTATTTGATGAAGAGCATTTAAATTCCTTATCAATACTTTAGCAGTTAGTATAAAAACAATTAGATAGAGAAGGTCTCCTAGTTTAACTCCGCTTGAAGATTGAAAGAAAACCTGCTACTTTCCATTTATTAATACTGAGTACCAGTTATTACTTATGATTCTAAAAACCATATCAATCAACACAAAAACCAACTTTCCTCAACACATTTATTAAAAACAACCAAGAAACCCTGTCATATGTCTTAGCCATATCTAGTTTTAAAACCAAATTGCCTGTCTAAGTCCTCAATCTTATGTCTGAAATAATCTCCTGAGTGAGAAGCACATTCTCCACCATGCTTCTCCCTTTCACAAAACAAGAACAATTTAGAGATAAAATATCAGAAAGAAGCCATCCACCAGTCTCTCATGAATCAATCTGGAAAATATTTTGATCACAAAATTACTCAAACTAATTGGTCTTATTTCTAAAAATGTATTGATCAGATCTATCTTTGGTAATAAAGCAAAATTAGTATGAGTAATAAGTCTAGGTAGCTCTGCACCACAAAAGAAATCCTTTACTATGTTTGTGATGTCTTTCCCCATGATTCCCAACATGTATAATAAAATAGCCATATGAATCCATCTGGTCCTCCAGCACTGCCCCCATTTAAACTGTACATAATCATTCATAACTCTTCCTGGTCCGATACATCTGTAATCACCTCATTCTGTTAGTTGAAATTATATTTGGAACATGATCCAAGATTTCAAAATTTGTAAGGTCATTTTCCTGTGTGAACTGATCCCTAGAGAATTTGATGGCCTCTTATGAAATGTCTTCATTGTTCTCCATCCAATTGTCATCTGATCTTGTATCCTCTTTAATTGAAGTATCTTTCAATGAATGGTCTCTAGGAAAAATTTCCTTATGTGTGGGAGAAGCTTGCGTACCATGGGTAGGGGTATCACCATATAATGAAGAGTTGGTATGGGAGTTCTATGCCTCCTATGTTGCCTCGGTGATGAATAAGAGAAAGGGTAAACCATGAAAATTCTTTGAGGAAGTGAAAGTCCAGGGGTTTAATGTCTGATGTGGGCCAAGTCAAATCAACAAGGACATCCATCCGACTTTGGTCGATGATAGAAATGGATATGCTCAAAAGATAACAAACAAGTTGGATGATTAGCACCCATGGATAGCATCAGTTGTGGCTTCGGAGACCCCCGATTGGATTAAGAAGAAGATATACAAGAAGGACCTCAATTTAGAAGCTAAATTTTGTCTTTCCTTTGTGGGTGGCAGGTTGCAGCCCTCGTATAATGAAATGGATATTAGGCTTGAGAATATCATCCTCGTAGCTTCCATCATGAGAAAGATCTGGATCAACATAGGACATATCATTTATGAGGAGCTTAGCAAAAGAGCTCAGCAAGAGAAGACATCCGTCCCTTTCCCATATTTAATCACAAAGTTATGCCGGAAAGAAAAGGTCCTCGCCTTACCATGGGTTGATACTTCAAAGGATGCAACCATTTACTTATAATACTGTGCGAACTCAAGATGAGAGAAATCCAACAAGAAATAGAAGCAGAATGAACGTTTCATCTAATACCTCTCCAGCTTTTAAGGTTACAGATCTTAAGGGATCCGCTTCTGAGCTGATGGATACACATGCCACTACTTCAGCTGGCCCTACCTCCTCTACTTTTTCCACCACCATTGGCACTTCCACTCCAGCAGCCCCTACTACACAAGCCCAACCTTCGACCTCCAGGCCTACTTCAGTATTATACAAGGCTAGAGTTCTGAGGATTGGATAGATAGCTGCCTCTGCGGATGCTAGGATAGTCCAGCTTGAGAAGAGCAATCTGAACTTGATCATAGTCGCCTTTCTATCGATCAAGAATGCCTTAAGTGCGGCCCAACAAAAGCAACAAGACCACGAGCATGCACTCACTCTTTTGAAGGATAGAGTGGCTAATTTGGAGAGGGGGTGGAGGTGACATGACCTTAATCCGGGTGGGTACTGCTAAGCTCCACTAAAAGGTGGAGTACATGAAGACCCCAAACCTTGACTTCTTAACACTTGACCTGCCTGAAGTACAGGCTCACGGTACACATGTGGATAGAGACCCTGCCACAGAGGAGAGGAGATAGAGCGCCGGAGATACCCTTGATGACTCTTAGAGAGGAGTAGATGAGGATGATGATCTTCAGACTAATAGGACAGAAATAAAAGTCCTTGAAATATTGATGTAGTTGAGGAGGAAGACCTGCATTAGACTGACCAGGTGATCATTCAAGAGGTGGCGGCTCCATCTCTTGGGGAGACCTGTATGATCAGCACAAGTTGAGTGGCACATGAGCCACAAGGAGAGATTGAGCCCGGGGCTTCAGTACCACTGCCACTTAAGGGCAACACTCCACTGGCCCATGAGACCAGCTGATAATATGAGGCTATTGGTGGTGTGTATTGCTATTACTTCAGGTAGATTGAGTTATAAAGAGAATCGGGATAAAAACAAGTTAAAATAACAATTTTCTTAAAAAAATGGCTGAATAAGCGCAATTGCACTAGATGGGCGCAATAATGCAGACGGATTTGAGGAATCAATAAACCTTGAATGCGATTGTGCTGCACCAGTGCGATTGCATTGAGTAGTTGTGGTCCCTTCAGCGCGATTGTACTGCTTGAGCGGGATTGCCCTGTACTATGTGTTACACCTCGGAAAATTTTCCGTTGGTACGCAAGAGAACGAACTAGTGATGAAGATGAGTGCATGACGTCCGTGAGCAAGAAACGACGTTTGATGACCTTAGGCGAGATTTTGAAAGTATCCGATGTGAGACGAGGAAGTTGGCTAAGTTAAGATGAGATACAAGGTGAGGAATGCATGTGCATGGACGGGGGTGATTAAAAATGAGAAGTCTAAGAAATATGGGAAGTTGCAGAATTGCAACTGCCCAGTGGTCGTATATTGCAAAATACGGACCGTAAAGTGCAATACGGTCCGTAAACTGGCAGTCGTAAACTGCCATGCAAAAGCTTCAGCTTTCTGCCCAGTGGTCGTATAGTGCAAAATACGGACCGTAAAGTGCAATACGGTCCGTAAACTTGAAGTCGTAAACTGGCATGTCCAACTTCAACTTTCTGCCAGCTGAGGAAAAGGTATAATACGACTTGGTGGACGGACCGTAAAGTGATTTACGACCCGTAAACCATGGTCGTAAATCACCATGCATGCAGGCCAAAGTCTCTGGTCCTGCTTAAGCTTAAAGACGACCACGAGGGACGGTCCGTAAAGTGGAATACGGACTGTAAACCTCCATGGAAGACCACTGTTCACCCAGCACAGATTTTCCAATTCATTAAATATGAGGATCAAGACTTATTTTATTTCATTACAACATTGCACCACTTCTCTCTAGAACTTCTCTCTACATTTATTATATGCGTTTTCAAGGATTATAAGCCATCAATATCATTAAGACAAGTGAATCAAGGATAAGGGAATCATCAAGGACCATCCAAGTCAAGAAATCCAAATGGAGAAAAACTAGGGTTTTGCTCAAAGAAGAGTATTATCAACCAAAGCTTGTTCCTACAACTTCTAAGGTAAGATTCATGATTTTTACAAGATGTTTAAGGTATTGGAGAATTAAAATACATGGATTGTAGAAAATGTGGTCAACTAGATCATGAATGATGAATAGTGACATTTTGGGAAATAGTTTGAATTGAGTTATGAATGTTGTTGTGTTGTGATATGAATGTATTATAAATGGTATTAAGATCATGAACTAAACACTTTAGACGAATGGACGAAGATGGGTGTTATGACCATGAATGTGGGTAAATTAGAGGCAAATTGAGGAATCTAGATAATGTGGATAATGTGAATGACTAATGGTCATTGTTATGATATTAATGAAGGTATAAACGCTAGCATTGGAAGGAAACGTGCAAGTGTAGAATAGTCCGACGAAAAGGTATGTAAGGCTAACCCTTCTTTCATAAGGCATGGTTCTTGGCCAAATTCCTAATTCCTCTATATGAGTATGTTGTCTTCACATGTTTGACATTCCGAGCTCATAAGCTCACGACCCTTGATATGTACTATAATTATACTATGTTCCTCGTATGACGAGTAAGTCTATAATGTAGATGTAACGATAATGATGAGGATAGTAATGATGATGAGAGTAACATGAGATTAGAGATGCTTACGAGCTATGATATATGTATATGTATGCCTATGAAGGGCTATGATAAGACCCCGAGCTTATGATGCCGGGTAAGACTATATGTATATGGCTACGTATAAAGTATGTATATGATTACGAAACGCGCGCACATCTCTGCAGATGGTACGGATAACCCTGATGCCTTGGTAGGGCCAGGTATGCATGACCTTGAGCCTTGGTTAGCCAAGCATGTATAAGACACCAATCCTATGAGGTCGGGTATGCTATGTATATACTATGTATATGAAATGACTATGTATATAATATGAATATGAATGTGATAAGACTATGTATAAGAATACGAATAAGGGCATGTATAAAAATATGAGCACAAGTATGGTACGAGTATTATTATGGGATATGAACGACGAGGTATGCAAGTAAGTGACATGATGATGATGATATTACTGTCTCCCCTCCTATGCTATTTCATATGATATCTATTATGCTTCTATATTGATGTTGATCATGCTTTACATACTCAGTACATTCTTCGTACTGACGTCCTTTTGTTTGTGGACGCTGCGTCATGCCCGCAGGTGCACAGGGAGAGAGACTTGATCCATAGCTTATTATTCAGAGATTGCATAGCAGAGCTCCATTTCTTTCAGAGCCGTAGCTTTTGGGTACTTATTCTTTTGTGTATATAATTATGGGCATAGCGGGGTCCTGTCCCGCTCATACGATATGTCATACTCTTAGAGGCTCGTAGTCATGTGTATGTGGGTAGAGATGTTCGGCCATGTTGGCCTATGTTTTGTATATCTTTTGTTAGCCACGTCGGCCTTGTACTTATGATGTGGCATAGATGCCTATGATATGTTAAATGATGATGGTCGTCTAATGGGATCAATGTGATTAACGATAAGAAAAGCACGAATTGACTTATGATTCACCTAGATGATATGTTATGTACGATAAGGGGGTGCCCGGGTGGTGTAGCACCGGGTGCTCGTCGCGGCCCCCTAGCCGGGTCGTGACAAAAGTGGTATCAGAGCAGTTCAGTCCTAGGATGTGTCTACGAGCCGTGTCTAGTAAAGTCTTGGTTATGGGTGTGTTGCGCGCCACACTTATAAACGAGAAGCTGCGAACATTTTATGAATATATGACCTTCTTTCTTCATAAGAATCGTGCGATAGAGCTATGATGCAAGAAATTCTTGTTCCTAAATCGTGTGTTGTGTATTTCAGAGATGCCTAAAAAGAAAAAGGCTACAGCAGCCCAAAAGGGCAAGACGGTGACAGAAAAGCGGGCTGAAAGAGCACCGCCACCGGTAGTAGAGGAAGATGAGTCCCAGAGTGCGGCTCAATCTCAGTCCTCCCAGACAGTGCCTATTACCGAGGAGCACGTGGGAGCCTCAGCCGCAGCTCCAGCTCCTCCACCGAACGCTTCGGGCCAAGACGTGAGAGAGGCCATTAATTTGTTGACTCAGTTGGTTGCGGCCCAGACTCAGAGGCCAAGCGCAGGGAAAGGTGACAGGGCTGTTAGTGCAAGGGCCCGTGACTTCATTGCTTTGAAACCCCCGGAATTCTTTGGGTCGAAACCGGAGGAGGATCCCCAGGACTTTATTGATGGTATGCTAAGGACGCTCTGGTTGATACATGCTTCAGACACTGAGTCGGTAGAGCTAGCGTCCTATAGATTGAGAGATATCTCGATCCAGTGGTATACAGTATGGATGGCTTCGCGGGGAGCCAATGCACCTCCGCCAGTATGGCAATAGTTTGTCGATGCTTTTCTCCGTCACTACATGCCACCAGAAGTTCGGCGAGCTAGGGCCGATAAATTCTTGAATTTGAGGCAAGGTAACATGAGTGCTACAGAATATAGTCTCCACTTTAACTCCTTGGCCAGGTATGCTTCGGCCATGGTAGCAGATATGGGCGACCGGGTACACCGATTTGTAAAGGGCCTAGGGCCCCATCTGATGGACAAATGCTTGACTGCGTCCCTTCAGGACGGTATGGATATTGCACGCATTCAGGCACATGCTCAAAACTTAGAGGAAAGCCTACAGCAGCGGAGAAGTGAGCGTGAACAGGATAGGGGACATAGCAAAAGGGCCAGATCTTCGGGACCAATGAGCGAGTCCAGAGGCGGACACAGGCAACGGTTCCCTAGACCTTCGGGCTATTCTATGACCAATGCACCTACACGGTTTTCAGGCCAGAGCCTTGATAGATCTACTCATCCCGGGCCGAGTCAGAGTTATTCGGGGTCCCAGTTTAGAGGTGATTCAGGCCAGTCAAGGCCACCTATACCACGATGTTCCCAGTGTGGGAAGTCGCATTGGGGTCAATGCCGATTGGGTTCAGATGTTTGCTATTCATGTGGTCGACCGGGCCATATTATGCGTGATTGCCCCTCAGTGCATGGTAGAGGTAGGACCCAGCCATCAGGGTCGGTAGCCGGATCTTCGGCATCTGTACGCCCTACGGGGCCAGGTTCACATGCGCCGGTCGGCCATGGTAGAGGTAGGGGCAGAGCTCCCAGTACTAGCGGTTCTCAGCACCGTATTTATGCTTTGGCTGGATGCCAAGATCTTGAGTCTTCTCCTGACGTGGTCACAGGTGTATTATCGGTATTCTCTCATGTTGTATATGCTTTGATTGATCCGGGCTCCACATTATCATATGTTACTCCATATATTGCGGGTCGATTTATAATTGAGCCAGAGTCTATCAAACCTTTTGAGGTGTCTACACCCGTGGGTGAATTGGTAATAGCTAGCCAAGTACATAGGAATTGTGTCATTGTGATTTGTGATCGTCGTACCGTGATTGATTTGCATGAACTAAAGATGGTAGATTTTGATGTCATTATGGGCATGGATTGGTTGGCCTCTTGTTATGCCAATGTTGATTGTAGAATGAAGATGGTTCATTTCCAATTTCTGGGAGAACCAGTCTTAGAATGGAAAGGAAATTCGGCATCACCAAAAGGTAGGTTTATCTCCTATCTAAAGGCAAGAAAGATGATCACGAAATGGTGTATTTATCACCTAGTGCGAGTTCAAGATGTAGAAGCTGAGTCGCCGACTCTTCAGTCAGTTTCGGTAGTGAACAAATTTCCGGATGTGTTCCCGGAAGAGCTTCCAGGCCTTCCTCCCGAGCGAGAGATCGATTTTGCGATTGATATGTTGCTAGACACTAATCCCATATCTATTCCTCCCTATAGGATGGCACCCGCAGAGTTGAAAGAGTTGAAGGAGCAATTGAAAGACTTGCTTGGAAAAGGCTTCATTAGGCCTAGTTCATCCCCGTGGGGAGCACCCGTATTGTTCGTCCGGAAGAAGGATGGCTCCTTGAGAATGTGCATTGATTATCGGCAATTGAATAAAGTGACAATTAAGAACAAGTATCTCGTCCCGAGGATTGATGATTTATTTGATCAATTGCAAGTTGCCAAATGGTTTTCAAAGATTGATTTGAGGTCCGGGTATCACCAAGTAAGAGTTAGGGAGAAATATATCCCTAAGACAGCTTTCAGAACAAGATATGGCCATTTCGAGTTCCGAGTAATGTCGTTTGGGGTAACTAATGCCCCGACAGTGTTTATGGACTTAATGAACAATGTATTCAGGCCTTTTCTGGATCTATTTGTAATTGTATTCATCGATGACATCTTAGTGTATTCTAGATCCGAGGACGAGCATGCGGATCATTTGCGAATTGTCCTTGGAATTCTTCGAGCCCGAGAGTTATTCGCGAAGTTTTCCAAGTGCGAGTTTTGGTTGAACTCAGTGGCATTTCTGGGCCACATTGTTGCAGCTGACGGTATTCGAGTGGATAGCCAAAAGATTGAGGCAGTGAAGACTTGGCCAAGGCACACGACCCGTACGGAGGTTCGTAGCTTTTTGAGCTTAGCCGGTTATTACAGAAGATTTGTTGAGGGTTTCTCTTCTATTTCTGCACCGCTCACCAAGTTGACTCTGAAGTCAGCTAAGTTTCAATGGACAGATGCTTGCGAGCGTAGTTTCCAAGAGTTGAAAGACCGACTGACTTCAGCCCTAGTCTTGACACTTCCAGAGGGATTGGAAGGATATGTTATTTATTGTGATGCTTCAGGGGTCGGGCTAGGCTGTGTATTTATGCAAAATGGTAAGGTGATTGCGTATGCTTCTAGACAATTACAGAAACATGAGCAGAATTATCCTACCCATGACTTAGAATTGGCCGCGGTGGTCCATGCTTTAAAGATATGGAGACATTACTTATATGGTGTCCACGTGGATATTCATACAGATCATAAGAGTCTCCAGTACATCTTCAAGCAGAAATAGTTGAATTTGCGGCAACGACGATGGCTAGAGTTGCTAAAAGACTATGATATTGAAATTCTGTACCGCCCCGGAAAGGCAAAAGTTGTGGCTGATGCTCTTAGCCGTAGGTCGATGGGAAGTCTAAGTGATGTACGACCAGAAAAGAAAGAGATGGCCCGTGATCTTCAGCAGTTAGCTAGCCTAGGAGTCCGAGTGGTGGACTCAGGTAGCAGCGAAGCTACTATTCAGAATTCAGCAGTTTCATTGTTAGTAGCGGAAGTAAAAAAGCGACAATATGAGGATTCCATGCTAATGCAGTACAGAGATACACTCCCTCAGAAGGAGGAGTCATCATTTGACATTTCGGAAGACGGAGTTCTCCGATGTCGAGGCAAATTATGTGTTCCCGATGTGGCAGGTCTACGCCATCATATTTTGAGAGAAGCTCATTGTTCCCGTTACTCCGTTCACCCCGGAGCGACGAAAATGTATCATGATCTTAAGACTACATATTGGTGGAATGGGATGAAGAAAGACGTAGCGGAATTCGTAGCTCAGTGTCCTAATTGCCAACAAGTGAAGATAGAACACCAAAAGCCGGGTGGCTTATTGCAAGCTAAAGAAATCACAACTTGGAAGTGGGAAGTGATTAATATGGATTTCATTACAGGTTTACCCCGTTCTCGACGTAAATATGATTCTATATGGGTGATCGTGGATAGGCTCACAAAGTCAGCACATTTCTTACCGGTCAGAACGACCTATATGGCAGAAGATTATGCCAAGCTTTATCTTAAAGAGATAGTGAGACTCCATGGCGTTCCAGTATCTATTATCTCCGATAGAGGAACTCAGTTTACAACCAAGTTTTGGGGGTCTTTCCAAGAAGGTTTAGGGACCCAAGTGCGCCTAAGCACGGCATTTCACCCCCAGACCGATGGGCAAGCTAACGTACTATTCAGACTCTTGAAGATATGTTACGGGCATGTATGATTATGGGCATAGCGGGGTCCTGTCCCGCTCATACGATATGTCATACTCTTAGAGGCTCGTAGTCATGTGTATGTGGGTAGAGATGTTCGGCCATGTTGGCCTATGTTTTGTATATCTTTTGTTAGCCACGTCGGCCTTGTACTTATGATGTGGCATAGATGCCTATGATATGTTAAATGATGATGGTCGTCTAATGGGATCAATGTGATTAACGATAAGAAAAGCACGAATTGACTTATGGTTCACCTAGATGATATGTTATGTACGATAAGGGGGTGCTCGGGTGGGGTAGCACCGGGTGCTCGTCGCGACCCCCTAGCCTGGTCGTGACACTATGCCTGGGCGGAAATGTTATATCCCGCAATTCGTATAATCGTATAATTCAAGACAATCGCGGGAAGACAACAAGCAAGGCCATATTTTATTTTGGTTGACATGTGAGTTGCTTATGAAAAAATTTAGAAGTGGAATTAATGAGGAAGGTCAAGGGCATAAAGGGAAATTCGCAATATGACTCTTGGGAATATGGAAGAAGACGAAGGGTAAATTTGGAATTCGAAAAAAAATTATTTTCATAAATTACAAGAACCAACCAAAATATAATTGGGCTTGAATTTTTTTAAGAGGAAAGGGAGGCCCAACCGGCCATGGTGTGGGCTTAGCCCATGAAGGGGGTTTAATTCATTAAATAAGAGATGACTAAGTCATCTTTTCCCTAAAGTTCTCTAGAAATTTCAAGACTTTGAGAGAAAAGAAAAGAAGGAGAAAAACAATTAGGCCATTCGGCCCTAGCAAAAATTGCCAAGAAAAATTTTAGTCGTTATATTGTGGATTTTATATTGCAAGTAAAGATTTGATAACCTTGGTAAAGTGTTGGTAGTTGGAAGATTGTGTAAATTAAAAATAATGTTCTTGCATGAATGGCATGTAATGGTATTAGTATGGTGTTGTCGGAATATATATTATAAGGTTGCTATTGTGTTCATTGAAGTCGGAAGGTTTTGAAGAAAGTAGTAAATTGAGATCATGCATCTTGAATGGAATATGTGAATTGCTAGTGTGATTGTTGAATTATGTTAATAGTTTGGCCGGGTTTGAATTCCCGGATTGTGGTTGATGAGAATTTTGCTGTGTTGAATGTTGAGGGTGGTATATTTACAGAGGAAGTGCTGCCGAAATTTCGGTAGCCAAGTGTTTCCTTAAGAGTCTAACGCTAAGTATCCTAATAAGAATTTTGGTAAACATGACCAAATTTGCAAATTTTGACGAGATTGCAACGTGAATTCGGAATAGCAAAAGGAGCGGAAAGAGGTATGTAAGGCTTCACCCTTCCTTCTATGGCATGTCTTAGCTGTAATAAGTTGGGTACGAGCCTCAGGGACAACTCCGTTCCCCGGAATCCGCACCTAAAGTTTTCTCCCTTTTGTTCAATAGAATTGAACTAGAAAGTGCAAAATGATGGAAAGACCTCCTAAACCCCTAGAACTTGCACAAATGGGGCCCGATTACCCTAGAACCCTCACAAGTAACGCTATGACATGTAACATATGCAAATAGTATATGCTACCTCATCCGGCCCGAGGTGGGCCCATTACTCTCGGATTTTCCTTATAGTCTTGTTGGACTTACTAGAAGTTGAATCCAAGGGAATCCTTTGATCCCGATTTCGTTACTAAATGATAAGTACTATAACTACTCTAACGAGGAGACTTCCAGGATGATAATGATGACAATGATGCCAGACGAGAGGATATGCCTACGATAAGTACTACCGGAACGATTCTATGACTAAGATTCCTAAGCTAAGTATTCTATGTGAATATGAAAGTAATAGACTAATTTTCAAATCTTATGTATATTCCTTAGCTATGACATTATTTGTTTTAGGATTTCAAAGCCTATGAACTGTCATCTATGATGCCCACGATTTCATTCTATATTTATTTTTAATACCATTCTCCGTTGATAGTCTCACCTTAAAATACTCGTCCCTTCAAGGTGAGACAAGGCAATCACGAGTATTCCACAATGTAATCGGAGGCCACCGACCTTACGTCACTCCGATGGATACATGATTTTCCTTTTTTGCTCCCTTACGTGCTTATATGATATATATATAAAACATGTATATGTATATAAGATATGTATATGTATATAAACCATGTATATGTATAAGATATGTATATTTATACAAGCTATGTATATGAAAATAAAAATATGTATACGTATATAAGATATGTACATGCATATAAGATATGTATATAAACCTGGGATGGGGGGAAGGGATATATGGGGGAATGGGAAGGGAAACATGTTTCATTGCCACCTGGTCAGCTGGCTTATCATCCCGGACGCGGGATGCCCGGACGCGGGATATATGGGTGAGCCGCTGTATATCGGCGCTATGTGGGTGAGCCGACATTGTTCGACGCTATGATATGACCTACCATGTCATGACCAGACATGCTATGATACGATATGCTATGACATGATATGCTATGATATGCCATGACATGACATACTATAACAAGCTATACTATGATATGACAAGTTATGCTATGACGTGATACGCTATGACATGCTATGCTATGACATTGACATGATATAACACGATAGGACATGCTGTAATAAGACATGATATTACACGATACAATATGCCATGATATGATACGATAGGACACGACCTGACACGCCACGATAAGATACGGTAGTGCACGATAGGATATGATACGATAAGATACGACATAATATAAGTTCTATTTTCTATGTTCATGGAGGGGAAACGTTTTTAAAAGGGAAAGACAAGCCATGCATGATAGCCGCCCAAAAAGGGGCCTTCCTATGTATAGGTTACTTTCTTGCCTCATTATATGTCCTATGACTCCATGATATTATCAATCGCACTCTATGTTACTGCTTGTATTATCTTCCATGCCTTACATACTCAGTACACTATTCGTATTGACGTCTCTTCTTGTGGACGCTGCGTTTCATGCCGCGCAAATCAGCATACAGGTGGACTTGATCCTTAGGAGCTCTACTAGCCGCACTTGACAGCGCTCCAGTTGTTCCGGAGCCTCACTCCCTTGGTACTATTTTGTGTATATGTATATTCGAGCACGGCAGTACTCAACCCTTTCTATGTATATGTGTACTATGTCTAGAGGCTCGTAGACAGATATGTATAGTTAGATGTCTTGTATTTTGAATTGTTCGCGTCTCTGTATAATATGATAACAAAGTTTACTAGTCTATGTTCATAATGACGCTGCTAACGTTAAGGTTCAGTAATAAAAAAAAATATGGCACGGTTCATACGGCCGCTAAGGGATGAAAGTGAAATGATAGGTAAGGGGTGCTCGGTACAAGTATCGGGTACTCGTCACGGCCCCTAGTCGGGTCATGACAGGAAAAACGAGGCAAAATTGGAAGTTCACATATCTTTTGATCCCTAAACACATAAAACTTTGGCCTCACCTCTTGGAAACAAATCTTAGGTAGAAAACACAAGTTTTGGAGGCTAGGGTTCCTGCACCACCCTTTGGGGTTGAAGATTTCAAGATTTGGTTGAGCACTTTCTTGAACCTTAACTCCATGTCCGTAATTTCTTGCTTTGTAATGAACATCTAAGTGTGTAGTATTTATTTCTTCACTTGAATATTGTTTATGGGAATATTCATGATTAAAGTTTGGATTCAAACTCTTGTTTTGCTTATGTATTGAACGATTTTAACTAACGCTTTTCAAAAACCATTTGCTTGCAACTCTTCATGAAGTGAGTTAATGTTGTTTTAATTATTCTTATTCTTTAATGTTTCTTAAGGGAACTGGTAACCCTAGGATTCACCCATCTACTTTGGTTTAAACTCGAAATAGGCAAACTCGGGATTGGGAAAGATTAATTAGCAAGAATTTAGGGTGTTAACCCTCATCTAATGGAAATTGACCTAGGGATAGGCGACACCATTTGTAGCCATATGTAGGTGTTCTTAATGCTGCTAATTGCTTTAGAGATATTCAATTAGGTAGTCTATTTATTCTTCGAAAGAAGCTAATTTAGAGTCATTATCTGAGGCTAAGTAACATAAGCTCTCCATTATTTGTAAATCGTGAAATACATTGGATCGTTACTTGAACGTAGTTTCCTTTGTATCCGTTCTTGTGGCCATTGATCATTTTACTTGCTTTTTAGGTTAGTTTACATTTTCGCAATTAGTTATAATTATCTCTCTAAACCACCCTTAAGTGTTTGGCCTAGCTGTTGTTGGTGATAATTCCTACTTTTCCTAACCGCCTACATATTGTTCTCTGTAAGATTGACCTGGACTCATAGTTGGGTAAATTATATTGCATATGACCATGTACATTCTATATAATAGAGTGGATTTGGACGTTATCACCAGCCCACCACCACCACTAGCGCCCAAGATAGACATTTTAGAGACACTCGCTCATATTCCACAGTCCAGGGCATTGATGCCTATCGAGAGGTCGCATCTGCGAGCCACACTTAGAATGGCAGCTAGTGCACCACAGGCAGACCCTTAATCTTATTGTCCTTGTACTTTAATTTTTATGCATTGAGGACAATGCATATTTTAAAAGTTGGGGTGAGGTACTTTTTTTTTGGGATTACGACACTTGACAAGTTTGCTTGTATATATGTGTTTATTTTTGTTTAGATGTTGTGTTTAGTTCCCCTTGGTTTTTCTTTGCCTGGTTCTTTTCCATGGGAGTAATGTTCAGTAACCATGGCGCAACAATGGAGTAGTTTTAACTTGGTTGTACTTTTTACATAGTTTCTAGCATGCATAGCTTCTTTTTGGTTTTGATAACACCCCTCAAAAGTTGTAGTTTGGAAAAAGAGAGTAGATATGCATTTGAATGACCATTTGGTCAAAGCATGCCTCATTTTGTTACTGCATGTCTACTTGTGTTTGACTTTCATGAAATGATAGCATTTTTACTCAATAGAGAGCTGAAAATTTAGGTGTTCATGTAGTTCTTGTGCACTGTTTGGTGAGGATTTGATTGCATGCTTGTGTTATCCTTTTGAGCCTACATGTGAGTTCAATGTACCTAGTTGTCCCCTTTTGAGCTTTTTATCCTTTTCTTTGGCTACCACATTGCAAACAGAAACTGTTAGGTTTCACGACCTACTTCCTATCCTATGTAGTATCCTAGTTTCACCTATAGGATGGAACACATTACTCTACTTGTCTATGCTAGTGTCTTGCAGAATATACATTGCAGGAAACTAAAAAGAACACAATGATTTTTACGTGGAAACCACCTGGCTCACAAGGCATATAAAAATCACAACCTACATCTTTGTAGGAGTTACCCCAAACTCCACTACAACAGTGAGCCTCTGTAAATTCAAGTTACAGACTCTGTAACCTAGGAACTAACCTCTAATCCCTATATCACTAATCTCCCTAAACTAGTAAGCAACCTTCAAGTCGATCCCCAACTTGAAGTTGAGTTTACAATGTTTTTGTCTCTAACTATATGCTTTTATGAAAGCGAAATAAAGGTACAACTCGATAGCCCAACCTGATACAAGTTTTCTAGACTCAAGATATGTAAAGCATAACCCTATTCTATAGTCTCTTTAATTTTCTTCTCATACTAGGGATGCACGACTAGATTCTGAATATATTTGATATCTTCGTTGATAGCTCAATATTCTGAAATCTCTCTTTGTAGGTGCGCAAACCTTCTTCTTTGTAAGACTTGGATATAAATAGCATTGAGTGTGCAACAGTTTGGCAAACACAAAACCCTCTTCAAGTAGGCCCATGAGATGTATTAGCGTTTGTGTTGAATCGGGATTCCTTCTTTTTAGATCAACTTCATTGTCCTTGTAGGAGTCTGAAGAACCTTGTTTAATCATGGCAAGGAATCTTATAAACTTGACCACCAAGTGTTTACCATAAATCTGAAAATCCTAGTTGTTGTAGGACTTGTGCTGGAACATGTTCAAGAACCTATTTCATCCACCTGGTTTCGTCCATCTCTAAATCTTTGCACTGTCTGAGATGGAACACGTTCACGAACCTATTTCATCATCCCCTTCTCGTTCATTCCTCCGACTCTATCTTGATCCTGTTTTTGTGGTGGATGATGGAACATGTTATCAGACCTGCTTCATAGCGTCGTGCTCTTTGCTCTCTGTTTGTATTTCTTCACTTAGGTTTATTCATTGCTGAAATAAATCATGTCTTCAGCCTTGTATCAGCTCTATGACTCTGATCATGTTCTTCCTATGTGTCGAAACATGTTTGGAGACCCGATTCATGTACTTTGTCTGCAACTCTCTTTATTCGAAAAAAATAGTTCTGACTCATCTTCACCATTTCACTTCATGATCTCCTCTCTCCTGATTCATTCATCAATTGTTCTAGATGACTCTTTGTGATAGAACATGTTTTCATGCTTGTTCTATTCTTCAATGAACTGCTCTGTGACTGAGACATCTTCATCTCCTTTGCTCTGCATGTATCTTTATGATAGATCATGTATGTAGATGGTTTATTCTCTCTCTGATCTGATCATTGAACTTGTCTTTGCATTGGCACACATGTTTGCAATTTGGGTTCATGTGTATGTTGTTTTTTGTAGCTTCTTTGTAATGGAACATGTCTATGGACTTTTTATAACCATGCTGTGATGCTTGCTTTTTTAGACCTTTTACATTGTCTGGAACCTCTCCTTTACCTCAACCACTATCTAGCTTTGCTTAATTACCTTTTCAATTATCTCTTATAATTAGACCTGGTTTCTTCTCATTATTGGTTCACTTTGTCAATCATCAAAACTTCACACATGGCTTTATGCTAACAGAAACACTTTTTGAAATAATTTTATTTTTTGAACCAAGCCCTCTTTGAAGCACTAAAAAGGTGAGATTGAGGCTAAAAGCCTAAGTTGGTTGGTAAAACATGAGATGGAAGAAGGATTGTATCTGAGTTGTGCATTAAAAAAAGGAGAAAAATGTGAAACTGAAATGATAAAGAAGAAAATGAAAAACAAAAAGAACAGGATAAAGGGGGAAAATGTAACGACCGGTTTGGTCGTTATTGTACTTTTGACCCATTTATCATCGTTGACCCTTCCCGGGGCCCTGTTAGTATGACTTTAACCCACGGGAATGGGCGACACGGTTCTCGAGCTAATCGAAAGTGTTTGTTGTGATTTATGAGAATTAGAGCCGTAAAGTGAAAAACTTTGACCAATAGTTGACTTTTGGGTAAACAAACTTTTTTCAAAAATCTGTCGATTCCGTGAGGTCCGTAGTGTCGATTATGATTTGGTGGGGCTATTCAGTTCAGTTCCTGAGGCATTTGGGACCGTTTTGTACCAATGGTTGGAAAATTGGTTTTGGCCGTTTGGGGGTTGACCCGGTCAAATAGACCTCCGTTGGGAATTCGGAGGCCAAGAATCAGTCCATAGCGTGTTTTTACTCATGGTTGCATGTCTGGTTTGTATCCAGAATATTACACCTTGAAACTTTTTTTGTGTCGTTTCTGCTGTAAGTGAACAAACTTAAGCCCAAAAAGGCCATGGAAGTCCTATAAGGTTAAGGAAGACCTTTAACAAGTAGTAAGCATATATCCAAAGGTTTTGGGATCAAGCGAATCAAAGAAATTAAATTTGTCAGAACTTTGGAAAAATTTTGCAAAATTCTGGACAGGATTTTTGGTCCAACTTGAGGGACATTTATCTCCTAAAGTATGAGGGGTTATGGAATGCATAACCTATGTAAATTCAAGTTCAGAGAGTCTTCTTTCCAATGCAACTAACAGATCACAAATCCGAGAAGTAAGGTACCACGTACGGCCTGTACAAAATGTTCGAGCTCCAGTACGGACCGTACCTCATAAGTAAAATGTTGGCTTTTTGAAGATCAAGGTACATGATCCAAGTATGGGACGTACATGGAAGTACGCCCCATACATAGAGGGTGTACATGGGAGGCAGTGGCCAACCTTGCTTGTTTTAAAAGTATTAGAGAGTTCATTTTTCTTCATTTCCCACCCAAACCTCGATCGCATACTCTCCCTAGACTTCCCCAAACCCTCTCCTAAATCTAAGGACACATATTAAGTGATCCAAGCCCAAATGCAACTCTCCAAAGGTGAAAGATCATAGCAAAGGTGTCGGATGCAAGTTGAAGCTTAAGTTCTTGTTGTTGTTGCTGAGTTTTGAGGATTCTTAGAGGTGAAGAAAAATCATATAAGGTAATATTTAACCCTCCTCTATGTCTTTGATGCGTTAGAAGTCTTGGATAAGTTGTTTGGTTGAAGAACTACAAGGAAAAGATGGAAGAATCATGTATATGACGTTGTTGTGTGTTAGCTTGTTTTGTAGTTGTGTTGTTGGATTATTGTGGCTAGAAATGATTAGTATAGCTTGTATATGTTGTATTGAAAGTTTTCATGTGTTTTTGGTTGGGTTGAAAATTATGGAAGGAGAGGAATTTATGGAGAGATGTTGTTCGAGTTTGATTAGAATGTGTTTAACATTCGTCGCTTATCGTTAAAGGTTGTAATGACGATAGTATTATATTTATTGGTGTAGATCCTAATTGAAAGGAGGCTTAGTTCAAGTACCTACAGGAAGGAGTTGGTGTAAGGTATGTTAAGGCTAACCTTTCCTTCTCTTGGCATGTTTTAAAATGAAACAAAATGTAAACGAACGTTTTCCAAAATGACTCCACTCTTAGTAAGAAAGGATATCCAAGTCATTCATTTTCTTAAGACGTTGTTCAAGCATGTTGTGTATCAGATTCTAAGTCTTGTTGAACCTCATGGTACTGATGTCATCATTCATAATGTAATCTGAGGTCTAATGACCTTACGTCACTCTGAAGAAAGTTCTAAAGATTTGAAAGAGATCCCCTAACCTTTATGTACTTTCGTAGGAGTAAGATATGAGGTGATAGATATGTATTAAGTATGTATACATGCTTGACTATTGCACCCTCATGTACCATTGAAAATGATGACCGGTTAGGCATATATGCATCTTTGGTTACCACCGGATCATAACCAGATGGACAGACACGTATTTACCACCGACCGACGGCCCGATAGGCAGTTGCGCGTTCACCGTTGAGCTACGGCTGGTCGGGCAGATATGTCATATGGAATCACCATCGGGTTACGACAGTTATGTAGTTACTACCAAGCTACAACGAGTGGGCAGCTACCACTAATCAGTAGGCAGTTAGCGTGACGATGATGAGGTAGTTAGTATAGTAGCATAGTAGATATATGTAGGTATGCATATGAGATTGTAGTAATGTACATGTTATGGCCCTCAGCGGCAAGTCAGAGTTTACAGATTGATTTTTATCCCTCCTATTGACAGTATTTTATTGTTATGTTACATTCCTACCTTATATACTCGGTACATTCCTCATACTGACGTACCTTTGCCTAGGGGCGCTGTGTTTTATGCCATGCAGGTGTAGATAGGCGAGGTGAGGATCCTTCGTGGTAGGTTGCCTTCAGATATCAGCTTTTCATTGGTGAGCTCCACGTCTTTCTGGAGTATTGCCGAGTCAGGGTTCTGTATATTTATTTTTGTATTATGGGTATGTCGGAAGCCTTGTCCTAACTTATATATCATGGCTATGTCTTATATATATATATATATATATATATATATATATATATATATATATATATATGTATGTATGTAAACCCTTTTGATTAGTCATTATGAGTTACGTTCTAAGTTTCGTTGTGAGTTATATATTGATGTGGCCTTGGTTGGCCCAAGATAAGTCTAATGATATGGAAAAAGCAAAGTATGTGGCAGTCAGTTGAATAGGCACCGGGTGCCAGTCATGATCCTCCGGTTTGGGTCGTGGCAAAAGTGGTATCAGAGCAGTTCTATCCTATGGTTGTCTGCAAGCCGTGCCTAGTATAGTCTTGTTTATAAATGTGTTGTGCACCACGTTATATAAATAGGAAAATACAGGACATTTAGGAATTGGTTACCCTTACTTCTTGATACAAGATCGTGCTGTAGAGCAGAGTCGTAAGGAACAAAATTCTTGACACAAATCCTTGATTATTTTATAGCTGAAAGATGACTGATAAGATGACAAGTGATTTGAGGGCTACGGGGGCAGGAGCAAGTAACTCATATGAGACTGACCCGTCGGAGGATATGCCCTCTATTGAGGCGGACCCATCTGAGATCATATCTTCTATGGAGACGGACCCATCGGAGATTCAGGGTGAGTCAACAATGCAAGTATCACCGACTACGATGATTGTAGAGGAGCCAGGAAGAGCTCTGGTATTGCCAGTTCCACCTTTGGCCCTAGCTGGGCAAGGAGCCAGGAGAACATTGCCGAGAATTGATCCCTAAGCTTCGTATTATGGTAGATCATCAGAGGATGTGGGGCCTTCCGAGAGGCCGTGGAGGTTGCAGTTTGGGAATCCAGTTGACCAAGACTTGATGGTATCTATGGAATAACGTTCGAATGAAGGTGATAGCTAGGCTAGTAGGGTCAGTATTGTTGGTATGTTTATAGAACTTTCGGGTGGCGATGAATAACCAAATAAAGGGACAGTAGGAAAGGAATTTCCCAAGCTCATGCTAGAATGATTCGTACCAGATCCAGGCTCCGGAGTAGGGTCGTGGCAGGGTTTGTGCCTTCAGAATCTCAGGACCAGAGCAACTGACGACGAAAGGTATATCTATCGCCTTGATAAAATGTTAAAATTTGACGAGTATGATTCTGAAATGTTTATGTTATGCAGCGACGATAAGTCATAAGGCCCTGTTGGTTATATTAAGAAAAATGGACAGAATCTATGACGAGACGAGAGGTTAAGATCGTGAGTATATCGATAGAGCGATAAAGATATGTTATGTTAGTAAAGCGACGGTACGATTAAACAAGATATGCTAATTATAAAGAATGACGAGAAGAATATGTATAGGACATAGTCCGATAACGAAAGTTTGCTGGTTTGGTTATGAACAATGGATATTAAGAGAATGTATAAAGGAATGGATGACTTATGAATTATCAAGAAGATAATGAAAACGAGACCGATAATAGAAGCACAACTGGAATTCGATGTTCATACTAGTTTGAACGGTAAATATTACTGTCACAACCCGCCTAGGGGGGGCCATGATGGGTATCCGAAGCTGACTACCGAGCACCACACTCACTTTCAATGCATTTACTATTCTCAACACAACTAGCCATAAGGAAACCTTTATCACTTCCAAAACATATCTACAATCATATGCATACGGCCCTCGGACTATCAAAATAAGATACAAATATACAATCTGATCATCATAGGACATCTACTACCCACACGTACGTATCTACAAGCCTTTACTAGAGTAATAGACATAAAGACGAGACAGGATCCCGTCGTGCCCAAGCATATACACAAAAGAATATGATCGTGTGTAGCACCTCCGGAATAGTGGAGTGCTCCTGTGAATCTGCTAATAAGCTCCTACGGATCTGTACCGTCTCCCTATCTACCTGTGGGCATGAACACAGCGTCCAAAATGAAAAGATGGCCGTACGAACATTGTACTGAGTATGTAAGGAATGAATAATACTAACATAATAGAGAAATAATAGAGCATGAGTTGAAGATACAACCTGCTTAGCCTTTAAAAAAAACACATGTTATACATATCACATGTACCAGCATTGTTCATCCGCGTCCGGGTAACCATCGCACGCGGCCCACTAGTGGTGTCATGTCCGGCCTTCTAGGCACGGTGTAATCGTATGCAGCCGGCCTTCGCAGTGAAATGTCCGGCCATCTTGGCACGGTGTAATCTCATCCTCATATACTTATCGTAAAGCATGTATTAGAACTGAAAGATAATCTATAACTATGTCGGGGTGACGTATGTTTGAGAACCCCCGATTCCATTATGGAGTCATCATAATCATCATACCTCACCTTGAAGGAACTAGCATCATAAGGTGTGTCTAGCAATAATGAATAACATCAAAGAATCGTACAAGGATCATTAGCTTCATGGATATATCATATCATAAGCTTTAGGATCTCTAGGCTCAGACTCATCATCTTCATTATCATACTTTCGACATATCTCTTATCTTTATCTCATAAGAAGCTCTTTATAAACATTGACTCATATTTTCCGGAATGTAAGAAGGTCATAGAAAGATAAAGGGGGTCATGTCATAGGATTCATGCCTTATAAAATGAAGGGACTAGCCTTACTTACCTTTACGTTTCGTTAACTTTATCACTTGAACGCTTCCCCCCAATATTCATGTTTCTACATTCAAGAGAGTTCATACTAAAATTAGATAATCGAAAACATACTTAAACTTAAGCTAAAGCTGACGAAAATTGGGTAACATCTCCTTTATTTGATGACTTTCCCCCACATAATAAACAACTCCTAACATCAATAACAACACCCACAATATCTTAATCAACAACTTCATCAAACTAGACATTATTAAATGCTCAATATTCCCTATCAAACTCCTTTATAACCCTAACTATAGCACCATACCGTATCCGTCCTCATATAATGCCTCTACAACATCTTTAATACTATTTATAGCAAGATTATACTCATTACATATCAAGAACTATGATTCAAGAATATCATTATTTTCATATTTGCACTCCACATTCTACTCCTTTCCATAATCCAAGTCTTTCAACCCCTCAATACCCTCAAAAATATGAAATAAACATAAAACTCACCTTAATCACTTGGTAATAAGCCTTGAGTCACTCTACTCCATTAGAATGAAATCCTCCACTTGCATGCCAAAGAAATCCTTACTCTTCACAAACCCTAATAAGCTTCCTAGTACACGAATCTCTTAGTCTTTGCTTTTGATCTTGGTTTCTTGGGATAGATTTGTTGTAGAAAATAGAGGGAGGGTTTTAGAGGGTTCTGGAGATATATAGGATCTGTTGTAGGGAGAAATAATCAAATAAAATGTGGGATCTTATATTTATAACTAGGGCTGGAAAGTTCCAGATCCGCGGATCAACGAGCAGGTCGACGGTCGTCGACGTATCGACGATCCATCGACATGCCCAGTTGAACTGCCGCTTGAGATGGCTGATTGCAGAACCTCGTCGAAGGTTCTAGATGACGGCTCGTCGATGTGTCGACGTTCGTCCCTTTGGTCGTCGACGCTGTCTAGTTTCAGCAGTTTTCCGAACTGCTCCTCTTTGCTCCGATTCGATTCGTTTCACTTCGAATTCTCTCATAATGTCAAGAATGCATACTTATACTCCTGTACACATACAATTTAAAATATCTCATGTCCAAAACTCTGGTACGGATTACCGAAATGAAGGTACACACCACCAATAAGCCAAAATCTCCTTGCAATAAAATGGGAGGTGTAACAGTTACGAAGAAATTTCTATCAAGTTCCTAAGAAAATCAAGGACAGATTGCAAAACTAGATCAAAAGGCCGAATGTTTCTAAGGGGGGAAGGATGTTACACCTTGTAAAAATTTTGAATCGTTTGTGTCGTAAGTGAACTAACATAAGATTGGAGAGGCCATAGAAGTCCTATAAGGTTAAGGAATCCCTTTAAAAATTATTAAGCATGTATCCATAGGTTTCGGGATCAAACGAATTGAAGAAATTATGTTTGTCGAAACTTTGGGGAAATTTAGCAAAATTCTGGACAGATTTTTGGTCCAACTTGAGAGAGGTATATCTCCTAGCATATGAGGAGTCATGGAATGTATGACCTATATTCATAGAATCCTCTTTCCAATGCAACTGACATATCACAAATCTGAGAAGTACGGTGCCAAGTACGGCCCATACAACAATGTACGATTTCAAGTACGGATTGTACCTTGTAAGCAGAATGTTGGATTTTTGAAGGTCCAGGTACGAGATCTAAGTCCAGGATGTACATGGAAGTACGCCTCGTACATGGAGGGCGTATATGGAAGTACGCCTCATACATGGAGGGCATACATAGAAGTACGCCCCCTACATGGAGGGCGTACATGGTAGGCGGTGGCCAACCTTTCTTGTTTTAAAAGTGTTGGAGAGTTCATTTTTCTTCATTTTCCACCCACACCTCGACCCTAAACTCTCTCTAGACTTCCCCAAACCCTCTCCTAAGTCTAAGAACACATATTAAGTTATCCATGCCCAAAGCCAACTCTCCAAAGGTGAAAGATCATAGTAAAGGTGTTGGATGAAAGTTGAAGCTTAAGTTCTTGTTGTTGCTGAGTTTTGAGGATTCTTAAAGGTGAAGCATGCTTAGATAAGGTAATATTTAACCCTCCTCTATGTGTTTGATGTGTTAGAAGTCTTGGGTAAGTTGTTTTGTTGAAGAATTATAAGGAAAACATTGAAGAGTCATGTATATGACGTTGTTGTGTGTTAGCTTGTTTTGTTACATTATTGTGGCTCGAAATGATTAGTATAGCTTGTAAATATTGTATTAAAGGTTGTCTTGTGTTGTTGGTTGGGTTGGAAATTATGGAAGGAGAGGAATTTATGGAGAGATGTTGTCCAAGTTTGATTAGAATGCGTTTAACATTCGTAGCTTATCGTTAAAGGTTGTAATGACGATAGTATTATATTTATTGTTGTAGATCGTAATCGAAAGGAGGCTTAGTTTGAGTACCTACAGGAAGGAGTTGGTATAAGGTATGTTAAGGCTAACCTTTCCTTCTCTTGGAATGTTTTAAAATGAAACGAAATGTAAACGAACGTTTTCCAAAATGACCCCACTCTTAGTAAGCAAGGATATCCAAGTTTTTCATTTTATTATGATGTTGTTCAAGTATGTTGTGTATCGCATTCTAAGTCTTGTTAAAGCTCATGGTACTGATTTTTGCATTCATGATGTAATCGGAGGTGTAATGACCTTATGTCACTCCGAATGAAGTTCTAAAGATTTGAAAGATGTCCCATAACCTTTATACACTTTCCTAGGAGTAAGATATGAGGTGATAGATATGTATTTAGCACGTAGACATGCTTGGCTATTGTACCCTCACATACCACCGGATGATGACTGGTTGGGCAGTTATGCATATTCGGTTACCACATGATCATAGCCGGATGGGCTGACACGTATCTAACACCGAGCTACGGCCAGTAGGGCCGATATGTCATATGCATTTACCACTTGGTTACGGCTGCTTGGGAAGCTATACAGTTACCACCAAGCTACAACCGAATGGGCAGCTACCACTAATCAGTAGGCAGTCAGCGTCACGATGATGAGGTAGTCAGTATAGTAGCATAGTAGATATATATAGGTATACATACGAGATTGTAGTAATGTACATCTTATGGCCCTCAGTGGTAAGTCAGAGTTTACAGGTTGATTCTTATCCCTCTTATTGACGGTATTTTGTTGTTATGTTACATTTCTGCCTTACATACTCAGTACATTCTTCGTACTGATGTCCCTTTGCCTGGGGGCGCTATGTTTTATGCCACGTAGGTGTAGATAGGCAAGGTGAGAATCCTTCACAGTAGGTTGCCTTCAGATATCAGCTTTTGGTTGGTGAACTCCATGTCTTTCTGGAGTATTACCGAGTCAGGGTTCTGTATATGTATTTTTGTATTATGGGTATGTCGGGCGCCCTGTCCCAACTTATATATCTTGGTTATGTCTTCTTAAAGGCTTTTCAGACTATATCTTGTGTACGATTTTAGTCACGTTATGTCAGTTAGTTACGTCGACCTTGTCAACCCCTATATATATATATATATATATGTAAGCCCTTTTGATTAGTCATTATGAGTTACGTTCTAAGTTTCGTTGTGAGTTATATATTGATATGGCCTTGGTTGGCCCAAGATAAGTCTAACGATATGGAAAAAGCAAAGTGTGTGGCACCTGGTAGAATAGGCACCGGGTGCCAGTCATGATCCTTCGATTTGGGTCGTGACACGAAAGGCCTCGGATGGATGTCGGGATTTGGGGTAAAACTTAGTTAAAACCATAATTTTGCTGGTTTTTGGTGCTTTCAGCCGAGTGTGACTGTCTGCACCTCAGCAGATCCGCCCCAGTGAGGCTTGGTCCGTAGGCGCGAATCCCTATCATGTAAATGAGATCCGCCTCAGTAGATGATTCTCCGCCGAGGCGAGATCACGAAAGCAGAACCCTTTCCACTGGAGACAACATGTCTGAACCAGAATCATTAAATGTCCCATTTCAAACCACTCTTTTCCGATTCCCAAAATTAGTTCTCTAAGTGACTTAAGGTTGAACTAAAGATCTTTCAAAGTTGTTTCATCTTGGGGTAAGTTTCCTTCACCTTTTATATTGTTTAATCTACCTTTCTAAGCTACAAATCTTTGGTGGAAACTAGTGAGGCTAGTTGGAGTAGATGAGTTTTAACCTTAACTTTGATATTTGAATCCTATGCTATGAATATGAGTTTAATTGTTGTATCATGTTATTCTAATCATAGAATATTATGGATTAGCGGATAATAAGATTTAATCTCTAATTTGCATTAAGGATTGATTATGGAAATCTAGGGTTTATGCGTAAATTGGGGGTTTTCCATCTAAATGATGAAATTGATCACTATTTGATCCTATTTAGCAATTGGAGAGTAGAATTGAAATTCTAGAATGTTGGATTACCATTTCCACCCTTGAAATTCCTATTTTACCCTTGTGTGTCCGATTTACCTCTTTTCTAAAGTTGATTTTTGATTTGAACGAATGTATAGCAATATAGGTAATGTCAATCTTTGTTTCTAACTTATATTTTGATAGTGACTAGACTTTGAGTATTCGGAGGCTCTTCGAAAGGGAAAGGCTCACGTTTGACGGTCCGTGGCACCAACTCGGTAATGAGGTGGGTTACGGCTTACCTTTCGGTTAAACTTCAATTGGCGAAGCATATGTAAAAGTTAGTTATTGATAGAGAAAGCATCTTAAGCCATCAGGTATGAAATTGGGATGGATACTCCTAGGTTGGTATTGTTGATGACTTTGTTGGCTTGTCGCCTTATTATTGTGATTTGGATTGTCGCCATGTGTGCGGTTTTAGGCATGTTGCCCCTTTACTATCTTTTGTTTGTGATGCATTCATCTCTCACTTATCTTGTTACATTGAGAAAGGAAAGAACAATGATTTAGGATTGGTATTGTGATATGTGCTTATGTAGAGGAACGAATGAGATCTTGATTATGATTTACACTTGATATTGATATCATGCATGGCATTCTTACAAATTTTTCACGATATATTGATCTGAACTGTGATTGGGTGCTGGTGATGGTAAATGAGAAAGGAAACATCCGAGATTGTGACTGGAGCAGAAGATTATGGACAGGTTTCATATGGAAGCCATCTCTGGGCTGTGTGTGGAATAGCTAGTATTGTGGAAGTCATCTCTGGGCTGTGTGTGGAGTAACTAGTACATGGACTTCGCGTCCCCCATGGTTCATGACTATTGAGATATGGAGGATATCCGTCTGTAGCATGTGTGTATGGCGATATATAGTTGGCCAGAGCATCTCATTGCATTGCATATGCACTCATTTACTTCATTCATCTATATCGTTGATTCAGCTATATCACTTATATCATGAGTATTGTTCCTGATATTGGATTGTGTTGTGACTTATATTCGACTGTTGCATGTCTATGTTTCAATTTCTTTCTTCGTATATATGTGATCTAATTGTTGTCGGCCTATGATACCTATAGGTACATGGTGTTTGTACTGATACTACCTTGCTGTACTCTTTTTCTGAGGGCAGATTTCATAGCACGATCCTCCTCCGCACCTCGTGAGTGATTCCAAGCCTCAGCTTGTAAAGTTTCTAGGGTGAGCATCTGGTGGATTTCGACGCGCGGAGATTCTTCTATCTTACTTGTTATTATTTCACATTATGATACAGTATTGTATTTCAGACTTGAATTCTTCAGACTTATGTATTAGTAGCTCTTGTACTGATTCAGACCCGATTTTTAGGAGGATGTACTAATATTCGGCATTTAGTAGTTATCTATTTATTAAGACTGCTTAATCTTTTTACTTTTCTTATGTTTGGATGATGAATATTGGAAAGGGCTCGCCCACCAGGGGGGTTAGTGTGGGTGCCTGCTTGATCCACTAATTAGGTCGTGACAAGTTGGTATCAGAGCCCTAGGCTACCCAGTCTTATAAGTACAAGAGCATGTCTAGTAGAGTCTTACGAATCGGTATGATGAGCTCTGTACTTATCTGCCAGAGGCTATTTGACATTTAGGAAACTTCAAATTATTTCATTCTTTCATGCTACTTTATTCAAATTAGTATCTAGAGTATTCGAATTGGTATCTGATTTCACTTCTATTCTCTCACAGATGGTGAGGACGCGCGCTACCATTATGAAAGATGAGGTGCCCGAGCCCGCCGCTAGGGCTGGAGCACAAGGATGAGGTCGCGTGACAGACTATGGTGCCGCACCAACCAGGGTGGGCCCCTGCGGCTGGTCAAAGATATGCTAGATTTGCATCACCAGAGCCAGAGCGTCAGCCTGCGCGTCAGCCTGCAGTTTAGGGGGAGCTAGGACCAGCCCAGACTCAGGCCTAGGAGATTTGTACTCCATTGCTTTAGGACACCATGGCTCGCATTCTACACTATCTTGAT
The DNA here is from genome assembly GCF_019175385.1 of Lycium barbarum. Classification (NCBI taxonomy): domain Eukaryota; kingdom Viridiplantae; phylum Streptophyta; class Magnoliopsida; order Solanales; family Solanaceae; genus Lycium; species Lycium barbarum. The sequence goes on from NC_083342.1 coordinate 49,152,353, forward strand.
GGGATGCATGCGGTGGGTGGTCCCGCCACTCCAGAAGGGTCACAGATTAGAGCGGGAGTGCTGACTCTAGAGTAGGGCCAGACTCAGGGGATGTAGCCGGCTACTGCCATGGCCCCTCGGATTGATGGGATTCCAGTACTTACTGGTGCTCCTAGGCCCGTTATTGGTCCAGTTATGACCGTTGGAGATCAGGAGTTAATTGGTAGATTTCTGAAGATGGATACCGAGTGAAGATGCTTATGAATTTATCGTGAACATATCTGAGAGGATGTATAAGATGGAGACTGTTGAGTCCCATGGAGTTGACTACGTGTCCTATCAGTTGCGTGGGGATGCGAAGACTTTGTGGAGGTCCTTCATAGATTATCGTCTAGCTGGGTCACCTCCGCTGTCTTCTGTTCAGTTTCATCAGGCCTTTTTAGAGAAGTATGTTCCCCATACTCTGAGGGACCAGAGTAGAGATCAGTTTATCCACCTATAGCAGAGGGGTATATATGTAGCTGAGTATAAGGCCCGATTCCTATCCTTGGCACATTATACTACACAATTGATTTTTACTGAGACAGCGAAGGTCAGGAGATTCGTGGGTGGACTAGTACTTCTCTTGCATGTGGCGTGTCTTCAGCTTGTCACCATACATGCTTTCTTTCAGTTAGTAGTAGACAATATTGCGAGTGTTGAGTCAGCAAGGATCCGAGCCCATAGTGGGGGTAGTGATAAGAAGCTCCGTCAGTATGGTAGCTACAGTGGGTCGACTTCTAGGGGTGGCCAGTCGGCTAGGACTTTTCAGTCACATTCCAGCCCCCCTATTCAGCCATCCCTCTAGACTTCTTCAGTTGATCCTTCGAGGCAGAGTGGGTATAGTTTGAGGCAGGTTTCTGGAGGCTCTTATTCTCAGCCAGCCGACCGAGGTGGTTATACCGGTTCTATTTTCTCAATATTTCAGCCCTCGCCATCAGGTCTTTTTAGAGAAGTACGTTCCCCGTACTCTGAGGGACCAGAGGAGATATACGTTTATCTACCTACAGCAGAGGGGTATGTCCGTAGCTGAGTATGAGTCTCGATTCCTATCCTTAGCTCGTTATGCTACACAGTTGATTCCTACTAAGACAGAGAGGGTCAGGAGATTCGTGGGCGGACTGGTACTTCTGTTGCGCGTGCCATGTCTTCAGCTTGTCTCCATAGATTCTTCCTTTCAATTAGTGGTAGACCATGCTGCGAGTGTTGAGTCAGCTAGGATCTGAGCCCATGGTGGGGGTAGCGATAAAAAGCCCCATCAGTATGATAGCTACAGTGGGTCGACTTCTAGGGGTGGGGGCCAGTCGACTAGGACTTTTTAGCCGCATTCCAACCTCCCTATTTAGTCAGCACTCCAGACTTCTTCAGTTGATCCTTTGAGGCAGAGTGGGTATAGTTCAGGGCAGGTTTCTGGAGGCTCTTCTTCTCGGCCAGCTGACAAAGGTGGTTATATCGATTCTTCAGCTTCAGTATTTCAGCCCTCTCCATCCAGAGCTTGTTATGCATGTAGTGATACTGGGCACATTGCTAGAAAGTGCCCCAAGTTGACATATAGTGGGACCCAGCAGGGTTCCAGATTTCAGACCTCTGGGACTTTAGCATCTTTAGGTAGCTGGGATAGTTCTACTGGCAGAGGCGGTGCTCAGATAGGCCGCGGTGGTTCTCAGCCTTCTAGGGGTGGATATCAGTCAGTCAAGGGTGGTCCTTAGGCTTCCAGAGGAGGAGCTCAGTCTGGCCAGAGCGGCCATGGTAGTACCTATTGTTATGCTTTTCCTCGAAGGCCAGAGGCCAAGGTGTCAGAGGCTATTATCATAACTACAATTTCTGTTTGTCACCGGGCAGTTTCCGTCTTATTTGATCCAGGTTCTACTTTCTCTTATGTGTCTACTTATCATTCTGTGGGTTGAAATTTGGTTTGTGACCGACTTGACGTACCTATTCCCGTGTCTGCTTGGAGATTCGATAGTGGTTGATCAAGTCTATCGATCCTGTTTAGTTACCTTTATTGGTTATGACAAGTGGGTTGACTTAGTCATTCTGGATATGGTGGTTTTCAACATCATATTAGGCATGAGTTGGTTGCCCCTTTTATAATGCGATTTTGAACTGACACGCTAAGACAGTTACGCTAGCCATGTCAGGCATTCCTAGACTTGAGTGGAGGGGTACTTCTAGTCCCATCCTGAAGAAGATTATTTCCATCCTCCGAGCCAAGAAGTTAGTTGATAAAGGACGCTTGGCCTACTTGCCCCATATCCGTGATACCAGTGTTGACACCCCATCACTCGAGTCTGTGCCTGTTGTGAGCGAGTTCGCGGAGGTGTTCCCTAAAGATTTGCCGGGTATGCCACCCGACCTTGATATTGACTTCTGCATTAATCTAGAGCCAGGTACTCACCTTATTTCCATTCCGCCATATAGGATGGCACTGACCGAGTTGAGAGAGTTAAAGGAACAATTGTAAGATCTTCTAAGTAAAGGTTTCATTAGATAGAGTGTCTTCCCTTGGGGCACTCCCGTGCTTTTTGTGAAGAAGAAAGATAGGTCGATGCAGATATGTATTGATTACCGCCAGTTGAACAAGGTCACCATTCGAAATAAGTATCCTATCGCCCGCATCGATGACCTTTTCAACCAGCTTCAGGGTGCTTCAACGTTCTCCAAGATTGATTTAAGGTCGGGTTATCACCAGTTAAAGATCACGGTCAAGAATATTCTGAAGACGACCTTTAGGACTCGTTATGGTCATTACGAGTTCCTTGTTATGTCTTTTGGGCTTATTAATGCCCTGCATCTTTTATGGATTTGATGAATGGCATTTTTAGGCGATACTTGGATTTCTTCATCATAGTCGTCATTGATGATATTTTGGTGTATTCATGAAGCAAGGAAGATCCTGAGCATCATTTGAGGATTGTACGTGGTTTGTTGAAGGAAAAGAAGTTTTATGCTAAGTTTTCTAAGTGTGAGTTCTGGCTTGATTCTGTGGCATTCTTGGGCCATGTGGTATCAAAGGATGGGATTATGGTTGATCCCAAAAAGATCGAGGTTGTTAGAGATTGGGCGAGGAAAGGATGGGATTATGGTCGATCCCAAAAAGATCGAGGCTGTTAGAGATTGGGCGAGGCCCATTTGAGTGATTGAGATTCGTAGCTTTGTGGATCTGGCTAGTTACTACCGTCGGTTTGTGAAAGGGTTTGCTTCGATTGCTTCTCACTTGACTCGATTGTCTCAAAAGGAGGTACCTTTCCAGTGGTCCGATGAATGTGAAGAGAGCTTCCAAAAGCTCAAGACCTTGTTGACTACAGCCCTAATTTTGGCATTACCCGTGGAGGGCAAGGATTTTCCTATTTACTGTTGTTACACCCCGTATCTTCGAAGAGCACTTATCAAATTTGAAACGTAAGTACGTTGATTTAGGGTTAAGTAAAACCACTTTGGAATAAAAGGAGCAAGCATTATTCAGTATGTTTAATGAGTGAAAGACGTATATAAGGTATATCGGAAGGTTTTATAAGGAAATGAGTGGAAGAAATGGAGTAGTACGACTTTGGAGAAAGGATGGGTAATGTTTTGTATGAAAATTTTGGTCCAACTTGGGGGAAAAATATCTCGTAGCATATGAAGTGTTTTAAAGTGAAACAAAAGCCTTAAATGAATTTCATCGAATCTAGTTTCCAACGCAATAAACCGCTCGTTGATAGGTTATCGGAGTAGAGAATTATGGACGTTACAAGTTCGGCTGACAAAGCAAAAACGTGTGCTACAGTACTGCTACAGTACCGACTTGCTACAGTGAAGCCGACCCGAATTTGACCGCTATATAAAGGGTAATAACCCCGTTTTTACATCAGATTTGCCCAGAAAATTCCAGAAATTAGAAGAGAGAGAGTGAGGGAATCAAAAAGTGAGCAATTTTCAAGTAGTGGTCTAGGTCCGGGTAACGTATGGTTGTGATTCTAGTATTGTTTTGCAGTGGATTTTAGCGTGGATATTGAAGATATTGCTGTCTTAACAAGAAAAAAGGTATGAATCATTCTCTTTTGGTATTATTTAAGGCTTATTTACGGAGATGAAGTCGTTAAATAATTGTGTAGTAAGTTGGTTAGTTATGGAAGTCGGAAAACAGCGTGTGGGCTGTTTTATGGTATATATTGGTGTTGGAAATGATGTTGTTGATGTTGGTATTTTTGTTGTTGTTGTTGGTTGCTGAATTGAGATTCCAGGCTAGGCATATAAACAGGGGAAATGCTGCCCGATTTTCAGCAGGATATAAAAATAGTTTGACTTAAGAGATTAGCATAAATATACTACAATGAGTCTAACGATAGTTAAATCCTCTTAAATATAGATCGACGAGCTTGGAAAGACAAGCGTGCAGTAATTAGAGTAAGGCGTCCGGAAAGGTACGTAAGGCTAGTTCCTTTCTTTCAAAAGACATGATTCCTATGCTATGATTCCATTTATGTTTCCATAACCTTCTTATTTCCAAAAGTTAGAAGTTCATGATTCTTAAAAGCTTTATATGATACAAAAGATTATATGTTTTCTATGATGAACATGATGATGATGATTTTAATTCTAGAAATTCCAAAGCTTATGATTTTAATGCTAAGATGAGATTATTGAGCTTATTTCATGATTTTCTTGATTCCACTCATTGTTGTTGATCTTACCTTATAATGATTGTTCCTTCAAGGTGAGATAGAGCGATGATAATTGTTCCATAATATAAATCGGAGACTACCGACCTTACGTCACTCCGATAAAGTGATAACTTTTACTTGGGCTCTTATGCATGCTACATATGTTATATATGTATATCATATATATATTTATATGTACATATGGGGTAAGGAGAACGGTGAGGCATTATATACGCATAGCCAACTAATCAGCTGGATATCGTCCCGGACGCGGGATATATGGATAAATGGATCGGGCCGTTCGTTCCGCGGCAATATATATGCAAGATGATGATATGATATATGGACCGGGCTGCACGTTCTGCAGTAATATAATATATTTATGGATCGGGCTGCACGTTCCGCAACACTATTATGTTATATATTTATATGAGAAATGTTTTCTTTGAAAGCTAAGTGTTACACCCCAGAAAATTTCGTGGTACTAAGGCTACATACGGCTTAATGTGAGCTCGAGGAGGAGCAAATATCACAAGTATAAAGAATGAAATTCCACTGTAGTAGCATGAGTATGATATTCGGAATTCGTACAATATGATTGGAATAATATGTTAAAAGATATATAGCCCTCGTAACCGTAAGCTGAGGTGGGGCCCACATGATGGGATTTTTATAAAGGAAATATGATAAGTTATATGGACAATATATGTGAAGTTAATCACAACTCAAGAAGGACCCTTGAGCCCAATCCAAGTGTAAGCCCTCCAAAAAGATGTTTTTAAGTTACGTTTTCGGGTGATCTGACTTCGGGAGGCCATAACCCCATAATTATTTGGGAATATGGTAAAAATCCTAAAATTAAAGTTGTAGATAATTGAATTATCTGTCCAACCATAGGTCGTGGGCCTGTATGTGACATCGCGATAAAGAGTTATGGACGTTTTAAGGCAGAAAGGTCAAGCTGGGCAGTGAAATGGGCCCAACCCGATTCCAAGTCGGGTCAGGCCCATTTCCCTTGCTATTTAAGGGAAATTTTCAGCCTTTAGCCTCATTTTTACACTAGAAAAATCCATAATATTTGAGAGAGAGATAGAGAGAGAGGAGAGTTAGAGAGAGAAAGTTGAGAATCGATCAAGTTCGAGGCCCCGAATCCCGAGGCTCGTGAAGGATAAAGTGTAGTACGAGTTATCATCATCGTTGTACGCTAAATATTGATCCTGGGGGAGGATATTTTCGTGGTTGAGCTGCTGTTAAGGTATGTATAAGATTCCTTTTATGTTATTAAAGTGTTTATTTAGAGTTTTAACGGATTAGAACAGAGAAAATAGCGTTATAAACTCGTTTGTTGTTTTGTTGAGATTTATGGATCGGGGGATGTTTTAGTTGGATTAAATGGATGGAATTAGCTGAGTTATGATGTATAATAATTGTTGATGTTCTTGACAAGTTGTTGTACTTGAATTTGGGAGAATAAAGTGTATGAAAATATCATATACAAAGCGTATACCGGGCTGTTTTTATATGATTTTCGTGGCTATTTTGTGACAATATTTTTGGGCTGTTTGGTGGTTGTTATGAATTGTTTTGTGGGATGGAATATCGTAGGATTGGCTGTAGTTGTTGTTTTTGTTGTGTTTGTTGTTATACTATAGATATACGAAAATAAAGAAGTGTATACAAGCATTGGTATACGAATGTATATTGGGCTGTTTTGGAAGTGATTTAAGAATGGATTTAATTCCAGTTTGATATGAAATTGTTGGTGTTGTTGTTGTTGGTATTTTGATTGATGTTTGGCTAAATTGGAATCTCGAAGATTGTTAAGTTTTCAGGGGAAATGCTGCCCGAATTTCGTTAAGTTTCATTCGCACTTGGATTGGTTAGTAAGTGATGTGGATGATCTAAATGTGGCTTATGTTATCTTAATTTTAGACCTGCGAGCTCGAGAAGTAGACGTTGTACATTTAAATAAGCGTTAAAGGTATGTGAAGCTAACCCTTCCTTCTTTTTGGCATGATCTTTATGAAACAAACAGACGACGTATCTATGATTCCAAAGAAGCTCCTATTCTTAAAGCCACTAGGATGGCTAACGTTCTTGATTCCCAAAACTTACTTTATTATGTCTTGGCACGTGTCTATGATTTCTGAAGTTCTATTTGATATAATCCATTATGACATTCGAAGGATACTTGATATGATTATTGTCTTGATTTTCAAATGATATTTTATCTAGATTATTCTATCGAGTCTCAGATATGATTTAGTTTGCATATGGTTGCTCACTACTCTACTCGTACATGCCTCAATATGTCTTTTACTGAGTCCCGGGCCAGGATACGTTTTCGTGCACAGTTTCACTGCATTGTTCACCGCGTCCCTCACTAGAGGGCCGGGATATGATATATATATATATATATATATAATGGCGTTATGATGTGATGGTGTTATGATGTGACGGTGTTATGATGTGTTTATGGCGCCAAGGATGGTATGTGGTGACCTTATTCACCGAGTCCCATAATGGGCCGGATATGATATATGATATTAATATTCATGATTTTCATTTCATAAGGCAAGTGTATTGATATTTTAAAAGTCATACTTGTTTCTGGTAATCTCCATTTCAGTTATGATCCTCTTTATTGTATTTCATGCTTTATATACTCAGTACATATTCCGTACTGACCCCTCTTTCTTCGGGGGGGCTGCGTTTCGTGCCCACAGGCACAGATAGTCGGTTTGGTGACCCTTCAGCATAGGACTTCTACTCAGCTGTCTTGGAGAGCTTCGTTGTTCCGGAGCCTAGACTTTTGGTAAAACTCTTATGGTGTATATATATATGTTTACCCAAGGGTACGGCGGGGCCCTGTCCCGTCATATTTCGCTAACGATATTCTTAGAGGTCTGTAGACATATGTGTGGGTTGTGTATAAGTTCTGCTCAGCTGTGTCTATACGATGTGCTACGGTTATGTTCGTCTGTAGTGGCAGCCTTGTCGGCTTGCATATCATTTTATGATTTGATTAGTTGTGACTCCTCAGGGGACAGTATATCTGGATATATATATATACATGACGACGTTATGAACCCTGGAGTTCTTTTGCCAGTTTCCATATTGTTCTTGGATTCAGTTTGACTACATCCAACAGGTACGTATACGAGTGTCCAGGTCGGGCACTAGTCATGGCCCACGGGGTTGGGTCGTGGCACTAAGCATGCATGGTATCTGCCATATAAGGAACTCAGATGTACAGGTTATCTTTATCTCATGTTATGTTCTATATTTCTTATTATGTGGCTATCCATGCCTTACATACTCAATACATTGCTCGTACTGACATCTTTTCTTTTATGGGCGCTGCGTTCATGCCCGCAGGATCAGGTAGCCAGCCGAGCGAGCCAGACCAGTAGGATCTCTCTTCCGTCTCAGCAGCGAGCTCCATTTGGACCGGAGCGATCACCCTTTTGGTATGCTCTTTTTGATAAACGGGTATGACAGGGGCTTGTCCTGTCTTTTCTACAGTCTATATTCTATAGAGGTCTGTAGACTTTGTTATGTAGCCGCGATGTTATGCAGCCTTGTCAGCGCTTACGTTGTTGTACAGTATATGTAGTGGCCTAATCGGCTTGCGCTGTTACTCTCAGTATTTGTGTTTATATGTATGCGTTGGCCGTGAGTTCTCGAGACGGTGTTTCTTGTGTTGATTATTCAAGAGACTGTATAGCTCAGTTATGGATTGTGTATGGGCCCATGTTATTTAGTGAGAAGTAAATGCAAGCACAAGAGTGCTTGGCCAGTAGTGGTCGGGCACTCGTCACGGCTCATCGGTTTGGGTCGTGATAATTGTGATGTGTCCCGTGTTGGTTTGGGCACTGTGTTGATGCAAAAAGGCAAGTTCATTGCTTATGGTTCTAGGTAATTGAAGATTCATGAGAAGAACTACCCTACTCATGATTTGGAATTGGCAGCAGGAGTTTTCGATTTGAAGATTTGGAGGCATTACTTATATGGGGTCTATTATGAGGTATTCACCGACTACCGCAATCTACAACATGTGTTCAACTAGAGGGATCTTAATTCTAGACAGTGTAGATTGATGGAGCTGCTTATGGATTATGATAGCACCATTCTATACTATTCGGGCAAAGCTAATGTGGTAGCTGATGCATTGAGTTGAAAGGCAGTGAGTATGGGCTGTTTAGCTCGGTTGATTGCTGCGGAGCGTCTATTACCCATGGAGGTTCAGACTCTGGCTAACAATTTTGTACGACTAGATATTTTGAATTCGGGCATGGTTTTAGCGTGTGTTGAGGCAAGGTCGTCTCTCTTGGAGCAGATTAAGGCACAACAGTTTGATGATGCTAAGTTGTACAAGATTCATTATAAAGTGTTGAGTAGTTAGGCCAAGGAGGTGATGCTTGATGATAAGGGAGTCTTGAGGATGAAAGGGCGCATGTGCGTTCCTCACGTGGATGGTCTGATTCGTTTGATATTGGAGGAGGCTCATACTTCCAGATATTCCATTCATACAGGTGTTGCTAAGATGTATCGTGATTTGAGACAGCACTACTGGTGGGGCAGGATGAAGAGGGACATTGCAGATTTCGTTGCTCAGTGTTTGAATTGAGCAAATTAAGTATGAGCACCAAAGACCTGACGGTGTGCTTCAGAGGATGCTCATTCCCGAGTGGAAGTGGGAGAGGATATCCATGGATTTCATTGTGGGTCTTCCAAAGACCTTGGGTATGTTTGATTTAGTTTGGGTCATTGTGGATAGGTTGACTAAGTCTGCGCATTTTATCCCGATTCAGGTTACTTATAATGCAGAGAAGTTGGCCAGGAACTTTATCTGAGAGATTGTATGGTTGCGTGGGGTTCCTATTTCTGTTGTTTCAGACCGAGGTACTCAATTTACCTCTCATTTCTGGAAGACTTTGCAAAAGGATTTCGGTACTCAATTGGGCCTTAGCACCGCATTTCATCCACAGACCGATGGTCAGTTCGCGAAGACTATTTAGGTGCTTGAGGATATGTTGAGGGCTTGTGTTATTGATTTTGGTGGTCATTAGGACCAATTCTTACCATTGGCAGAGTTCGCGTACAATATCAGCTACCATTCGAGTATTGATATGGTGCCATTTGACGCTTTATAAGGTAAGAGGTGTCGTTCTTCGACTGGGTAGTTTGGTGCTTTTGAGGTGAGACCTTGGGGTACGGATTTGTTGAGGGAGTCCTTGGACAAGGTGAAGCTGATTCAAGAAAAGCTTCTGGCAGCACAGATTAGGCAAAAAGAGTATGCGGACTAGAAAGTTCAGGATTTGGAGTTTATGGAGGTTGAGCAGGTTCTTCTAAAGATTTCTACCATGAAGGGTGTTATGAATTTTCGGAATAAGGGCAAGTTGAGCCCAAGGTACATAGGCCATTTGAGATTCTCCGTCTTATTGGCACAGTGGCTTATGAGTTAGTTTTTCCACCAAGCTTGTCAGGTGTTCATTTGGTATTTCATGCCTCCGTGCTGAAGAAGTACTATTCAGACGTCTTACATCATTCGTTAGGATTCAGTTTTGCTTGATGAGAATCTGTCTTATGAGAAAGAGCCTATAGCGATCTTGGATAGACAAGTGAGAAAGTTGAAATCAAAGGGGATAGCTTCAGTTAAGGAGCAATGGAAGCACCATCCAGTTGAGGAGGATACATGGGAGACTGAGTCTGATATGCGCACCAAATATCCCCAGTTGTTTACCAACTCAGGTACTTTTCCTTTATCGTTTGAAGATGAACGATTGTTTAATTAGTATCTGATGTAATGACCCGTTTGGTCGTTATTGCACTTTTGACCCATTTAAGCCCGTTGGCCCATTCCCGAGCCCTGTTAGTATAATTTTGACCTGCAAGGATGGGCGAGATGACTCCCGAGGTAATCGGGCAAGTTTTATTGTGATTTATGAGAATTAGAGCCATAAAGTGAAAAATATTTGACCAATAGTTGACTTTTGGGTAAACGAACTTTTTCAAAAATCCGTCGATACCATGAGGTTTGGAGGGTCTATTATTACTTGGTAGGGTATTCAGTTCGGTTCCTGAGGCATTCAGGAGCGTTTTGTACCAATGGTTGGAAAGATGGTTTTGGCCGTTTGGGGGTTGACCAGTCAAGTAGACCTCCATTAAGAATTTTGAGGCCACGAGTGAGTCCTCAGAGTGTTTTTACTTATGGTTGCATGTCTGGTTTGCAGCTGGAAGGCCTCGGATGAATGTCGAAATTTGGTGAAAACTAGAATTCTGCTGGTTTTTGTTGTCTTGCCCCAGTGAGACTACCTGCGCCTCAGCGGATCCGCCCAAGTGAGTCTTGATCCGTAGGCGCGAATCCCTATCATGTTAATGAGATCCACCTTAGCGGATGGTTCTCCGCTGAAGAGATATTGCGGTAGCAAAACCCTTTCTGCTGGAGCGAACGTTGTTGAACCAGAATTATTAAACCATTTCGAAACACTCTTTTCCCATTCCCAAAATTAATTCTCTAAGTGACTTGAGGGTGAATTGAAGAGCTTTCAGAGTTGTTTCATCTTGGGGTAAGTTTCTTTCAGCTAGTATATTGTTTAATCTACCTTCCTAAATTAGAAATCCATGGTGGGAATTAGTGAGGCTACTTGGAGAAGATGTGTTTTAACCTTAACTTTATATTTGAATCCTAGGCTATGAATATGAGTTTAATTGATGTGTCTTTCTATTCTAATCATAGAATCTTGTGGATTAGTGGATAATAAGCTTGAATCTCTATTTTGGGTTAAGGATTGATTATGGAAATCTAGGGTTTATGCCTAAATTGAGGTTTTCCTTTTGAATTATTAAATCGATCACTACTTGAACCTAATTATAAATTGGAGAGTATAATTGAACTTCTAGAATGCTGGATTACCATTTCAACTCTTGAAATTCCCATTTTACCTTTGTGGGTCCGATTTCACCCTTTTGATAATGACTAGACTTTGAGTATTCAGAGGCTCTTCAAAAGGGCAAGGCTCACGTTTGACGGTTTGTGGCACCAGCTCGGCATCAGGGTTGGTTACAGCTTACGTTTCTGTTAGACTTCAATTAGCAAATCATATGTAGAATTTAGTTATTAACGGAGAAAGCATGGTAAGCCTTCGGGTATGAAGTTGGGATGGATACTCCTAGGTTGGTATTGTTAATGACTTATTGGGCTTGTTGCCTTGTTATTGTGATTTGGTTGATCGCTATCTGTGCTGTGTTGGGCTTGTTGCCCCTTTAATATATTGTGTTTCTGATGCATTCATCGCTCACTCATCTTGTCACTTATCATCGATAAAGGAAGGAATAATGATTTATGATTGGTATTGTGATGTGTGCTCAGGTAGAGGCCCGACTGAGATCTTGATTATGATTTACACTTGATATTGATATCATACATGGCATTCATACACATTTGTCATGATAAATTGATATGAACTATGATTGGGTACTGGTGATGATAAGTGAGAAAGGAAACATCCGAGATTGTGACTGGAGTAAAAAATTGTGGACAGGTTTCATATGGAAGCCATCTCTGGGCTGTGTGTGGAATGGCTAGTATTGTGGAAGTCATCTCTGGCCTGTGTGTGGAGTGACTAGTATAGAGACTTCGTGGGTACCCCATGGGTCATGACTATCGCGACGTGAAGGATATTTGTTTGTAGCTTGTGTGTACGGTGATAGACAGTTGGCCAGAGCATCTTATTGCATTTCATATGCACTCATTTACTTCATTCATCTATATCATTGATTCTCCTATGGCACTTATATCATGAGTATAGTTCCTGATCTTGGATTGTGTGCTGACTTATATTCGACTGTTCCATGTCTATCTTACAATTTATTTCTTTGTATATATGTGATCTAATTGTTGTCGGCCTATGATACCTACCATTATATGATGTTTGTTCTGATACTGCCTTGTTGTACTCTTTTTCTGAGTGCAGATTTCGTAGCAGGTTCCTCCTCCGCACCTCATGAATGATTCTGAGGCTCGGCTTGTAGAGTTTCCAAGGTGAGCATTTGATGGATTTCGCTGCCCGGAGATGATTCTATCTTACTTGAATTTATTTCACATTATGAGTGAGTATGGTATTTCAGACTTGTATTCTTTAGACTTATGTATTAGTAGCTCTTGTACTGATTTAGACCAGATTCTGGGAGAATGTATCAGTATTCTTTATTTAGTAGTTATCTATATTTTGAGACTCCTTAATCTTTTTATTTACTTTTGTTATGTTTGGATGATGACTATGGGAAAGGGTTGGCCCACCAGGGGGGTTAGTGTAGGGGCTCGCTCGATCCACTAATTGGGTCATGACAGGAAACTAACGCACTGGATCCCATTAGCACTGCAAGGTTAAGCGTGCTGGGGTGAGAGTATATTAGGATGGGTGACCCCCTAGGAAGTGTACTAAGAGTCCTACCAATTCAGACATAAGAGATAGATGAGAGTAACCTAAGGGAAATTAGAGTATGTTGTCACGACCCAACCCCGTAGGCCGTGACTAGTGCCTGATCTGGGCACCCAAACACATTTATCAAATGCTATCTCTAATTATTATTTTTCAAACGCATTAGAGTGTATAGCAGAAGCCGACAAGGCTATATTCCAAATTTAGGTAATTTCCAGAAAATTTTCGGCAGAGTTTCCTTTGTTTTACAGACTATCCAAGATAACCCTGCACACAGAAAATACCAACAAAGGCCACACCGGCCAACAAGGCAACATGTAAACATATGCGGACCGGCCGCCGCGGCAAATGGGATCGCCCAAACACAACATATACACACATCCGTACAGAAAGACCCCAACCCACAAACATGTCTACAGGCCTCTAATACAGACAACAGAATCATATGGCGAGACAGGGCCCCGCCGTACCCTAGAATAGCCATAAACACAACAATATGTACAACTGAAGGATCTGTACCAAAAGGGTGGGCTCCGGAACAAAGGAGCACTCCCAAAAGCAGACTATGTACCTAGGCTGGCGGACCTCCACAGTAAGCGTCTGTACCTGCGTGGCATAAAGCGCAGCCCCCGTAGAAAGGGGGTCAGTACGGAATATGTACTGAGTATGTAAAGCATGGAATACAGAAAATAGAAACATAACCGGAAAAACGGTACCAAAGCAAGTATGCTATCCAAAATACCAGAGTGCTTACCTTCCACACATGAGTCATCTATATATTTATACGACGTTGTCGGAGGCCAGAAAAAATACAATAATTACGTGAATCATCTTGTGTACCAAAAGCTCACCTACCAAACTCAGGGTGTGCATGACAGGGTTCGTATCTCTTATATGTATTTATCAAATAACATGCCCCAGCCCTTTGTGAGGGGCGCGGAAAATGGAATCATATATGTTAACATCATATATCAAATGTTCATGTATCGTGCCCCGGCCCTTGGTAAGGGACGCGGTGAATCATATATCAAATATGCAAATGTCATGTATCATATATGCAAGTAACGTACCCCGACCCTTATGGAGGGGCACGGTGAATCATATTTCATGTATGTCAATGTCATGTATCATGCATGCATATAACGTGCCCCGGCCCACTTTTGCGGAACGCGGTGAATGGAGTCATCATATGCCATCCTGGCCACCTCCCCGTAATCATACCATGTACATATACGTGCCCCGGTCCGCAAGTGAGAGGGACGCGGTGAATAATGCAGAGAAGTACGCACGAGAACATATCCTGGCCCGGGCTCAGTGAAATCCAAATCAAAGCTTGCACGAACAGAGTAGAGCGAAACCACATGCACACAATCAAGACCCGAGATACACACATACTTATATGCAAACACATTATCGGCACCTGGAGGTCCAGAAACAAGCTTCGGGTCAATCGGAACTGGTATACGAAAGTTACGAGCGTTCGAAGTACGGAACGCTCCATAAATGTTTCGTAAATCAATTCTTGCAAAACCAAAGTGTTAGTCATATCAGATATCTTTCGGATGATGTATAGATCAAATTAAGTACAACTTAGCTTCATACGCACATACCATTACATATCAAGGTATTAAATATATAACTTATTTTATTTTATTTTATTCTTTATATTAACAACTAAGGAACATATCAATGGGTCTTTAGATATCGCGCCAACTTCATACAGATTAAATCAAATAACTTTCGGAATCATATGTACGTATCATAACATATCAAGCCTCAGTGAAAACATCATACGTGGTGTCGTATTTACAAAATCTTCTTTACAACATGCTTCACGAAAGTTGGAGACATTATGACTCATAATATTCTTTCCGACACAAATTCTTTATACTTATTTCGTTACTCAATCATGTCGTAAGGTGGATCATGTCAGGCATACTTCTATCAATATAATTCAGAATCATAGGAAGACTCGGAACATTTTAGCTAGCACTTTAGAAGCGAATTACTCCCGGATATCTTACGGATCAAACCAAATATAATTTATAGGATCGCGTGTACATATCAAAATATAGATTAAAAACTCAATGGAATAGTAAGACAACCATTGTTTGGTAATCGGGACAACAACCAAGAGTTTCCTTTAATAATCGCACGGAATTAAGCCAAGTAGAACAATAGGGGAGGATTCGGGAATAGTGGGTCCACCTCGGATCAAGTCGAGGTGGCGAACATGAACCTCGGATATTAAGGGCTATAGAGTCATCCAAGGAAGTTTTGAATCGATTTGATTACATTTAAAAAAGTTTCGGACGTTTGATTACTTTCCAACCAAAACATGAGATTTATAGTTCAATTAGATTGAATGAATAGTGCTCAAATTCAATTTCGGATTTCTATGAACAGAATTGCCCCCGAGGCTCAAGTATCGACCTAGTATGCCTAGGACATGCCAAAAGAAGGAATAGGGTAGCCTTACATACCTTTCTCGCGGCTTATGCGCGCGCAAAATCAAACTCCGTCTCGTCCAAAATCTGCAATTGGTCATAAGTGCCAAATGTGAGCTGTGAACTTTTAAGAATTCAATTTAGATTCATATTTGTCTACCGAAATTCCCGCAGCATTTCCCCTATAAATTCAACCTCCCCGAGACTCACCTCGATCATAATATCAACAACAACAACCCAGCAATACCAACGACATCAAAATTCACAACGAAATAGATTCTAACATCAACGTTCTTCCTTTCTACATAAGGCGACAACTTCCATTCAAACTTTGCAATGTCAAACTAATATGAACATTATCATGTTCATCTACTAATTCAAGGTTATTCAAACGTATTTCAATAACATTCCAAGCAATATACGTGAATTCAATTATTCCCGCAAATTTCCATATTCCATCCGAAACTCCTACAAATGCGACACAACTACTAAACCGCATCATCTTCTTTCCAATTCAATAACAACAACGTTAATTCACATTTTAAATTCTTACCTTAACAATTATATAAAAACTATATAGAAATCATATAATTTCCATAACAACCTGCAACCATTTTCAATGCCAATTCAACTCGTTAAACATTCATTCACGTCATAAATGCCACAACGACGCAACTAGCGAGCTAAACAAAATCTAATTCATCTTCCCTTGACCACACCATGGCTCACGGCCTTACACATACTCACACACCTACACGGCTACCTCCATATATATTCGCAACACACAATTTCACGCTTTCATTCATTTCCACACGTCACAACACATATATAATCTTCCATAACATAATAAAATCATAGAATTCTTACCTCTTCTTCCAACTTTCACTTGCCACAAACGTTGCCTTCTCGCCAAACTAATTACACCACGTTGTAGAGCGTCTTACACTTGTTAAGAATCCAAGAAGAGGAAGATTTTTTGGATGAAGATTGAAGGACTAAAATTTTCTCTCTTTCTCCTTGTTGTGGCCGAAACCCCCTTAGTCTTTAGCTCCCTCTTTCTCTTTTGTTTAGTTTCTTGAATGTTCTTGAAGACTAAGTCTTCTTATATTAATAGAACACATGACCATCACATGACTAATTAGTTCATGGATTTGGGCCAACTTATGGATCATGGCCGACCACCCCCATGGTTTTGGGCCTCAATTTTTTTTTTTAATTTGTTGAGCCCAACTTGTTAAAAATCTCGTTTTATAATTCCCGAAACAAATTTTCGAAATTCCAATTTCGCCCTTGGCCTTCTTCAACACTTCCACAATAATATTTTCCATAGAGAACACACACATATATTAATTCAAATCAACATACAACCTTATTCCTTACAAATCAAAGTTATTTCAAATTTTCCCGAATGCGCGAAAATACGGGATATAACACCCTCCCCCCCTTTAGGACATTCGTCCTCGAATGTTCAATTAACCTTAGGGGGGGTCGTGTAATACTTCGGGGAAGTCTCTTTCCTCCCTTCATAACTTTTCAAGCATTATAATTGCTATCTACTTGTCTTCCATTTACTCACCAAACACTTCCAAACGCCTATTCAGACTTACCCTAGTTAAAGAACTGTATTTTGTTTCCTTCTTCTTCACCGACCGAGTCTGCTTTGGTCTACCTGATCTATCTAGGGTTCCTAACCATTTGGTACATTCTTATTTCTTTTAGGTTACCCCTGGTTTCCCATCTACCTTTTATATTTACATTTACGAAAATTTTGGTGTACTTCCCAAGGGGTCACCCATCCCAAAATTGCTCCGCCCCTAGCACGCTTAACCCC
Source organism: Lycium barbarum (assembly GCF_019175385.1). Lineage (NCBI taxonomy): Eukaryota > Viridiplantae > Streptophyta > Magnoliopsida > Solanales > Solanaceae > Lycium > Lycium barbarum. The sequence goes on from NC_083342.1 coordinate 49,169,742, forward strand.
GAAACTTCCGGGCATTTTGATACATTAGTGCTGGTATAATCGCGTCGACTGCCTCACACGACCTTTGTCACGCACTTTACGGCAGGTCGGTGTCTTAACACTTCCCGAAAGGTTCTCGTAGCGGGTCCCACTCCGATCTGGAGAGGATCGTTTATTATTATGAAACTACCGGGTTAGCCCTCCTTTTTTTTTTTGAACAAGCACTTTCATCTGTACATATGACTACCACAGACGGTTTTATCGATTCGGGTCTCATCCCAGTTTTACTAGCAATCGAGGGGGAAAATATATATCAATACATATTCATTTTGGAAGAAAGTTAATAATATACCTGTAACTGCATCTGGTGGTGCCTCCTGATCCTATCGGCTGGCCAACGCATACAAGCGGTTTGAAGGACCACTGGAACTGGGAGCTCCGCCACGACCTCTGCCGCGGCCTGCTAGTATCGGCATACCCTGCCCCGTGGGGCCCATAGCTACGGAAGGGAGAGACGAGCCAGCAACTGACCCAATGGGCTGAGCTGAACCACCTGAACCTCCCCTATACGGGCACTCTCTCATAACATGGCCTTGACGGCCGCAAGTAAAACAAGCACCGGTGGCGCGACGACACTCTCCCAAATGGCGTCTACCGCACTGGGAACACTGAGGCATAAGTGACCTAGTCTGGCTGAGCCCGCCACTTACCTGCGAATCGGGAGCCCTAGAGCTCTGGCCAGCTCCTGAATATCTGACACTATCAAATCTCCCACCGGTAAGCCGTGGGGGCGCACTTTGCGCGGGCTGAGAAGACTGTCTGACATACTGTTGAGGCTGTCCGCCTCGAAACTCCCTAGAGTATCCCATGGACCTGGCCCTCTTGGGCGGCCTCCTATCTCGATCCCTACTAGGATAATCAGCCCTGTGTCGGTCCTCCATACCCTGAGCATAGGCCTGTAGCCGGGCGATATCCATGTCTGTCTCCAATGCCACCGCCATGCAGCCATCAATCAAATAGCGGTTTAACCCATCACGTACCGGTGCATCCGGTCAGTCATATCTGCTACTATAGCAGGTGCATACCGGGCCAGAGAATCAAACTCCAAATTATACTCACGAACACTCCGACCCCTCTGCTGCAGATGCAAAAATCGATCAACCCGCGCCCGCCGTAACTCTGGTGGCAAAAAGTGGCGGGTAAAAGCAGCCACGAACTCGTCCCAAGTAGCTGGGGAAGCACCCTCACCCCTGGATAGCTCCCAGGACTCATGCCAGTGAGCAGCAACATCCCGTAGTCTATGCGAAGCCAACTCAAAAGACTCAGTCTCTGAAGCCCTGACCAAATCTAGTGAGCGCCGCATCCCCCGAATAAAGTCATGGGGGTCCTCAACGGGCTTAGATCCGAAAAACTCTGGGGGGCCACATAATAGGAACTCTCGAACCCTCAGGCTGTCACGCCTGTCATCATCATCCTCATCTCTCTGCCCGCGTCTGCGAGCCTGCCCCGCTACCAGTGTGGTGAATAACTGCACAGCCTCCCTCAGCGTCCTGTCCTCCGCCCCTGGCTGAGGAGCTGGAGGCTCGGGTGCGGGTACTCGGGCCCCTGGAGCTGCTGATGGACCTGCTCCAGGCTCCGCCGGTGGTGTAGCAGATCCCTCTGAGGGGGGTACAACCTAGGGAAAATCCTGAACACGAGCCTGAGTAACTCGTTGCGCCTGACTGGTCTCTCCGACCATCACCTTACCCTTCTGGGCAGCCGTAGCCTTCTTCGGAGGCATCACTGAAAAACACAACAACCGATCAGAACATAATCACCCTAATAGCACAGCTCTATGGCACGATCTAAGATCTAAAGAAAGGTAACACTCTAAATGTCCTGTAGCCTCCCGTTTATAGATGTGGTGCACAACACACCGATAAACAAGACTCTACTAGACACGGCCTGTAGACATTCCGAGGACAAACCGCTCTGATACCACTTCTGCCACGACCCAACCCCGTAGGCCGTGACTAGTGCCCGATCTGGGCACCCAAACACATTTATCAAATGCTATCTCTAAATTTTTTTTTCAAACGCATTCAAGTATATAGCAGAAGCCGACAAAGCTATATTCCAAATTTAGGTAATTTCCAGAAAAATTTCGGCAGAGTTTCCTTTGTTTTACAGACTATCCAAGATAACCTTGCACACAGAAAATACCAACAAAGGCCACACCGGCCAACAAGGCAACATGTAAACATATGCAGACCGGCCGCCGCGGCGAATGGGATCGCCCAAACACAACATATACACACATCCGTACAGAAAGACCCCAACCCACAAACATGTCAACAGGCCTCTAATACAGATAACAAAATCATATGGCGAGACAGGGCCCCGCCGAACCCCAGAATAGCCATAAACACAACAATATGTACAACTGAAGGATCTGTACCAAAAGGGTGGGATCCGGAACAAAGGAGCACTCCCAAAATCAGACTATGTACCTAGGCTGGCGGACCTCCACAGTAAGCGTCTGTACCTGCGTGGCATAAAACGCAGCCCCCGTAGAAAGGGGATCAGTACGGAATATGTACTGAGTATGTAAAGCATGGAATACAGAAAATAGAAACATAACCGGAACAACGGTACCAAAGCAAGTATGCTATCCAAAATACCAGAGTGCTTACCTTCCACGCACGAGTCATCTATATATTTATACGACGTTGTCGGAGGCCAGAAAAAATACAATAATTACCTGAATCATCTTGTGTACCAAAAGCTCACCTACCAAACTCAGGGTGTGCATGACAGGGTTCGTATCTCTTATATGTATTTATCAAATAACATGCCCCGGCCCTTTGTGAGGGGCGCGAAAAATGGAATCATATATGTTAACATCATATATCAAATGTTCATGTATCGTGCCCCGGCCCTTGGTAAGGGACGCGGTGAATCATATATAAAATATGCCAATGTCATGTATCATATATGCAAGTAACGTACCCCGGCCCTTAGGGAGGGGCACGGTGAATCATATTTCATGTATGTCAATGTCATTTATCATGCATGCATATAACGTGCCCCGGCCCTCTTTTGCGGAACATGGTGAATGGAGTCATCATATGGCATCCTGGCCACATCCCCATAATCATACCATGTACATATACGTGCCCCGGTCCGCAAGTGAGAGGGACGCGATGAATAATGCAGATAAGTACGCACGAGAACATATCCTGGCCCGGGCTCAGTGAAATCCAAATCAAAGCTTGCACGAACAGAGTAGAGTGAAACCACATGCACACAATCAAGACCCGAGATACACACATACTTTTATGCAAACACATTATCGGCACCTGGAGGTCCAGAAACAAGCTTCGGGTCAATCGGAACTGGTATACGAAAGTTACGAGCGTTCGAACGCTCCATAAATGTTTCGTAAATCAATTCTTGCAAAACCAAAGTGTTAGTCATATCAGATATCTTTCGGATGATGTATAGATCAAATTAAGTACAACTTAGCTTCATACGCACATACCATTACATATCAAGGTATTAATTATATCACTTATTTTATTTTATTTTCTTCTTTATATTAACAACTAAGGAACATATCAATGGGTCTTTAGATATCGCGCCAACTTCATACAGATTAAATCAAATAACTTTCGAAAACATATGTACGTATCATAACATATCAAGCCTTGGTGAAAACATCAAACGTGGTGTCGTATTTACAAAATCTTCTTTACAACATGCTTCACGAAAGTTGGAGACATTATGACTCATAATATTCTTTCCGACACAAATTCTTTATACTTATTTCGTTACTCAATCATGTCGTAAGGTGGATCATGTCAGGCATACTTCTATCAATATAATTCAGAATCATAGGAAGACTCGGAACATTTTAGCTAGCACTTTAGAAGCGAATTACTCCCGGATATCTTACGGATCAGACCAAATATAATTTATAAGATCGCGTGTACATATCAAAATATAGATTAAAAACTCAATGGAATAGTAAGACAGCCATCGTTTGGTAATCGAGACAACAACCAAGAGTTTCCTTTAATAATCGCACGGAATTAAGCCAAGTAGAACAATAGGGGAGGATTCGGGAATAGTGGGTCCACCTCGGGTCAAGTCGAGGTGGCGAACATGAACCTCGGATATTAAGGGCTATAGAGTCATCCAAGGAAGTTTCGAATCGATTTGATTACATTTACAAAAGTTTCGGACGTTTGATTACTTTCCAACCAAAACATGAGATTTATAGTTCAATTAGATTGAATGAATAGGGTAGCCTTACATACCTTTCTCGCGGCTTATGCGCGCGCAAAATCAAACTCCGTCTCGTCCAAAATCTGCAATTGGTCATAAGTGCCAAATGTGAGCTGTGAACTTTTAAGAATTCAATTTAGATTCATATTTGTCTACCGAAATTCCCGCAGCATTTCCCCTATAAATTCAACCTCCCCGAGACTCACCTCGATCATAATATCAACAACAACAACCCAGCAATACCAACGACATCAAAATTCACAACGAAATAGATTCTAACATCAACGTTCTTCCTTTCTACATAAGGCGACAACTTCCATTCAAACTTTGCAATGTCAAACTAATATGAACATTATCATGTTCATCTACTAATTCAAGGTTATTCAAACGTATTTCAATAACATTCCAAGCAATATACGTGAATTCAATTATTCCCGCAAATTTCCATATTCCATCCGAAACTCCTACAAATGCGACACAACTACTAAACCGCATCATCTTCTTTCCAATTCAATAACAACAACGTTAATTCACATTTTAAATTCTTACCTTAACAATTATATAAAAACTATATAGAAATCATATAATTTCCATAACAACCTGCAACCATTTTCAATGCCAATTCAACTCGTTAAACATTCATTCACGTCATAAATGCCACAACGACGCAACTAGCGAGCTAAACAAAATCTAATTCATCTTCCCTTGACCACACCATGGCTCACGGCCTTACACATACTCACACACCTACACGGCTACCTCCATATATATTCGCAACACACAATTTCACGCTTTCATTCATTTCCACACGTCACAACACATATATAATCTTCCATAACATAATAAAATCATAGAATTCTTACCTCTTCTTCCAACTTTCACTTGCCACAAACGTTGCCTTCTCGCCAAACTAATTACACCACGTTGTAGAGCGTCTTACACTTGTTAAGAATCCAAGAAGAGGAAGATTTTTTGGATGAAGATTGAAGGACTAAAATTTTCTCTCTTTCTCCTTGTTGTGGCCGAAACCCCCTTAGTCTTTAGCTCCCTCTTTCTCTTTTGTTTAGTTTCTTGAATGTTCTTGAAGACTAAGTCTTCTTATATTAATAGAACACATGACCATCACATGACTAATTAGTTCATGGATTTGGGCCAACTTATGGATCATGGCCGACCACCCCCATGGTTTTGGGCCTCAATTTTTTTTTTTAATTTGTTGAGCCCAACTTGTTAAAAATCTCGTTTTATAATTCCCGAAACAAATTTCCGAAATTCCAATTTCGCCCTCGGCCTTCTTCAACACTTCCACAATAATATTTTCCATAGACAACACACACATATATTAATTCAAATCAACATACAACCTTATTCCTTACAAATCAAAGTTATTTCAAATTTTCCTGAATGCGCGAAAATACGGGATATAACATCCGCCCCCCCTTTAGGACATTCGTCCTCGAATGTTCAATTAACCTTAGAGGGGGGTCATGTAATACTTCGGGGAAGTCTCTTTCCTCCCTTCATAACTTTTCAAGCATTATAATTGCTATCTACTTGTCTTCCATTTACTCACAAAACACTTCCAAACGCCTATTCAGACTTACCCTAGTTCCAGAACTGTATTGTGTTTCCTTCTTCTTCACCGACCGAGTTTGCTTTGGTCTACCCGATCTATCTAGGGTTCCTAACCATTTGGTACATTCTTATTTCTTTTAGGTTACCCCTGGTTTCCCATCTACCTTTTATATTTACATTTACGAAAATTTTGGTGTACTTCCCAGGGGGTCACCCATCCCAAAATTGCTCCGCCCCTAGCACACTTAACCCCGAAACTTCCGGGCATTTTGATGCATTAGTGCTGGTATAATCGCGTCAATTGCCTCACACGACCTTTGTCACGCACTTTACGGCAGGTCGGTGTCTTAACACTTCCCGAAAGGTTCTCGTAGCGGGTCCCACTCCGATCTGGAGAGGATCGTTTATTATTATGAAACTACCGGGTTAGCCCTCCTTTTTTTTTTGAACAAGCACTTTCATCTGTACATATGACTACCACAGACGGTTTTATCGATTCGGGTCTCATCCCAGTTTTACTAGCAATCGAGGGGGGAAATATATATCAATACATATTCATTTCGGAAGAAAGTTAATAATATACCTGTAACTGCATCTGGTGGTGCCTCCTGATCCTGTAAGCTGGCCAACGCATACAAGCGGTTTGAAGGACCACTGGAACTGGGAGCTCCGCCACGACCTCTGCCGCGGCCTTCTAGTATCGGCACACCCTGCCCCGTGGGGCCCATAGCTACGGAAGGGAGAGACGAGCCAGCAACTGACCCAATGGGCTGAGCTGAACCACCTGAACCTCCCCTATACGGGCACTCTCTCATAACATGGCCTTGACGGCCGCAAGTAAAACAAGCACCGGTGGCGCGACGGCACTCTCCCAAATGGCGTCTACCGCACTGGGAACACTGAGGCATAAGTTGTCACGACCCAACCCCGTGGGCCGCGACTAGTGCCCTAGCTGGGCACCTATACGTACCCGATACCCAAATTAGCATATTAACGAAATAATATAATAATAATATTAGTGGACGCTACAGAATTTAGCATAAAAAGTAGACTTGGCACACATAGGCCGATAAGGCCATCATAGAACAAAGTATCCCAAACATATGTACAGAACCCACACAGATATATCCACAGACCTCTACAGAACATAACATAATCAAAAGACGGGACAGGGCCCCGTCATACCCAGAACAATGTACATATCCAGATAGCAGTGACAGACTGTACCAAAAAGTGGGCTCTGAAGAAGAGAGCGCCCCAAAATAGCAGAAGTGGGATCCTAAACAGATGGATCAGCGAACCTGTCGTCTGTACCTGCGCGGCATGAAAACGCAGCCCCCCCGAAGAAAGGGGGTCAGTACGAAATATGTACTGAATATGTAAAGTGGAATCACAGAAGTCAAATCATAATGATTTCAGAAAATGAGTACAAAATCCAGAGTGTCAAATGCATATTTCCAAAACAGACAGAATGTGTACAGAAACATATGTCATATCATATCCGGTCCCTGCCACGGGACTCAGTAGACAGAACGTGGCCACCCTCCCGACACTGGTGCCACAATACAGAGGAATCCGAAAAAGGGGCGTGGCCCCGTATCATAAAATGTCATATCAAAATGGCCATAACAGATCAGATCAGAATAGGCGAACATGGCACATCATACTCCACAGACCCATGTACGCGTATACCTGCCCCCTCACATCGGGGCGCGGCGAACAATGCAGAGAATCACGCTTGACAACATATCCTGGCCCGGGCTCAGTGTGGGAAACATTGGGACATCCACGAATGGAGTAGTGAGAGACTAATGCAATTTAAAAATATCACAAATGTTTTCAAAGACTCAATGATGCGTATCAAAGCCAATCAAATCCACTAGAGTCGGACGGAATCATAATAAATGTATCTCGGACATCATAAAAAATTACAGAAACATAACCTTCCTAAAGTCATTCCGAGTGTCAAAATAATTTATAATATTTAATAGAATATTTAAAATAATATTCGTTAAGCAATTAGTAGGGTAATCAAAACATTTCTTTCAAAAATCACTTGAAAAGGAAGCTTTAGCACGTTAAGGGCGAAACCGGAAATAGTGGGCCCGCCTCGGGACAAATAAGGCGGCGGGCTCAAATCATGCCCTCTAAGCTTATGGTACCACCTAAAAAGGTTATACAGACATTCTATGACTTTCCAAGTAATTTGGAGCAAAGTTGCATAATTTCAAGAAATAGCGTATCAAAGATGGTTCAATTCTACTGAAGGAAAAACTGAAATTTTCTCTTGCGGATTTCGAGGGCCAAGAAGTCTTTCGAGGCCCGGATCCGACCCTAACACACTAAGGGCATGCCAAGGGAAGAATCGGGGTTGCTTTACATACCTTTCACGCTCCTTAAGCCTTTCCAAACTCACTTCCCCTTTCGTCGAAAAACTGCAATTGGTCAAGTTTACCAATTGTAAGCTATGAATACCAAAGTTCCAACTTAATGCATATTTGGCTACCGAAATTTCGGCAGCACTTCCCCTATACATATAGCACCCCGAGAATTCAACTCGGCTATAAATCATCAACAACAACCCAAACGACAACAACAATATCAACAATGAACATTAAAAACACAATTATCCCTCAACTAGTCATTTTTCTCACAAGTTGACAAAATCTTCAATTCAGCCCACTTTCAACTAATATCAATAATTTCACATTCAACAACAATCAAGATCATCACCATATAGTTCTAGAAACATTTCATATCGTTTTCCTTAAGGTATACACTCGATATACATAATATACAACTTTCCGCCAAAGTCATAACTTATGCAAAACATCAAATCTTTGGCATACAACTTCATACATGACCAAGCACATGACCAAGTAAATTGGGCTTGGATCATGGCCTTAAGTGGCCGGCCATGTCCCTTAATTTGGGCCTAAATTTCAATTCAATTTTTGAGCCCAATGACTTGTGAATCATATTTTGTAATTCCCGAAACTAATTTCCAAAATACCAAAATTACCCTTAACCTTGTCCCACACTTTCATGACTCTATTCTTTCATGCATAACTCCTATGTCCAACAAAATATCAAATTTGACCTTATATCTCAAAAATCCAATATATGACAAGTTTTTCCAAACGTGTGAAAACACGGGATATAACATAAGTGACCTAGTCTTGCTGAGCCCGCCACTTACTTGCGAATCGGGAGCCCTAGAGCTCTGGCCAGCTCCTGAATATCTGACACTATCAAATCTCCCACCGGTAGGCCGTGGGGGCGCACTTTGCGCGGGCTGAGAAGACTGTCTGACATACTGTTGAGGCTGTCCGCCTCGAAATTCCCCAGAGTATCCCATGGACCTGGCCCTCTTGGGCGGCCTCCTATCTCGATCCCTACTAGGATAATCAGCCCTGTGTCGGTCCTCCATACCCTGAGCATAGGCCTGTAGCCGGGCGATATCCATGTCTGTCTGCAATGCCACCGCCATGCAGCCATCAATCAAATAGCGGTCTAACCCCATCACGTACCGGTGCATCTGGTCAGTCATATCTGCTACTATAGCAGGTGCATACCGGGCCAGAGAATCAAACTCCAAATTATACTCACGAACACTCCGACCCCTCTGCTGCAGATGCAAAAATCGATCAACCCGCACCCGCCGTAACTCTGGTGGCAAAAAGTGGCGGGTAAAAGCAGCCACGAACTCGTCCCAAGTAGCTGGGGAAGCACCCTCACCCCTAGATAGCTCCCAGGACTCATGCCAGTGAGCAGCAACATCCCGTAGTCTATGCGAAGCCAACTCAACAGACTCAGTCTCTGAAGCCCTGACCAAATCTAGTGAGCGCTGCATCCCCCGAATAAAGTCATGGGGGTCCTCGTCGGGCTTAGATCCAAAAAACTCTGGGGGGCCACATAATAGGAACTCTCGAACCCTCAGGCTGTCACGCCTGTCATCATCATCCTCATCTCTCCGCCCGCGTCTGCGAGCCTGCCCCGCTACCAGTGTGGTCAATAACTGCACAGCCTCCCTCAGCGTCCTGTCCTCCGCCCCTGGCTGAGGAGCTGGAGGCTCGGGTGCGGGTACTCGGGCCCCTGGAGCTGCTGATGGACCTGCTCCAGGCTCCGTCGGTGGTGTAGCAGATCCCTCTGAGTGGGGTACAACCTCGGGAAAATCCTGAACACGAGCCTGGGTAACTCGCTGCGCCTGACTGGTCTCTCCGACCATCACCTTACCCTTCTGGGCAGCCGTAGCCTTCTTCGGAGGCATCACTGAAAATCACAACAACCGATCAGAACAGAATCACCCTAATAGCACAGCTCTATGGCACGATCTAAGATCCAAAGAAAGGTAACACTCTAAATGTCCTGTAGCCTCCCGTTTATAGATGTGGTGCACAACACACCGATAAACAAGACTCTACTAGACACGGCCTGTAGACATTCCGAGGACAAATCGCTCTGATACCACTTCTGTCACGACCCAACCCCGTAGGCCGTGACTAGTGCCCGATCCTGGCACCCAAACACATTTATCAAATGCTATCTCTAAAATATTTTTTCAAATGCATTCAAGTATATAACAGAAGCCGACAAGGCTATATTCCAAATTTAGGTAATTTCTAGAAAAATTTCGGCAGAGTTTCCTTTGTTTTACAGACTATCCAAGATAACCCTGCACACAGAAAATACCAACAAAGGCCACACCGGCCAACAAGGCAACATGTAAACATATGCGGACCGGCCGCCGCGGCGAATGGGATCGCCCAAACACAACATATACACACATCCGTACAGAAAGACCCCAACCCACAAACATGTCTACAGGCCTCTAATACAGATAACAAAATCATATGGCGAGACAGGGCCCCGCCGAACCCCAGAATAGCCATAAACACAACAATATGTACAACTGAAGGATCTGTACCAAAAGGGTGGGCTCCGGAACAAAGGAGCACTCCCAAAAGCAGACTATGTACCTAGGCTGGCGAACCTCCACAGTAAGCATCTGTACCTGCGTGGCATAAAGCGCAGCCCCCGTAGAAAAGGGGTCAGTACGGAATATGTACTGAGTATGTAAAGCATGGAATACAGAAAATAGAAACATAACCGCAACAACGGTACCAAAGCAAGTATGCTATCCAAAATACCAGAGTGCTTACCTTCCACACACGAGTCATCTATATATTTATACGAAGTTGTCGGAGGCCAGAAAAAATACAATAATTACGTGAATCATCTTGTGTACCAAAAGCTCACCTACCAAACTCAGGGTGTGCATGATAGGGTTCGTATCTCTTATATGTATTTATCAAATAACATGCCCAGTCCCTTTGTGAGGGGCGCGGAAAATGGAATCATATATGTTAACATCATATATCAAATGTTCATGTATCGTGCCCCGGCCCTTGGTAAGGGACGCGGTGAATCATATATCAAATATGCAAATGTCATGTATCATATATGCAAGTAACGTACCCCGGTCCTTAGGGAGGGGCACGGTGAATCATATTTCATGTATGTCAATGTCATGTATCATGCATGCATATAACGTGCCCCGGCCCTCTTTTGCGGAACGCGGTGAATGGAGTCATCATATGACATCCTGGCCACCTCCCCGTAATCATACCATGTACATATACGTGCCCCGGTCCGCAAGTGAGAGGGACGCGGTGAATAATGCAGAGAAGTACACACGAGAACATATCCTGGCCCGAGCTCAGTGAAATCCAAATCAAAGCTTGCACGAACAGAGTAGAGCGAAACCACATGCACACAATCAAGACCCGAGATACACACATACTTATATGCAAACACATTATCGGCACCTGGAAGTCCAGAAACAAGCTTCGGGTCAATCGGAACTGGTATACGAAAGTTACGAGCGTTCGAAGTACGGAACGCTCCATAAATGTTTCGTAAATCAATTCTTGCAAAACCAAAGTGTTAGTCATATCAGATATCTTTCGGATGATGTATAGATCAAATTAAGTACAACTTAGCTTCATACGCACATACCATTACATATCAAGGTATTAATTATATCACTTATTTTATTTTATTTTCTTCTTTATATTAACAATTAAGGAACATATCAATGGGTCTTTAGATATCGCTCCAACTTCATACAGATTAAATCAAATAACTTTCGAAATCATATGTACGTATCATAACATATCAAGCCTTGGTGAAAACATCATACGTGGTGTCGTATTTACAAAATCTTCTTTACAACATGCTTCACGAAAGTTGGAGACATTATGACTCATAATATTCTTTTCGACACAAATTCTTTATACTTATTTCGTTACTCAATCATGTCGTAAGGTGGATCATGTCAGGCATACTTCTATCAATATAATTCAGAATCATAGGAAGACTCGGAACATTTTAGCTAGCACTTTAGAAGCGAATTACTCCCGGATATCTTACGGATCAGACCAAATATAATTTATAGGATCGCATGTACATATCAAAATATAGATTAAAAACTCAATGGAATAGTAAGACAACCATCATTTGGTAATCGGGACAACAACCAAGAGTTTCCTTTAATAATCGCACGGAATTAAGCCAAGTAGAACAATGGGGGAGGATTCGGGAATAGTGGGTCCACCTCGGATCAAGTCGAGGTGGCGAACATGAACCTCGGATATTAAGGTCTATAGAGTCATCCAAGGAAGTTTCGAATCGATTTGATTACATTTACAAAAGTTTCGGACGTTTGATTACTTTCCAACCAAAACATGAGATTTATAGTTCAATTAGATTGAATGAATAGTGCTCAAATTCAATTTCGGATTTCTATGAACAGAATTGCCCCCGATGCTCAAGTATCGACCTAGTATGCCTAGGACATGCCAAAAGAAGGAATAGGGTAGCCTTACATACCTTTCTCGCGCCTTATGCGCGCGCAAAATCAAACTCCGTCTCGTCCAAAATCTGCAATTGGTCATAAGTGCCAAATGTGAGCTGTGAACTTTTAAGAATTCAATTTAGATTCATATTTGTCTACCGAAATTCCGGCAGCATTGCCCCTATAAATTCAACCTCCCCGAGACTCAGCTCGATCATAATATCAACAACAACAACCCAGCAATACCAACGACATCAAAATTCACAACGAAATAGATTCTAACATCAACGTTCTTCCTTTCTACATAAACCGACAACTTCCATTCAAACTTTGCAATGTCAAACTAATATCAACATTATCATGTTCATCTACTAATTCAAGGTTATTCAAACGTATTTCAATAACATTCCAAGCAATATACGTGAATTCAATTATTCCCGCAAATTTCCATATTCCATCCGAAACTCCTACAAATGCGACACAACTACTAAACCGCATCGTCTTCTTTCCAATTCAATAACAACAACGTTAATTCACATTTTAAATTCTTACCTTCACAATTATATAAAAACTATATAGAAATCATATAATTTCCATAACAACCCGCAACCATTTTCAATGCCAATTCAACTCGTTAAACATTCATTCACGTCATAAATGCCACAACGACGCAACTAGCGAGCTAAACAAAATCTAATTCATCTTCCCTTGACCACACCATGGCTCACGGCCTTACACCTACTCACACACCTGCACGACTAACTCCATATATATTCGCAACCCACAATTTCACGCTTTCATTCATTTCCACACGTCACAACACATATATAATCTTCCATAACATAATAAAATCATAGAATTCTTACCTCTTCTTCCAACTTTCACTTGCCACAAACGTTGCCTTCTCGCCAAACTAATTACACCACGTTGTAGAGCGTCTTACACTTGTTAAGAATCCAAGAAGAGGAAGATTTTTGGGATGAAGACTGAAGGACTAAAATTTTCTCTCTTTCTCCTTGTTGTGGCCGAAACCCCCTTAGTCTTTAGCTCCCTCTTTCTCTTTTGTTTAGTTTCTTGAATGTTCTTGAAGACTAAGTCTTCTTATATTAATAGAACACATGACCATCACATGACTAATCAGTTCATGGATTTGGGCCAACTTATGGATCATGGCCGGCCACCCCCATGGTTTTGGTCCTCAATTTTTCTTTTTTAATTTGTTGAGCCCAACTTGTTAAAAATCTCATTTTATAATTCCCGAAACAAATTTCTGAAATTCCAGTTTCGCCCTCGGCCTTCTTCAACACTTCCACAATAATATTTTCCATAGACAACACACACATATATTAATTCAAATCAACATACAACCTTATTCCTTACAAATCAAAGTTATTTCAAATTTTCCCGAATGCGCGAAAATACGGGATATAACATATGTGAAGTGATTGGAAACCCTAAAAGGTCGCGAAGGATGAGGTGGACTAGACCGGCAAAGAGAAAGAAGTTGCATCAAAGCTCTATAATTAGGATGAGGTCGAATTGTATTTGGAGATACTTTGTAAGCGAGGCGTTAGTAAATATATATATGTATGTGTATGATATCCCATATGTGGTTGCGCCAATTGGTATGTGTGTCCCAGTAACCGACGTTGCTATATACTGAAGGCATTTATCGAACAGGGTAGTGAAGTTCAAGTGAAAATTGTTACAAGCTAAGTTCATGTTATTTTCACTACAGGTTAGAGTTGGAAAGTCTTAATGCAATAACATCAGGGAAAGGAAGAAAGTGAGTATATACGAAGTAGAAGATTTGAATGTCTAGAGCAAAGGAAAAAGTACAAGTAACAAAAGATGAATGTGTGGGGTCAGAAAACAAACTTCGATAAGTGGGACTAAAGGATAGTAACCACAAATAGGGATGTGAACTAAGAGAGAGAACGATCAGGCCTTGCAACGATACTAAGAGATTTCCAGCTCTAGAGAGGTATATAAACGCATAAAAGTGTAGACATACTGACACAGTTGCCTCAGAAACGGAGAAGAGTTCCTAAAAGATGATTTAAGAATAGAACGGATTTGCACGTTTAAAGGAATATTTCATGAACTTCAAGGTCGATACTATAAAATAACAAGTGGAGAAGGGTGCTCGGGGAGGAAGGAACTCAAGGAAGGTTTGAGAATTAAAGTAGGAAAGGCACACTAATGGGCTGGTCAAAAGGAGAGGAGAGAAGAAAAAGGGAAGAAAAGAAAAATTGAGCAATCACCAAGGACAAGCGAGAGGATAATGAACTAACAAAGCTAACCGGGAGGTAGTACATCAATGACATAGGACGAGGATGAGGAATACTGAGATTCGATTATAAAGGAAATAGAAGGATGTATGGGAAATATTCATGAGTATGGACTAGCCTTGGTGGCAGGAAGGAGAAGAAAGAAGAGAGTGTATTTGCAAGATTTCACGACATGAACAAGAAGTGGCAGAACACTGGAAGAACTACAACGCATAGGTGGGATGCAAATAAGTAGTCAAGGAAAATTTTGGATAAGTTAGATAATTGAATAAAAGGATTGATGGTGGAAGTGGAAGAGTGTAGCATATTAACTCTCAATGATATATTGTAGACGTAAAGTGAAATCGGAAACTCAGAGTAAGAAGAATTTCAGTGATGATAGTCATGGAGGAATACGAGGGATAAAAAGAGCAAAGTGTCATCAAACACTCCGTAAAATGTTTTGATGGATTCTAATGTCCCCATTAACCCGTTGATTCAGGAAATGTTCAGTCATAAAAGGTAGAAGTATAAGGGCCTTAAAGAAGGCAGCGAGAATGGATCTATAATGCATAAGCGCTTTGTTTACATGCAAAGCCCTCAATTAGCAGAAAGGAAAATAAGTCAAGCTATACGATGAGAGAATTCCGGTATTATAAGAGACCAAAAGAGTTGGAGGATCGTTAGGGTTTGCCGATGATTACTGATACTTGGGAGTTACTAGTGTATAAGAACACCGTCAAAAAGGGGGGAAGAGCAGATCTAGTCCTGAAATGAGGTATGGCATTGTCAAAATTCCAAGGAAAGAAAGATGTTAGCTTAAAGAGGCCAAAATTCGGGACGTAATGGAATATCAAGAATGCATTAAGAGGGAGCAGAGACGAATTAAAGATAAGCATACCACAAAACAAGTATGAAAAGGAATTAAAATAGATCAACAGAATACTTCATACGGACGTGAGATATGATATTTCTAGACCAGGGAAATTTGTGCCGTACCAAAATAGGTAGCGACGTATCCTAAAAAGTAATAAAGAGAGTAAGAAAGGTCTGCAAGCTAACTACAAATAGAATGACGAAATGGATGATGCGTACAAAGGACACTTTGGGTTACAACGGAAGAAAATCTTGATATTAAAGGAAAAATATGAGAATCTTAACAAAAGTTGTAACAATAAGAGGTGTGGCGATCTCTAAAGAGAGGAAGAACGATGTGGGTGCAGATAGAAAGACAACAACATCACCAGAAATTAGAAAGTGTATCACGGGTCACTAACCATACTGAGCATAAAGGTATGTATTATAGAATTATATGAACCATCAGCGTAAGATTATGCCCCGCAGATGGGAATGGACACACCGAAAATCCAACAAGGAATGACAGCTAACTAAGTGATCACTTGAATGAGGAAGTCAAGGGTAAGTATACCATACTGATATTGAAAAATAAGACGTGGTAAAGTGAGAATTGCCCTAACTTTATAATCATAAGTTATACTGCAAGATTTGAGGCAAAGGAATTAAAGGGAGAGTTTCGACAAGAACTCGAAGATATTGTGAGCTATAGACCAGTTTGAACTATGATTATTGGTTCATCGCAATATATAATCCTGCTATGAGGAATAATAAAGATAGTGATGGAACATTAGGAACCGTTAAGAGATTGTATTAAGGATATGGTTATAACTGATCATGGAAAGGAATTAAGACGGATGGTTGAAGAAACATAACCATTAAGAGTAAGGATTTGTTAGTAGCAGAGTACCGCTGAACAAGCAACTAGATGTTAGTATAAGAAAATTTACGATGAATCAGAAAGCTTGGCTATTGAATTATGAGGGGATAATCTAGCACGTATCTAAGCTCAACAAGTACAAGTAGGGATAGCCGAGATGGTATTGGAGGAGTCAACAAAAGAAAGTGTTGTATTCGAGCAAGGCGGATAATAAGGAAATGAGGAACGAAGAGAAAGGACGCTCGCAGGACGGCGAGTAGCCGTGGCGTGGCCAATTAAACCACAGGAATGGACACAAAATGAGAATGGAATACTAGTTGACTTGTGATTATATATATGAGGATTGAAGACTGTACGACTCACAAATTAATTTGATAAAGAGCTAAGAAGAACATGACGAAACTGACCAAATTATAGTATAAGTATACGGTAATCGAACAAAAAAATTCAATGAGGCTATTGAGGATCGCCGTACTAAAACATTCGAAGACGAATGTTTTTAAGGGAGGAAGGATGTTACACCCCGTATCTTTGAAGAAACACTTATCAAATTTGAAACATAAATACGTTGAGTTATGGTTAAGTAAAACCACTTTGGAATATAAGGAGCAAGCATTATTAAGTATATTTAATGAGTGAAGGATGCATATAAGGTATACCGGAAGGTTTTATAAGGAAATGAGTGGAAGAAATGGAGTAGTACGACTTTGGAGAAAGGATGAGTAAAGCTTCGTGTGAAAATTTTGGTCCAACTTGAGGGAAGAATATCTCTTAATATGAAGTGTTTTAAGGTGTTTCAAAAGCCTAAAATGAAGTTCGTCGAGTCTAGTTTCCAACGCAATAATCCGCTAGTCGATAGGACATCAGAGTAGATAATTATAGGCGTTACAAGTTCGGTTGACAAAGTAGAAACACGGCGCTACAGTAACAGCAACCGACCCGAATTTAAACCTTATAAAAGGGGAAAAACCCCATTTTTTCACCAAAAATCAGATTGGGAGCTCAGCACCATAAAGGGCAATTTTTTCATAAAAAAGTTGATGGTTTGAGTGATTTTCAAGTTGCGAAGCATTAATCAAGGCCCGGATAACACATGGTTGTGATTCTAGTATGGTTTTGCGGTGGATTTTAACGTGGATTCAAGTGGCTATAGAGCATATTGTTGTTTTAACAAGAATAAGGTATGAATCTCTTTCTATTTACGTTAATACCGGTTTATTCTCGGAGACAAAGTCATTAAATAATTGTATAGTAAGTTGGTTAGTTATGGAAGTTGGAAAACAGCGTGTGGGATATTTTATGGCACGTGTTGGTGTTGAAAGTGATGTTGTTAATGTTGGTATTGATGTTGTTGTTGTTGGTTGCTGAATTACGATTTTGGGCTAGGCATACAAACAGAGCAGATGTTGCGAAAATTTCGGCAGATTCTAGAAAGATTTATTTGAAGGCCTAGGATAAGTATATAACAATGGACCTAATTATAGCATGAATGGTCTTCTATGTAGATTGCGAGACCGGAAATAGGTGGAAGAGCCAAGACGTGAATTTTCAGGTATGTTAAGGCTAGACCCTTTCTTTCCAAAGGCATGATTCCTTTCTTGTTAACCCATACATGTTAACCTAAAATTTCCTTATTCTCAAGTTAGAGATTCATGATTCATAGAGTTGTTATGATGCTAAAGATAAGTATGTTGTATGATGACGATGATCCAATTTCTACAAATTCCTATGTTATAATTCCCTACATATTTTCATAACCTCCTTACTTCCCCAAGTTAGATGTTCATAATTCAAAAGCATGAATCCTTTCCTGATAATCCACAAATGTTTTTCCAAAATGTCCGTATTTTCCAAATCAGAGATTTATGATTCTGTAAACTCTTATGAAAACAACGATGGACATGTGTTTTTCAATGATAATGATGATGTCAAAGATGAGAATATTTCTATGATGATTATGATGTCCCAAGCTTATGACTTCAATGTGAATACGACGATGTTGAGCTATTTCTTGATTTTCTCAATTTTATTCAGTGGTGATGATGTTATCTCATGTTATTCATTCCTTTGAGATAGGACATCACGATGATGATTATTCCATAATGTAATCAGAGGTTACCGACCTTATGTCACTCCGATAGAGTCGTAGCTTTTGATTGTGCTCTCATGCAAGCTTATGTTATGTATGATTACACCGTGTCTAATGACACGAGCAGACACCACTATGTTGGGCGTAGTGGGCGGCTATAGATATTGATAATAACACCGTGTCTAAATGGTGCACCACTAGTGGGCGACGTGAGATGGTTACCCCGGACGCTGGAGGCTTAGACGCGGGCTAATGATTATACTATATATATATATATATATATATATGAGAAATGTTCTCTTTAAAGTTAAGCATGCATGGTATCTGCCTTAAGAGGCAATCATTTGTACAGGTTATTTCCTCATCTCATGTTATGCTCTATATTTCTCATTATGCAATTTTTCATGTTCAGTATCTCTTACAATATTATTATTCATGTCTTACATACTTAGTACATTGTCCGTACTGACGTCCCTTCTTATGGACGCTGCGTTCATGCCCGCAGGTTCAGGTAGCCAGCCGAGCGAGCCAGACCTGTAGGACTTCTCCCCAGTCTCAGCCAACGAGCTCTATTTGGACCATAGCTTTAGCCCTTTTTGGTATGCTAGTTTGATATGTACATATATGGGTATGACAGGGCCTTGTCCTGTCTTTTCTACAGTTACACTCCATAGAGGTCTGTAGACAGTTGTGTATAGTTGGAATGTTGTGCAGTCCTGTTATCTATTATTTTGTGAACAGTATGTACGGTGACCAAGTTGGTCTACGTTGTCATCCTCTGCTAGTATGCTTACATATACACATCCATATGCATGTTTCGTGGAATTCAGAGATAAGATCTATTGTATAAATGCTACCGCGAACGGTACCAGTGGAATATCAGTCAAAGTGGGCCACCAAGTTATTTAGTACAGAGTGGGAGCGAGTTTAGGGGTGCTCGATCAGCAGTGGTCGGGTGCTCGTCGCGGTTCATCGGTTTGGGTCGTGACAGCTTCAGTCTTATTTGATCCCGGTTATACTTTCTAATATGTGTCTACTTATCATTCTATTGGTTGGGATTTGACTTGTGACCGTCTTGATGTGCCTATTCACGTGTCTCCTCCAGTTGGAGATTCAGTTGTGGTTGATCGAGTCTATCGGCATTTCTTATTTACTTTTATGGGGTACGACACGTGGGTAGACTTGATGATCTTAGATATGGTATATTTTGACATTATTTTGGGTATGAGTTGGTTGTCCCCGCACCATGTGATCTTGGACTGTCACACTAAGACAGTCACCTTAGCCATGCCTGGGATTCCTAGACTTAAGTAGAGTGGTACTCCGAGTCTCGCTCCGAAGAAGGTCATTTCCTATATCCATGCAAATAAATTAGTCGACAAGGGGTGTTTGTCCTACTTGGCCCATGTTCGTGATACTGGTGTTGATTCTCCGCCCTTTGAGTCTGTGCCTGCTGTGTGTGAATTCCTGGAGGTATTCCCTTCTGATTTGCCAGGTATGTGACCTTATCATGACATTGACTTCTGTATCGATTTAGAGTTGGGCACTCACCTATTTCCATTCCGCCATATAGGATGACACCTAATGAATTGAGAGAGTTGAAGGAGCAGTTGCCGAATCTTCTGAGTAAGGGATTCATTAGACCGAGCGTCTCCCCTATTATTTGTGAAGAAGAAAGATGGGCCGATGAGGATATGCATAGATTAACATCAGTTGAACTAGGTCACCATTCGTAATAAGTATCCTATTACTCGCATTGATGACTTGTGCAACCAGCTTCAGGGTGCTTCTATGTTTTCAAATATTGATTTCAGGTAAGGCTATCACCAGCTGAAGATTCAGGCTGAGGATATTCTGAAGACGACATTTAGGACCCGTTATGGTCATTACGAGTTCCTTTTTATGTCATTTGGGCTTACGAATGCCGGAACATCTTTCATGGACTTAATGAATGGCATTTTTAAGCCATATTTGGATTCCTTTGTCATAGTATTGATCGATGATATCTTGGTTTATTCAAATAGTAGGGAGGAGCATGAGCTTCATTAGAGGATTGTCCTTGGGTTATTGTAATAGAAAGAGCTTTATGCCAAGCCATAAAAATGTGAGTTCTAGCTTGATTCAGTGGAATTCATGGGCCATGTGGTTTCAAAGGACGGGATCATGGCTGATCCCAAGAAGATTGAGCCCCTTAGGAATTGGGCGAGGCCTACTACAGTGACTGAGATTCGTAGCTTCGTAGGTTTGGCTAGTTACTACCGTCGGTTCTTGAAAGGGTTTGCTTCTCACCTGACTAGATTGACTCAGAAAGAGGTTCCATTCCAATGGTTCGAGGCTTGTGAAGAGAGCTTCTAAAAGCTCAAGACCTTGTTGACTACGCCCCCGATTTTGGCATTACTTGTGGAGGGTAAGGATTTCTTAATTTATTGTGATGCGTCCCTTGTTGATTTGGTCGCCGTGTTGATGCAAGAAGGAAAGGTAATTGTTTATGCTTTTAGGCAATTGAAGATCCATGAGAAGAACTACCGTACTCATGATTTGGAGTTGGCAGCGGTAGTCTTCGCTTTGATGATTTTGAGGAATTATCTATATAGGGTCTATTTGGGGTATTTACCGATCACTGCAGTCTCCGGCATGTGTTTAGTCAGAGGGATCTCAATTCTAGTCAGCGTAGATGGATGGAGCTACGGAAGGATTATGATATCATTATTCTTTACCATCCGGGTAAAGCTAATGTGGTAGCTGATGCTTTGAGCCGAAAGGAAGTAAGTATGGGCAGTTTAGCTCGGTTGATTTCTTTGGAGCATCCTTTATCCATGATGGTTCAGACTCTGGCTAATAGTCTTGTGCGTCTTAATATTTCAAATCCATGGAATGTTTTAGCGTGTGTTGAGGCTAGGTCGTCTCTATTGGAGCAGATCAGGGCTCAGTAGTTTGAGGATGCTTAGTTATGTAGGATTCGCGATAACGTGCTGAGTGGTGAGGCCAAGGAGGTCGTGCTTGATGATGAGGGGATTTTCAGGATCAAGGGACGTACATGCGTTCCTCGTGTGGATGGTCTGATTCAATTGATATTAGAGGAGGCTCGTACCTCTAGGTATTCTATTCATCCAGGGGCGACTAAGATGTATCGTGATTTGAGACAACACTACTGGTGGGGAGGGATGAAGAGAGATATTGCAGATTTCGTTGCTCAGTATGGGAATTGCCAGCAAGTCAAGTATGTGTACCAAAGACCTAGTGGTGTGCTTCAGAGGATGCTCATTCTCGAGTGGAAGTGGGAGAGGATTGCCATGGATTTTGTTATGGGTCGTCCGAAGACCCCGGGCAAGTTCGATTCATTTTGGGTTATTATTGATCGGTTGACTAAGTTTGCTCATTTCATCCCAGTTCAGATTACTTATAATGCAAAGAAGTTGGCCAGGATTAACATCCGAGAGATAGTGCGATTGCACGGGGTTCCTTTTCCATTATTTTAGATCGAGGTACTCAGCTTACCTGCTATTTCTAGAGGACGTGCAGGCAGAGTTGGGTACTCAGTTAGACCTTAGCACCGCATGTCATCCACAAACTTATGGTCAGTCCGAGCGGACTATTTAGGTGCTTAAGAATATGTTGAGAGCATGTATTATTGATCTTGGTGGTCATTGGGACCAGTTCTTACTCTTGGCAGAGTTCGCGTACAACAATAGCTACCATTCGAGTATTAACATGGCACCATTCGAGGCTTTATATTTTAGGAGGTGTTGTTCTTCTATTGGGTGGTGTGATGCTTTTGAGGTTCAACCTTGGGGTACAATTTTGCTAAAGGAGTCTTTGGACAAGGTGAAGCTTATTCAGGAAAAGCTTCTGGCAGCTCAGAATTGGCAAACGGTGTGTGCCAACTGAAAGGTCTGGGATCTACAGTTTATGGAGGGTGAGCAGGTTTTTCTGAGGGTTTCACCCATGAAGGGTTTTATGCGATTTGGGAAGAGTGGAAAGTTGAGCTCGAGGTACATTGGTCCATTTGAGATTCTCCGTCGTATTTGTGATGTTGCTTATGAGTTAGCTTTGCCACAAGGCTTGTCAGGTGTTCATGCAGTATTCCATGTTTGTATGATGAAGAGGTACCATTCTGACGGGTCTTATATCATTCGTCGGGATTCTGTATTGCTTGATAAGAATCTGTCTTATGAGGAAGAGCCTATAGCGATCTTAGATAGGCATGTTGGAAAGTTAAGGTCCAAGGAGATAGCTTTTGTTAAGGTGCAATATAAGAATTGTCCTATTGAGGAGGCCACATGGGAGACCACGTCCGATATGCGTACAAGATATCCCCAATTGTTTGCTGACTCAGGTACTTTTCCCTGTTTCCTTCCGTGTCGCTCGAGGATGAGCGATTGTTTAATTGATATCTGATGTAATGACCCATTTGATAGTTATAGCGCTTTTGATCCATTTAACCCTATTGATCCTTTCCCGAGCCCTATTAGTACAATTTTGACCCGCGGTGGGTGTCACGGTTCCCGAGGTAGTCAGGCGAGATTTATGATGACTTTTGTGAAATAGAGCCTTAAAGTGAAAAATATTTAATCGATAGTTGACTTTCGGGTAAATGGACCTTTTTCTAAATTCATCGACTCCAAGAGGTTTGGATGTTCGATTATGACTTGGTGGGATGTTCACTTCTATTCCTAAGGTACTCAGGAGCTTTTTAGATTACTGTTTGGAAAGTTGGTCTTTGGCCATTGGGTATTGACCCGGTCAAATAGACCTCCATTGTGAATTCCGAGAAAACGAGTGAGCCCTTAGTATGTTTTTAATGTGAGTGCATGTCTGGTTTGTATATGGGAGATCTCGGGTGATTGTCGAATTTTGGGTTTGAGTTAGTGAAAAACCCAAAATTTTCTAATGTCTGGTGTCCGCCGTAGTAGCACCATATGCATAGGAGCGAGGCCTGGCCTCTATGGCTAGTGTGTGAGGTTCGTGGCGAGTCGCCACAGCGGATGGGGATCATCCGTTATGGCGGACTCGTGATAGCGAGAGAAGGGTTGCTGGCGCGGGCATGCTATAGCAGACTCGTGACCGCTGCAGTGAATGACGTGGACTAAATTCTATTTAATGCCTAGTTAAAACCCTTCATTTCTTATCTCTACTTCTATTTTTCTTAAGCATCTTTAAGGCGATTTGAGGAGTTTTCAACCAGATTTCTCTTGAGGGTAAGTTCTCTCTCCTAGATTTCATTCATTTACTTTCCTTAAGCATGAATCCATGTTAGAAAATCTATAGAACTTAAGAAGGAAGATGGGTTTTGATGTTTGCTTCATTTTTTTAGTTTTAGTCTTTCAAAATGAGATTTGCTGATGGATTTGACTAATCTAGGCATGGAATTTGATGAATTAGTGACTAATAGGCTAGAATCTTCCTTTTATGTTGAGGATTTGAAAGATTGAAAGTTAAGGTTTATACCCAAAATGGGGGTTTTGACTTGATTGATGAAATTGACCTAATATTGAGTTAGTTTAGCAATTGAAGAGTATAATTGAACTTCAAGAACGTTTGGTTTCCAATTTCACCTTTGAAATAACCGTTTTGCTCTTGTGGGTCCATTTTTCCCTTTTATCCATTGCTGATTTTGATTCGTAAGATAGTATAGCAATATGGGTATCGTTGCTTCTTATTTCTAACTTAGAATTCGATAATGTATAGACTTTGAGTACTTGGAGGCTCTCTGGAAAGTTAAGGTGAAGGTTTGATTGTTCGTGGCTCCCTCTCGGTTGCATGTAGGTTACGGCTTACCTTGTGGTTAGACTTCGGTTAGCGAAGCATATTTAGAGTTAGTGATTGTCAGAGAAAACATGTTTCGCCTTTGGGTATGAAGTTGGGATGGATTACCTAGGTTGGTACTATTGTTTGATTGTGAGCTTGTTGCCTTGTTGTGATTTATTGGCTTGTTGCCATGTGTGATATTAGATTGATACTCAGTCACCTTATCGGGATTGTGAAACTGCTATCCCTTACTTACTAGGTATTATCTTGGATAGAGGAAAGAACTTGACTTATTATTAATATTGAGATATGTGTCCATGTGTGGCACGATTGATTTGGTATGTTATCATTGATCATTGATATTATGCATAGCACTCATTCTCATCTTTCAGGATACACTGATATGAGTTGAGACTTGGTACTGATGATGATGAGAGAGATGAGAGGCCGATGCCCGAGGTCTTTTCCGGGATCGAGAGAGTGTCAGATGCGCGAGGTGTTTGCCGGGATCGCGATAGTGTTGTATGGACTTCGAGGGTCCCCCATGGGTCATGACTATCGAGGCATGGAGGTATTTTGCCCGTAGCATGTGTGTACGGAGTTTACATTGTCCATTGCATATCGTTGCATTGCATATGTACTCATTATTACATTCACTTACTTTTGCATTCGGACTTGATATTTCTGTACTTGAGTTGTTATTCTTGGACTGTGTTGTGTTTATACTTGATTGTGAGCATATCAATTCTTCAGTCTCTTCCTTTATATATGTTAGCTAACTGTTGTCGACCTATGATACCTACCAGTACATAGTGTTTGTACTGATACTACTTTGTTGCATTCTTTTATAAGTGTAGAGTACGTGATAGGTTCCACATCTACTCCTCGCGACTGATTCCTGAGGCCTTTGCTGTTGAGTGTCTAGGGTGAGCACATTAATGGATCTACGGCCCAGATACTCTTCATTATCACTTTTCTTATCTTGTTATTCCGAGATAGTATTTCATATTTTGAGACTTGTACTTTTTCCGAACCCGTTGATGTAGTACTAGCTCTTGTACTGCCTTTAGACCAGATTCCTTGGGATTGTGTTTGTACTGTTTCCGTACTTATCTATTTTATGATTTAGACTTATATATATATTTCGATGGGTGTATTTACTTTATATTGATTTGAGTTATGATTCAGGGATGGGTTCGCCTACCAGGTGGGAAAAGGGTAGGTGCCCGCACGTTCCCCGATTCACGACG
Organism: Lycium barbarum; assembly: GCF_019175385.1. NCBI lineage: Eukaryota > Viridiplantae > Streptophyta > Magnoliopsida > Solanales > Solanaceae > Lycium > Lycium barbarum. The sequence goes on from NC_083342.1 coordinate 49,195,510, forward strand.
TGACGCATCTTTGGAAAGCCATGATCAATCAATGTAGTCTTAAAAAAAACTAGTCCAAACTATCATAAGCTTTTCTTAGGTCCACCAATAGCACACATCTAGCTGAAATTCCTTTTCTAGTGTAACCCTTTAACAATTCATGGCTGAATAATATGTTATCATAATGCTCCTCCCTTCAATAAAAGCTGCCTGAGAACAATCCATAATTCCTTGAATTACCCCTTTTATTCTAGTGGTCAACACTTTGGCTATGGTTTTGTATAGAGTAGATCAAAATGCAATTGGCCTAATGTCATGACCCGACTAGGGGCCATGACGGGTACCCGGGGCCGACTACCGAGCACCACTCATTAGGCTAATTATCATTGTTATGCCTCGGAAAATTCTCCATGATGCACAGTGAATAGACTAACTAAGGGCACGAAGTATGCGATGTTTCAATAAGTAAGAAATAGCATTTGATGACCCTAATTGAGATTTCAAAGACATTCGAGGTAAGAGAAGAAAGTTTGCCAAGAAAGGCAAGGTATACGTTATGTATCGGAAGAGATTTACGAGTAACAAGTTAATGATAAATTAATGATGTTTCGGAGAAGAGCTATAACATCCCTTAGATTGTTAATGAGGTGTTAAACAAGTGTTAAGAAGGTTCCATAAGGATTAGAGATCAAACGAGTCGATGAGAACAAGTTCGGAAAAGTTGGACATTATACGGCCCAACATACTGGCTGTATATAATATATTGGCCGTATGTTAGGCTGTATATTCAGCCCAGATTGGCAGCCTTCACTGGACCAAAAGTACGGCCAAACATACGGCCCATATAAATTATACGGACCGTATGTTGGTCCGTGAAATCATAGCGGGACAGATTGTGAGATATTAATAAGGGGACCAAGTTCATTTCATTTCATTTCATCTCCTCTCCCCTTCTCTCAAGAACTCTCTAGAATATTTCTCCACATCTCTCCCACAAGAATTGAAGAGAAATTAATGATCAACTTCATCAAACCAAGAGAATCAAGTGTAAGAAACTCATTAAGGTTCATCCAAGACAAGAAATCCAAGTGGAAGTGGAACTAGAGTTTTTCTCAAGTGAAGTGTTTCCACCCAAAGTCCATTCCTACACCATCTAAGGTAAGTTTTATGGTCATTCCATGTTTTTTAAAGTATTGAGGGGTCGAAAGACTCAGATTGTAGAAGGAGATAGGAAATGGGTCAAAAATGTGAGAATAGTGATATTTTGAGTAGTAGCTTGGATTGAGTCATGATTCTTGATATGTTGTGATTAGGATTATGTTATAAATGGCGTTATAACATGGGATAGACACTGTACATAAGTGAATGTAATAGTGCGTCATGACCATGAATATGGATGATTTGAAGTGGATTGAGAAATATGGATAATGTAGGTGAATGAAGACTACTGTTATGATGTTGTGAATGTTATTATAGATGTTTGGGAGTTGATTTATGATATAGGGGAAGTTGTATAAATAAAGGAGATGCTGCCCAATTTTCTCTTACTTTAGTAAAGTATGCTAAGCTGTCGATTATCTAATGTTAGTATAAACTCTAATGAAGGTAGAAACATGAGCATTGAAGGAGAACGTTCAAGCGATAGAATAGCTGAACGAAAAGGTATGTAAGGCTAACCCTTCTTTCAATAAGGCATGGTTCCTTGTCCATATATCTATTCTTTCATTAGCCTATGAGGTCCTCCAAATGATTCTATCTTTAAAGCTACTAAGCTCATGATCCTCGTTATGTTTATGATTCTACTAAAATCCTTATACGATCAGTGATCCTCTAAGGATAGATGTAATAAAACGACGATAGTAATGATGCCAAAGATGCTTATGAGCTCTTATGTACATGTGTCTATATATGACTATTATGTAGCACCGAGCTTACATGGCCGGGTATGATATGTATTGCGCGCGCACCATTGCAGTTGGGTACGGATAACCCTGAGCCTTGGTAGGGCCAGGTATGTATAATCACCAAGTCTTGCCATGGTCGGGTATGTGAAACACCGATCCTTCATGGTCGGGTATGCTATGAATATGAATATGTATATGAATATGAAAATAAATACGGATACGGATAAGGATGTATGTGCACAATCACATATTAGAAATGGAAGGTCCCTATGGAAAGCAAGTAAGTGTTTATGACGATGGTTCTACTACCTCCTATCTTATACTATTTCTTATGTTGTATATTATGCTTCTATAATGATGTTGATTACACTTTACATACTCAATGCATTCTTCGTACTGACATCCTTTTGTTTGTGGATGCTGTGTCATGCCCGCAGGTGGCCAGGGAGACAGGCTTGATCCATTGGTTTATTACTCAGGGACTACGTAGTGGAGCTCCATTTCATTCGGAGCTACATCTTTTGGTATCTATTCTATTGTGTACATACTTATGGGAATGGCGGGGTGCTGTCCGGCCTATATGACGTGACATACTCTTCTTAGAGGCTCGTAGACATGTGTATGTGGTTAGATGTATTTAGCCATGTCGGCTTATATTTTGTATACCATTTTGATAGCCTCGTCGGCTTATGTACATTGATATAGGCATAGTTGTTGATGATGATATAAATTTATTGTTTCCCAATGACATTAGTACGAATGATGGATAGAAAGTATGATTTATCTATGTGGCTCACCTAGATGTATATGTGAATGTATGATAAGAGGTGCCCGGGTGGGTTAGCACCGGGTACCCGTCACGGCCCTCCGGTTGGGTCGTGACAATCATACTCAACCTGAACACACATAATATCCAAGGCAATACATATATATACATAAGCCCTCACGACTGCAAAAATGATATACAAAAAAGTATACACTGATGTATTATTGAAACAACTACTACCCACACATACGTATCTACGAGCCTCTACTAGAGTACTGAGACATAAGGACGGGACAGGACCCCGTCGTGCCCAAATATGTACACAAAAGATTGTATCAACAAGTGGCACCTCCGGAATAGTGGAGTGCTCCTGTGAATCTATCGGATAGCTCCTAAGAATCTGGGCCGCCTCTCTGTCTACCTGTGGGGATGAATCCAGCGTCCATAGAAAGAAAAAGACATCAGTACGAACAATGTTCTGAGTATGTAAGGCATACAAAATAACATGATAAAGAGATGCAAGAATAAAAGGTAAAGAGGTAACCTGTAACTGATTCCCTCTAAAGGCGGAGTCATGCATGCTAACTCATATAATAAACAACATCATATCATGTAAACATATGTATGTAACTTCCCGACCATATAGGTGCGGTGTGATCATCATTAGCCCGCGTCCGGGGTAAACATCTCATGCCGCCCGCCTTAGCGGTGTCTGCCCAGCCATGTAGGCATGAAGTAATCTCATCATTATATACTTATCATAAAGCATGCATAAGAACTTAAGTAAAAGTTATAACTCTACCGGGGTGACGTAAGGTCGAGAACCCCCGATTCCATTATGGAGTAGTCATGGTCATCATATCTCACCTTGAAGGAATGAGCATTATAAGGTGAGCTTAACAACAATGAATAACATCAAGGAATCATATAAGGATCATTAGCTTCATATTACTACCATATCATAAGCTTTAGAGTCTCTAGACTTAGATTCACCATCACCATTGTCATATTCATAACATATCTCATGTCTTTATCTCATGAGAAGCTCTTAATATTCATAGACATATAGTTTCCGGAATATAAGAGAGTCTTGAAAAGATAAAGGAAGTCATGTCGTAGGAGTCATGCCTTAGAGGAGAAGGGACTAGCCTTACATACCATTTCGTCTCCTTAGCTCTATCGACTAAATGGTTTCCTTCGAAGCTGGCGATTCTAGATTCAAGAGAATTCGTACTAAGATTAGATAATCGATAATATACTTAAGCTTAAGCTAAAGAGACTAAAAGCTAATGAAATTTGGGCAGCATTTCCTTTGTTTCTACAACTTCCTCCATATAATATAACAACTCCCAAACATGAACAACAACATCCACAATATCATGATCAATAAACTTGTTAAGCTAGATATTTTTCAATTCTCAAAACTCCCTCTTCAAGTCATCCTTAACCATAGTTATCACCCAACGTCATATTCTTTCACATATAATGCTTCTTCAACACTCTTAATATCATTCATAACAATATTATACTCATAACATGTCAAGAACTATGATTCAAGCCATGTTACCATTCAAGAATTCTACTATTCTCATATTTGTACTCCATTTTCTACTTCCTTCCATAATCCAAGTCTATCAACCATTCAATACACTTAATAGCATGAAATGAACATAAAACTCACCTTTAATTGGGTAGAAATGGGTTTTGGACGGAAATGCTTCACTTGGAGAAAACCCTAACTTCAATTCCAAAGAAATTTCTAGCTTCCATCAACCCTAGTTAGCATCCTTGCACTTGATTTCACTAATTTTGGCATTTGATCTTTGATCTCTCTTGAATTTGTGTTCATAAGATATATGGAGTGTTCTAGAGATTTCAAGAAGTGTGGAGGAAATGAGAAATGAAAATAATAACTTAGGGTCTTATATTTATAATTGGGAAAATCTGAACCGTCATGGATTATACGGACACTTATACGGTCCGTATAAACTTATACGGTCCCTATAAGTGACTGTGAAATTGCACCAACAATCATCCTTTCTGTAACCATTATATGGTACCTTATACGGTCCGTATAATTTTATACGGTCCGTATAAGTGACCGTATAATACTCCCAGTGAATACCCCTCATTATGATGGTTATACGGACCACTATACGGACCGTATAAAGTTATAGGGACCGTATAATGGGTCGTATAACTCACCCCTTTTTCCAACTTGTCCTTGTCGTTTTGTTTGATCTCCAATCCTTGTGGAACCTTCTTAACACTTATTTAACACTTCATTTGCAATATAAGGAGCATTATAAGTCTTCCTCAAGACAACTTTCAACCAACATTAGCTTGGTACTTTGCAAAGCCTTCCCAAAACACAACTTATACCTTGCCTTTCTCAACAAACTTTCTTCTCTTGCCTCGAATGTCTTTGGAATCTTAATTAGAATTTCCACTCCAGGTGATTTTTCACTAGTCATGTCTCTGATTCATCATCTATGTCTTGTCTAGTGACCTTTTGGATCAGCTGTTGTTTCTGGAGCATAGACAAGCAAAGTCCTCTCTGAGTCACCTCAGAATATGGGCATGGCATCACCTCATTACTGGATCCCATTAGTTTAATAAAGAACTTAATGAACTCTGCTTTTACATCCTGTGGACTTGTTAGTTTCATCCCTTGCTCATTATAAATTGTTGTAATAGCACTTGGAGGATTGATCTTCAACTATGCATAAAAGTACTTGGAGTTGGCATCTCCACTGTCAATCCAACATGCTCTATATTTTTGCCTCAGCAGCTTTTCTTCAACAGTACTCCATTCTCAATCACACCAATACGCTTTTTTTCTTGATCATATAAAATCTGTGATAGTGGCTAATTAACAATAGCTGCTTGAACATGCTCAAGTTGTTGTCTGGCCTGGTTTAACTTGTAAGCATAAAATGCCATGAGTGTATTCAGGTCCTTCAATCCAAGCTTTAACGGTTTAAGCTTATGCCATATATTATTCGTTGCAGTACCTTGTATATTATGTTGCCATACTCTGCTTACCACCTCTCTAAATCCAGGATGTTCCATAAGAGTATTATAGAGTTTAAAAGGTTGAATGTATAGTAACCTACTTCCAACATTTAATTAAAATGGTAGACTGATCAGACACACCTGGTGTCATACCCCGATGAGGAGCATGACAGGCACCGACCTATAGGTCGGATACCACCTGGTATAAAAGTTACCACGATTATCATATAATACGACTCAAACATGAATCAAGGACACCTGCATGCAGAATATATATATATATATATATATATATATATATATATATATATATATATAAGCGAGCCGACAAGGCCGTAACATGAACATCATAAAATATCATATGGCCGCCCAGGCTATAACATGTGTATTATAAGTATAATAAAAACATGCATGACTCTGACACCCACTACACTGTCTATGAGCCTCTAAGAGTACGTACATCTGAACATATATTATAATAACATAAATATACCGAAATATAGCAAGTGCGGAGTAGTGGCACTTGCTGATACCCGCTGAAGCTGAGTGTCCTACTGAAGAGGTCCTCCGCTCTGTCTGTCAGGACCTACAGCACGAAATGCAGCGTCCCGTGGGATGGGACGTCAGTACGGAAAAAAGTACTAAGTCTGTAAGGCACGAAAGTAATGATTTCAGTAAAATATAAATGTAAACATGGGAGAATAGTGATAACTAGTAACTTGTGAAATCGGAAACCATACAATATGCCATGCATGAGAAAATCATTTTTCATGTGCAAGCATAATATATATATATATATATATATATATATATATATATAACGTACCGGGCCCTAGTGAGACTCTGTGTGAAGCGAACCCGGCCCTTTCAGGACGCAGTGTGTATATCATCAACCTTCCCGCATTCGGGAAAACATCATTATATCATAACGTACCAGGCCCTAATGGGACTCGGTATGAATACTCAACTGATCAGTGGTTGCACATCCACGTGTCGTCCCCGACCGACTATAGCGCGGCTCGGTGTGAGTAAAATAGTGTATACATACATATATATATATATATATATATATATATATATATATATATATATATATAATGTATGAGGAGTCAAAGAAGTGACATTGGGCCTTTCGGAGTGACGTAAGGTCGTTATACCTCCGAATATATTATGAGACACATATCGAGGCCAAGGACTGACTCAAATGATCATACTCACATTAACATCATAACGATCTTTCATAAAGTACACGGACGGTTCAATAGGAGTCAATGAACGACTTAGCTAGGGATGTTTACTTAATTTTGTAAAATATCAAAAATTTCGTAAATATAGGGATTTTCTGAAAAATATGCATCTTTCATAAAATATATGTACTTCTCATAAAATACGTATTTTTTCGTAAAATATATATTTCGTAAAATGTAGAAAATCCGGAATAGACTAGAATAGATTGATAATGCACGCTAGGGGTTCTATTGATTCGTGCCAAGGAAAGCGATAGCGAAAACCTTACATACCTTATTCTCTAACTTACTGCCTGAAGGGATTTCCTATCCTGAGCTTGTCCTTTCCTCCACACCTATACAAGGACATGCAAATCCTGGGTTAGTCCTCCTCGACTTGCATGCAAATATTTTGGTGCTAATTTTCCCAATTATCCGAAGTTACGAAAATTCGGGCAGCATTTCCTCTATATCATCTGCTTCCTCCAAATTTCAAAACAACTCCAAAACATCATGACCAATATCAAAAATAATATAATCAAGATACTACATGACAAACATATACAAATCCATCCAAAACATCCTTCGAAAATCAGTCCGTAAGCCAACAACATTGACATATTAAACTACGACCTTTATACTATGTTTCCTTTACTTTAAACTATTAAAATCCTCCAAAAACAACTCACTATCAAAGTCAAAATGAATAACATACCTTATAACTGAAGAACTTCAACTCACACAACTTGCTTCAAGACAAAACTCACCACAACATCAAGTAGAAGCAAGAACATTCACTTTCCACGGACTAGTTTAGCGTAATCTTGTTGAATTCTTGATCTAATGGGCTATAACTGTTTAGGAGGTGAATTTGGAGGTTACTAGAGCTTATGGAAGTATATAATGATGAAAAATTGGGTTGATAGGGTATTTATACCCCAGGAAAGTCGATTCCACTGATTCCAAAATTGGCCTTTGCATTGACGAGGCCTTGGCTCGCGTTCGCGAAGAGCCTTTGACAACCCATCTTTAAACGTCCATAACTTTATACTCCAATGTCGTATCGACGAACAGTTTGTTGCATTGGAAATTAGACTCAATGAACTTCAATTTACATAGGTTTTGCATTTCATAACTCCTCATATTCTAGGAGATACACCTCCCTCAAGTTGGACCAAAAATTCTGTAAGGAATTCTGCCATGTTTTCCCAAAATTTTGACTAACTTAATTCCTTCATTTCACTTGATCCCGAAACCTTTAGACACTTGCTTATCACTTATTAAAAGTATTTCTTAACCTTATGAGGGTTCCATGACCTCTCCGAGTTTGCATTAGTTTACTTATACGCGAACGACACAAAAATTTTCGAGATGTAACATTCCCCCCCCCCCCCCCCCCAAAAAAAACATTCGTCGTCGAGTGTTAAACTCTCGGAGATCTTATGGAAATTTCAACAGAGCTTCCTTTGTAACTGTAGTAGTACCAACCTGTCACGCAACAAACCAACGGCACAATGCCACATAGGGCTACAACAATCAGTAACAACAATGGCCCCACACGACCAATGACAGTAACTGACACTATATGCATACCTGAAGGTTATGATATCTTATCTCCACAAATGAAAACAAATGCGGATACATGTGTCACGACCCAAACCGATGAGTCGTGACGAGTGTCTGACCGCTAGTGACCAAACATCCCTATACATGCTGAAAGAACAGTGCAAGCCGGCTAGACTGCTACATATACTGTACACAAAAGAATAGAAGCTGACAAGGCTACATCATCTGACCAATACATACAATTATCTACAGACCTCTACTGGAATAAAGTTGTAGAGAGGACGGGACAGGGCCCCGTCATACCTGTATGCATATACATCTAAAAAGGGTGGCATACCAAAACTTACTGCAGCTCCGGATCGAATGGAGCGCACTGACCACTGCTGGATATAGAGGTCCTACTGAGCAAGACCACCTGTCGATCTACCTGAACCTACGGGCATGAACGCAGCCCCCCCGAGCAATGGGGAGTCAGTACGAATAATGTACTGAGTATGTAAGGCATAAGAACAACATGTAAATATCTACGAATCATGAGTAAAATCTGAACTTATAAGTTGAAATGAATTCCGTATGTATTTGTATGAACTAGTATCTGTGTGTATCTGCATAAATCTGTATAACTGACAATGTCTATGTGGACGCTTAATATGCATGCACTCAATGATAATCATGATCATGTGTATATATAGGTCATAGTGCTGAGGAACATTCAGCCCGATCCATATCCTATATAATAGTGTCGAGCAACGTACGGCCCGATCCATATATCATATAATAATACCGAGGAACGTACGGCCCGATCCATATATCATATAATAATGCTGAGGAACATACCGCCCGATCCATATATCATCATCAAGGTTCACCAGCTAATCAGGTGGTAATGCGTCTATAACGCCTATCCGTTTCCCCGATACCCAATATACGTATAATACACGCGTATATAACGCCTTCTGGTCATGGGTCAATATGCATATGTATATGAATGCAATACATAACTAAAGTTTATACATAGAACTCTTAAAGTGGCATAAGGTCATATTACCTCTGAGGGACAACCTTTGAGCTAACATTATCAACATAAGAAATCTCAAGACCCATGAACAGAAGGAACAATCATACGAGGTATAGGAACATCAAAGATTGAAGTACTCCTAGTGCTTCTATGAGTTGAGTAATATAGAAGCTCGATTACTCACTAGTTGGCTCATATCATAGGATCATGCCAAAATAAAGAAAGAGGTAGCCTTAACATACCATAGAATATATCCAATCGTCCAACTTCTACTCATCGAACTTGTAAGTCTACAATCAAGATAACGTAGGCCTTAATTAGACTATTTACCTCGTTTACGAACCATTTTTAAGTACAATAGAATTTAACGAAATATGGACAACATTTCCCTTGGAAGCTTACAACTCTCCAACTTCACATTCCATCCAACATCAACCGCAATATCCACAACAACAATGACAAAACTTACATATCAAAATATACTCAAGTCTATTCCCAGTCATCTCTTAAAATAGCCCCAAGTCACTATCTTACCCTTCATCCATCTACCACTTCTATAAGTATCCTCTCTTCACTTAAAACCACTAAAACTCTTGATAATTAACTTAAATACAAGGGTAGAAATCATTTACATACCTTGAGGGGTCTAAAATTCCAAGGATCTACTTCAACTCCAACTTCCTAAGCTTCACAACCTTGAAGAAACCCTAGAAGCAACCTTCTTCTTCACAAGCTCGGGATTTATGGGGCTCGGATCTTACCAAATTTCCACTATTATGATATGAAATATTGGGAGTGAATACACTAGGGTTTTCTCTGACTTGGAAGAGAGAAAATGAGAAATAAAGTCATGGACCACATATTTATACTTAGAATTAAAAAGTCCCAGCGGTACGGTTCGACGAGTGGGTCGACGACTCGTCGACGTGTCAACGGTTCATCGACTTGGCCATCGACCGACGCCTGGAGATTTCAAGGCTACAGAACCTTGTCGATAACGCACAACTACGGACACGACTGGTGTCTGTAGATTTCTCAGATTCAACTCAGATTGTGTCGATTCGATCCGTTCAACTTCTAATCCTGTAAATTACCAGGAATACCTGCTGGTACCCTTGTACATGGGGTAATACACTTTCTATTCTGCAAAACACATACACGAGTCTCAATTCCAAAGGCATGCCCGACTATGAAACTATAGGTTCTATTACGACGAGAATGAGAGGCATAACAACATGGATCTCATATCTCTGTATAACACCCTTGCCAATATAATCTATACAATAAGGAGGCCCTCGTCAATTTTTAGCTCATTGAATGACCTACATCGTTCTTTTACCTCTTATTACCAATCATACCCTTTTTTAACATTCAAAACAATAACTATCCTTGGCAAATCTTGTATTCCGTATCCTATCCCATTTTAAACATTAAACATCATCATTTTTATAATTGATACTCTTTTCTGTTTCTGTAATTCCTGCATTCACCTCTCTTTCTACTCGTAAATCATTAGCATATTTATACTCAAGGATCATATTTAAACACATACGTATCCTTTCCATGTCTTACCTTGAGAGAAAATTACAACTCCCATCTAATCATATCAATGTCTCATGAATAGAATAAGAGTTACATTTGGTCTTGATATACACGTATAAGTTGAGGGAAATTGAAGGACGTTCGGCAATTAGATGTAGCAAGGAACAAGTGAGAGTATTTGGACTTCATTTCCTCTTTGGCTTCCCGTGTCATCTCTTCCCTGCTCCTATTTTTTCACAACACCTTTATGGAATCCACATCTTTAGTTCTAAGTGTTATATCCTGCATTTTCGCATATTCGGAAAATTCGAGATAACTTTGACTTGTAACGAATAAGGCCATATTTGGACGTTACATAGTATGAATGTGTCGGCTATGAAAACATTGGTGCGGAAATATGGAGGAAGGCTAGGGACAAAATTGGAATTACGAAAATTGGTTTCATGAATTACTCAATATGATCCTTAATCAATTGGGCCAAAAAAAAATAAGAGAAGTGAGGCCCAAAGCAAAGGGGTGGCCGGCCACATGGCCAAGGCCCAACCCATGGGATTTAGTCCATGTGATTAATAATAAAAGGAGGCTTAAGTCTTCATTTTGGTTCAAGAAGTTTCAAGAAAAAAAAAAGTTGAGAGCAAGAAAAGGCCAAGGGTTTCGGCCAAACAAAAAAAAAAAAAAAATTTAGTTCATCAATATTAGGTCCAAAAATCCAAATCTTCTTGTATCTCTACTAATCTCAAGGTGCTCTTCAAGATGATATAATTATTTTGGCAAGAAACTACCTTTTGCGGCAAGTAGAAGAATTGAGAAAAGGTAAGAGTTTTATCATTTTTATACTATGGAAGACATATATATATGTTGTAGTATGTGTAAAGTGTATGAAAGTCATGAAATTTTGTGTGTTGTGGATGTATGTGTGTGGCCGTGTAGTGTAGGGAGAAGGGAAGATGAACAAATATTATTTAGTATGCTAATTGTGTTGTTGTAGTCTTGTGATGAAAAGGGGAGGTTAATGGTTCTAGTTGGCATGAGAAAATTGTTGTTAAGTGGTGGTCGGAAAGTATGTGATTTTATTATAGTTTATGTAATTATGAGAATGAAGTTGTAAGACGCAAATTGTTGTGGTTGTAAATGAAATTGGAAGATAAGAATATGTTGTGGATGTTTATGTTGAAGATTGGAAGTTTAGGTGGATTATGGTTTTGGTGGAAAGTTTGTATATTTTGTATATCTAGTGAATAGTTGTACGAATGATATGAAATGCTTCCAAAGCGTATTGTAATGATTTTGATTAGAAATGAATGTGAAAACAGTGAGATTGGTTTGGAAATGAGAGTTATTGCACTATGTTGGAAAGAGGGCTAGCTAGTCTATGTTGTGTTTTGTGGTGATTGTTGTTGGTATTGTTGTTGGTTTGGTTGTTGATGTTTGGAGCCGAGTTAAATCTCGGGGATGCTGTATGTATAGGGGAGAGATGCTGCCCAAATTTTTGTAGAAAAGTATAAGTTAAGATTCGAGTTTTAAAGGCCTGAAATTTATAATTGGTAAACATGACCATTTGTAGATTTTGGACGAAACGGGAATTGAACTTGGGCGAGCGTAAGGCGCAACTAAGGTATGTAAAGCTACCACTTTTCTTCTCTTGGCATGTCCTAGGTGTACTAGATTCGGATTTGAGCCTCGTAGGTTATTCTGCTCATAGAAAAGCGAGTCTGAATTTTGGTACTATTCATTCAGCGTAATTGAATTATAGTCCTTAAGTTTTGTTGGAAAACTGTTCAAACATCCATAACCCGTACAGACGTGATCGGCTCGCTTTGAAACCTTCATGGATGACTCCATAGAGTCCAATGTTTGTAATTTATATCCGCCACCCCGATTTGACCCGAGGTGGGCCCACAAGTTCCGAAACTTCCTTCGTTTGTCTCACTTGAGCTATTCTTGTATGATATAAAAGTAAGTATTCTGATATTCTGGATAAGCTACTTACCTTCTGTATTTTTTTTCCGGATATACGATTCTTGTGTGATGCATGATTCTGGCATGTGTGATTTATGTTTGGAAAGTAATAAAGTTGGCATTTATATTATTGTGCGCACTATGTGATATTGACCGCTGGATTCTTGACCGCGGTGTGTGCGACATTGACCGCTGGATTCTTGACCGCGGTATGCCGCATTTGTGATATTGGTCGCTGGACTCCTGACCGCGGTATCTGCGACATTGACCGCTGGATCCCTGACCGCGGTATGTCGGGTTTGGGATGCTAACCGCTGGACACTTGGTCGCGGTATGTGTGATAGTGACCGCTGGAATTTTGGCCGCGGTAATTGTGTGTTTGATTTTCTGTGTGTATGAGACGGAAATGTTTTTCAAAGGAAAGCAAAGTATTTTGGCATTTTGATTGCCGTATTTGTCTTCCGGAACCTTTTATGTATGATTTGTACGTCAGATGCAACACCTTGGTATTTTGGCTATTGTGCTCACCTTCTGTACATTTTACTTCGGTTATGTCTTCGTTTTCTGTACTTCATGCTTTGCATACTCAGTACATCCTTCGTACTGACCCCCTTTCTTCGGGGGCTGCGTTTCATGCCCGCAGGTATAGATTCATGTTTTGGTGACCCACCGGCGTAGGATTTCCCTTTTGCGGTTCGGAGTGCTCCCTTTGTTCCGGAGCCGACGTTTTGGGTACATACTCTCCCGATGTATATGTTTATGTGTATTCAGGGTACGGCGGGGCCCTGTCCCGCCATCTGATTCTGTTGTTCCGTGTTAGAGGTCTGTAGACATAGACGTGGGTAATGTACATTTTTGTTTGGGCGCGTTGTGTGAATTGTGTTTGGGCGGCCCATCCGCCGTGGCAACCCTATCAGCCACGTGTATGTATGCTTTGGTAAGTTATATATAGTATGATAGCCTTGTCGGCTTCTGTGCAGTATATATGATTGTAGGCACCAGTGTGGAGCCACGTCTGATATTTATTTGTGTACGAGTCGTCTGTATGCTGAATCTGGTAAATGAGCGCGTAGGGGTGCCTAGTTCGGGCTCTAGTCACGACCTACGGGGATGGGTCGTGATAGAAGTGGTATCAGAGCGGTTCGTCCTCGGATTGTCTACAGACCGTGTCTAGTAGAGTCTTGTTTATCGGTGTGTTGTGCACCACATCTATAAACAGGAGGATACAGGGCATTTAGGGTGTTATCTTTCCTCCTGGTCCTAGATCGTGCGATAGAGCTGTGTTATCAGGATGGTTCTTCCCTGACGAATTGTTATATTTTCAGCGATGCCTCCGAAGAAGGCCACAACCGCCCAGAAGGGCAAGTCTACAGCGGCAGGTGAGACCAGCCGAGCTCAGGTGACTACTTGGGCTCGTGCCCAGATTGAGCCAGATGTTGTGCCTTCGACGGCCAGTTCTGCTACGCCACCAGTATCGGAGGGATTTGGAACAGCCACAGCTGCAGCACAGGGGGAGGCTCCACCGCCAGCTCCTGCGGCACCAGTACCTGTACCTCCAGCCCCCCAGCCAGGGGGCGGATGATAGGACCTTGCGAGAGGCAGTCTAGTTATTGACTCAATTGGCAGCGGGGCAGGTTTTCAGACAGGGAGCAGGGGATGATCGTGTAGACAGGCACGATAGTCAGAGGGCCCGTGATTTTCTGCTTTGTCGCCCACCAGAGTTTTCCGGGTCAAAGCCCGCAGAAGACCCTCAAGAGTTCATCCGACAGATGCAGCGTACCCTGCGATTGATTAGTGCCTCCGAGACAGAGTCGGTTGAGTTGGCGTCGTACCGGTTGCACGATGTAGCGGCTAATTGGTACCAGTCTTGGATGCCTTCCAGAGGCGAGGGTGCCCCTCCAGCCGTATGGGGAGAGTTTACAGAGGCCTTCCTGGCCCATTTTCTACCTCCGGAGGTGAGGCGGGCCAAAGTAGACAGATACCTGCTATTGAGACAGAGGGGCAGGAGTGTCAGGGAGTACAGTCTAGAGTTTGATTCGCTGGCCAGATATGCGCCCGCTTATGTCGCCGATATGACTGACCGGATGCACTGGTATGTGCTAGGGCTGGATGATTATTTGGTTGACAGCTGCACGGTGATGGCGGCCCAGACAGGGATGGACATTGCCCGTATACAGGCCCACGCCCAGAGTATGGAGGACCGATACCGAGGGCGTCAGCCTGACAGAGATTATGACAGAGGTCCGCCCAAGAGGTCCAGATCCGCGAGATATTCGGGGGAATCGCGAGGCAGGCAGCCCCAGCAGCAGCAGAGCAGATATCCTCCCCAACCAGCACAAAGCACGCCCCCACAGTTCCTCGGCTGGGGACCGGATGGTGTAGAGTATTCAAGGGCAGGCCAGAGTTCTAGGGCTTCAGGCTTACAGATGGACAGAGGTTCCAGCCAGTTGAGGCCACCCCTACCCCGATGTCCTCACTATAGGAGACACCACCCGGAGGGGAAGTGTCGTCATGCCACGGGTTCTTGCTTTACCTGCGGCCAGCAGGGCCACTATATGATAGATTGCCCACTCAGGGACAGTGCCGGGGGAGCAGCTCAGCCTACCAGATCAGTCGCTGGTTCGTCTTCCCCTTCCGTAGCTATGCGCCCGATGGGACGGGGCACACCGGCACCAGCAGGCCATGGCCGAGGCCGTGGCGGAGCCTCCAGTTCCGGAGGTCCATCGAACCGCCTATATGCTTTGGCCAGCCGGCAGGACCCAGGAGCGTCACCAAGTGCAGACCCAGGTATATTATTAATCTTTTCTTAAGAGATATGTGTATGGATAGATCTGTACTCCACCATATTACATGATTTTCTTCTTCTGGGTGTTGGTAAAAGTAAGGTAATTCAACCCAATAGAACTATATGAGATAGCTATAAATATACAGATGGAAATGGATACTGAGGATTCAGAGGTGCGATATGATAATTGTATGGTTTAGACCGAGGTGGGACCCGCTACGAAAACTTTTCAAAAATTTACTAAGATCCCGATCTGCCCTAAATTGCGTGACAAAGGTCGTGTGGAGTAGTCGACGCAATTATATTAGCAATAACGCATCAAAACGCATGAAAGTTTCGAGGTTAAGCGTGCTGGGGCCAGAGTAATTCTGGGATGGGTGACCCCCTGGGAAGTATACCCAAATTTTCATAAATGTAGATATAAGGGACAGATGGGAAATATGGGGTAACCCAAAGGAAATTAGAATACGTGGAAGTGGTCTAATCCTAACCATAATTCTGTCTGTTATGCGCCTGCGCCTCTGACTTTGATGAGGCTCTGTCTATTATGCCTCTGTACTTCTGAATTTGATTACGTTTCTGTCTGATATGCCTCTGTACGTTCGACTCTAATTACGAATCTGTCTGATACATCTCTGTACGTCTGACTCTGATCACGGATCTGTCTGACATACTTCCATACGTCCAAGTCTGACCACGGATCTGTCCGACGTAGTTCAGTATATTTGACTCTGATTATGGACCTGTCCGATATGCTTCTGTGCGTTTGGCTCTAATTATTAGCCTGTTTGATATAACGTGAAATTATGATAACGTTGTAAGGAACCGAGAAGTATGACAAGCAGGAGTTGTGAAATGAATACCCCCCCCCCCCCACAGGCTCACTGATTAGATACGAGTATGTAGCTGGCAAGAGGACCTCCCCCGAGACGTTTGTAAGACCTGTAAGGCTAATTTAACATTCGAGGACGAATGTTCTAAAGGGGGGGAGGATGTTATATCCTGCATTTTCGTATATTCGGAAAATTCGAGATAACTTTGACTTGTAACGAATAAGGCCATATTTGGACGTTACTTAGTATGAATGTGTCGGCTATGAAAACATTGGTGCGGAAATATGGAGGAAGGCTAGGGACAAAATTGGAATTATGGAAATTGGTTTCATGAATTACTCAATATGATCCTTAATCAATTGGGCCAAAAAAAATAATAAGAGAAGTGAGGCCCAAAGCAAAGGGGTGGCCGGCCACATGGCCAAGGCCCAACCCATGGGATTTAGTCCATGTGATTAATAATAAAAGGAGGCTTAAGTCTTCATTTTGGTTCATGAAGTTTCAAGAAAAAAAAAGTTGAGAGCAAGAAAAGGCCAAGGGTTTCGGCCAAACAAAAAAAAAAAAAAAATTAGTTCATCAATCTTTGGTCCAAAAATCCAAATCTTCTTGTATCTCTACTAATCTCAAGGTGCTCTTCAAAATGATATAATTATTTTGGCAAGAAACTACCTTTTGCGGCAAGTGGAAGAATTGAGAAAAGGTAAGAGTTTTATCATTTTTATACTATGGAAGACATATATATATGTTGTAGTATGTGTAAAGTGTATGAAAGTCATGAAATTTTGTGTGTTGTGGATGTATGTGTGTGGCCGTGTAGTGTAGGGAGAAGGGAAGATGAACAAATATTATTTAGTATGTTAATTGTGTTGTTGTAGTCTTGTGATGAAAAGGGGAGGTTAATGGTTCTAGTTGGCATGAGAAAATTGTTGTTAAGTGGTGGTCGGAAAGTATGTGATTTTATTATAGTTTATGTAATTATGAGAATGAAGTTGTAAGACGCAAATTGTTGTGGTTGTAAATGAAATTGGAAGATAAGAATATGTTGTGGATGTTTATGTTGAAGATTGGAAGTTTAGGTGGATTATGGTTTTGGTGGAAAGTTTGTATATTTTGTATATCTTGTGAATAGTTGTAGGAATGATATGAAATGCTTCCAAAGCGTATTGTAATGATCTTGATTAGAAATGAACGTTAAAACAGTGAGATTGGTTTGGAAATGTGAAGTTGGAAATGAGAGTTATTGCACTATGTTGGAAAGAGGACTAGCTAGTCTATGTTGTGTTTTGTGGTGATTGTTGTTATTGTTGGTATTGTTGTTGGTTTGGTTGTTGATGTTTGGAGCCTAGTTAAATCTCGGGGATGCTGTATGTATAGGGGAGATGCTGCCCAAAGTTTTGTAGAAAAGTATAAGTTAAGATTCGAGTTTTAAAGGCCTGAAATTTCTAATTGGTAAACATGACCATTTGTAGATTTTGGGCGAAACGGGAATTGAACTTGGACGAGCGTAAGGCACAACTAAGGTATGTAAAGCTACCCCTTTTATTCTCTTGGCATGTCCTAGGTGTACTAGATTCGGATTTGAACCTCGTAGGTTATTCTGCTCATAGAAAAGCGAGTCTGAATTTTGGTACTATTCATTCAGCACAATTGTATTATAGTCCTTATGTTTTGTTGGAAAACTGTTCAAACATCCATAACCCGTACAGACGTGATCGGCTCGCTTTGAAACCTTCATAGATGACTCCATAGAGTCCGATGTTTGTAATTTATATCCGCCACCCCGATTTGACCCGAGGTGGGCCCACAAGTTCCGAAACTTCCTTCGTTTGTCTCACTTGAGCTATTCTTGTATAATATAAAAGTAAGTATTCTGATATTCTGGATAAGCTACTTACCTTCTGTATTTTTTTCTGGATATACAATTTTTGTGTGATGCATGATTCTGGTATGTGTGATTTATGTTTGGAAAGTAATAAAGTTGGCATTTATATTATTGTGCGCACTATGTGATATTGACCGCTGGATTCTTGACCGCGGTGTGTGCGACATTGACCGCTGGATTCTTGACCGCGGTATGCCGCATTTGTGATATTGACCGCTGGACTCCTGACCGCGGTATCTGCGACATTGACCGCTGGACCCCTGATCGCGGTATGTCGGGTTTGAGATGCTATCCGCTGGACACTTGGTCGCGGTATGTGTGATAGTGACCACTAGACTTTTTGCTGCGGTAATTGTGTGTTTGATTTTCTGTGTGTATGAGACGGAAATGTTTTTCAAAGGAAAGCAAAGTATTTTGGCATTTTGATTGCCGTATTTGTCTTCTGGAACCTTTTATGTAAGATTTGTACGTCAGATGCAACACCTTGGTATTTTGGCTATTGTGCTCACCTTCTGTACATTTTACTTCGGTTATGTCTTCGTTTTCTGTACTTCATGCTTTGCATACTCAGTACATCCTTCGTACTGACCCCCTTTCTTCGAGGGCTGCGTTTCATGCCCGCAGGTACAGATTCACGTTTTGGTGACCTACCGGCGTAGGATTTCCCTTTTGCGATTCGGAGTGCTCCCTTTGTTCCGGAGCCGAAGTTTTGGGTACATACTCTCCCGATGTATATGTTTATGTTTATTCAGGGTATGGCGGGGCCCTGTCCCGCCATCTGATTCTGTTGTTCCGTGTTAGAGGTCTGTAGACATAGACGTGGGTAATGTACAGTTTTGTTTGGGCGCGTTGTGTGAATTGTGTTTGGGCGGCCCATCCGCCGTGGCAACCCTATCGGCGGCGTATATGTATGCTTTGGTATGTTATGTATAGTATGATAGCCTTGCCGGCTTCTGTGCAGTATATATGATTGTAGGCACCAGTGTGGAGCCACGTCTGATATTTATTTGTGTACGAGTCGTCATTATGTTGAATCTGGTAAATGAGCGCGTAGGGGTGCCCAGTTCAGGCTCTAGTCACGACCTACGGGGATGGGTCGTGACACTAAGTCTGCGAGCTTGTCTGCCAAGGATGAAAATTGGCTCTTTTTCATAAGTTAGGCTATCCGTGACTTGCATATCATTTAATGGTACAATCCTTGGAGGATTTCCATGCGTTTTCCTTAACATAGACACATTAAAGGCGAGATGAGCTGGTTTTAATTCTGACGGAAGTCTCAGTTCATAGGCTACTTGACCGACTTTTTGAAGGATCTTATAAGGGCCAATGAATCTCAGACTGAGTTCTTCCTTCTTACCGAATCTCATAACATCCTTTATAGATGATATTTTCATTTTCAAGAATACCCTATCGCCAAATGGAAATTCTAGGTCTCGTCGTCACACGTCTGAATAGGATTTCTGACGACTTTGAGCTGTCTTCAATTTTCTTATGGATCATCTTTACTTATAATCCTCAAGGGAAGATCTTTTCCTCCAACTTACTCTAACTGACTTGAAACGGATTAATCGTGCGAATGGTGCGAAATGCAATATTTAGTATGAGGTATAATATTTTTCCCCGTTAAGGACATTCCTCCTCGAATATAAGGGGGTGTATGGGGGGAGCTATTATTAATAGAAACTAATGTGTTATAATATAATTCAACAATACACATGTACAATTGGTTATGTATTGACTATCCGTAGACATCAGTCCCTGTATTCATGGTTATCTTCCTCATCCTCGTGGTTTATCCCTTCATAGATCAACGCGCTTTTGTCCATACATCGGCTATTGTTCCACTCTCCCGAACTAGCAAGGACGGACCTCTGAACCCTCATACTCCGAATGTCATCTTTATCTTTTGCCATTGGCTCGCCTTTAATCATAGCTAGTTGTTCCCACCATGCTCTGTGAATATTCTATTCACGAAAAAATCTTTTTCTCTCATTCTATTCTTAGCGTTGTGGAAAGAAAATATTATTCATAGGAATCAGGGTCAAAGTATAACGTTAGCGGCTAATACCTTTACTCGATTACCAGTTGAGAAGATTTCCTGGCTGTAATATACTGTCATCGACTTAGGTCTTATAAGACGTCTCTTTCTTATGGGTTTTCATCACATGTTTTTCCTTTATAACCATCTTCAGTGTTCGTCACTTTGAGTCTGAACCTAGGGTCTCCTATCACTGTATCCCTTTATTGCATTGCACTAGCCTCAAACTTTATTCCGCCTTACTCAATTACGGATAACGTCTCCTTCATTATACGTTTTCATCTCCACTTATAATGTCTTTTATCTTTCTTTGAAACATGCATAACGCCTCGTTCATAGCTATATCTTTCTTAGTTTACTACCGATTTTGGGTTTCTTTACCTCACTTATTAGTGCTAAACTGACTCTACCTTTATGGACTTAGGCCCTTGATTACACAAATGCCCAACTTTTTTTTCTCTTCCATTCTCTTTTACCGCGGTCCTGTCGTTCGCACCTATGCATCCTCTTTCTTTCTGCTTTATGGTTTCCTATCCTTTTTTGCACTATCCTAACTTACTTGTGGTCTATCGGGGTGAAGTTCGGTTCGCTAAACATATATTGCTTGTTCTTCTCACTTGTAAGGTAATCGCCGCCTTTCAACCCCCTCTTGCTTTTCTCGATCCATTTTGTTACTTTCAATCCCTTTCTTCTAGGAGAGCTAATTACTCATTAGGGTACATATTTCACACTAGGGTGACTCTGACATCCCTCAGGTGTTTATCGAGGCCTAAACGTGCATACATACTTTATTTGTCCATGCTAAGAATCATTTTTGCATCACAATGCATGCTCGCAATATTGTCCATCACGATTGATTTACAAGGACTTTCCTTTCGTTGCTTAGCAATATCCTTCCCTACCCTTATCATAATGTTAGTTCTGACTCAACTTACTTTCTGGGACTAGTGTTGTTATATCCCGTATTTTTGAACGTCAGATTATTTGCTGAGGTGGGACCCACACATCGAAATTTTTTTGGGACATCTGAAAATTCATATGAATCACATATGAGTAGTTAAACACGACTCAAGAAGGACCCTTGGGCCAAATCAAAGTGGAAGTCCTCCAAACGAATATTTTTAAGAACACGTTTTCGGGTGATCTGACTTCAAGGGGCAAACACGGTATTATAAGTTTGGAATTTGGAAAAGTAACAAGCAATAGAAGTTGTAGATAATTGAATTAGCTTTACAACCATAGGTCATGGGTGCCCAGGTGACGTCGGTACAAGGAGATATGAACGTTTTAAGGTCGAAAGGTCAGTGGGCTAGGCCCAACTCGGGACCAAACCGAGTTGGCCCAAAAAAATCAAAAACAATAATAAGGCCCAAATTTGTGAGGCCCAACCGGCCATGGTTATGGCCCAAGCCCATATTAAATAAAATTTGGTCAATAAATAAGATGACTAAGTCATATTTATCACACAACCTCTAGAATATTCAAGAAGTTGAAGAACAAGAAAGAGAAGGAGAAACGTTGAAGGCCATTTCGGCCAAGGGTAAATTTCCAAGGAAAAATTGATAAAAATTCTTCAAAAATCAATCCCTACCAAGTAAAGGGTGCTTAACAAGGTGGAGTTGTTGTTGGAGCAAGAAAGATTCAAAATCATACAAATTGCCAAGTTGTAGTCAAGTGAGAAGTTGAAGAAGAAAGGTGCGTTTTGATCTTTCTTTATGTGTTATGAATGGTTTATATGTGTTGTAGTATGTTAAAATGGATGAAATTCATGAAAGAGATAAAAATAGGGGTGTGGCCGTGAGGTATGGAACATGTATATGTGTGTAGAAATTGTGTTTTAATTAATTTATCTAGTGTTTGGTTGTTATTGTTGTGAATGATATGTGGAAAATGGAAGTGGAATAAATTTGGAGAGGTTGTAGTGTGTATGCTTGATGTTGGTCGTGTAGTTGTAGGGTAATATGGAAGAAAATGAGTCAATTCTATTTAATGTTTTGGTTATAGTTGAATTGTGGATGCTAGATTGCTAATGAATGCATAATAATCTTGTGAAGTGGAAGTAGGTGGAGGTTTGCTTTAGAAGTTATGTGAATTGAATGTAATGTTCTTGCATGCATGGAAGGTAATGTGGTTAGTATGATGTTGTTGGAATATAGATCATGAGGTTGTGATTGTTTTCATTAAAGTTAGAAAGTTTTTGGAAGAAGTAGTAAGTTGATTGAATATGGAAGTTGTTAGTATTGTTGTTGTTGGAATTGTGGTTGATATTTTGGCCGGGTTTGAATTCCCGGGATTGTTGTTGATTGAAATTAGCCAAGTTGAACTTGGTGGGATGGAGTATTTATAGGGGAAGTGCTGCCGAAATTTCGGTAGCCAAATGTTTCCTTAAGAATTCAACTCTAAGTATCCTAATAAGAGTTTTGGTAAACATGACCAATTTGCAGATTTTGACGAGATTGCAACGTGAATTCGGAATAGCAAAAGAAGCGGAAAGAGGTATGTAAGGTTTCACCCTTCTTTCTATGGCATGTCTTAGACGGAATAAGTTGGGTACGCGCCTCGGGGACAACTCTCTTCCCCGGAATCCGCATCCAAAGTTTTCCACTTTTTGTTCAATAGAATTGAACTAGAAAGTATGCAAATGATGGAAAGACCTCTTAAACCCCTAGAACTTGCATAAGTGGGACCCGATTACTCTAGGACCCTCACAAGTAATGACATGACACGTAATATATGTAAATCATATACGTCACCCCATCCGGCCCGAGGTGGGCCCGCTACTCTCGGATATTTCCTTACAGTCTTGCTTGACTTACTTGAAGTGAATCCAAAGGGAACCTTTGATCCCGATTTCGTTACCAAATGATAAATACTATGACTCCTCTAACGAGGGCACTTCCATGACGATAATGATAACAATGATGTTAGATAAGAGAATATGCCTATGATACGTACTACCGGAACGATTCTATGACTAAGATGACTAAGCTAAGTATCTTATGTAAACATGAAAATGATAAACTAATTTTTGAATCTTATTTATATTTCCTAGCTATGACTTTATTTTCTAAAAGATTTCAAAGTCTATGAACTGTCATCTATGATGCCCCGATTTCATTCTACGTTTACTTTAATATTATTCCCCGTTGGTAGTCTCACCTTAAAATACTCGTTCCTTCAAGGTGAGACAAAGCGATCACGAGTATTCTATAATATAATTGGAGGTCACCGACCTTACGTCACTCCGATGACTACATGATTCTTGTTTCGGCTTTCCTGCGTGCCTATGAGACATATGTATATAGGATACGTAAATGCATATAAGACATGTAAATGTATGTAAGATATGTGTATATATTTTTAAAACATGCACATGACGAAAGAGCTAGAGCGCTATAGACGCTGATGTACCTACACGACACACGTATATGTATATGATAAAAGAGCTAGAGCGCTATAGACGCTGATATATGTACATGATATATGCATGTGTATACGGGGAAAATGGAGGTAAGGGCAGAGCGTTATGAACGCATATCCACCTGATCAGTTGGCATTACATGATATGATACCGTCCCGGACGCGGGATGCCCGGACGCGGGATGTGTATATTTATGGTTAAATGGATCGGCTGCCGACGCCTCGGCAATATGAGATGTCCTATTTTATATGTATATGTATATGAACAAGGAAAGATTCTTAAAGGAAAGCTAAGTATGCATAGCACCTGCCAAGGGTATATATATATACAGGTTATGTTTCTACCTCAGGACATGCGCTATTATTCTCTTATGTCGTTATTTCCGTTTTATACTTTCCGTATGCTACTATTCATGCCTTACATACTCGGTACACTATTCGTACTGACGTCCCTTCTTGTGGATGCTGCGTTTCATGCCGCGCAGGTCAGCAGACAGGCGGATTTGATCCTTAGAAGCTCTACCAGCAGTGTTGACAGTGCTCCAGTTATTCCGGAGCCTCACTTCCTTGGTACTATTTTGTGTATATATATTCGGGCACGGCAGTACTCAGCCCTTTCTATGTATAAACGTACTATGTCTAGAGGCTCGTAGACAGATATGTACAGTCAGTTAAGTATAGTTAGGTATATGGTGTTTTGGCATGCTAATGTTGATGTATAAGTGATAACGAAGTTTATTAGTCTATGTTCAGAATGACGCCGCTAATGTTAATGTTCAAAAAAAAAATGGCTCTGTTTACATGGCTTGCTAAGAGGTAAAGGTAAAACGATAGACAAGGGGTGCTCGGTACAAGTATCGGGTACTCGTCACGGCCCCTAGACGGGTCGTGATAGAAGTGGTATCAGAGCAGTTCGGTCCTAGGAGTTTGTCTACGAGCCGTGTCTAGTAGAGTCTTGTTTATGGGTGTGTTGCGCGCCACACTTATAAACAGGAGGCTACAGGGCATTTAGGAAATATGACCTTCTTTGTACTCAAGATCGTGCGATAGAGCTATGATACCAGGTTTCCACATTCCTTTCCTAATCCTGTGTTATGGTTTCAGTAATGCCGCCGAAAAGGAAGGCTACGACGGCCCAGAAGGGCAAGAGGGTGGCTGGCAGCAGAGTTGAACGGGAGCTAGAAGAAGGAGAATCTCATAATGAAGCTCCCCCTCAGACCTTTCCTGCTCCCCCTGCACCAGCAGAGCAGGAAAGAGTTTCAGCTCCAGCCCCCGCACCTCCAGTTCCACCGCCAGCAGCCCCGGGCCAGCAGATGGCCGAGGCCATTCAATTATTGACCCAGTTAATTGTCGCACAGGCTCAGCGGCAAGATGTAGACCTACGAGACAGGGCGGTAAGTGCAAGGGCCCGCGACTTTATCACCCTGAAGCCTCCAGAGTTTTATGGATCTAGACCAGAGGAGGACCCGCAGAGTTTTATAGATGAGATGCTGAGGACTCTAAGGATCATACATGCTTCGGATACGGAGTCCGTAGAGTTGGCTTCATACAGGCTGCGGGATGTGGCAGTTTTGTGGTATAGTAGTTGGATATCCTCGAGGGGAGCGAATGCACCTCCCCCGGTTTGGCAGGAGTTTACCGAGGCATTTCTGCGACATTTCTTACCGCCAGAGGTTCGACGAGCACGAGCCGAGATGTTCTTGAACCTTAAACAAGGAAATATGAGTGTTCGGGAGTACGACCTTCGTTTCAACTCACTAGCCAGGTATGCCCCAGCCCTGATAGCAGATAGGGGAGATCATGTGCACCGATTCGTGAGTGGGCTAGGGCCACATTTAGTTAAGGAGTGCCAGACGGCTTCACTCCAGGATGGGATGACTATTACCCGCATTCAGGCCCACGCCCAAAATTTGGAAGAGCAGTACCAGTCACAGAGAGGGGAGCGGTATCCAGATAGGGGTTCCAGAAAAAGGGGCAGATTTTCTAGGGCTAGAAGCGAGTATAGAGGGGGACAGGCATCGGAGCAATTTAGGTATTCAGACCAATCGACGGCCAGTGCACCTCCTCGATTTGCGGATAGGGGGCTTGACCGTTCTACTCACTCGAGACCAGATCAGGGTACTAAGGCGTCAGGATCCTAGTATAGAGCTGATTCTAGCAGGATGATGCCACCCCCGCCACGGTGTGCGCGATGTGGTAAACCACACTCTGGAGAGTGTTGCGCAGGTACAGGTGCATGTTATACTTGTGGGCGGATTGGCCATTTGATGCGTGATTGCCCACTGAGGTATGAGGGAGACCAAGCCCAGCCCGCCGGGTCCGCGGTTGGTTCATCGTCGACCGTACGCCCCTCTTGGACAGACTTCCCAAGCTCCAGCGGGCCGCGGCCGAGGTAGAGGAAGGACACCTAGTTCAGCTGGTCCTCCGCACCGCCTATATGCATTGACAGGACGACAGGACCCTGAGCCTTCCGCAGACGCGGCCACAGGTACTTTTTCGGCACCTTTTATGATATGTATGTTAATTGATTCGGATTCTATGCTATCCTACGTTGCCTTTATATTGCTGATCATATTAAGAATTCAGAAATTAGGACGAAAGGTAGCCATACGCACAGGTAAAAAGACGAATACTAGAGATTGCGGAGGTTAGAACTGTAAATAAAAGAAGAGATGTGTTACGCGGAATTTCGAAAACTGCTAAGACCCCAACTCGTTCCATAATATGTGATATAAGTAGTGCGAGGGAGTGGGGGCGAAAATACTAATGCTAAGACGCTGAAATGCACTAAAGTTTCAAGGTTAAGCGTGCTAGGGTGAGAGTAATTTCATGATGGGTGACCCCCTGGGAAATATGCTGAAATTTTCACAAATGTGGGAACAAGAGACGAATGTGAAGCTAGGTAGTCCAATGTAAATTAGAGTGTGTGGAGTGGTTACAAACCCTATAAAAGTCATGTAGGCTGAGACGGACAAGACTAACGGAAGAGGAGAAAGCGTGACAGAAAGGGACTTATTAACGTAGGGCCAACGTTCGGAGCTTACTCAATGGACTTACGACATAAAAGCGACCTAAGCGACATGTGAGATGTCTACGAAGGAGACCTCCCCGAAGTATTATGATATACTATGAGGCCAGTTTAACATTCGAGGATGAATGTTCTAAAGGGGGGGAGAATGTTATATCACGTATTTTTGAATGTCAGATTATTTGCTGAGGTGGGGCCCACACATCGAGATTTTTTTGGGACATCTGAAAATTCATATGAATCACATATGAGAAGTTAAACACGACTCAAGAAGGACTCTTGGGCCAAATCAAAGTGGAAGTCCTCCAAACGAATATTTTTAAGAACACGTTTTCGGGTGATCTGACTTCAAGGGGCAAACACGGTATTATAAGTTTGGAATTTGGAAAAGTAACAAGAAATAGAAGTTGTAGATAATTGAATTAGCTTTCCAACCATAGGTCGTGGGTGCCCAGGTGACGTCGGTACAAGGAGATATGAACGTTTTAAGGTCGAAAGGTCAGTGGGCTAGGCCCAACTCGGGACCAAACCGAGTTGGCCCAAAAACATCAAAAAAAATAATAAGGCCCAAATTTGTGAGGCCCAACCGGCCATGGTTATGGCCCAAGCCCATATTAAATAAAATTTGGTCAATAAATAAGATGACTAAGTCATATTTATCACACAACCTCTAGAATATTCAAGAAGTTGAAGAACAAGAAAGAGAAGGAGAAAAGTTGAAGGCCATTTCGGCCAAGGGTAAATTTCCAAGGAAAAATTGATAAAAATTCTTCAAAAATCAATCCCTACCAAGTAAAGGGTGCTTAACAAGGTGGAGTTGTTGTTGGAGCAAGAAAGATTCAAAATCATACAAATTGCCAAGTTGTAGTCAAGTGAGAAGTTGAAGAAGAAAGGTGAGTTTTGATCTTTCTTTATGTGTTATGAATGGTTTATATGTGTTGTAGTATGTTAAAATGGATGAAATTCATGAAAGAGATAAAAATAGGGGTGTGGCCGTGAGGTATGGAACCTGTATATGTGTGTAGAAATTGTGTTTTAATTAATTTATCTAGTGTTTGGTTGTTATTGTTGTGAATGATATGTGGAAAATGGAAGTGGAATAAATTTGGAGAGGTTGTAGTGTGTATGCTTGATGTTGGTCGTGTAGTTGTAGGGTAATATGGAAGAAAAGGAGTCAATTCTATTTAATGTTTTGGTTATAGTTGAATTGTGGATGCTAGATTGCTAATGAATGCATAATAATCTTGTGAAGTGGAAGTAGGTGGAGGTTTGTTTTAAAAGTTATGTGAATTGAATGTAATGTTCTTGCATGCATGGAAGGTAATGTGGTTAGTATGATGTTGTTGGAATATAGATCATGAGGTTGTGATTGTTTTCATTAAAGTTAGAAAGTTTTTGGAAGAAGTAGTAAGTTGATTGAATATGGAAGTTGTTAGTATTGTTGTTGTTGGAATTGTGGTTGATATTTTGGCCGGGTTTGAATTCCCGGGATTGTTGTTGATTGAAATTAGCCAAGTTGAACTTGGTGGGATGGAGTATTTATAGGGGAAGTGCTGCCGAAATTTCGGTAGCCAAATGTTTCCTTAAGAATTCAATTCTAAGTATCCTAATAAGAGTTTTGGTAAACATGACCAATTTGCAGATTTTGACGAGATTGCAACGTGAATTCGGAATAGCAAAAGAAGCGGAAAGAGGTATGTAAGGTTTCACCCTTCTTTCTATGGCATGTCTTAGACGGAATAAGTTGGGTACGCGCCTCGGGGACAACTCTCTTCCCCGGAATCCGCATCCAAAGTTTTCCACTTTTTGTTCAATAGAATTGAACTAGAAAGTGTGCAAATGATGGAAAGACCTCTTAAACCCCTAGAACTTGCATAAGTGGGACCCGATTACCCTAGGACCCTTACAAGTAATGACATGACACGTAATATATGTAAATCATATACGTCACCCCATCCGGCCCGAGGTGGGCCCGCTACTCTCGGATGTTTCCTTACAGTCTTGCTTGACTTACTTGAAGTGAATCCAAAGGGAACCTTTGATCCCGATTTCGTTACCAAATGATAAATACTATGACTCCTCTAACGAGGGCACTTCCATGACGATAATGATAACAATGATGTTAGATAAGAGAATATGCCTATGATACGTACTACCGGAACGATTCTATGACTAAGATGACTAAGCTAAGTATCTTATGTAAACATGAAAATGATAAACTAATTTTTGAATCTTATTTATATTTCCTAGCTATGACTTTATTTTCTAAAAGATTTCAAAGTCTATGAACTGTCATCTATGATGCCCCGATTTCATTCTACGTTTACTTTAATATTATTCCCCGTTGGTAGTCTCACCTTAAAATACTCGTTCCTTCAAGGTGAGACAAAGCGATCACGAGTATTCTATAATATAATTGGAGGTCACCGACCTTACGTCACTCCGATGACTACATGATTCTTCTTTGGGCTTTCCTGCGTGCCTATGAGACATATGTATATAGGATACGTAAATGCATATAAGACATGTAAATGTATGTAAGATATGTGTATATATTTTTAAAACATGCACATGACGAAAGAGCTAGAGCGCTATAGACGCTGATGTACCTACACGACACACATATATGTATATGATAAAAGAGCTAGAGCGCTATAGACGCTAATATATGTACATGATATATGCATGTGTATACGGGGAAAATGGAGGTAAGGGCAGAGCGTTATGAATGCATATCCACCTGATCAGTTGGCATTACATGATATGATATCGTCCCGGACGCGGGATGCCCGGACGCGGGATGCCCGGACGCGGGATGTGTATATTTATGGTTAAATGGATCGGCTGCCGACGCCTCGGCAATATGAGATGTCCTATTTTATATGTATATGTATATGAACAAGGAAAGATTCTTAAAGGAAAGCTAAGTACGCATAGCACCTGCCAAGGGTATATATATATATACAGGTTATGTTTCTACCTCAGGGCATGTGCTATTATTCTCTTATGTCGTTATTTCCGTTTTATACTTTCCGTATGCTACTATTCATGCCTTACATACTCGGTACACTATTCGTACTGACGTCCCTTCTTGTGGACGCTGCGTTTCATGCCGCGCAGGTCAGCAGACAGACGGATTTGATCCTTAGAAGCTCTACCAGCAGTGTTGACAGTGCTCCAGTTATTTCGGAGCCTCACTTCCTTGGTACTATTTTGTGTATATATATTCGGGCACGGCAGTACTCAGCCCTTTCTATGTATAAACGTACTATGTCTAGAGACTCGTAGACAGATATGTACAGTCAGTTAAGTATAGTTAGGTATATAGTGTTTTGGCATGCTAATGTTGATGTATAAGTGATAACGAAGTTTATTAGTCTATGTTCAGAATGACGCCGCTAATGTTAATGTTAAAAAAAATGGCTCTGTTTACAGGCTTGCTAAGAGGTAAAGGTAAAACGATAGACAAGGGGTGCTCGGTACAAGTATCGGGTACTCGTCACGGCCCCTAGACGGGTCGTGACAGTGTCTTTCTTCCTTTTGCCGAATATGATCATTTCCTCATGGCGCTTATCACATTTAAATAATCGCTCCACTGGCTATAGTGCATCTCGTTCCAGACCAAGTTACGCTTATATGGTCATGTCCATATAGGGTAGATAGGATTCCTAGGTTCGCATAGTTTGCATAGTCTACTTGTTAATTTAATTCATTTCTATCTACGATTCTCCGTCATTGTCACACTTAAGTTCTCCTTTCCTCCTTATCCGCTTATTTCCTTATACTTATTTGTCTTGATTGGCATCCAATTCATCCGTTAGCACCTTATCTCATAATTGTTCACGAAACTTGCCTAAGATGTTCTCAGTATCCCTAATTCCTCTTATTTCGGTACCTTCTGACTTTCTAATGGTGTCCTGGACTACTTACTTTATTTGCATTTAATCAATCGTGATTCCTAATACGTACTCTAAATCTCGCGTCATTCCATCATCAATGTTACCCACTTCGGTAAGGCCTTACTCCCTTATGTGTGCCACGTATCATATCGCAAGTACTAGGCTCTACTTTTGACTTCCTTTCCCTTGGGTATTCGGCATAAAGTAAATCTGGGGTCCTTTACTTCGATATCACTAATGGCATAGGTGGAACAGTAAGTTATATTAACTTGGATAGGGAAGTCCCCCATCTTATTTGTTCGTTGAACGGTGTCGCGATTTCATCTCTTCTATTTTGATTCCCCTTTAACATCAAATTCCTAAAACCTTTGTCTATCTATTACACCTCGAATTTTTTTTGTTAATGCACAGTGAATAGACTAACGAAGAACACGAAGTATATGGTATTTCGATAAGTAAGGAATGACATTTGATGACCCTCATTAAGATTTCAAAGACATTCGAGGTAAGAGGAGAAAGTTGCCGAGAAAAGGCAAGGTATACGTTATGTATCGAAAAGGATTTATGAGTTCCGAATTAATGATGAATTAATGATGTTTTGGAGAAGAGTTATAACATCCCTTAGATCGTTAATGAGGTGCTAAACAAGTGTTTAGAAGGTTCCATAAGGATTGGAGATCGAACGTAACGACGGAATCCATTTCAGAGAAGTGGAGTTATACGACCACTTATACGGTCCGTATAACTCCCAGCAAGGAGATTATTTTCTGGTTTGAACCACGGCCACTTATACGGACCGTATAAGTGTCCGTATAGTACCCGACGGGCTGATTTTTAGTTTTTGTATAAATAGATGCCTTGGGTTCTTTTACTTTATTTTTCATCTTCTACAAGTATTGAGA
Organism: Lycium barbarum; assembly: GCF_019175385.1. Classification (NCBI taxonomy): domain Eukaryota; kingdom Viridiplantae; phylum Streptophyta; class Magnoliopsida; order Solanales; family Solanaceae; genus Lycium; species Lycium barbarum. Next base: position 49,227,272 of record NC_083342.1, read on the forward strand.
GCTCAAAACCCTTCTCTAAGAACATTCCACTCAAGTTCAAGAGAACACAAAGATCAAAATACTAGAATCAAGTGTTTATGTGTTAGAAAGCTTCCAAGGGTTAGAGGACCACAAAAGATTCCATTGGAGGTGAACTAGGGTTTTGGTTCAAGTGAAGTATTTCCACTCAAGATTAATTCCTACACCATCTATGGTAAGTTTTATGGTATTTCCATGTTGGTTAAGGTATTTAGAAGTTGAAACACTTGGATTGTAGAAGGATATAGTAAATGGGTCATGAATGTGGGAATAATGTCATTTTTGAGTAATAGCTTGGATTGAGTCATGATTCTTGGTGTGTTGTGATTATGGTTATGTTATAAATGATGTTAAGAACATGGGATAGACATTGTATATGAATGAATGTAATCGTGTGCTATGTGTCACGACCCAACCCCGTGGGCCGCGATTGGTATCCTAACTGGATACCCATACGTACCTACTTATCAGAATTGGCGTATTATACAAATTTTTTTTGTTTTCAAAATAAGTGTTTACAGATTCGAGCTAATACAGATACGGCACGCGTACACATGTGCAAACCTGAACATACTGAAATCCACAGATAAGCCGATGAGGCTAACATACATACGGAGTCGCAAGATCGTTCGTACCTACCTGAACAGATGTAACCCGTAACCCACATATCTATCTACAGGCCTCTACAGACATACAGAATCAGATGACGGGACATGGCCCCGCCGTACCGAGAGTAACCATACATACAGAAAATACAGAAGACAAAAGATATATACCAAAAGTACACGCTCCGGATCAAAGGGAGCTCTTCCAAACTGCAGAACCGATGCCCTAAACTGGCGGCGTATCTCCAGGTGCGTCTGTAGCTGCGGGCATGTAACGCAGCCCCCGAAGAACCGGAGGTCAGTACAAAAATGTACCGAGTATGTAAAGCAGAAATATATCAAACATAATCATGATCTGGACCAGAAGCACAGAAATAAAATAGGCAGAATCATAAGCCGGACGGACAGAGCCATAGTCCCGACAGACGGACAGAATCATGGTCCAGACAGACAGAATCAAAATCCATACGGACATACAGAATCCAAACCCATACGGACAGACAGAATCATAACCAGTCGGACAGATAATTCAGATGGACAGACAGAATCATAACCAGTCGGACAGATAATCCAGACGGACAGATAGTATCATAACCAGTCGGACAGATAATCCAGACGGACAGACAGAATCATAGCTAGTCGGACAGATAATCCAGATGGACAGACAGAATCATAACCAGTCGGACGGATAATCCAGACGGACAGACAGTATCATAACCAGTCGGACAGATAATCCAGACGGACAGACAGAATCATAACCAGTCGGACAGATAATCCAGACGGACAGACAAAATCGTATATAGGGTACAGGAACGTGGTCGCCACTCCTGCCATTGACACCACAACACAACATATATCAGAAATTCTTCTCCGATCTCCGTCATACATCATAACATAAGCACGGTACCCGGGGGCGGACAGATAACACAGCACCCCGAGCCCGGACACATCATACTTCATAATATATCCTCGGTAATCGGGGACGGACATATACCACAGTACCCCGAAACCGGACACATCATACTTCGAAATTCACATATGGGGCTCGGCGGCCCATCCGCACGATATACATACCGGCCCGGGATCCGGTGAAAGGAATCATAGCACATGCACGAACTGATTAATGAAAAACCACATACGTACAGATCGTCGTACAGATTCAACGGAACAGAAATAGGCCAACTGGCAGATCGAATCAAAGTATTCAGATAGTTTTCAAACTACGCACCTACACGTCACTTGGGGAGGCGCGACAGATCATAACCCGAACTAGATTTTCAGATATCAAAACCATATTGTGAGATTTATATAAAAACAGTCATATTATGTTCAAAATTATAGTTCAGATGTTGCCTGTGAAAAACGGATGAAAATGAGGCAATTTAGATCATTCACGGGGTATCGGGGCTCCGTGGGCCCACCTCGGACCAACTCGAGGCAAGATACATAAATTACTGATAAAAGACCTTATGAGGTCATCCATAATCATTCGAAAGTATTCCGACTCCGTTTAGGAAGGTTTCGTACAAAAGCATACTTTAAAGATATTTTATAAGGACATAGTTTCAATCTTACTGAAGGAATTGGAGCAGATTTCCATATCGAATTCCGAGGAACGGAGTCGTATTTAAGGCTCGCGGCCGAGCCTATTATGTTCAGAACATGCCTAAGAATGAAGGGAAAGACTTTACATACCTTAGCTGCGTCTTACGCTTGTCCAAACTCAATTCCCGTTTCGCTCAAAATCTACAAATGGTCACATTTACCAATTGTCAATAATAAGACTTTTAGCATTCTTTAATTCACTATTTGTCTATAGAAATTTGGGCATCATCTCCCCTGCTTATATGACTAGCCCGAATTTTTAATTCAGCAGTCAACAACACAACAACAATACCAACATCAATAATATCCTTTTTCATATCAACATATTCCATAAAACAGCCCACACGCTGTTTTCCAACTTTTATAAGTAATTAACTCAGTATACAATTATTTAATCGCGTCTTCTTCATAAATAAACTAGTATTAACACAAATAGGAAGCGATTCATACCTTTCTCCTTTTAATATTGTTGTATCTTCCCTTTTTCACCTTAGTTTTATGCCACAACGCACTGCCATACGATTCTGCAGTGAAAACTATACGCTATCCGGACTGAAATTGGAAAATTATACCTGGTTTGGGCTAAAATTTGGTGGTGGAAAGTTGGGAAATTTTCTGGGATTTTTGGGGTGGTGTTCATGGTTTTGGACTGAAGATGAGGGGGTCTCCCCCTCTTTATAATTGTTTTGGAAGCTGCCAGAAGCAGCTGGAAAAGTGCTCATCGCGATCGCGTAGAGTTAAATAATTTCCTTCTGCGCGTGCGCGCCCCCTCTGGGCGCGTTCGCGCAGGGTTAAAATTTCTGACTGGATGTTCGTTCAGTAAAACGGTCATAACTTTTGATCCCGATATCGTATGAGGGCCTACGACCTATGGATGGAAAGATAATTCAATTATCTACAACTTTTATTTACGTTTTCCCAAATTTCAAACTTATAATACCGTTTTTGCCCCTAGAAGTCAGATCATCCGAAAATGCTTCCTTAAATTGTCCTTTTGGAGGGCTTCCACTTTGATTTGGCCCAAGGGACCTTCTTGAGTTGTGTTTAACTTCACATATGTGATTCATATAATTTGTCACATGTCCCAAAAAAAATCTTGACGTGTGGGCCCCACCTCAGCTTACAAATAATTCGACGTTCGAAAATGCAGGATATAACATTCTCCCCCCCTTTTGAACATTCGTCCTCGAATGTTTGATTGACCTTAGGGGGTCTCGTGACACTTCGGGGAGGTTCTTTTCTTTCCTTCAAAATTCCTTTCAACATTACGATTGCCATCAACATCTTTCACCTTTTGTCACACTTCTCGGTTCCTTACAACGTTATCATAATTTCACGTTACATCAAACAGGTTCATAACTAGAGCCAGACGCACAAAAGCATATCGGACAGATCCATAATTAGAGACAGATGTACTGCACTATGTCGGACAGATTCGTAGTCGGAGTTAGACGTATAGAATTATATCAGATAGATCCACGATCAGAGTTAGACGTACAGAGATGTACCAGACAGATTCGTATCCAGAGTCAGACATACAGAGGCGTGTCAGACAGATTCGTAATCAGAGTCAATCGTACAGAGGTACGTCAAACAGAAACGTGTTCAGAATCAGAAGTGCAGAAGTATAACAAACAGATTTTTGATCAGAATCGGACCACTCTTATTAAGGCTCCAGTGGTTTATGAAAATTTCCCTTATCGATATTTCATTATTAATCCCGACAATAATACAACAGGTTTTTTTTTTTTTTTTTTTTTTTTTTTTGTTTCCTTCCCAGGGGGGTCACCCATCCCAGAATTACTCTAGCCTTAGCACGCTTAACCTCGAAATTTTCATGCATTTTGATGCGTTACGGCTAGTATAATTTCGTCGACCGCCCCGCACGACCTTTGTCACGTAATTTAGGGTAAATCGGGGTCTTGGTACATTTTTGGAAAATTCTCGTAGTGGGTCTCACCCCGGGCTAAACCGTACAGATATCATTTCGCCCTTCCGAATCCTCAGTGTCTATCGAGTTAGACATTACCTTACCCTTACTAGTACCCGAAAGAAGGAAATCACATGACGTAACAAAATACAGACTTGTTCATACTCATATCCCTCAAAAGAGATCAGTAGCATACCTGGGTGTGCACTGGAAGACGCTCCTGGGTCCTGCCGGCCGGTCAAAGCAAATACGCGATTCGAAGGACCGCTATAACCCGAAGCTGCACCGCGACCTCTGCCACGACTTGCTAGCGCTGGTGCTGGTGCTGGGGACCCTCGCCCCGTGGGGCGTATGGCTGCCAAAGGAGGGGATGAGCTAGCAACTGACCCGGTAAGCTGGGCTGAACCACCTGGACCACCCCTATATGGACACTCTCTCATCGTATGGCCTTGTTGGCCACAAGAATAGCAGACACCAGTGGCACGATAACACTCACCGGGGTGGCGCCTCCTGCAATGAGGACACCGAGGTATGGATGGCCCCATCTGACTGAAACTCCCATCTACTCGCGAACTCGAAGCCATGGAGTTCTGTCCCGAAAACTGTGGGGGCGTACTGTATGCTGGCTGGGACGGATACCTGCTACCCTGCCACTGAGAAAACTCACCCTGGAATCCCCCTGAATACCCGGCCGATCTGGCTCTCTTAGGCCGGCTCCTGTCGGGACCCCTATCAAACCGACGCTCCCTACGCCGGTCCTCCATGCCCTGGGCATATGCCTGTACCCGGGCAACATGCATCCCTGGCTGGGAGGCCATCGCCAGGCAACCATCAATCAAATAGGGGTCTAGCCCCATCACATACCGGTGCACCCTGTCGGCCATCTCTGCTACTATAGCGGGTGCATACCTAGCCAATGAGTCGAACTCCAGGCTATACTCTTGAACACTCCTACCGTTCTGTTTCAGATGCAAGAATCAATCAACACTGGCTCTCCGTAGCTCTGGAGGTAGAAAATGCTAAAGGAAGGCCTTAGTAAACTCGGCCCATACTGCTGGGGGAGCTCCGTCGCCCCTGGAGAGCTGCCAAGACTCATACCAGTTCGCCGCTACCTCGTATAACCGATACGAAGCCAACTCAACGGACTCAATCATCGAAGCCTTAATCAACCGTATCGTGCTCTCCATCTTTCTAATAAACTCCTGGGGGTCCTCCTCAGGTTTTGCCCCGGAGAATTCTGGAGGATTACATGTCAAGAACTCACGACCCCTGGAGCTTTCATATCTGTCCGCACGACCACCCCCAAATCCATGTCTACGAACCTGCTCTGCCATCAGCGTGGTCAACAACTGGACCGCATCTTGCATAGCCCTGCCCTCCGCCCCTGCCTGTGGAGCTGGAGGCTCGGGCACTGGAACCTCGGGAGCTCGCGGTGGAGCCGTCTCCTGATCAGCAGCTTCTGCTGCTCCGATATCCTCCGGCAAGGGGGGTGTAACAGATCCAGATGATGGGGGCACATCCCCAAGTGCAGGCTGCACACTGGCCCTGGTAACTCTCTGGGCCCGGCTGGTCTCTCCTGCCTCAACCCCCGCCTTGCCCTTCTGGGCAGCTGTTGCCTTCTTCGGAGGCATCGCTGAAAACATAACAGATCGTTAGGAGAGGATCATCCTATTAATACAGTTCTATCGCACGATCTAAGATCCAAAGAAGGGTAACATCCTAAATGCCCTGTAGCCTCCTGTTTATAGATGTAGTGCACAACACATCGATAAACAAGACTCTACTAGACACGACCTGTAGACATTCTGAGGACTAACCGCTCTGATACCACTTCTGTCACGACCCAACCCCGTGGGCCGCGATTGGTATCCTAACTGGATACCCATACGTACCTACTTATCAGAATTGGCATATTATACAAAAAAATTTTATTTTCAAAATAAGTGTTTACAGATTCGAGCTAATACAGATACGGCACGCGTACACATGTGCAAACCTGAACATACTGAAATCCACAGATAAGCGGATGAGGCTAACATACATACAGAGTCGCAAGATCGTTCGTACCTACCTGAACAGATGTAACCCGTAACCCACATATCTATCTACAGGCCACTACAGACATACAGAATCAGATGACGGGACAGGGCCCCGCCGTACCCAGAGTAACCATACATACAGAAAATACAGAAGACAAAAGATATATACCAAAAGTACACGCTCCGGATCAAAGGGAGCTCTTCCAAACTGCAGAACCGATGCCCTAAACTGGCGGCGTATCTCCAGGTGCGTCTGTACCTGCGGGCATGTAACGCAGCCCCCGAAGAACCGGGGGTCAGTACAAAAATGTACCGAGTATGTAAAGCAGAAATATATCAAACATAATCATGATCTGGACCAGAAGCACAGAAATAGAATAGGCAGAATCATAAGCCGGACGGACAGAGCCATAGTCCCGACAGACGGACAGAATCATGGTCTAGACAGACAGAATTAAAATCCATACGGACATACAGAATCCAAACCCATACGGACAGACAGAATCATAACCAGTCGGACAGATAATCCAGATGGACAGACAGAATCATAACCAGTCGGACAGATAATCCAGACAGACAGACAGACAGTATCATAACCAGTCCGACAGATAATCCAGACGGACAGACAGAATCATAACCAGTCGGACAGATAATCCAGATGGACAGACAGAATCATAACCAGTCGGACGGATAATCCAGACGGACAGACAGTATCATAACCAGTCGGACAGATAATCCAGACAGACAGACAGAATCATAACCAGTCGGACAGATAATCCAGACGGACAGACAAAATCGTATATAGGGTACAGGAACGTGGTCGCCACTCCTGCCATTGACACCACAACACAACATATATCAGAAATTCTTCTCCGATCTCCGTCATATATCATAACATAACCACGGTACCCGGGGGCGGACAGATAACACAGCACCCCGAGCCCGGACACATCATACTTCATAATATATCCTCGGTAATCGGGGACGGACATATACCACAGTACCCCGAAACCGGACACATCATACTTCGGAATTCACATATGGGGCTCGGCGGCCCATCCGCACGATATACATACCGGCCCGGGATCCGGTGAAAGGAATCATAGCACATGCACGAACCGATTAATGAAAAACCACATACGTACAGATCATCGTACAGATTCAACGGAACAGAAATAGGCCAACTGGCAGATCGAATCAAAGTATTCAGATAGTTTTCAAACTACGCACCTACACGTCACTTGGGGAGGCACGACAGATCATAACCCGAACTAGATTTTCAGATATCAAAATCATATTGTGAGATTTATATAAAAACAGTCATATTATGTTCAAAATGATAGTTCAGATGTTGCCTGTGAAAAACGGACGGAAATGAGGCAATTTAGATCATTCACGGGGTATCGGGGCTCAGTGGGCCCACCTCGGACCAACTCGAGGCAAGATACATAAATTACTGATAAAAGACCTTATGAGGTCATCCATAATCATTCGAAAGTATTCCGACTCCGTTTAGGAAGGTTTCGTACAAAAGCATACTTTAAAGATATTTTATAAGGACATAGTTTCAATCTTACTGAAGGAATTGGAGCAGATTTCCATATCGAATTCCGAGGAACGGAGTCTTATTTAAGGCTCGCGGCCGAGCCTATTATGTTCAGAACATGCCTAAGAATGAAGGGAAAGACTTTACATACCTTAGCTGCGTCTTACGCTTGTCCAAATTCAATTCCCGTTTCGCTCAAAATCTACAAATGGTCACATTTACCAATTGTCAATAATAAGACTTTTAGCATTCTTTAATTCACTATTTGTCTACAGAAATTTGGGCAGCATCTCCCCTGCTTATATGCCTAGCCCGAATTTTTAATTCAGCAGTCAACAACACAACAACAATACCAACATCAATAATATCCTTTTTCATATCAACATATTCCATAAAACAGCCCACACGCTGTTTTCCAACTTTTATAAGTAATTAACTCAGTATACAATTATTTAATCGCGTCTTCTTCGTAAATAAACTAGTATTAACACAAATAGGAAGCGATTCATACCTTTCTCCTTTTAATATTGTTGTATCTTCCCTTTTTCACCTTAGTTTTATACCACAACGCACTGCCATACGATTCTGCAGTGAAAACTATACGCTATCCGGACTGAAATTGGGAAATTATACCTGGTTTGGGCTAAAATTTGGTGGTGGAAAGTTGGGAAATTTTCTGGGATTTTTGGGGTGGTGTTCGTGGTTTTGGACTGAAGATGAGGGGGAGACCCCCTCTTTATAATTGTTTTGGAAGCTGTCAGAAGCAGCTGGAAAAGTGCTCATCGCGATCGCGCTTCCTTCTGGCGCGATCGCGTTGAGTTAAATGATTTCCTTCTGCGCGTTCGCGCCCCCTCTGGGCGCGTTCGCGCAGGGTTAAAATTTCTGACTGGATGTTCGTTCAGTAAAACGGTCATAACTTTTGATCCCGATATCGTATGAGGGCCTACGACCTATGGATGGAAAGATAATTCAATTATCTACAACTTTTATTTCTGGACGTTTTCCCAAATTTCAAACTTATAATACCGTGTTTGCCCCTAGAAGTCAGATCATCCGAAAATGCTTCCTTAAATTGTCCTTTTGGAGGGCTTCCACTTTGATTTGGCCTAAGGGACCTTCTTGAGTTGTGTTTAACTTCACATATGTGATTCATATAATTTGTCACATGTCCCAAAAAAAATCTTGACGTGTGGGCCCCACCTCAGCTTACAAATAATTCGACGTTCGAAAATGCAGGATATAACACTATGACCATGGATATGGATGACTGGAAGTGAATTGAGAAGTAAGGATAATGTATGTGAATAAAGAGTATTGTTATGATATTGTGAATGTTATTATTGATGTATGGGAGTTGATATATGATATGGAGGAAGTCGTATAAATAAAGGAGGTGCTGTCCAATTTTCTCTAGCTTTAGTCATGTATGCCAAGCTATCGATTTTCTAATGATAGTATAACTCTAATGAAGGTAGAAACGTGAGCATTGAAGGAGAACGTGCAAGTGATAGAATAGTTGAACGGAAAGGTATGTAAGGCTAACCCTTCTTTCATAAGGCATGGTTCTTTTGCCAAATATCTATTCGTCTATGAGCCTATGATGTCCTCCAAATGATTCTATCTTTAAAAGCTACTAAGCTCATGATTCTCGATATGATACGAGTGTACTAAATTCCTCCTATGATGAGTAATCCTCTAGGGATACATGTAGTGAACGACGATAGTAATGATGCTAAAGATGCTTATGGGCTTTTATGTATATGTGCCTATGTATGGCTATTATGAAACCCCGAGCTTATAAGGCCGGGTAGAATATATATATATATTGCGCGCGCACCACTGCAGTTGGGTACGGACAACCCTGAGCCTTGGTAGGGCCAGGTATGTGAAACACCGAACCTTCATGGTCGGGTATGTTGTGTAAATGATATGTATATGAATGTGAATATGAATATGTATATGAATACGAAAATGGATACGAAATGTAAATGAGTACGGAAACGGATACAGATACAGTCACGCATTAGAAATGGAAAGTCCCTATGAAAAGCAAGCAAGTGCTTATGACGATGATACTACTATCTCCCATCCTATGCTATCTCTTATGTTGTCTATTATGCTTTCATAATGATGTTGATCATGCTTTACATACTCAGTACATTCTTCGTACTGACGTCCTTTTGTTTGTGGACGCTGCGTTATGCCCGCAGGTGGCCAGGTAGACAGGCTTAATCCATAGCTTTATTACTCAGGGACTACATAGCGGAGCTCCATTTCATTCGGAGCTACAACTTTTGGTATTTATTCTTTTGTGTACATATTTATGGGCATAGTGGGGTCCTGTCCCGTCTATATGATATGACATACTCTCCTTAGAGGCTCGTAGACATGTGTATATGGTTAGATGTATTTGACCTTGTTGGCCTATATTTTGGATATCATTTTGTTAGCCTCGTCGGCTTATGTACATTGATATTGACATAGTTGCTAATGATGATATAAATTTATTGTTGCCCAATGGGATTTGTATGATTGATGGATAGAAAGTATGATTTAGCTATGTGGCTCACCTAGATGTAAATGTGAAAGTATGATAAGAGGTGCCCGGGTGGGTTATCACCGAGTGCCCGTCGCGGCCCTCTAGTTGGGACGTGACACTATCGAATAAATAATGGCACTCTAGGTCCCAAATATATATATATATAAACAAAAGCAATTTCAATGGAGGGATTTAGTATACCTGTAAGCATTCTGTCCTGGTCCTGTACATGAGAGCTTAGATCAGATATACTGCGAAGCGAAATCCTCCTATCTTCCTCAACCACTCTCCTCCTATTGGCTCGACTATCCTCTTCTTCTTATACATACCTCATAACATATACTGGCAATGCCTGATTAACAGATTCCAAGGACTGAGGACTATCTGGTACCTCCGTAACACTAATGTCCATAGCGGCCCTCACATAATGCTGGACAAGAGGGGAACCTGGACCTGTCAATCCCTACTCTGCTCCCCTCACATCCTGCTCAATAGGCCCCGAATACGAAACTAAGATCCATGGTGTGGTCGTAACCGAAACTGCTTGGACAGGTGTCTCATATGAACCCTAAGATGGTCCTCCTCAATAAAAGTCATAATCGTTGAAGGGTCCTTACTTAATAATGATCTCTAAGGGGTCAGTTTCAATCATATAACTTATAATTCTCCTCTTTTGTTCTATCACCCTCTGACTTGCATTGGCGGGTGGGGCTGTTTTAACATCCACCCTCGGAACTGTCCCCACACATATACTAACTAAGGCTTTTCTCTTTGTCGACATTACTACAATTCAAACAGGAAAATAGGATTAGGAACGAACTTTCCTACGTTTTGGCTCTATCGCACCATCTAGATTATGAAGAACGGATACATTCCTAAATGTCTTGTAGCCTCCTATTTATAAGTATAGCGCGCTTCATACCCATAAACAAGACTCTACTAGAAACGACTCATAGACATCCCTAGTACTGACCTGCTCTGATACCAAGTTTGTCACTCCTCGACGAGGAGTATGACGGGCACTGACCTGTAGGCCGGATACCACCTGGTGTAACAGTTAGCATAATTACCATATAATATGGCTCAAACATGACTCGAGAACACCTGCACGCAGAGAAGGCGCAAATACAGAAATTTGCAATAATTCAACATGCATATATATATATATATATATATATATATATACATATACACACACACATAAGCGAGCTGACTAGGCCGTAACATGAACATCATAAAATATCATATAGCCGTCCAAGCTATAACATGTGTATCATAAGTATAATAAAAATATGCATGACTCTGACACCCACTACACTGTCTATGAGCCTCTAAGAGTACGTACATCTGAACATATATCATAATAACATAAATATACCGAAAGATAGCAAGTCCGGAGTAGTGGCACTTGCTGATACCCGCAGAAGCTGATAGTCCAACTGAAGAGGTCCTTCGCTCTGTCTATCAGGACTTGCAGCACGAAATGCAGCGTCTCGTGGGATGGGACGTCAGTACGGATACAAGTACTGAGTATGTAAGGTAGGGAAGTAATGACTTCAGTAAAATATAAATGTGAACATGGGAGAATAGTGATAACTAGTAACCTATGACATCTGAAACCATACAATATGCCATGCATGAAAAAATCATTTTCATATGCAAATAAATCATTTTTCATATGCAAATAAACATACATAATATATATATATATATATATATTATAACGTACCCGGCCCTAGTAAGGCTCGGTGTGAAGCGTACCCGGCCCTTTCGGGACTCAGCGTGTATATCATTATCGTCCCCACATTCGGGGTTTCCCGCGTCCGGGAAAAATCATTATATCATAACGTACCCGGCCCTAATGGGACTCGGTGTGAATATCCAACTGATCAGTGGTTGCATATCTACGTGTCGTACCCGTCCGACTATAGCGCGGCTCGGTGTGAGTAAAAATAGTGTGTATGTATATATATATATAGAAGTCAAAGAAGTGACATTGGGCCTTTTGGAGTGCCGTAAGGTCGTTATACCTCCGAATATATTATGGGAAACCTATCTAGGCCAAGGAATGACTCAAATGATCATACGCACATTAACATCATAAGGATTTTTCATAAAGTACACGGATGGTTCAATAGGAGTGAATGAACGACTTGGCTAGGGACGTTTACTTAATTTCATAAAATATCGAAAATTCCGTAAAAATAGGGATTTTCAGAAAAATATGCTTCTTTCATAAAATATATGTACTTCTTATAAAATGCGTATTTTTTCGTAAAATATATGTTTCGTAAAATGTAGAAAATCCGGAATAGACTCAAATGGATTGATAATGCACGCTAGGGGTTCTATTGATTCGTGCCAAGGAAAGCGATAGCGAAAACCTTACATACCTTATTCTCTAACTTGTTGCCTGAAGGGATTTCCTATCCCGAGCTTGTCCTTCCCCCCGCACCTATACGAGGACATGCAAATCCTGGGTTAGTCCTCCTCGACTTGCATTTCCTCTGTATCATCTACTTCTTCCAAATTCCAAAACAACTCCCAAATATCATTAACAACATCAACAATAATATAATCAAGATACTACATGACAAGCATATGCAAATCCGTCCGAAACTTCCGTCGAAAATCAGTCCATAAGCCATCAACATCGACATATCAAACTACGACCTTTATACTATGTTTTCCTTTACTTTAAACCATTAAAATCCTCCAAAAACAACTCAATATCAAAGTCAAGATGAAAATACCTTATAATTGAAGAACTTCAACTCACACAACTTGCTTCAAGACCAAACTCACCACAACATCAAGTAGAAGCAAGAACATTCACTTTCCACGGACTAGTTTAGCGTAATCTTGTTGAATTCTTAATCTAATGGGCTATAAGTGTTTAGGGGATGAATTTGGAGGTTTCTAGAGCTTATGGAAGTATTTAATGATGAAAAATTGGGTTGATACGGTATTTATACCCCTGGAAAGTCGGTTCCACCGATTCCAAAATTGGCCTCCGCGTGGGCGAGGCCTTGGCTCGCGTGCGCAAAGAGCCTTTGCCAGCCTATCTTGAAACGTCCATAACTTTCTACTCCAATGTCGTATGGACGAACAGTTTGTTGCATTGGAAATTAGACTCAATGAATTTCAATTTACATAGGTTATGCATTTCATAACTCCTCATATTCTAGGAGATAAACCTCCCTCGAGTTGGACCAAAAATTCTATCCGGAATTCTTCCAAGTTTTCCCAAAATTTTGACAAATTTAATTCCTTCATTTCACTTGATCCCGAAACCTCTAGACACTTGCTTAGCACTTATTAAAAGTATTTCTTAACCTTATAAGGGTTCCTAGACCTCTCCAAGCTTGCGTTACTTTACTTATGACGCGAACGACACGAATATTTTTTAGCTGTAACACCTGGAGTAAGATAATCTACCTCAACATCATTGTACTCTTGCAACCATTGAAAATTTCCTAATGCCCAATCAATTTTACTATATTTTCTACTGTCAGCTTGCTGTTTATTGCACTATGTAAAAAAAATAGCCCTTATCTCTAAGGAGAGTGAGCTGAAGGTCAGCAACTAAGTCTTGGAATCCTTGGAGCTATGCTTGAGTTACAGGTTGCCCTATCTTGTCCTCAGTGGAGAGGACATTGTTGAAATCTCCACTCAGTATCTAGGTAGACTGAATTTGAGCCCCTAGATGTTTCAAATCATGCCATAAGATCTCTTTGTTGCTGCTCATTTCTAGCATTCACCACAGTTATCAATGTAGAAATTAAATGTTTGGGTCTTCTATAGAGAAGTGAATGAATGGCTCATGTATCTGTAATATTTGCACTGTTAAATGTCTCTTCCATAATATCCAAACTCTACCATTGATACCATATGGATAGTTGCAACAATAGCTCCAATCCCTTGCCACTTTTTGGATGATTCTCTTGGCTTTATTCTCATTAACCTTTGTTTCAACACAACCAAATACATCTACTTTTATTATTATCCAGAAAGAGCTTCAACTGCTTCTGCTTAAGGCCTTATTCAGGCCTCTTATATTCCAGGTTCAAATTGTCGAGGAGGTTTGTATTGAGTTCCACTGCCATCTCCACTCTTACCAGAGATACTTGGCCTAGAAGTTAAAGTGTCATATATGTTTGTAACCTCCATATTAGTATGCATTTACCACCTCATGTGTCTTGCTCCCCTAATTCTTATCAGGGGCTTGTCTAGAGAGACTTGCAGTGACAGTTGGCCCCTCAGTTCTACTACTAGTTTTATTAGCAGCAGTTTGGGAAATCTGAATAGGGCTAGTGTCATCTCTAGTGGGTTCTGGTCCTTGAGTCATCTCTTTTGGAGTAGCCTTTTCCTCCTTCTCCTCCTTTTTGGTGCTTTAAATTCCTAATCTTGTGGAGGTGGTTTCTCCTTCTTCCAGCAATTATCAGAATCATGAACAAACTTTATGCATTCACCACAAAACTTTGACTTCCAATGATAAGTCAATACTGCTTGGAAGGGGTTTGGATATATCAGTGTCGACCAGTACAAACCCAATTACAGCAGTTGTCTAATGATCCTCTTGGTCCTTAATGTCAGCTTCATTAATTTGAACAACAAGCTTACTGTTGCATTGAGCTGGTGCGATAAATATCAAGAGGTTGGCCCATCTGTGAACTACGGTTGTTCTCTTCTCCTTCATCATCTTTCTTTTTTATTAAAGGAGAATGATTCTCTATTGCAGGCGTAGGGTTTGCAGAGGTTCCATCCTCAGAGAACTGGAGTCAGTGAGAGACTTTCATCGTCACAGTTGTCGGTCATTTTCCATCAACCCTAATTTGTGTTTCAGTATCCAAGTCATGCACCTCATCCTCGGCAATAGGTTGAAACTGAGCTGGGAGGAAGCTTTCAAAATTCAATTGGTATAGAGGTTGTAGTATTCCACTAGCATGAGTAACCATTGCCGTCATCGATGCCAGTAGTGGGTGTCGTTTCCACCGTTGTGCAATACTTGGAGCAAGTTATCCTACCTTGGCTAAACGTGCACCAGGAGGGTTTTAGCTAAACATGCACCTCCCTCTATTTGTTGTGTAACTAATCTTTAATATAATCCCCCTACATGGTATGGATATTTGGTAAATGGTTGGAAGAGTAAATTTGTTATAAATATACTATGAACTTGCAAATCCTTTAATGTTTGATATAAATGGTTGGTAAACATAATTGGTTAATATATATACCAACTTATGGATCTTTGTTTACACAATATAAACTTATAGGTCAAGTTTTACATTTAAAATAATTGAAGTCATGATTTGGAATCCCAAATCATATGTTTTTGGAGAATTTGGGATTTGAAATCATGATTTGAAGTTGAAGTTGAAATTTTAAAATCATGATTTGTTCAAATTGCATAAACAAACGGTGATTTGAAATCAAAGTATGAAATCATGATTTCATATTGCATGGCCAAGCACCTACTAAGATTCACAACCCTAACCCCTTTATCAAAATTAACAAATTGTGAGTAAACAAACATTTCAACCAGTTTTGAATTAAAACTTGGTTACTTAAAGAAATAGAGAACATAGTAAAGCGAATTTGTTATAGCCCGCATTTTGAACGTTCAGATAATTTGAGGTAATCGTGGGAAGTTAAGGAAATGACTACTTCTCAAAGTTATTTTAAATACAAATGGACTATGAATATTGTTTATGGGTATTATTAGTACGAAATTATTGAGAAATATTAAGGGCGAAGAGAGAAATTCATGAAATGACTCAAGGTAATTACGCAAAGGGCTAGGGGGAAAATGGTGATTTCACAAGGCCTTCATGAAAAGGCCATGTTGGCCAATTGATTTAATCCATAAAAGGGGACATGTGCTTATGTTATATTGCAAGACATGCACATGTGGGCAAAAGTTGACCAAGTCAAAGAGATTATGTATTTTGTTTTAAGCCTTAAAGGATAATCTAGAAAGAAATTCAAAGAAATTAGTGGAAAATAGAGGGAACATGACCGGCCATGTGCCCCTTTGTGTGTATAAATGTGTCCAAGTCTTGAAAAATAAGATCAATTTATCATTCTACAACTCTAGAAAGTTCAAGAGACATAAGGAACCAAAGAGAAGGAGAGAAACGGCCATAGAAAAAATTGCCAAGGAAAATTGATAAAAATTCCTTCAAAAATTATTTTCTACCAAGTAGATGGTCCTTAGCAAAGTGGAGTTGTTGTGGAAGCAAGAAAAATTCATAATCATACAAGTTGCCAAGTTGTAGTCAAGTGAGAAGTTGAAGAAGAAAGGTGAGTTTTAATCTTGTTTTAAGTGTTATGAATGGTTTATATGTGTTGTAGTATGCTAAAATGGATGAAATTCATGAAGAATATTGATGTTGTGATGTGGCCGTGAGGTATATTGTGTGTGTAGGGCCGTGTATATTGTTGCCTTATATTGGAATGATGAACAAATTTTATTTGACATCTTGGGTTGTTGTAGTATGTAGAAGTGAATAAAAGTCATGAACATATGGGTTGTGGAAGTTGTAGCCGTGTATGTGGGTGTTGTGTAAGGGTGATGAACCTATTGTTTTATGTAGCATGTTTGTTGTTATTGTAGTGAGTTGAGATGGGTGAAGAATTCATGGAAAATATGCATGTAGTGTATATATATCATGTTGGTTGTTGTTATGTCAAGAAATGAATGAAATAAATGGGAATATGTGTGTTGTATGTTGGCCGATTGTAGGTGTGATGTTGGATTGGAATGATGAATTAATTTTTTTTTTCTTAGTGTTTTGATTGCAGTAGTTGTGGATCCCATGATGAAAATGAGGATTTAACGATTTACATCGAAGTTGGAATCATTTGTAGATTGTTGAGTTTATGTTAATGGTTTGGCCGGGTTTGAATTCCCGGGTTGTTGTTGATTGAAAACTTGCTAGTTGAATGTTGAGGATGGTGTATTTACAGAGGAAATGCTGCCGGAATTTCGGTAGCCAAGTGTTACCTTAAGACTTCAAGTTTAAGTAACCTAACAAAAGTTTTGGTAAATGTGACTAATTGGCAGATTTTGACGAAATTGCAACGTGAATTTGGAATAGCAAAAGGAGCGGAAAGAGGTATGTAAGGCTTCACCCTTCCTTCTATGGCATGTCTTAGCTGTAATAAGTTGGGTACGAGCCTCGGGGACAACTCTGTTCCCCGAAATCCGCACCTAAAGTTTCCCCTTTTTGTTCAATAGAATTGAACTAGAAAGTGTGCAAAATGATGGAAAGACCTCCTAAACCCCTAGAACTTGCATAAATGGGACTCGATTACCCTAGAACCCTCACAAGTAATGACATGACACGTAACATATGTAAATCATATACGCCACCCCATCCGGCCCGAGGTGGGCCCGTTACTCTCAGATTTTCCTTACAGTCTTGCTTGACTTACTTTAAGTGAATCCAAAGGGAACCTTTGATCCCGATTTCGTTACCAAATGTTAAGTACTATGACTCCTCTAACGAGGGCACTTCTATGCCGATAATGATAACAATGATGTTAGATAAGAGGATATGCCTATGATACGTACTACCGGAACGACTCTATGACCAAGATGACTAAGCTAAGTATCTTATGTAAACATGAAAATGATAAACTAATTTTTGAATCCTATTTATATTTCCTAGCCATGACTTTATTTTCTAAAGATTTCAAAGTCTATGAACTGTCATCTATGATGCCCACGATTTCATTCTACGTTTACTTTAATATTATTCTCCGTTGATAGTCTCACCTTAAAATACTCGTTCCTTCAAGGTGAGACAAAGCGATCACGAGTATTCTATAATGTAATCGGAGGTTACCGACTTTATGTCACTCCGATAGACGTAACTTTCTTTGGACTCCCGTGCATGCTGGTTATATGATACAGGGATATGTGTATAGACATGTATATGTATATAGGACAAGTATTTGTATATAAGACATGTATATGTATAATAGAGAAGTAAATGTACACGTATATGTATGGGGAAAGGGGAAGGGCCACTGTTATATCACCACCTGATTCAGCTGGATTTCATCCTGGACGCGGGATGCCCAGACGCGGGATATGGGAGAGCCGTACGCGGCGTCTGTATATATATGATGTATGATATATATGATATGATGTGTTGGGACACCGTTGGGGAGGGGGGTTGGGAGAGCCGATGTATTCGGCGTCTGTAAATGTGAGTAAAAGATACCGTTTACTGAATTGTACTATTTTCTGTATACGAGAATAAGAGACACCGTGTTCTGAAAAAGGGGCGATGCTATGACATGATACGCTATGCCAAGATATACTGTGATATGAGATGCTACGACATGACGTGATACGACACGCCATGATAGAGCGGCACATAATACGATAAAATATGACACGATATAAATCCTATCTACTGTGTCTACGAGAAAGAAATGTCTCCAAGAGAAAAGGACAAGCCTACATGATAGCCGGCCTGAAACAGAGGCCTTCCCACGTACAGGTTACTTTCCTGCCCCGTTATATGTCCTATGACTCCATGATATTGTTAATCGTACTCTATGTTACTGTTTATATTATCTTTTATGCCTTACATACTCGGTACACTATTCGTACTGACGTCCCTTCTTGTGGACGCTGCGTTTCATGCCGCGCAGGTCAGCAGACAGGTGGACGTGATCCTTAGAAGCTCTACCAGCCACACTTGACAACGCTCCAGTTGTTTCGGAGCCTCACTCCAGCGGTACTATTTTGTGTATGTACATTCGGGCACGACAGTACTCGGCCCTTTCTATGTATAAGTGTAGTATGTCTAGAGGCTCGTAGACAGATATGCACAGTCAGCTATGTACAGTTAGATGTGTTGTATTTTGAATTGTTCGCGTCCCGGTATAACGCGATAGTGGAAAGCTTACTACTTATGTTTATGGTGACGCTGCTAATGTTAATGTTCAGAAAGGAAAAAAAAATATGGCTCTGTTTACACGGCTTGCCATGAGGTAAAGGTAATATGATAGATAAGGGGTGCTCGGTACAAGTATCGGGTACTCGTCACGGCCCCTAGTCGGGTCGTGACAGAATTACATAAATTAATGGGATGTGTTTCTCGTCGTATTCTCTATGGGATTCAACCCAAATAAGCTGGGTTATATATTTGACAACGATCGCTTTACATTAAAAGGTGTAATTTGGGCGACATCACAAACAAAGACTAAAAAGGAAAACTTGGGGGCAAACTTGGGTAATTATTTTTCCTTTCATGGGAAATTTTTGGTGTTTTCCCAAAATTGTTACAAGAATAACATATATTTTTAAAAGAAAAAAACATTGCACATTTTATAACAATATAGCATTTGAAAAGAAAAATATTAAACATAATAATAAACCTCATTTAAATATTTATAGCCCTCTAGATTAAGTAATGACCCATACATTTGAACTTGAATTCATCTTACCCATAGTCTAAATAGTGAGAATTCTAAAATCATGGAAATCTATTCACAATTAGACATTCAATCTGATACCAAACTCATTTCCATGGAATAGCCCTTATTCTAAGTTCTAAATCATGGAAGGAATCAATAAATAATGGCTGCAAACATGGGGAAATACTTAAATGAAGGTTAGAATCTTACGCCAAGGTTGAATCTTGAAGAAATCACTCAAATCTGAGCTCTCTAGCTCCCAAAATTTATTTAGAAAGAATGGAGTTCGACATAAGATTTTATCTTGTACAGTTCTGAAATGCCCTTTGCGGCCGCGAGACCCAGTTTGCGATCACGGTTTGCCCCGTCCCAGCCCATCGCGATCGCGACCAAGCAATTGAGAACGCGATGAGCCAACTCGACCCACCCCAACCCTATTTCCCTTCCGCAAACGTGAGACATATCGAAGCCCAAGCTTTGCTATCGAGGTCCTTCCATTGCGATCGCGATGAAGAAAACTAGCAACAGCTTAAACCAGATTTTCTGGTTTCTCCGGATTGTCGATCCAACACTCGAAACACATTGTGAACCCCCGGAAACAAATCAAATATGCATTTCAGTTATAAAATACGCTACGAACCTGCTCGGGCACTCAGAATTTCAAAAATAGGTCGTCTTGACCTGGTGTTAACTAAGGTCAACTCCAATTTTTCAAAATACTAGATTCTCATCCAACGGTCCAAATCACACCCGACCGCGTTGGGACCCAAACCAACAGCCCGACTAAGTAAAAAATCCCACTGCGGACCTAATGGAATCAATGAAACATTGAAAATGACGTATTTACCCCCATGTTGACATTGGTTAAACATCTTATTTTCTTTACATAAAGGACCGATTAAGGGCTTGCATTTGATGATTGATCAAATAGTTTTGCAGTTTACCTGGTGAAGTCATCTCCGACGATTATGTTTTCCTATTATAACTCCTTTTCAGTAAAACCTGTGTTACTACTGTTACATCTGCATCTTTTTCATAGTCTCATCAAGTAGTGATGTCATTAGGAGTGAGTTTTATGGCTTAGTCTTCTGTTCTTTTCTGGAGAGACTGCAAAATTACATTATAACACAGATTCATTATGAAGTTATAGTTATCATTCAATTTTTTTTGCAGCCAAGTGATGCCGCTAGTGTATCCCTTTCACCTATGGACACAAGAAGATCACGTAGTGGTAGTAATCATAGTGACAACCATTGAGTTTGCAATCATATTAGATAATTAATTATGAAAATGTAATTGCATGGTTGGACTGGATGTTAGAATAGTTGGAGTCAGTGATATGTTTAAATTTAGTTTGTAAAACTAATGAAACTATGTCACGACCTGCCTAGGGCCATGATGGGTACCCGGGGCTAACCACCGAGCACCACTCATCATACCGTTACCCAACGTACACATAAAGCATTCATTCATCAAATTCATACTCAACTAATAGGAAAACCATTTTTCATTTGGAAACATAATTACCTTTCCATACAGAAGCCCTTCGGCTATCAAAATAATATACATACAATAGTAACATCGTGAGACCATGCTACCCACACATATGTATCTACGAGCCTCTACTAGAGTACTAGACATATGGATGGGACAGGACCCCGTCATGCCCAAAACATATACGTACACAAAATAGTGAATCAGTGGCACCTCCGAAATAATGAAGTGCTCTAAAAAATCTGCTTATCGGCTTCTATAATTATGGGTCGCCTCCCTGTCTACCTGTGGGAAAGAACACAACGTCCAAAGAAAACGCACGTCAGTACGAATATTGTACTGAGTATGTAAGGCATGAATGAAATGAAAATAATAGAGAAATCATAAGTCACGAGATGAAGATATAACCTGCGTAACTTTTAGGGGTGGATACTTTTCATGCTTATCTCATATATAATCATAATACATGTATCATCATAGCGTATACGTCATCATATCATATGTATATCATAATACCGTATCTACGCATACACATTAAACATTATCCGTATTCAGCCACATAGTGGCTCGACAATATCACATACATGTCTTTCTGGCTTTTCAAACATTTAAATACATAGTAGTATTGTACCCGATCATATAGGTTCGGTGTCTTACGTACCCAGCTATAATAATGCCTGGTGTTATACGTGCCTGGCCCTACTAAGGCTCAGTGTTGTTCGTGCCTGGCCCTACCAAGGCTCAGTGATATCCATACCCGGCCCTACCAAGGCTCAGTGGTGTCCGTACCCAACTGTTCGTGTATATATATATATATATTCTACCCGGCCATATAAGCTTGAGGTTTCATAATAGCTATACATAGGCACATATACATAAAAGCCCATAAATATCTTTAGCGTCATCACTATCAACATCGTCATCATTATCATCACATATATATCATAAGCTTATCATAGCTTTTCATAGAGCATGCATTTGAATTTAACGACAATCTATGAAAATCATACCATGTTCATAGCATGAACTTCGTAAAAATATCGCATGATGGACTCTATAATCTCTAACTTAGGCTCATCATTACCATCATCGTATCTATGGCATATCTCTTACCTTTATCTCATATGGAAACCCCTATGAATATAGACTCGTAACTTTTCGGAACATTAGTTAGAGGTCATGCATTAGAGCTTATAGACAATCTATAGCGATGTCGGGGTGACATAAGGTCGAGAACCCCCGATTACATTATGGAGTAATCATATTCATCATATCTCACCTTGAAGGAACAAACATTTTAAGGTGAGTGTACACCATGAACAACATCAAGGGATCGTAAATAGGATAATTAACTTCTTGGACATCATATCTTACTTTAGAATCTCTAGGCTTAAACTTTTCATCATTATTATCATATTCATGACATATTCCTCATCTTTATCTCATAAGAAGCTCTTTATCAACTTTAACTCATAGTTCCCGGAATGTAAGAAAGTTATGGAGGAGGAGGGAAAATAATATCATAGGAATCATATATGAGGATCATTAGTTTCGTAGGAAAGTTGTATCATGAGCTTTAGGACTTATAGACTTAGATTCATCATCGGTATTGTCATGCTCGTAACGTATCTCTTTTCTTTATCTTGTATGAAGCTCTTTATAATTGTAGATTCATAATTTCCGATATGTAGGAAAATCATAGAAAGATAGGAGGAATATTTCCATACGAGTCCTTCCTTAGAAAGAAGGGACTAGCCTTATATACCTCTTTCGCTTAACAATTTCCATCGCTTGGTTGTTCTCCTTCAATGCTCACGTTTCTACCTTCAAGAGAACTCGCATTCACGTTAGCTAATCGATTATATGAACGTGCTTACTAAAGCTAGAGAAAATTGGGCAGCATTTCCTTTGTTTATACAACCTTCCCCATATTTTATATCAACTCCCAAACATTTATAATAACGTTCACAATATCATAACCAACAATCGTCATTCATCTACATTACCCCCATTTCACAATTCCACTTCAATTCATCCATAATCATGGTCATAGTATACTAGTACGTTTTATTACATATAATGCTTACCCCATGACCTTAATATCATTTATAACATAACCATATCACAACACATCAAGAATCGTGACTCAATTCAAGCTATTACTTAAAATGACACTATTCCCACATTCATGACCCATTTTTCTATATTCTTCTACAATCCAAGTGTTTCAACTTTCAAATACCTTAAACAACATATAAATACCATAAAACTTACCTTAGATGGTGTAGGAATGAACCTTGGGTGCAAACACCTCACTTGAGCAAAACCCTAGTTTCACCTTCACTTGGATTCCTTGCCTTGGATGAACTTTAATGGGTTTCTTACACTTGATTCACTTATTCTGATGTATTTGATCACTAATATCTCTTGAATTCTTGTGGGAGAAGTGTAGAGAGATGTTTTAGAGAGAAGGGTAGTGAAGGGAAATGAAATAAAATAAGACTTGGACCCTTATTAATAATACTCAAATATGTTCCGATCCATTTCTACAGACCAACATACGGTCCGTATAAATTATACTGACCGTATGTCTAGCCGTAGATTTGGTCTAGATAAGGTTGCCCATCTGGGATAAATATACGGCCTAACATTCGGCTAGTATAATTTATACGGCCAGCATGTTGGGCTGTATAATGCCCAGCTATTCCGATTTCGTTCTCGTCGACTCGTTTGATCTCCAATCCTTATGGAACTCTTCTCCAAAGCATCATTAAATCATTAAAGGATGTTATAACTCTTCTCCAAAGCATCATTAAATCATCAGACATCGTTACTCGTAAATCCTTCTCAATACATAACGTATACCTTGTCTTTCTTGGCAAACTTTCTTCTCTTACTTTGAATGTCTTTGAAATCTCATTTAGAATCATCAAATGTTATTTCTTACTTATCAAAACATCGCAAACGTCGCACCCTTCGTCAGACTATTCACTGTGCATGAACGGAAAAGTTTTTCGAGGTGTAACATTCTTCCCCCCTTGGGAACATTCGTCCTCGAATGTTGAATCGATCCTGTACAAGTATACTGATTATGATGATCTTATAACCAATATATTCTAACTAGGACTCGTCTAGCATGTCGTGACCCTCATCATTCAATGATCTTATTGCATTCGTAAGTTGTACACATCTATACATATACATGTATCCATATTCGTATCCGTATTCATAATTGTACTCATTTACATATCGTATCCATAGTCATATTCATATACATAGCATACCCGACCACGAAGGCTCGGTGTTTCGCGTACTCGACCATGGCTAGGCTTGGTGATTATATATGCCTAAGCTCTTTTGTCTATCTGTAGTAACTTATCTCGTCATACTCTCTTCCTTCCTTTATTTTTTTCCCTTGATTATCATATCTTATGTTCTACTATAGAAAACCTTAGGTACCTTTCTTAATTGCCGCTTATAAATTGCAATATCATTAATTACGACTTTACCGTTAGTGCCTTTGCCTCTATTCTAGTATAACATCGCTATCCTTTACAATACCCCTTGAGTTATTCGCCCTCAATTTCACATGGTTCAAGGTCTTCATGAAAGATTTCCCGTACAGTCTCCGATGCTTGCTCAATTCGTGTTCATTTATTTACTAGTTATTAGACTCATTTCTACGTAACTCTCACTCTTTGTTTTAGAGTCTATATCTGTCACATCTTAGGGTCCATCGTTTCAACCTCTACCCTTGTATTCTCTTTACTTACTTCCCCGCTTGAAGGGTTTTACTTGTACCATTCTCAGACCCGTTGCCTTTGTTATATCTCGTATTTTGTACATTCGGATAATTTAAGAGAATTGTGGGAAGTTAAGGACAAGGCTATATTTTGATCTTGTTTAGCACACAAGTTATTCTTGAAAGTTTTTGAAGTGGAAATATTAAGAAAGGCTAGGGGTAAAAAGGGTAACTCACAAGGTGGTCTATGGTAATGTTGAGGAAGGCTAAGGGAAAATTTGGAATTGGAAAAATATTTTTTTTTATGAATTACAAAACAAAAAAAAGGCTTGAATAAGGGGCCATGTGGTCGTCCAAGCTAGGATGGGCCTTGGCCCACATGGACAAATTGTGCATGTGTATAAAAGAGATTAAATGGTCATATTTATCATTTCATCCATAGAAATCTCAAGAAACTTGGAGAAGGAGAAAAACCAACAAGGCCATTCGGCCATATACACCAAGCAAGAACCTTGGAAAAAAATTTGATCAAAAATTATTTTCTCCTAGTATTTCTACTAATTGGAAGGTCCCTAGCAAAGTGAAGTAGTCATTGGAGCAAGTAAAACATCTATTCTTGCAAGCTACAAATTCTAGCCAAGTGAGGAGTTAAGTGAAAAAGGTAAGATTTAATCTTCTTTTCATATGGTATGGATGATTATGTATGTTGTAGTAGGTAAAAGTGGATGAAATTCATGAAAATATGGATATATGCTGTGGCCGTGTGGTTGTTGTAAGGTATGGAAGAGAATGAATCAATTCTTCGTAAGTATTTTAGTTGTTGTTGTAATGGAATCCACGATGAAAATGAAAGTTTAATGATTCAAGTTGAAGTTGTAAGTGTTGGAGAGTTGTTTAGAAGCTAATGTGATGTTAAAAGCCATTTCTTGTTTATGGAAAACAATGTTGTTGGTGTGTGAATTGTTGGTGTAGTTCATGAATTTGAAGGAAGGAAATGTGTTGTTATTGTTCTTGTTGCATTTGGGAGATTTCGGATGAAGTAGAGTATTGGTTGAATTGTTTTGAATATTGAACGGATTGTTTGAAATGTTCTTGAATATTGTTTGAATGGTTGCGGATTAGTACTTGAAAATGTAAGCAATTATGAATTGAACATAAATGAAACGCCGTCGAAGTTTGTGGAAAGAAGTTGCTAACGTTAGTATGCGTTTTGAATTGATTGTGATATTGTTAGAATGACTGTTGGTATTGTAGTTGATAATTTGGCCGAGTTAAATTCTCGGATTTGTTGTTGATGATTTGGCCGAGTTGGATTCTCGGGGATGGATGTATTTACAGGGGAAATGCTGCCGAAATTTCGGTAGATTATGAGTAAATTTATTTGAGAAACTAAGGCAAGTGTATGACGACGAATCTAATGATTGTGTGAATTCTTTTGAATGTAGACTAGCAAGCTTGGGTAAATAAGCGTAGCTAATAGGACGTGGAACAGGTATGTAAGGCTTACCCTTTCTTTCTTTTGGCATGATCCTTGTGAAATGAATAGACGATATGTATATGATTCCAAAGAAACTCCCATTCTTAGAGCCACTAGGATGGCTAACATTCTTGATTTCCATAAGCTGTTTCATATGGTTTTGATGCGTATCTATGATGTCCGAAGTTCTGTTTGATATGTTTCCGAATGAAATTCGAAAGATAATTGATATGACTAAAGTTTTGATCTTCAAATGCTAGCACGTTCGATTATTCCATTGAGTCTTTGATATATTTTGATATGTACATATGGTTCCAAAAGCTCTATTTGATTTGATCCATAACGATATCCGAAAGGTACTTGATATGATTGTTGCTTTGATTTTCTAAAAATGGCTTCTGAAACGTTCGTAGAAGGTTCTGTACTTCAAACGCTCATAACTTTCTTATACTAAGTCGGATTGACCCGAAACTTGTTTCTGAGCCTTCAAGTGTCGGTAAGTATACTTGTCTATCGAGTCTTGATTTATATGCATATAGTTTCTCACTACTCTGCTCGTGCATGCCTCAATGCATCGTTCACCGAGTCCCGGGTCGGGTATGTTATCGTGCGCACTTCACTGCATTGTTCACCGAGTCCCTCATTAGAGGGCCGGGTACGGTATATGTATATGATGATATGATGACGTGTTATGGTGGCCAGGAGGGCATATGATGATTTGATTCACCGAGTCCCTCACTAGAGGGCCGGGTACGGTATGTATATGATATATGATGTTCACATGCATGATTCTATCCACCGAGTCCCTTAATGGGCCGGGTACGGCATGACTTCATTCACCGAGTCCCTCACTAGAGGGTCGGGTACGGTATATATATATATATGTATATGTATATGCATGCATGATGATATGAAAGCATGATGACATGATTTTGTCCACCGAGTCCCAAAACGGGCCGGGTATGTCACACCCTAATCTCCCTAGGGTGTGATGGGCACCCGACCCTTACTTAGTGTTACATCCGGCATTTTTGAATCTTCGGAAAATACGAAATAATTTTGAATTATAAGGAATAAGGTCAAATGGTGATTTGAATTAATATATGTGTGTGTTGTTTATGAAAATATTGATGTGGAAATACGAGAGGAGGCCAAGGGCAAAAATTGGAATTTAGGAAATTTGTTTCGGAAATTACAAACAAGAATTTTATTCATTGGGCCAAATAAATGAAAAGAAAAATGAGGCCCAATATTTGGAAGGGTGGCCGGCCACATAGTGGCCCAAGCCCATGATTTTATTACTTATTCATGTGCAAATTAATTATAAAAGGATCCTTGGCCTTAGAAGTTTCAAGAAGATAAAGGAAAAATCAAGAAAAAAAAAGAGGAGCAATCGGCTCCAAGAGAAAAAAAAAAAAAGAAGAAAATTTCCTAGCCTTCAATCTTCACCCAAAAATCTTGTTCTTCTTAAATTAGTAACAAGCTCAAGGTGCTCTCCAAGTTGGTATAATTTTCAAGGCAAGAAAGTGCTCCTTTTGGCAAGTGGAAAGAAAGTGGAAAAGGTAAGATTCTTACTTTTTATGTTGGAGGAATTATGTATATGTTGTAGCATATGTAGAGTATATGAGAATTATGGGAGTGTTGCATGCATGTGGTGGCCGTGTGGTGTGTGTTTGTGTTGTAACCGTGGGGAGTAGTTGGATGGAGGGAAATGGTTAAACTTGTTAGTATGTTGATTATGTTGTTATGGCCTTATGAAATCAATGAAAAGTATGAAGACTTTGTGTGTTGTGAGTGTGTGTGGGTGTGACCGTGAGCTATGTGAGGGAAGGAAGAAGTGAATTAAATTTTAGTTAGTTGTTAATAGCATCGTTGTGGCCTTTGTGATGCAAATAAAGGTTTAATGACTTGAATTGGTATTGGAAGTGCTTGTATGTAATCATGAGAAATTATGTTAATTTTATATGATTTTTATATAAGTATGGGATTGAGGTTTTAAATGTGAATTATGATTGTTGTTAGTAAGCTTGGAAGGAAAATAATGTGATTTGGAAGTTTAGGAGAATTATAGTGTTGGTGGAAGGTTTGTATATTTTTGTATATCTTGTGTATATATTATAGATATGTTATGAAACGCGTCCGAATGATATTGTAATGATCTTGATTAGTAATGAATATGATCATGTTGGTATTGATTTGAAAATGCGAAGTCGGAATGAAAACTGTTGCATTATGTTGGAAAGTAGACTAGTTGTGTTGTATTGTGTCTTGTTGCGATTGTTGAGGTTGTTCATGTTGTTGTTGGGTTGTTGTCGATTGTTTTGAGCCGAGTTGAATCTCGGGGGCGCTATATGTATAGGGGAGATGCTGCCCAAATTTTTATAGACAAGTGTTGGCTAAGATTGAAATTTTTAAGTCTAATGAATAGTAATTGGTAAAAGTGACCATTTGCAGTTTTTAGACGAAACGGGAATTGAGACTGAACGAGCGTAAGGCACGACTAAGGTATGTAAAGCCTACCCTTCCTTCTTTTGGCATGTCCTAGTTACACCAGGTTAAGATCAGACCCTCGGGGATAATTCTGCTCTTGGGAATCCGAGTTTAATTTTGGATACTATTCATTCAGCGCAATTGAAACATATTCTTTATATTTGGTTGAAAGAATGCTCAAACCTTCATAACTTTTGCTACTGTGTCTGAATCTCTCCGAAACTTTCATAGATGGATTTATGGAGCCTAAAGTATGTGATTTGTGTCTGCCGCCTCGATTTGATTCGAGGTGGGCCCGTAAGCCCCGAGGCTTCCCTTATTTGATTTGTTTGACTTATTTCCGTCCGATATGAAAAGTAATCGTTTGCCTATGATCCTAAGGTCCGTTGAAATGTCCTATACCGTTATTGAACGTTTTGCACTATGAGTGATACTAAATTTTCAAAAAATGACCTGTGAATTGTTTTTCGAAGGTTTTGTAGTTTGAAAGTTCGTAACTTCTATATATTAATTCTGATTGACTTGACACCTACTTCGAGCCTTCTGATGTCGGTATATGCATATATGTAATTATGTGTCGAGTCCTGTAATTTACTTTTGATATGCATATGGTTTCTGCACTACTCCTTTCGTGCCATTCATTATGATTTCGTCCGTCGGTACCCGGACCGGCTTTGTGATCGTGCGCACTATACCATATTCGGAAGTATGATGTGTTACGGTTTCCGAGGCCTCGCCATAGGGCCGGTTACCGTCTATGGAGTTATGATTTGATATGGCATTTGATATGTTCTGATGATGTGAGATGTGTGTGATACGATTTGTTCGGAGTATGTACGGAGATTTGAAAACTTCTGGAGTATGATGTGTTGTGGCACCAGCGTCGGGGGTGGCCACGTTCCTAAGCCCTATGCATGATCTTATTTGCATTTTGTACATTTATCTTCTGCACAGGTTTGATCTGCTACTTTGATATTTGTTTTTGTGCCTTCTGACTCTAGCCACGATTGGGATTTCTGTACCTTCTGCTTTACATACTCAGTACTTCTTCCGTACTGACCCCCTGTTCTTCGGGGGCTGCGTTTCATGCCCGCAGGTACAGACGCTCATTTGGGTGATCCTCCGGTTTAGGCTACTCATTCTGCTATTTTGGAGAGCTCCCCTTGATCCGGAGCTTATCTTTTGGTATATATTTCCCGCTATGAATATTCTGTACATTTGTGACTGTTTGGGTAAGGCGGGGCCCTGTCCCGTCATATGTTCGTATGTTCGGTTATGTTTGTAGAGGCCTGTAGTCATATTTATGGGTCGTGGGTCCGGTGTGTTCGTATGCGGTTCTGTTTTGCGTTCTTAAGCGGCCCATATGTTTGTATGTGTGTGTGTGCATTTGGGCGATGTATATTCCGCCACTCTTCTGATTTTGATATGACTATTCTGCACGGGTGACCGCTTAAGATAAATGTTCGTTCAATACTTGTACGACGTCTGCTATTAGTTTTCAGTTCGAACAACTTATGTTATGTCTGAATGAGTCTTAATATGATGATCTGGTTTGTAAGTCTGTTTGGGGTGCCTAAGTAGGGCGCCAGTCGCGGCTCACAGGGCTAGGTCGTGACAGAAGTAGTATCAGAGGTGTTTGTCCTCGGAGTGTCTACAGGCCGTGTCTAGTAGGGTCTTGTTTATCGGTGTGTCGTGCACCACATCTATAAACAGGAGGCTACAGGACATTTAGGATGTTACCTTTTCTTTGGATCTTAGATCGTGCGTTAGAGCCATGTTATTAGGATGATTTCTCCTCTGACGAACTGTTATGTTTTTCAGTGATGCCTCCGAAGAAGGCAACGGCGGCCCAGAAGGGCAAGGCGAAGGCGGGAGAGACCAGCCAGATACCGCGGGTTACACGGGCTCGTGCTTAGACCAGGCCCGGTATTGTGTTACAGTCAGAGGGCTCAGTTACACCACCACCAGAGGGGACTGGAGCGGGTCCATCAGCAGCTCCAGCGGCCCCAGCGCCCGCGCCTCCAGCTCCCCTGCCCGGGGCGGAGGATAGGACGTTCCGAGAAGCGGTGCAGTTACTGACGACCTTGGTAGCTGGACAGGTTCGTGGGCGCGGACCCAGAGGTGACGATGATGATAGACGTGAGAGTTTGAGGGTCCGTGATTTTCTAACATGTGGGCCCCCAAAGCTTTTCGGGTCTAAGCCCGATGAGGACCCCCACGATTTCATTCGGGGGATGCAGCGCTCATTAGGACTGGTAAGGGCTTCAGCGACTGAGTCTGTTGAGTTAGCCTCGCACCGGTTGCGTGATGTGGCCGCTAATTGGTATGAGTCCTGGGAGCTATCCAGGGGCGAGGGTGCTCCCCCAGCCACTTGGAATGAGTTCGAGGCCGCTTTTCTTCGCCACTTTTTGCCCCCGCAGTTGCGGAGGGCGAGAGTTGATAGGTTCTTGCAGATAAAGCAGAGGGGTCAGAGTGTTCGTGAGTACAATTTGGAGTTTGATTCTCTGGCCTGGTATGCTCCTACTATAGTGGCGGACATGGCTGATCGGATGCACAGATATGTGATAGCGCTGGATCCCTATTTGGTTGATAGTTGCATGTCTATGGCGGCACAGACAGACATGGACATCGCCAGGTTACTGGCCTACGCCCAGGGGATGGAGGACCGGCACCGAGCAGATCAGCCCAGCAGAGATTATGATAGGAGGCGGCCCAAGAGGGCCAGATCAGCGGGGGTATTCTGGAGATTCCCGGGGCGGGCAGCCTCCGTATCAGTCCAGTGGATACTTCCCTCCGTTAGGCCGGGACACACAGTCTGCCAGTAAGCGATTTGATGGCGCAGGACCGTCCAGGGCAGACCAGAGTTCCAGAGCCCCAGGTCCTCAGGCGAGCAGGGGTCCCAGTCACACTAGGCCACCTATGCCCCAGTGTCCGTATTGTGGGAGGTCGCACCCAGGGGAGTGCTACCGGGCTACAGGGGCATGTTTTGCTTGCGGCCGCCAGGGCCATGTGATGCGAGATTGTCCGTGGGCGGGCGGTTCTGGTGGTGCAACACAGCCGACGAGATCCGTTGCCGGTTCATCATCTACTCCTTCAGCCACGCGCCCTACGGGGCAAGGTATGCCAGCACCAGCGGGCCGCAGTAGAGGCCGTGGCGGGGGTTCTGATTCTAGCGGTCCCTCGAACCGCATATACGCTTTGATGGGTCTGCAGGACCCAGAGGCATCACCAGACGCAGACCCAGGTATATTGTTAACCTTTTCTGAGTTAATATGTGCATTGATAGATTTATATTCCAGTATATTACGCGATATCCTCTTTCTGCGTGTCAATAAAAGTAAGGTAAAAATCCGAATCAATGAAACAATTCGAGGCAGCTATTTATACATGTGGGAGGCGAATATAGGGAATTTGGAAGGCTAAGACGATAAACCATATAGCCAGAGGAGCAAACGACCCCTTTGGGTCGGAGTGGGGCCCACTATGAAAACTTCCCGGAAAATTTGGTAAGACCCCGGTTTGCTCTAGAATTACATGATAAAGGTTGTGTGGGGCAGTTGGCGCAATTATATTAGCAATAACGCCTCAAAGTGTATGAAAGTTTCGAAGTTAAGCGTGCTGGGGCTAGAGCAATTCTGGGATGGGTGACCCCCCTGGGAAGTATACCCAATTTTCATAAATGTTGCTATAAAAGGCAGATGGGGACTCCGGGATAACCTGAAGGAAAATAGGACGTACCGAATCATTAGAAACTTTAACTAAGTCGGATTGGCTAAGGCAAACCCCGCCGGCGAAGAAGAAAGAAATGTACGACACCGTTTGGAAACCAGGATAAGTTTGAATAGCGTTTGAGGATGTATCGTAAGCGAATTGATGGTAAGTGTATGTGGGTGCAAATGGCATCCCAGTTATGACCGTATGGATCGGACGGTGGATCCCCGCAGTCAGTGTTGCGGTGTATGGGGAATATTGGTTAAACGGAATCTAAAGGATACAGACCTCCCCAAAGTTTGATGAAACCCCATAAGGTCAGTTGAACATTCGAGGGCGAATGTTCTAAAGGGGGGGAGGATGTTACATCCAGCATTTTTGAATCTTCGGAAAATACGAAATAATTTTGAATTATAAGGAATAAGGTCAAATGGTGATTTGAATTAATATATGTGTGTGTTGTTTATGAAAATATTGATGTGGAAATACGAGAGGAGGCCAAGGGCAAAAATTGGAATTTTGGGGAAGGCCGAGGGTAAATTTGGAATTTCGAAAATTAGTTTCGGGAATTACAAAACGGGACTTTTAATGAATTGGGCCAAGAAATTAGAATAAATATTGAGGCCCAAAGGTTATGGGGTGGCCGGCCACAAGGGCTTGGCCCAAACCCATTTCTTTTATGATCATGTGACATACATGTGCTCTCTTAAGTGGATATATACCAAGTCTTCCTTTAGAATTATCAAGAAACTCAATCAAAACAAAAGAAATTGAAGAACACCACAAAAAAGGCTCTCGGCCGAACTAGGGAAAGAAGAGAAAAAAAAAATTCCCAAGCCTTTGTGTTTGATCCAAGAATCTTGGTTTTCCCATAATTGTAGAGTACTCAAGACGCTCTTCGACGGGGTACAATTAGTTTGGCGAAAGGTGCACGTTTGCGGCAAGTCGGAAATTCAAGTAAAGGTATGAATTTTGCTATTCTAATGTTATGGAATTGGTATGAATGTGTTAAGGATGTAGAATAGACGAGAATCCCGTAGTTTTGATGTGTGTGCAAAGCCGTGTGTGTGTGTGTGTTTGGTGTTGTAGCCGTGACCTATGGGAAGTGCAAAGCCACGCGAATTTAATCTTGTTTAGTTGTTTGTTGTGTTGTTGTGACCTTTATAACGTAAATGAATGTTTAATGAATTGAATTGGTGTTGGAAAATGATTTCGGAACATTATGGGAAAGTATATACCTTTGGTATATTTGTGTATATCATTGTATATCCATGATATTAAGGCTTTAAATATGACTTATGGTTGTTGTTAATGAATTCAGAATGAAATAATGCAAGTTAGTATGTTCGTCGGAATTGTTGACGTTTTGAAAGGAATATGGAAAGTGACGAACTTCTTGAATTTATGTATTATGATTGGAATATGTTTGGATAACCTTGAATGAGTGTATGAATACAATAATGTGGACATAAGTTTGGAATTGTGAAGTTTGAATGGAAGTTGTCAACTTGTGTAGTAAGGTAGAATATTGAAGTTAGAATGATTTAGTTGTGGTTTATGTTGTCTGTGACGTTTGGGTTGTTGTTGTTGGTGTTTATTGCGCCGAGCTAAGTCTCGGGGGTGTTAGATATATAGGGGAAATGCTGCCGAAATTTCGGTAGACAAAAATGAAGTTAATGGGACTTTTAAGCTTAAGAATCTCTAATTGGTAACTTTGACCATTTGCAGATTCCGGACGAAACGGGATTTGATTTTGGGGTGAGCGTAAGGCGTCTATAAGGTATGTAAAGCTCCCCACTTCTTCTTTTGGCATGTCTTAGTATGTTAGGCGGATATCGGAACCCCCGGAGCAATTCTGCTCCTCGAAACCCGATCTATAAAATGGCTACTATTCATTCAATTCAATTGAAGCCTAAAGGCTCTATTTTGGCTAGAATGCAACTAAATGTTCGAAACCTATGGAAATGTGATCGGGTCACTTTGAAATCCCTATGTATGAACTTATAGACCCTAAATGTTCGTAAAATATGTTCGCCACCTCGATTTGATCCGAGGTGGGCCCGCTAACCCCGAGATGCCTTATTTGTCTTATCGGGTTCTCCTTTTGGAATAAGTTTGATATGAAATCTTCGATTTTGAAACGTTCCTCTATGGAACATGTTTTGATCTCTATGATATGATAAGCTATGTTTTGGAACCATACGTACCACTTTGGGAAACATTGCGTGAAATGAACTTTTGTACTAGTTAATTTTCTGACTATTTTGATTAATGAAATGACTTATAAAATCTTCAAACTTTGAAAGGCTATTTTGGAATACAATTTGCATTTGTTTGCTCACGACTCCGCTCGTGCCCTATTATGACTTCGTTCGCCGGTTCCCGGGCCGGTTATGATTCGTGCGCCCTATGATAATTCGGCCGTATGCTGTGTTACGGTTCCCGAGGCCTCGTCATAGGGCCGGGTTCTGTTTGGAGTTATGCTGTGATATGGCTGGTGATGCGATACGCTCCCATGTGTATGTGTGTTCAGGGATGTACGGAGATTTGAAACCTTCCGGTGTTATGCTGTGTGTGGCGCCAGCGTCGGAGTGGCGACCACGTTCTTAAGCGTTGCATGATTTCGTTTGCATTTTGTATATATATACATATATGATTTTGATACGGATTTTGACACATTGATTTGTACTCCCCTTTGTTATCCGGTTTGCTTTCAGTTTCGGCCCATATTTCTGTACTCCGTGCTTTACATGCTCAGTACATATTTCGTACTGACCCCCCTTCCTTCGGGGGGCTGCGTTTCATGCCCGCAGGTACAGACATTGGTGATTCTCCACTGTAGGCTTCACTTCTGCTATTTCGGAGTACTCCCTTGAGTCGGAGTCCACTTTTGGTATATATATCTTTCGCCATGTATATATTTCTGCATATCTGACTATTTGGGTACGGCGGGGCCCTGTCCCGTCATATGATTCTGTCGGTCAGTTTAGAGGTCTGTGGACATGTTTGTGGGTTATGGTCTGTCTGTATGCTTATGTGTATATGTTGTTTGGGCGATTCCATACGCCGAGGCGGCCGATCCACATATGTTTGTGCATTGCTTTGATTAGCCCTATGTGGCCTCTGTTGGTGTTTGCTGTGTACAGGGTTATTCTGGTTAGTCCGAAAAACAAAGGAAACTCTACTGAAAGTTTTCTGGAAATTATCTGTATTTGGAATATAGCCTTGTCGGCTTCTGCTATATATTTGAATATGTTTGATAGATGGGTTTGGGTGTCCAGATCGGGCACTAGTCACGGCCTACGGGGTTGGGTCGTGACAAAAAGGATCCTTGGCCTTAGAAGTTCAAGAAGATAAAGGAAAAATCAAGAAAAAAAAAAGAGGAGCAATCGGCTCCAAGAGAAAAAAAAAAAGAAAAAAAGAAGAACATTTCCTAGCCTTCAATCTTCACCCAAAAATCTTGTTCTTCTTAAATTAGAAACAAGCTCAAGGTGCTCTCCAAGTTGGTATAATTTTCAAGGCAAGAAAGTGCTCCTTTTGGCAAGTGGAAAGAAAGTGGAAAAGGTAAGATTCTTACTTTTTATGTTGGAGGAATTATGTATATGTTGTAGCATATGTAGAGTATATGAGAATTATTGGAGTGTTGCATGCATGTGGTGGCCGTGTGGTGTGTGTTTGTGTTGTAACCGTGGGGAGTAGTTGGATGGAGGGAAATGGTTAAACTTGTTAGTATGTTGATTATGTTGTTATGGCCTTATGAAATCAATGAAAAGTATGAAGACTTTGTGTGTTGTGAGTGTGTGTGGGTGTGACCGTGAGCTATGCGAGGGAAGGAAGAAGTGAATTAAATTTTAGTTAGTTGTTAATAGCATCGTTGTGACCTTTGTGATGCAAATAAAGGTTTAATGACTTGAATTGGTATTGGAAGTGCTTGTATGTAATCATGAAAAATTATGTTAATTTTATATGATTTTTATATAAGTATGGGATTGAGGTTTTAAATGTGAATTATGATTGTTGTTAGTAAGCTTGGAAGGAAAATAATGTGATTTGGAAGTTTAGGAGAATTATAGTGTTGGTGGAAGGTTTGTATATTTTTGTATATCTTGTGTATATATTATAAATATGTTATGAAACGCATCCGAATGATATTGTAATGATCTTGATTAGTAATGAATATGATCATGTTGGTATTGATTTGAAAATGCGAAGTCGGAATGAAAACTGTTGCATTATGTTGGAAAGTAGACTAGTTGTGTTATATTGTGTCTTGTTGCGATTGTTGAGTTTGTTGATGTTGTTGTTGGGTTGTTGTCGATTGTTTTGAGCCGAGTTGAATCTCGGGGGCGCTATATGTATAGGGGAGATGCTACCCAAATTTTTATAGACAAGTGTTGGCTAAGATTGAAATTTTTAAGTCTCATGAATAGTAATTGGTAAAAGTGACCATTTGCAGTTTTTAGACGAAACGGGAATTGAGACTGAACGAGCGTAAGACACGACTAAGGTATGTAAAGCCTACCCTTCCTTCTTTTGGCATGTCCTAGTTACACCAGGTTAAGATCGGACCCTCAGGGATAATTCTGCTCTTGGGAATCCGAGTTTAATTTTGGGTACTATTCATTCAGCGCAATTGAAACATATTCTTTATATTTGGTTGAAAGAATGCTCAAACCTTCATAACTTTTCCTACTGTGTCCGAATCTCTCCGAAACTTTCATAGATGGCTTTATGGAGCCTAAAGTATGTGATTTGTGTCCGCCGCTTCGATTTGATTCGAGGTGGGCCCGCAAGCCCCGAGGCTTCCCTTATTTGATTTGTTTGACTTATTTCCGTCCGATATGAAAAGTAATTGTTTGCCTATGATCCTAAGGTCCGTTGAAATGTCCTATACCGTTATTGAACGTTTTGCACTATGAGTGATACTAAATTTTCAGAAAATGACCTGTGAATTGTTTTTCGAAGGTTTTGTAGTTTGAAAGTTCGTAACTTCTATATATTAATTCTGATTGACTTGACACCTACTTCGAGCCTTCTGATGTCGGTATATGCATATATGTAATTATGTGTCGAGTCCTGTAATTTACTTTTGATATGCATATGGTTTCTGCACTACTCCGTTCGTGCCATTCATTATGATTTCGTCCGTCGGTACCCGGGTCGGCTTTGTGATCGTGCGCACTATACCATATTCGGAAGTATGATGTGTTACGGTTTCCGAGGCCACGCCATAGGGCCGGTTACCATCTATGGAGTTTTGATGTGATATGGCATTTGATATGTTCTGATGATGTGAGATGTGTGTGATACGATTTGTTCGGAGTATGTACGGAGATTTGAAAACTTCTGGAGTATGATGTGTTGTGGCACCAGCGTCGGGGGTTGCCACGTTCCTAAGCCCTATGCATGATCTTATTTGTATTTTGTACATTTATCTTCCGCACAGGTTTGATCTGCTACTTTGATATTTGTTTTTGTGCCTTCTGACTCCAGCCACGATTGGGATTTCTGTACCTTCTGCTTTACATACTCAGTACTTCTTCCGTACTGACCCCCTGTTCTTCGGGGGCTGCGTTTCATGCCCGCAGGTACAGACGCTCGTTTGGGTGATCCTCCGGTTTAGGCTACTCATTCTGCTATTTTGGAGAGCTCCCCTTGATCCGGAGCTTATCTTTTGGTATATATTTCCCGCTATGCATATTCTGTACATTTGTGACTGTTTGGGTACGGCGGGGCCCTGTCCCGTCATATGTTCGTATGTTCGGTTATGTTTGTAGAGGCCTGTAGTCATATTTGTGGGTCGTGGGTCCGGTGTGTTCGTATGCGGTTCTGTTTTGCGTTCTTAAGCGGCCCATATGTTTGTATGTGTGTGTGTGCATTTGGGCGATGTATATTCCCCCACTCTTCTGATTTTGATATGACTATTCTGCACGAGCGACCGCTTAAGATAAATGTTCATTCAATACTTGTACGACGTCTGCTATTAGTTTTCAGTTCGAACAACTTATGTTAAGTCTAAATGAGTCTTAATATGATGATCTGGTTTGTAAGTCTGTTTGGGGTGCCTAAGTAGGGCGCCAGTCGCGGCTCACGGGGCTGGGTCGTGACACTTAGGGCCGAGCGAACCCTCAGACCCTTAGTGCACACATAATCTTCTTAGACTTTTAAATCAAATAAAGATGAAATACATAGTACAGCTTTCAGAAATATTCTTTTTCATCGTTATTCTCAAATCAAACAAAATCTGTAATCTTGTAGAATTTATCACATAACACAGAATGACATATCAGCTGATGGAGCCGCTTACAAAACTGACATTCTATACCCACGACTCTGTCTGCAAAGTCTCTAACATTAATCAGAATTCATAGCACATATACTCCGACTCGGCAGCACTCCAGGAGAAAATGGAGCTTGCCAACGCCGCTGGAACATCTTCTATAATGGCTTCTACTCATCTGGGTGTACCTGCGTGGCATGAAACACAGCCCCTGAAGAAAACGGGGTCAGTACGGAATACAGAAAACAGAACCATAATCGAAACAAGCAGTACAAAAGTAAGTACATTTTTAGAATACCAAAATGCTTATTTTTCAGAATGCAACTCGTGTATACCAATGTCATATGTCAGAAGAAGTACAGAAAATAGGTAGATCATCCAAAGTACCGAAATTCTTACTTCCCAAACACAGACCATGCGTGCCAACATCGTATGTCATCATATACATATATATATAACTGATTCATATGTAACATAATAGTGCCGAGGAACGTACGACCCGATCCATATATAACATATTAGTGCCGAGGAACGTTCGGCCCGATCCATATATAACATATTAGTGCCGAGGAACGTTCGGCAGGTTAGTACAGACAATAAGCACGATATGCAGAATAATAAAAACAACTTACTGGAAACACGAATCATGCATGCCTGGAACGGTATCCGGCCCCTTGCGGGACCCGGGGAACGTGGCCCCACCCTGCCTTTGGCGCCACACACATCATACTCTAGAAGATTTGCTCCGTAATCTACGTCACACATCATAATATCACATCATAAGATCAAAATATACATATACACATATATGGTTCGGCGAACCATGAACACATCATAACACCGTAACACATCATACTCCAGAATACATATATGGCACCCGACCCTAAAGCAAGGGACCCGGCGAACCATGCGCACGATATATATCGGCCCGGGACTCGGCGAAAGAGGTAATGACATATGCACGAGCAGAGTAGTGCGAAACTATATGCATATAAATCAAGACTCGATAGATAAGTATACTTACCGACACCTGAAGGCTCAGAAACAAGTTTCGGGTCAATCCGACTTAGTATAAGGAAGTTACGAGTGTTTGAAGTACAGAACCTTCTACGAGCGTTTTAGAAGCCATTTTTGGAAAATCAAAGCCATAATCATGTCACGTACCTTTCGGATATCATTATGGATCAAATCAAATAGAGCTTTTGGAACCATATGTACATATCAAAATATATCAAAGCTCAATGGAATACTCGAACGTGTTATCATTTGAAAATCAAGACATTAGTCATATCACTTATCTCTCGAATGCTATTCGGAAACATATCAAAAATAGATCTTCGGACGTCATCGATACGCATCAAAATCATATGAAACAGCTTATGGAAATCAAGAACGTTATCCATCCTAGTGGCTCTAAGAATAGGAATTTCTTTGGAGTCATATACATATCGTCTGTTTATTTCACAGAGACCATGCCAGAAATAAAGAAAGGGTAAGCCTTACATACCTGTCCCACGCCAATTAGCTACGCTTATTCGTCCAAACTTGCTAGTCTACATTCAAGAGAATTGACATAATCATTAGATTCATTGTCACACACTTGCCTTAGCTTCTCAAATGAATTCATTTATAATCTGCTGAAATTTCGGCAGCATTTCCCCTGTAAATACACCATCCCCGAGAATCTAACTCGGCCAAATTTATCAACAACCATACCAACAATTATTCCAACAATACCAACAATCAATTTGAAATATATTCTAACATTAGTAACCTGCTTTAACATAATTCAACGGCATTCCGTTTACATTCACTTTAATTACATACAATCAAACCAACGCCAATGCTCGCATATTCCAACACTAATCCAAAGTCATTTAAACAAGATTCAAGAACTTTTCAAGCAATCCGCACAACATTCAAACAATCCAACCAAAACTCCATTCCACCCGAAACCTTCCAAATGCAACAAAAGCAACAACAATACATTTTCTTCTTTCAAATTCATGGACTATACCAACAATTCACATGCTAGCAACATTATTTTCCATAAATACAAGAAGTAATATTATAGTCACATTAGCTTCTAAAATAACTCTCCAACACTTACAACTTCAATTAGAATTATCAAGCTTTCATTATCAATATAGAATCCACAACAACAACAACCAAAACACTAGATAAAATAATTGAGTAATTATTCCTACACACCACACATATACACGGCCACAACACTATATACACGGCCACAACCTAGCTTCCATATTTTCATGAATTTCACCCATTTCTACATACTACAACATACATAACCATCCATAACATACAAAAAGAAGATTAATTCTTACCTTTTTCCTTTGATTTCCCTCTTGTCTAGAATTATGGACTTGCAACAAAGAGAGGTTTTCTTGCTCCAACAATTATACCACGCTAAAGAGGACCTTTGGATTGGTAGGAATACTAGAAGAAAATATTTTTTTGGATCAAGATTGAAGGCTTAAAATTTTTTCTTCTTTTCTTTTTCTTGGCCGAATGGCCCTTCTTATTTGGTCTCAAGTTTTTTCTTGAATATTCTTGAATTGGAGATGATAAATGGTAATGGGTCATCCCTTTTTATTACTAGTATTAAGTCCCCAAGTGGGCCTTGGCCCATCCAAGGTGGCCGGCCACACTTGGGCCCTTTTTTTTTTCCAAGCCCATTTATTTCAAGACCAATTTTTGTAATTCATGAAAACTATTTTCCAAATTCAAACTTTGCCCTTAGCCTCCCTCCATATTTCCATGAGTCATCTTGCGAATTTCCCTTTTTACCCCTAGCCTTTCTTAATATTTCCACATCAATATTTTCATGAACAACTTATGTATTAAACAAGATCAAAATATAGCCTTGTCTTTAACTTGTCGCAATTATCTCAAAATATCCGAATGTGCAAAATACGGGATATAACAGTACGCTTTGTGATAATGATATGTGTGATCAATGCTTTAAAGGCAAGAGTTTTGGTATTCTGTACATTGTATATGTTTCTGCACCCCTTATATCAGTTATGATTCTTTTACTGTGATTCTTGCCTTACATGCTCAGTACATTTTCTGTACTGACCCCCTTTCTTTGGGGGCTGCGTTTCATGCCACGCAGGTACGCCCAGATGAATAGAAGACTTGCTAGAAGGTGTTCCAGCGGAAGTGGCAAGCTCCATTTGCTCCTGGAGTGTTGCCGAGTCAGAGTATATGTGCTATGATTTCTGATTGATGTTAGAGGCTTTGCAGACAGAGTCGTGGGTATAGAATGTCAGTTTTGTAAGCGGCTCCATCAGCCGATGTGTCATTCTGTGTTATGTGATAAATTCCATATGATTACAGATTTTGTTTGATTTGAAAACAAAGAAAAAGAATATTTATGAAAGCCTTACTATGTATTTCATGTTTATTTGATTTAAAGGTCCAAAGAGGTTATGTACGTAATGAGAGTCAGCGGGTTCGTTCGGCTCCGAATATAGGGTCGGGTGCCTATCATACCCTAGTAAGGTTAGGGTGTGACAGCCTTACCTTCAAATCTTGAATTCATATATCCCTTACTATACTACATCTTATTCATGCTTTTTCCCGTAATTTATAGCTACGATAATTCATATGTGAAGTCTTAACATACTCATCTTGCAGTTCTGTAATCAAGTAATACAACCGACATAGCAATCCAAACAAGGATGTATTTTACTTAGCTCACCTGGTAATTATGACTCAATGTCTAAATTCGCTCAAATTAACAACTTTTGTCCCATAGGGATGCTCCCAATAGTAGTATGTCTAATTATCCATACCATCCATACAATGTCACTTTCCCTCTTCTTCAGTGCTCAAAGTTCACTTGCATCGTCATCTTTGTTTTCCAGGGCCTAAGTCTCATGCGCAACTATTACCACTTATGCCTCATACTCTTTTACTCTTGTGTTACATTCAACATTGATTTCAAAACCCATCATAATCATATTGTATGGGTCGTTTATGATAGCTTTGCTCTATCGCTTTATCGTCTTACAGTAAACTCATAACTCATGGCCACCTTTTTCCTTTCAACTCATTACTTCATATACTTTACTCGTTCTAACTTGGTATAGAATATTCGTAGGAGATGCATCTTTTTTTAATCATAACACGACTACTTCTTAAATGTGCGTACTTTGCGACGCATTTCCTTCTCTTTCTATTCCCATTCTTATTCCGTTACATTCCTTCCTCCTCAATTTATCTTATTTCCTCCCGTTTTATAATCAATCCTTTATTCCTCGCACAAGGAATCCTATTCTTAACTTAGTACCACTTTGTCTTTTAGAATATACTATCTTTGTAAAATCCATTCTTCGTATCAAAACGTATTCTGTTCATTCTTATCATTCCCGCTCATCCTTATTGTGTTGATCCTTTTCTTAACAATCGTCCTATTTTGTTATTCATCTTTCTGTAGTCTTGATCTTTTACATCCATCCAAAGATATCACTCATGCTTTCGATTATACAAATCACAAACTACTACTACTTTTCCATATCACATTTCTCTGATTCCTTTTTCAGTTTACTTGCTATCATTTCTGTCATTGCGAAACCTCTATGCTAGATTTTTCTAACAAGGTCTTATAAGCTTTCTCATCTACTACCCCATGGCTCGCTTGTTTGTTTCACACTTGCACTCGCTCCTAACTCATGTAGAACATGTCACATCTTTGGTCGTTTCCTCGCTATACTTTGTATTACAATTCTTGTTACGTTCTCATTATACCCTGATCATAATCAACTCTGTAGTGTGAAACTTCTTGATCTCATCGCAATCCCGCTTATGAAATAGAATAAACCTCATGAAGTAAGCATACTTAACCTATTACTTTTTCTGATCAGCCCTATTACACTTACCACATAAGTTATATTATCAAGGTATCTTCATTCGTTATACCACTTTCTACTTCACACCCCTGTCTCAATCATGCTGTTACTCTATTTTGCCAATAAACTTGTCGTATTTTACTTATACTTATCCATCCAATCAATACTTTAGTATCACACTCTATTGGAGCTACCCTTTCTCTTCTATGTCATATTTTAGTACTACCAAGCATTTCTCTTTACTGTATCAATGTCGATCTTATAACTACTGTTCCTATCAATTCAATAGTATTGAACTTATCTCTTATAGTTGTTAACGATACTCCTAATTTAATCTCGTCCTGCCATTACCTTTTTGCACAAAATCTTTTCCCGTTAGGACATATTACAAGCTTATATCTTATCTCCTTTAGATTCTAGGAAAATTGCGGTAGAGTTTCCTCTATATTTCTGTCACACCCTGGTCCTACCAGGATGTGATGGGCACCCGACCCTTACTTAGAGCTGAGCGAACCCTCTGACTCTCAATACACACATAATTTCTTTGAACTTCTAAATCAATTAAACATGAAATACATAGCAAGACTTTCAGAAATGTTCTTTTCTTTGTTTTCAAATCAAACAGAATCTGTAATCATATAGAACTTATATCATAACACCAATGACACATCGGCTGATGGAGCCGCTTACAAAACTGACAACCAATACCCACGACTCTGTCTGCAAAGTCTCTAACATTAATCAAACATCATAGCACGTATACTCTGACTCAGCAACACTCCAGGG
The DNA here is from genome assembly GCF_019175385.1 of Lycium barbarum. NCBI lineage: Eukaryota > Viridiplantae > Streptophyta > Magnoliopsida > Solanales > Solanaceae > Lycium > Lycium barbarum. The sequence continues at coordinate 49,271,843 of NC_083342.1, forward strand.
ACAAGTAGAGCTTGCCAACTTCACCGGAACATCTTCTGTATTATCTTCCACTCATCTAGGTGTACCTGCGTGGCATGAAACGCAGCCCCCGAAGAAAGGGGTCAGTACGGAAAATGTACTGAGCATGTAAGGCAAAAATCACAGTAAAGGAGAATCATAACTGAAACAGAGATTTACCAGAATCAAGTATGAACTTTTTAAACATCAAAGCACTTGCCTTTTGGAATTGAAAATCATGTATGTCATCATAAATCGTAAATGAAAATCATGTATGCCATTATCATGTGTCATATATCATATAACGTGCCCCGGCCCTCCAGTGAGGGACGCGGTGAGGAGTTCATGCATGTCATTACCATATATCATATATAACGTGTCCCGGCCCTCCATTGAGGGACGCGGTAAATGAAATCATGTACGTCGTCATCGTGTATCACATTTGCATATAACATGCCCCGGCCCTCCAGTGAGGGACGCGGTAAATCATACATCATGTATGCATATAACGTGCCCCGGCCCTCCAGTGAGGGACGCGGTAAATAGAATCATCATATGTCAATATCATGTATCATATATGCATGTAACGTGCCCCAGCCCTCTTTTGCGGGACGCGGTGAATAAATCATGTGCCATCCTGGCCACCACCCCGTCATCACATCAAAATGTCATCATATCATATACATAACATGCCCCGGCCCGCAAGTGAGAGGGACGCGGTGAACAATGCAGAGAAATACGCACGAGAACATACCCTGGCACAGGACGCAGTGGAGGACATACTGAGACTTGCATGAACAGAGTAGTGCGAAACCATATGCACATAAATCAAGACTCGATATATACGGACACATACCGACCTTGAAGGATCATAAACATGTTTCAAGTCAATCGGAGTTAGTATGGGAAAGTTACGGACATTTTTACCACAGAACTTTTACGAACGTTTCAAAGAAAATCCAATATCTTTTACGAAAGTTAGGGACATTAAAACTTACAGAACTCTTTCAGAAACAAAACTCTTTATACTCATCTCATTATTCAATCATGTAATAAGCTCGATCATATTAGACATACTTATATCAGAAGTGAATCAGAATCGTAGGCAACCTCGGAAGCACATCAAATAGAGCTTCGGAATCATGGCTACATATGAAAACTATATGAAGTAGCTTATTCATTTATTAATCATACAATAGACTCAGCCATACGGGACATGCTCATGACAAAAGAGAATAAGCATCATAACCAAGCTCGGAATCAAAGGGTAGAGTTACTCCAAGGTGCGTGCCATGTCATACCTTACTTAGCTCTAGGACATGCCAAAAGAAAGAAAGCCTTACATACCTGTGCCACGCCTTATTAGCTACGCTTATTTATCCAAGCTTGCTATTCTACATTCAAGAAGATTTTACATAATCATTAGATTCATTGTCATTCACTTGACTTAGCTCCTCCAACAAATTCACTTATAATCTGCCGAAATTTCGGCAGCATTTCCCCTGTAAACACATCATCCCCGAGAATTCAACTCTGCCAAAAATACAACAACAGACCCGAGAATTTAACTCGACCAAAATATCAACAACAATACCAACAATATTCAAAACAATCTAGCCAATATGCCATTTCACCCGAAACCTTCCAAAACCAACAAGAACCATAACAACACACTTCCTTCTTTCAAATTCAATTTCAACAACCCAACTTACAATCTTCCAAACACATGTCTCACTTTCAAATTCATGAATTATATTTTACAACCTACACATTAGCAATATCATTCCTACAAATATAAGAAACCATACTAATGTCAAATTAACTTCTTGAATAATGCACAACGATTTCAAATTCATTTCAAGCCACCAAACCTTCATTTTACATCATGGAATCCACAACACAACAATCAAACTACTAAATAAAATTATTTCATCTTTTCTACACAACACCACTATATTCGGCCACCCCTCACACATGCATATTTCATGAATTTCACCCATTTCCACATACTACAACACTCAACAACATGCATAGACCATCTATAACATATGAAAGAGAGTTAAACCTTACCTTTTCCTCTTAGCTCTTCAACTTGGCTAGAGTTTCTCCTTGTAAAAATGGATGGTTTCGTTGCTCCATCAACTATACCACGTTAAAGAGGACCCTTGAATTGGTAGGAATACTAGAAGAAATAATTTTTTGGATCAAGATTTTTGGTCTTCAATTTCTCCCTCACTTGACCAAATGGCCCTTGTTGTTGGTCTTCTCTTTTTCTCTCCAAGTTTCTTGATTATTCTAGTGTTGAATATGACTTTGTCATCTTTTGTAGCATATATTTAACTCCCACATGGGCCTTGGCCCATTAGCTTGGCCGGCCACCTTGGCCATTTTCTCAAGACCAAATATTTTTTTTTTGTTTCATGCCCATTTTGTTTGATAACCAATTTTTGTAATTCATGAAAACTATTTTCCTAATTTCCAAATTTTCCCTTAGCCTTCCTCAATATTTCCGCATCAATATTTTCATAGACAACTTGTGTGCTAAACAAGATCAAGAACATATCCTTGCTCTTAACTTCCCGCAATTATCTTGAATTATCCGAATGTACAAAATGCGAGATATATCATCCTCCCCCCCTTTAGAACATTCATCCTCAAATGTTCAACTGGTTTTATAGGGTCTTATAATACTTCAGGAGGGTCCCTCTTATAGTTGTCCTTTCCTTCATGCCCATTCCTTATCTTTCACCCTATTTTCCTTCACAATCGAACTTCTCGGTCTTTACATGAATCCTCATTCCGTGTCACGGATTATTTTTTTCAAATCTGCCGTGCCAACTCATTATCCTTGTCCTTTCCAGGTCATTTCTTCTCTGTTGTTTCATCACCACACCTTAACAGAAGCCATGTCTTTGGCGCGCAATCTTCACTTAACGATCTGATATGGCCACCGGCTGTTCCTTGCTCTCATTTGTTCTACAGTATTGCAATCTCGCTTACCATGCCATAAGTATCCCTCAGCCTTTGGTGTTCTCTTTTATTCGCCCCTTGTTTCTTTATGTTTTTGTCACTATCCCTTTTAATGTTTCTTTACCATTTATCACCGTTCGCAGTCTAGTTATCCTTATGGTAGCTTATGATCCGAGTTCACTTAACTTTTTAGTTCGCAACATTTCTAAGTTCTCATTACAACTTTTTCTTTATCCTTGTATTAAGACTTTTCCATTCTTAACCCATAGTGAAAATAATAGCAGCTTACCTTGTAATACTTGTACCATCTATTTTTGCTATTACTCGAACTTCGGTACCCTTACTTGATTGCTGCCTTCTTTACCGTAGCGCCGGTTGCTGGAACTCACGTATCCACCGGTACAATCATATATGGGATATCATACGCATTCATATATACATATATATAATTATATATATTTGCTATCAACTAGCCCACAAAACACTTCCAAACACTATTCAAGCCTATCCTAATTCCAAAGTTGTGATGCACTTTCTTTCTCTTCACCGATCTAGTTTGTCTCGTCCTATGTGGCCTCTTATGGTCTCCAACCATCCCGTATACTCCAGTTCCCCTTATGTTACTCTAGCTTCTCATTTGCTGCTTATGTTTCAATTTATAGAACTTTCAGTTCACTTCCCAGGGGGTCACCCATCCTAAAATTTCTCCCAGCGTAGCACGCTTAACCTCGAAACTTTGATGGAATCCGGTGCCTTAATGCAGATATAATCGCGTCCACTTCCTCGCATGACTTTTATTACATGGTCTGGAACCGGTCGAAGTCTTACCGATCCCGAGACACTCTTGTAACACGTCCTTTCCTTTACAATTACTGTTTTGCCCTTTTCGATCCCCAATGTTTACCTTTCGCTTTCATGTACAATTACCTTCCGTCTTGGATTCCCAGAGTCCTGATGGTAATGATACACCTTCATCGTCATTACTTGTAAGTACTCGGGTGTCAGCCAGTTTGAATTCCTACTCACCACTTTTACATAATAACCTGCAGCAAAATTAATTGTCGACTTTCTGAATCCTCCATCAGACCTTGTTCCTCTTATATCATTCTTTCTTTTCAGAATCTGTACACAGCAAATATCAACAATGCCTTTTAGAGCATACGGCTATATATCACATTCTAACCATCTAGAGCTTCTGATTTCAGGTAACAGAACAAAATATATCAATACTTACCGCAGTGACTTTCCATATCATCACTTACCTCCTTCCGTCGTATGTAAGGCTTACATAAGGAATCTCATTTCCTATGACTTGGCTCTATCGCACGATCTATGACAGAAAGAAGGTCAACAATCCCTAGATGCCCCGTAGCCTCCTGTTTATAAATGTGGCGCGCTTCACACCATAAACAGGACTCTACCGGACACGACTTTGCAGACAACCCCTAGGACAAACCTGCTCTGATACCACTTTGTCACACCCTGGTCCTGCTAGGATGTGATGGGCACCCGACCCTTACTTAGAGCCGAGCGAACCCTCTGACTCTCAATACACATATAATTTCTTTGAACTTCTAAATCAATTAAACATGAAATACATAGCAAGACTTTCAGAAATGTTCTTTTCTTTGTTTTCAAATCAAATAGAATCTGTAATCATATAGAACTTATATCATAACACCAATGACACATCGGCTGATGGAGCCGCTTACAGAACTGACAACCAATACCCACGACTCTGTATGCAAAGTCTCTAACATTAATCAGACATCATAGCACTTATACTCTGACTCAGCAGCACTCTAGGGACAAGTAGAGCTTGCCAACTTCACCGGAACATCTTCTGTATTATCTTCCACTCATCTAGGTGTACCTGCGTGGCATGAAACGCAGCCCCCGAAGAAAGGGGTCAGTACGGAAAATGTACTGAGCATGTAAGGCAAAAATCACAGTAAAGGAGAATCATAACTGAAACAGAGATTTACCAGAATCAAGTATGAACTTTTTAAACATCAAAGCACTTGCCTTTTGGAATTGAAAATCACGTATGCCATCATAAATCGTAAATGAAAATCATGTATGCCATCATCATGTGTCATATATCATATAACGTGCCCCGGCCCTCCAGTGAGGGATGTGGTGAGGAGTTCATACATGTCATTACCATATATCATATATAACGTGCCCCGGCCCTCCATTGAGGGACGCGGTAAATGAAATCATGTAAGTCGTCATCATGTATCACATTTGCATATAACATGCCCCGGCCCTCCAGTGAGGGACGCGGTAAATCATACATCATGTATGCATATAACGTGCCCCGGCCCTCCAGTCAGGGACGCGGTAAATAGAATCATCATATGTCAATATCATGTATCATATATGCATGTAACGTGCCCCGGCCCTCTTTTGCGGGACGCGGTGAATAAATCATGTGCCATCCTGGCTACCACCCCGTCATCACATCATAATGTCATCATATCATATACATAACATGCCCCGGCCCGCAAGTGAGAGGGACGCGGTGAACAATGCAGAGAAATACGCACGAGAACATACCCTGGCACGGGACGCAGTGGAGGACATACTGAGACTTGCATGAACAGAGTAGTGTGAAACCATATGCACATAAATCAAGACTCGATATATACGGACACATACCGACCTTGAAGGATCATAAACATGTTTCAAGTCAATCGGAGTTAGTATGGGAAAGTTACAGACATTTTTACCACAGAACTTTTACGAACGTTTCAAAGAAAATCCAATATCTTTTACGAAAGTTAGGGACATTAAAACTTACAGAACTCTTTCAGAAACAAAACTCTTTATACTCATCTCATTATTCAATCATGTAATAAGCTCGATCATATTAGACATACTTATATCAGAAGTGAATCAGAATCGTAGGCAACCTCGGAAGCACATCTGTCACGACCCAACCCCGTAGGCCGCGACTAGTGTCCGTGCTGGACACCCAAACATACCCAATACCCCAAACCAGCATATTAGCAGTAGGTATCAATATGAAAGTTAGTTGGTGCTACTAAATATCACAGATGAACAGATTTTGTACGTGGAAGCCGATAAGGCCATCACAGATCATAACAACCCAAAACATATACAGAACCCACATGCATGTCTACAGACCTCCACAGAACATAACAGAATCATAAGACGGGACAGGGCCCCGTCGTACCCCTGAATAGCATATATATATACAACAGCAGCAGACTGTACCAAGGTATAGGATCTGGACAAAAGAGCGCTCCAAAATAGCACAATAGATGTCCTAGGCAGGCGGGTCAGCGAATCTGTCGTCAGTATCTGCGCGGCATGAAAACGCAGCCCCCCGAAGAAAGGGGGTCAGTACGAAATATGTACTGAGTATGTAAAGCACAGAACGTAGTAAACAAAGTCATAATCGAAGCGGAAGATACAGAAGATGAACGGAATATCCAGAATAGCAAAATACTAATCATAACGCATAAATAGTATTTGCAGAAAATGTAGGTCATACCTGGTCCCATTACGGAACAAAATCATAATCGAAACAGAACGTAAAGAAATGTGAGTGTGATATCCAGAGTATCAAATGCATATTTTCAAAACATAAAGGGTGTGTACATAAACATATGCCATATCATATCCGGCCCCTGCCAAGGGACTCGGCAGACAGAACGTGGCCACCCCCCGACGCTGGTGCCACAACACATAAGGATCAGAAGAGGGGGAATAACCCCGTAACACAACGTATCATATCAGATGGCCATATCAGATCATATCATATCATAATGTGTGTACATGGCACAACATACTCCACAACCCATGTACATGTATACCTGCCCCCTCACATCGAGGCACAGCGAACAATGCAGAGGAAGACGCTTGACAACATATCCTGGCCCGGGCTCAGTGTGGGAAACATTGGGGCATCCACGAACGGAGTAGTGAGAAACTAAATGCAATAAAATACCATATATATTTACAGAGACTCAATGAGGCATATCGAATAACAAATCAAAGCAATGAAATCGGACGGAATCATAGTAAGTGAATTTCAGATGTCATAATGGGTTACGGAGGCACAATCTTTCTGAGATCGTTTCCAAGTTCCAAAATAGTTTATAAGACTTAACGGAATATTTAAAACAATCTTTTAGATAATAGCTAGAGGAGTAGTTAAAACATTTCTTTTAAAGCTGCTCGAAGACAAGTCATAAACTCAAAAGGGTAAAATCAGAAATAGTGGGCCCACCTCGGACAAACGAAGCGGTGGGCTCAAATTACGTATTTTAAGCTTATGGGGTCACTTATAGAGGTACTAGGGACATTTCATAACTTTCTAAACAATTTGTGAAAGTTTGCCTAATTCTTCCAACAAAGCATACCTAAAGGGTTCAATTCTATTGAATGAAAAAGTGACAATTTCAAACGCGGATTCCGATGGACAGAATATATTCTGGGGCTCAAATCCGATCCTAGTATACCTAGGACATGCCAAAAGAAGAATCGGGATAGCTTTACATACCTTATACGCTCCTTACGCTTTTCCAAATTCACTTCCCGTTTCGCCCAAAATCTGCAATTGGTCACATTTACCAATTCTCAATTTCAAGTCTTTAAGTATTCAATCCTTATTCATATTTGCCTACAGAAATTTGGGCAGCATCTCCCCTATACATATAGCCTCCCCGAGAATTTAACTCGGCCAAAACAATCAACAACAACCCAACAACAACATCAACAACAACAATAATCACTATAAAACACAATATAACACAACTAGTCTTCTTTCCAACATAATGTAATAACTTCCATTCCGACTTCCCATTTCCAAACCAAACTCAATGTTTTCATATTCATCATTAATCTAGATCATCACAATATAATTTGGAAGCATTTCATATCATTTCCACAAAATATTCACAAGATATACAAACTTTCCACCAAAGTCATAATTCATCCAAAACTTCTAATCTTTAACATACTTATTCATAACATGTTTCCATCTTCCTATTACATCAAAAATCATCATTATTTGCACCTTAACAACTTCATTTCCATAATGTCATAAAATCATACTAAAATGACACAAACTTCTACATTCCATTACAATGCAAACTTATATCATTTTACCTTCATTTACATTGCAAGGATCACCACAACACCACTAACATGTTAAACAAAATTAATTCATTCCCATTCCAATTTCAATATACCACTCGGCCAATACATATAATTCCAACTTCAACCAAATTAAATCAACTTTTATTTCCAATATGAATTTCGCCATAACCACAACTAGAATACAACATAAAATTAACTCATCTTTGACTACACAACCACACATGTACACGGCTACATTCATACATATATATATTCATGCAACTTCCATATTTTCATGAATTTTAACCCTTTCTACCTCCCACAACATAAACCAAACCTTCATAACACATAAAAAGGAATTAAATCTTACCCTTTCTCTTCAACTTCTTCACTTGGCCAAAGTGCGGAAACAATGAAACGGATGACTTATCTTCCGAAACAATTATACTACGTTGTAGAGGACCCTTGAATTAGTGGAAATACTACAAGAAAATAATTTTTGGAACAAAATTTAAAGCACCTAATTTCCATGGTCTTGGCCGAAATGGCCCCTTTCTCTTGCTCTTCATCTTTTGTCTTCTCCTTATCTAATTTTTCTTGAAGCTTCAAAAGGATAAAGACCCCTTTTTAATATAATTGTCACATGACTAATCACATGACAATTTCATATTGTGGGTTTGGGCCAAGGCTTGGCCGGCCTCCCTTCAACCTTGGGCCTAAATTTTTCTTTTCATTTTTTTTGGGCCAACTCTGTTGGTCCCGAGTTGGGCCTAGCCCACTGACCTTTCGACCTTAAAACGTTCCTATCTCCTTGTACCGACGTCACCTGGGAACCCACGACCTATGGATGGAAAGCTAATTCAATTATCTACAACTTCTATTTCTTGGTATGTTTCCAAATTCCTAACTGATAATACCAGTTTTGCCCCTCAAAGTCAGGTCACCCGAAAACGTTTTCTTAAAAATATTCGTTTGGAGGGCTTCCACTTTGATTTGGCCCAAGGGCACTTCATGAGTTGTGTTTAACTTTACATATTGGATTCATATGACTTTTCAGATGTTCAAAAAAAAATCTCGGTGTGTGGGCTCCACCCCAGGAGATAATTCGAGGTTCAAAAATACGGGATATAACAACATCAAACAGAGCTTCGGAATCATGGCTACATATGAAAACCATATGAAGTAGCTTATTCATTTATTAATCATACAATAGACTCAGCCATACGGGACATGCTCATGACAAAAGAGAATAAGCATCATAACCAAGCTCGCAATCAAAGAGTAGAGTTACTCCAAGGTGCGTGCCATGTCATACCTTACTTAGCTCTAGGACATGCCAAAAGAAAGAAAGGGTAAGCCTTACATACCTGTGCCACGCCTTATTAGCTACGCTTATTTATCCAAGCTTGCTATTCTACATTCAAGAAGATTTTACATAATCATTAGATTCATTGTCATTCACTTGACTTAGCTCCTCCAACAAATTCACTTATAATCTGCCGAAGTTTCGGCAGCATTTCCCCTGTAAACACATCATCCCCGAGAATTCAACTCTGCCAAAAATACAACAACAGACCCGAGAATTTAACTCGGCCAAAATATCAACAACAATACCAACAATCATATCTTCCAACTTTAACAATTATTTCAAAATACATTCTAACATTAACAATTCTTTCTACACAATCCGACGGCATTCCATTTATACTCAATTCAATCACATGAAATCAAGCCAACATCAGTGCTTACACATTCAAATACTTTCCCAAGACCTTACAACACAATCCAAGAATACTGTCACGACCCAACCCCGTAGGCCATGACTAGTGCCCGATCTGGGCACCCAACACATCTATCAAATGCTATCTCAAATTCTATCAAACGCATTCTAGTATATAACAGAAGCCGACAAGGCTTTATTTCAAATTTAGATAATTTCCAGAAAAATTTCGGCAGATTTTCTTTTGTTTTACGGACTATCCCATATACCCTGCACGCAGAAGATACCAACAAAGGCCACACGGGGCCAACAAAGCAACATTTAAATATATGCGGACTGGCCGCCGCGGCGAATGGGGATCGCCCAAACACAACAAATACACATATCTGTACAGAAAGACCCCAACCCACAAACATGTCTACAGACCTCTAAACATACAGACAGAATCATATGACGGGACAGGGCCCCGCCGTACCCATGAACGAGAATATACATATATAGAAATGACAGACTGTACCAAAAGATGGCTATGAATAAAAGAGCGCTCCAAAATAGCAGAATAAGATCCTAAGCGGGCGGATCAGCAAACCTGTCGTCGGTACCTGCGCGGCATGAAAACGCAGCCCCCGAAGAAAGGGGGTCAGTACGAAATATGTACTGAATATGTAAAGCCTGGATTGCAGAGACAAAATAATAACTGGTACAGAACATACAGAAAGTAAACGGAAAATCCAAAGTATCAGATACATATTTTTAAAACATGCAGGGTGTGTACAGAAACATAGGTCATATCAAATCCAGCCCCTGCCAAGGAACTCGGCAGACAGAACGTGGCCACCCTCCCGACGCTGGTGCCACAACACAGAAGAATCAGAATAGGGGCATAACCCCGTAACATAATATGTCATATCAAATGGCCATAACAAATCATATCAGAACAAGCGGACATGGCACATCATACTCCACAGACCCATGTACGCGTATACCTGCCCCCTCACATCGAGGCATGGCGAACAATGCAGAGGATCACGCTTGACAACATATCCTGGCCCGGGCTCAGTGTGGGAAACATTGGGGCATCCACGAATGGAGTAGTGAGAGACTAATGCAATTAAAATATCATAAATGTTTCCATAGACTCGATGAGGCATATCAAAGACAAACCGATCCAATGAAGTCGAAAGGGATCATAGTAAACGAGTTCCGGATATCATAATGAATTACAAAGTATAACCTTTCTGAAGTTGTTTCGAGTGTCAAAACAATTTATCAGACTTAATGGAATATTTAAAACAATGATTGTTAGGTAGTTAGAATGGTAGTCAAAACATTTCTTCCAAAAACCGTTCGAAAACAGGACTTAAGTACAATAAGGGCAAAACCGGGAATAGCGGGCCCACCTCGGGACAAGCGAGGCGGTGGGTCCAAATTACGCCCTTTAAGCTTATGGGGTCACCTATAAAGGTTCTACGGACATTCTATTGCTTTCCAAGGAGTTTAGAGAAAGTTTGCATAATTTCCAAGAAAACATACCAAAAGAGTTCAATCTTACTGAAAGAAAAAGTGATATTTTCACTTGCGGATTCCGAGGGGCAGAAAGTCTTTCGAGGCCCGAATTTGATTCTAATACACTTAGGCATGCCAAAATAAGGATCGGGGTAGCTTTACATACCTTTTGAGCTTTTTAAGCCTATCCAAGCTCACTCTCCGATTCGTCGAAAATCTGCAAATGGTCACATTTACCAATTGTAAGTTATAGATGCTACGAATTCAATTCAACTCATATTTGTCTACCGAAATTTCGGCAGCACTTCCCCTATACATATAGCACCCCCGAGAATTCAACTCGGCTCAAAATCATCAACAACAACCCAAACAACAACATCAACACCAACAACAAACATTAGAAACACAATATGGCACAATTAGTTCTACTTGCCGACATAATGCCATAACCTTCATTTCAACTTCAATTTCCAAACCAATTTCAATGATTTCACATTCATAATCAAACTAGATCATCACAACATAGTTTATAAGCGTTTCATAGCATTTCCTGAAATTATACACACGATATACATAATATACAACCTTTCCGCCAAAATCCTAACTCGTCCGAAACTTCTAATCTTTGGCATACATATTCATAACATGATTCCATCTTCCAAATTCATCAATACCCATCATAATTTGCAACCTAATAACTTCATTTCCATAATATCGTAAAATCATACTTAAGCGACATAAGTTTCTACATTCCATTTTAAAGCAAACTCATATCGTTTTACTTCCATTTACATTGCAAGAATCACAATAACACAACTAACACATTATACAAACTTGATTCATTCCCATTCCCACTCCAATATACCACACGGCCAAAGGCTCTTTTTGCCAATTCAACCAATATTATTCAACTTTCATTCTCAATATGAATTCCATCACATTCACAACTAGAATACAACATAATTTCAATTCATCATTGGAATATCATGCAAGCATACACACGGCCATACACTCATACCACACACCCACTTTGCAAAATTCCATTTCTCCATACAATGAACACATTTCTACATACTACAACCCAAACAAAACTCCATAACACAAGAATAAAGGATAAATTCTTACCTTTTCTTCTAGTCTTCTTTGATAGGATTTGTGATCACTTTGAGGAGTCAAGTGCTTCTTCCTCCAAGACAACTACACCAAGTTGAAAAGGGACCTTGAATTAGTAGGATTCCAACAAGAAATAAATTTTTGGAGGGAGATTTGTGAGGGTCAAATTTCTATGGCCAACCCGAGACCTTCTCCTCTTGTTCTCTCTTATTTGCTTTGTTCTTTCTTCTATGTTTCTTGAAGGGTCTAAGGGATAAGGCCACTATATATATTTTTAATTATAGCACATGGAATAATTTGTGAAGTGGGGTGGGCTTAGGCCTCACTTGGCCGGCCACCCCCCCAAGTTTTGGGCCTTGACTTCAATTCAATTTTTGAGCCCAATGACTCGTGAATCAAGTTTTGTAATTCCCGAAACTAATTTCTGAAATTCCAAATTTTCCCTTAGTCTTCCTCGACACCTCCACATTAATATTCTTTCATGCACAACTCCTATGTCAAATAAAAATTAATTATGACCTTATTTCTTACAAGTCAAGAATATTTCCAAATTTTTCCAACGTGTGAAAACACGGGATATAACAAATACTTTAAACAAGTCATGCAATATTCAAAAGAATCTAGCCAAAATGCCATTTCACCCGAAACCTTCCAAAAGCAACAAGAACCATAACAACACACTTCCTTCTTTCAAATTCAATTTCAACAACCCAACTTACAATCTTCCAAACACATGTCTCACTTTCAAATTCATGAATTATATTTTACAACCTACACATTAGCAATATCATTCCTACAAATATAAGAAACCATACTAATGTCAAATTAACTTCTTCAATAATGCACAACGATTTCAAATTCATTTCAAGCCACCAAACCTTCATTTGACATCATGGAATCCACAACACAACAATCAAACTACTAAATAAAATTATTTCGTATTTTCTACACAACACCACTATATTCGGCCACCCCTCACACATGCATATTTCATGAATTTCACCCATTTCCACATACTACAACACTCAACAACATGAATAGACCATCCATAACATATGAAAGAGAGTTAAACCTTACCTTTTCCTCTTAGCTCTTCAACTTGGCTAGAGTTGCTCCTTGTAAAAATGGATGGTTTTCTTGCTCCAACAACTATACCACGTTAAAGAGGACCCTTGAATTGGTAGGAATACTAGAAGAAATATTTTTTTGGATCAAGATTTTTGGTCTTCAATTTCTCCCTCACTTGGCCGAATGGCCCTTGTTGTTGGTCTTCTCTTTTTCTCTCCAAGTTTCTTGATTATTCTAGTGTTGAAGATCACTTTGTCATCTTTTGTAGCATATATTTAACTCCCACATGGGCCTTGGCCCATTAGCTTGGCCGGCCACCTTGGCCATTTTCTCAAGCCCAAATATTTTTTTTTGTTTCAAGCCCATTTTGTTTCATAACCAATTTTTGTAATTCATGAAAACTATTTTCCTAATTTCCAAATTTTCCCTTAGCCTTCCTCAATATTTCCGCAACAATATTTTCATAGACAACTTGTGTGCTAAACAAGATCAAGAACATAGCCTTGCTCTTAACTTCCCGCAATTATCTTGAATTATCCGAATGTACAAAATGCGGGATATAACAATTTCTTACTATCCCAAAACCTGCACACAGCAAATACCAACAATGCCTCACCGGGCCAATATATATATATGACATATCTCAACCACACAGGGCTCCCATTTTCAAGTAAAAGCACAAAGATGTCGAAACTTACCTCATATATCACGCTTCGAGATGTACCTGATCCTTTAGCGATCTGCCCTGTTATCTCTTCCTATTTTCTTTCTCTTTCATCCCTCAGCTTTACCTTTTAATCATATCTCAATATTCTTACTTTATTCGACACACATCTTTCGTACCGACGCTTACCTTTGTTCTGATTCATTCAATTTCCTTAGGTCTCAACTTATAACTAAACTTATCATCAAGAGACATATTTGATCAATTCATCTATCATATGAACACTGACTTACCTCTATAACAACTAATCCATTAACATATGAATACGTACCCTGATAACGTAGTCTCAGTGAAGTGACTTACCTCTGTAACTTCAACATCATCAATCACTTTCTTCGGTCAATACCGTTCTTCTGCTGCAATCAGGGGTTAGTATAAGGAATCTCATTTCCTATGGCTTAGCTCTATCGCACGATCTTAGAGATGAAAGAAGAGTAACCATTCTAAATGTCCTGTAGCCTCCTGTTTATAGATGTGGCGTGCAACACACCATAAACAAGACTCTACCAGACACGGCTCGTAGACACTTCCTAGGACTGAACTGCTCTGATTCCACTTTCATCACGACTCGCCTAGGGCCATGACGGGTACCCGGGGCTAACCACCGAGCACCACTCATAATACTGTTACCCATCGTACACATCAAGCGTTCATTCATCAAATTCATACTCAAATCATAGGAAAACCATTTTTCATTTGGAAACATAATTACCTTTCCATACATAAGCCATTCAGCTATCAAAATAATATACATACAATAGTAATATAGTGAGACCATGCTACCCACACATACGTATCTATGAGCCTCTACTAGAGTACTAGACATATGGACGGGATAAGACCCCGTCATGCCCAAAACATATATGTACACAAAATAGTGAATCAGTGGTACCTTCGAAATAATGGAGTGCTCTCAAAAATCTGCTTATCGGCTTCTATAATTCTGGGTCGCCTCCCTGTCTACCTGTGGGCATGAACACAACGTCAAAAGAAAACAGACGTCAATACGAATATTGTACTGAGTATGTAAGCCATGAATGAAATGAACATAATAGAGAAATCATAAGTCATAAGATGAAGATATAACCTGCGTAACTTTTAAGGGTGGATACTTTTCATGCCTATCTCATATATAATCATAATACATGTATCATCATAGCGTATACGTCATCATATCATATGTACATCATAATATCGTATCTGCGCATACACATTAAATATTATCCGTATTCGGCCACGTAGTGGCTCGACAATATCACATACATGTCTTTCGGGATTTTCATACATTTAAATACATAGTAGCATCATACCCGATCATATAGGTTCGGTGTCGTAAGTACCCAGCTATAATAATGCCTGGTGTTATACGTGCCTGGCCCTACTAAGGCTCAGTTTTGTCCATGCCTGGCCCTACCAAGGCTTAGTGATATCTGTACCTAGCCCTACCAAGGCTCAATGGTGTCCATACCCAACTTCTGTGGTGCGCGCGCATCATCGTATATATATATATATATATATATATATATATATATATATATATTCTACCCGGCCATATAAGCTCGAGGTTTCATAATAGCTATACATAGGCACATATACATAAAAGCCCATAAATATCTTTAGCGTCATCACTATCAACATCGTCATCATTATCATCACATATATCTCATAAGCTTATCATAACTTTTCACAGAGCATGCATTTGAATTTAAAGACAATCTATGAAAATCGTATCATGTTTGTAGCATGAACTTCGTAAAAATATCGCATTATGGACTCTATCATCTCTAGCTTAGGCTCATCATTACCATCATCGTATCTATGGCATATCTCTTACCTTTATCTCATATGGAACCCCCCTATGAACATAGATTCGTAACTTTTTGGAATATTGGTCATAGGTCATGCGTTAGAGCTTATAGACAATCTATAACGTTGTCGGGTTGACATAAGGTCGAGAACCCCCGATTACATTATGGAGTAATCATATTCATCATATCTCACCTTGAAGGAACAAACATTTTGTGGTGAGTGTACACCATGAACAACATCAAGGGATCGTAAATAGGATCATTAACTTCATGGACATCATATCTTACTTTAGAATCTCTAGGCTGAAACTTATCATCATTATTATCGTATTCATGACATATTCCTCATCTTTATCACATAAGAAGCTCTTTATCAACTTTAACTCATAGTTCCCGGAATGTAAGAAAGTTATGGAGAAGTAGGGAAAATATTATCATTGGAATCACATATGAGGATCATTAGTTTCGTAGGAAAGTCGTATCATGAGCTTTAGGACTTCTAGACATAGATTCATCATCGGTATTGTCATGCTTGTAACGTATGTCTTTTCTTTATCTTGTATGAAGCTCCTTATAATCATAGACTCATAATTTCCGATATGTAGAAAAATCATAGAAATATAGGAGGACTCTTGCCATAGGATTCATGCCATAGAATGAAGGGACTAGCCTTACATACCTCTTTCGTTTAAAAATTTCCATCGCTTGTTTGTTCTCCTTCAATGCTCACGTGTCTACCTTCAAGAGAATTCGCATTCACATTAGCTAATCGATTATATGAACGTGCTTACTAAAGCTAGAGAAAATTGGGCAGCATTTCCTTTGTTTATACAACCTTCCCCATATTGTATATCAACTCCCAAACATTTATAATAACGTTCACAATATCATAACCAACAATCGTCATTCATCTACATTACCCCCATTTCACAATTCCACTTCAATTCATCCATAATCATGGTCATAGTATACTGTTACACCTTGAAAAATGTTTCGTTCATGCACTGTGAATTGACTGACGAAGGGTACAACGTGTGCGAAGTTTTGATAAATAAGAAATAATATTTGATGATTGTATATGAGATTTCAAAGACATTTGAGGTAAGAAACGAAAGTTGCAAAGGAAAGCAAAGTATATGTTTGTGTCGGGCAAGAAATTGTCACGCCCCAACTAGGGGCCGCGACGGGTACCCGATACTACTATACCGAGCACCTCTTATTTTGCATTTTACTCTTACAACTGAGTGGGCCGTATGAACTATACCGTCATTGCTTTACTCAACATCATCATTAATATCATACTCGTAACGAGTTTCAATAAGCTTTACTAACATATTATAGAGCGATAAGGACAAACAAGGTTGTGAAACATATGACTGTACATATCTGTCTACGAGCCTCTAAACAAGATACATATATTCACAAGGAGGGACGGGTTCTACCGTGCCCAAATATATACACAAAAGTAGTACCAATAAACTGAAGCTCCGGAACTACTGGAGCCCTCTCAATGCACCGCTGGGGAAGCTCCTAGGGATCGAACGCGTCTACCTGCTTACCTGCGGGCATGAACACAGCGTCCACAAGAAGGGACGTCAGTACGAGTAATGTACCGAGTATGTAAGTCATTTATGATAACATATAAAGAAGTATAAAAACCATAGGAATAGAGTATGATTGTATCTACTTGCCCCTTAAGGCGGAGTCATGCATGCTCATTCTTACCGTTTCGTATATAACATATTCATAAATAACGGTCTGAATCGAATAACATCATTAGCCCGCGTCCGGGCCTCCTGCGTCCAGGGTAATTATCCCACACCGCCCACTAGTGGTGCTGCCCGTGCCATATAGACACGGTGTTATTATCCATAAGCCGCCCGCCTTAGCGGTGCTGCCCGGCCGTATAGGCGCGGTGTAATCATCCATAAGTCGCCCGCCTTAGCGGTGCTGCCCGGCCGTATAGGGGCGGTGTAATCATCCATAAGCCGCCCGCCTTAGCGGTGCTGCCCGGCCGTATAGGCGCGGTGTAATCATCACAACTTAAGCATGCATAAGAGCCCAATCAAAAGCTATAACTCCATCGGAGTGACGTAAGGTCAGTAACCTCCGATTATATTATGGAATAATCATCACGACCTTGTCTCACCTTGAAGGAGAAATTATTATAAGATGAGACTAGCAACGAATAACAGCGTTAAGATAACATAGAACAAGAGCATAAATCTCATAAGGCGTAGCTTCATATACATATGCACATAGAACAAATTTTTAAGACTCGATGGGTACGTACATAACTCGACACTTGAAGGCTCAGAAACAAGTTTCGGGTCAATCCGACTTAGTACAAGAAAGTTATGAGCGTTTGAAGTACAGAACCTTCTACGAACGTTTCAGAAGCCATTTTTGGAAAATCAAAGCAATAATCATACCAAGTACCTTTAAACATGAAATCATTCTTATCATAGTCATCATAGAAATATTCTCATCCTCGACATCATCAATGTCATTGTAAAACATATCTATCGTTATTGTCATAAGATCTTACAAAATCATAAACCTCTGTTTTGGTAGAATACGGACAATTTGAAAAAAAGAACATTTACGAGTTATCGGGAAGAGAATCATGCCTTGGAATCATAAACATATAACTTTAAAAAACAAGGAAGATATGGAAACAATTATGAAGTCATAACATCGAAATCATGCCTTTGAAAGAAAGGGACGAGCCTTAACATACCTTGCCCGCTTCCTTAGCTAATCCAACTTAAGTCTTGGCCTTTCCAAAATCTATAACAATGTTAGTGAATAACAAACATTAGCTATAGATATCCAAGAATCTCATCCTAAACTAACACTTTGTCTACAGAAATTTCGGCAGCATATCCCCTGTAAATACACCATCCCCGAGAATCCTACTCGGCCATATCATCAATCAACAAATCCGAGAATTTAACTCGGCCAAATTATCAACAACAATATCAACAGTTATTCTAGCATTATCAACAATCAATTCAAAACGCATACTAACGTTAGCAACTTCTTTCTACAACTTCGACGACGTTTCATTTACGTTCAATTCATAATTGCTTGCATATTCAAATACTAATCCAAAACCATTCAAACAATATTCAAAATAATCTAACCAATATGCCATTCCACCCGAAACCTTCCAAATGCAACAAGAACGATAACAACACATTTCATTCTTTCAAATTCATGAACTACACCAACAATTCACACACTAACAACATTACCTTCCATTAATACAAGAAGACTATATTCAAATCACATTAACTTCTAAAACAACTCTCCAACCATTACAACTTCACTAGAATCATTAAACTTTCATTCCCATCATAGATTCCATTATAACAACAACCAAAATACTAAGTAAAATTGATTCGTTCTCTTCCACACCATACCATATCTACACGGCCACACACTACATATACACGACCACATATAACATCCATATTTTCATGAATTTCACCCACTTTTACATACTACAACATACATAATCATCCATAACATATAAGAAAAGGATTAAACCTTACGTTTTTCCCTCAACTCCTCACTTGGCTAGAATTTGTAGCTTGCAAGAATAGATGTTTTATTTGCTCCAATAACCACTTCACTTTGCTAGGGACCTTTCAATTGGTTGTTTACCTAGAAGAAAATAATTTTTGTTAAAAAAAAATTCCAAGGTTCTTGTTGGATTGGGTATGGCCGAAAGGCCTCTTTGTTTGGCTTCTCCAAACTTCTTGAAATTTCCAAGTGATAAGATGAAGAATGTAACTAGGGAGTTACATATAAAATTTACCCATGTGGGCCTTGGCCCATTTACTTTGGACGGCCAAATGGCCCCTTTAATTCAAGATCACTTTTTTTTTTTGTTTGTAATTCATGAAAATTTATTTTTCAAATTCTAAATTTACCCTTAGCCTTCCTCCATATTTTCTATGAGCCATCTTGCGAATTTCCCTTTTTGCCCCTAGCCTCTCGTAATATTTCCACATCAAAATTTTCATAAGCAACTTGTGTGTTAGACAAGATCAAAATATAGCCTTGCTCTTAACTTCCCGCAATTATCTTGAATTATCCGAATGTACAAAATGCGGGTTATAACATCCTCCCCCTTTAGAACATTCGTCCTCGAATGTAAAACTGGCCTCATGGTGAATTATAATACTTCGGGGAGGCCTCCTTTATAGTTGTCACATACGATCACTTAACACACCCGTTTTAGAAGCTTAGGTTGCCTGTAGGTTGTGGGCCGATTAACTTAGTTCTATCAACATCGAACCAACCAATTGGTGACTTGCACTTTTAACTATACAAAGCCTCATATGGTGTCGTCTCAGTTGTCATTTTTGTATTTGTCGACCTCTCCAGGTATCTTCCATATTTTCTCCCTATATCTGCCTCATATTACACTCGTTGTCCATTTATTTCTACATCCTTTCCTTCATGCCCGTCCTTTATCTTCCATCCTGTTTTCTTTATGATCGAACCTCTCGATCTTCACATGAATCTCCCATTCCACATCATGGTTTTTTCCGGTCAACTGCTCATTATCCCGGTCCTTCCTTTGTTATTTCTGATACTTCGAAGCTCCTCACTCTCTACGTACTCACTTTCTTCCTGTTCCCGAATATCACTATATTAGGACTTTCCAGCCTTAACTAGAGGTGGATCCAGTATCAGTTTATTTTTTTTACCCTGTAACATCTGTACTTATGTCTTTCACTTTGCCTTTTGAATTCTGTTCGGTTAGTGTCTTCTATACATCACAACACTGGTTGCTGGGATTCACCTATCGATCGATACAGTCACCAATGAGATGTCATATGTATATATATATATTAACTACCCTTTCGCTCACAAACATTTCCAACGCTATTCAAACTTACTTTGATCCTAAAGCTGTGTCGTGCTTTCTCCCTTTTCACCAGTCTAGTCCGTCTCAGCCTACGTGACCTCTATAAGGTTTCTAACCGGTCCACATACTCTAATTTCCTTTAGGTTGCCCTAATTTCACTTTCGTCTCCTATACCTACATTTATGGAACTTTTTAGTACACTTCCCACGGGGTCACCCATCCTAAAATTGCTCTCACCCCTAGCACGCTTAACCTCGAAACTCCAATGCACTTCGGTGCCTTAATGCTGGTATATTTGCATCCACTTCCCCGCACGGCCTTTATCACGTAATCTAGAGTAGGTTGGAGTCTTGACAACTTCCGAAACACTTTCGTAACACATCTCTCCTTTAACAATTACTATTTTAGCCTTCGCAATCCCCAACATTCACCTCTCACCTCTGCGTACGACTACCTTTCGTCCTGGATTTCCAAATTCCCAATAGCCAACAGGCATAGACATCCCAAACCGTTTGATTTGGCTCGGGTTTCAACCCAATACGTTAAGCAATACAAGGAGCGATATATGATAGAGTAGAATCTAGATCAATCACCACATACACATCATAGGAGAATGCCGATAGTGTACCTGTAGCCACGTCTGGGGATGATTCAAGATTCTGCCGTCCCGCCAATGCATATATACGGTTCTGAGGACCGCCTGAACTGGGTGCCCCTCCTCTACCTCGGCCACGGCTTGCTGGAGCCTGGGAAGTCTGTCCAGGAGGGTGCACAGATGAAAAAGAACCCGCCATCGACCCTGCAGGCTGGCCCCTACCGCTACCAACCATTGATGGACATTCATACATCATATGCCCAATTTGTCCGCAAGCATAACAAGCATCTGAGCCTTGACGACACGGACCCGAATGTAGTCTTCTACACTAGCTACATCGTGGAATTGGTGGTCTCCTCTGACTGGGAGCTTCTCCAAACCGAGAACCAAAAATTCTCGAGCTTTGGTCCGGTCTTGAATAAATAGGACGGTCAAATCCTTCTTCCGCAAATCGAGGAGGTACGCTGGCCGCTGGTTGGCCTGAATACCTAGAATGCTGCTGTGCCTGTCCCCCTCTATACTCACTTCTGGTTTCAAAAGATTTGGCCCTTTTTCTGGGACCCCTATCAGAATAACGTTCACCTCTCTGTAGTTGCTGCTGTTCCTCCAGGTTTTGGGCTTGGGCCTGGATACGAGAGATAGTCACTCCATCCTGGAGTGAAACCGTCAAGCAATCCTTAACTAAATGTGGCCCCAACCCACTCACGAACCGATGTACACGATCTCCCATATCGGCCACCATGGCTGGGGCATACCTGGCTAAAGAGTTAAAACGGAGACTATATTCCCGGGCGCTCATATTTCCCCGTTTGAGATTCAAAAACATATCGGCTAGAGCCCGTCGAACCTCCGGTGGTAAGTAATGCCGCAGGAATGATTCGGTGAACTATTGCCAAACTGGGGGAGGTGCATTTGCTCCCGTTGAAGATATCCAAGCGTTATACCACTGGACCGCTACATCTCGCAATCTATATGAAGTCAACTCTACTGACTCTGTGTCTGAAGCATGTATTATCCTCAGTGTCCTCAGCATCTCGTCTATGAAACCTTGCGGGTCTTCCTCGGGTTTCGATCCAAAAAACTCCGGAGGATTCAGGGTGATAAAATCACGGGCTCTTGCACCCACCGCCCTGTCTCCTTGGCCCGCACCTTGCCGCTGAGCTTGTGCGGCAACTAACTGGGTCAGCAACTGAATAGCTTTTGTTATCTGCTGGCTCGAAGCTGCTGGCGGTGGAACTGGAGGTACTGGGGCTGGAGCTGGAACTCCTTCCTGCTCTGTTGACACGGGGGGAGCATGAGAAGTCTGAGGAGGAGCTTCGTTATGAGACTCGCCTTCTTCCACTTCCGCCGGTGGCTCCCATTCAGCTCTTCTTCCAGCCACCTCCTTGCCCTTCTGGGCCGCCATAGCTTTCCTCTTCACCGGCAGTCCCAGAGTGTGGCTCAATCTCAGTCCTCCCAGATATTACCCGTTTCTGAGGAGCGTGAGGGAGCCTCAGTCCCCGCTCCAGCACCTCCAGCTCCTCCACCAAATGCTTCGGGATAGGATGTGAAAGAGGCCATTACCTTGTTGACTCAATTGGTTGCGGCCCAGGCTCCGAGGCACAGTTTAGGGTACGGTGATAGGGTTGTTAGTGCAAGGGCCCGTGACTTTATTACTTTAAACCCTCCAGAATTCTCTAGGTCAAAGCCGGAGGAGGATCCCCAGGATTTTATTGATGGTATGCTAAGGATGCTCCGATTGATACATGCTTCGGACAGCGAGTCGGTAGAGCTAGCGTCATATAGATTGAGAGATGTCTCGATCCAGTGGTATACGGTATGGATGGCTTCACGGGGAGCCAATGCACCTCCCCCGGTATGGCAAGAATTTTTTGATGCTTTTCTCCGTCATTACATGCCTTCAGAAGTTCGGCGAGCTAGGGACGATAAATTCTTGAACTTGAGGCAAGGTAGTATGAGTGCCCTAGAGTATAGCCTCCATTTTAACTCCTTGGCTAGGTATGCTTCGGCCATGGTAGCAGATATGGGCGACAGGGTACACCGATTCATAAAGGGCCTAGGGCCACATTTGATGGATAAATGCTTGACTGCGTCCCTTCAGGACGGTATGGATATTGCAGGCATCCAGGCACATGCTCAGAACTTAGAGGAAAGACTACAGCAGCAAATTAGTTATGATTTGTGACCATCGTACCATGATTGATTTGTGGACTGCTAATCGTCATTCTCGCCATCGTTCTTCATATCATGCCAGTCCATAGCCTTTCTGAAACAACGCATCTCGCTTATTTTCTAGGTACGATATTTCCCTTCCACACTTCCTTCTGTTAGGCATACATAACTAAGTGACCTGATTTTGGAAAATTCTAACAGAATCTTCTTTTACAGTTCTTACTATTCGGAATCCGCACACAACTAATACCAACAATGCCTCACAGGGCATACAGTCATATGACATATTCCAGCCACCCAGAGCTTCCAATTTCCAAGTAACAGAACAATTATATCGAGGCTTACCTCTATGACCTTCCATATCGTTACTCGCCTTCTTCTGTCGTATGTAAGGCTTATATAAGGAATTCCATTTTCCTATGACTTGGCTCTATCGCATGATCTGAGATAGAAAGATGGTCAACAATCCCTAGATGCCCTGCAGCCTCCTGTTTATAAACGTGGTCGGCTACACACCATAAACAGGACTCTACTGGACACGACTTTGCAGACAACCCCTAGGACAAACCTGCTCTGATACCACTTTGTCACACCCTAATCTCCCTAGGGTGTGATGGGCACCCAACCCCATATCCGGAGCCGAGCAAACCCACAGACTCTTATTACATACATAATCTCTTCGGACTCTGAAATCAAATAAAAGTGAAATACATTGTAGGCTTTCAAAATCTTTCTTTTATCGCCTGATTCTGTTAATCAGTGAAAATGACAAACATGATAAATGCTTTATGAAACTTTCAGAAACAAGTCAAATCTGTAATCACACGGAATTTGTAACATAACGTAAAATGACACATCGGCTGATGGAGCCGCTTACAAAACTGACATCCTATACCCACGACTCTGTCTGCAAAGTCTCTAACTGCTAACCAAACACCATAGCCCATATACTCTGACTCGGCAACACTCCAGGAGCAAATGGAGTTGCCAATCCAGCTGAAGCATCTTCTAGCAATGTCATTCACACGTCTGGGTGTACCTGCGCGGCATGAAACGCAACCCTCGAAGAAAGAGAGGGTCAGTACGGAATATGTACTGAGTATGTAAAGCATGGAATACAGAAAACAGAATCATAATCGAAGCAAATAGTACAAAAGTAAGAACATTTTCAGAATACCAAAATACGTATTTTTTTTCCAGAATGCAAACCGTGTATACCGATGTCATGTGTCAGAAGAAGTACCGAAAATAAGTAGATCATCCAGAGTGCCAAAAATGCGTACTTTCCAAACACAGATTGTGCGTGCCACATCTCATGTCATCATATACATACACACATAACTGATTCATATGTAACATATTAGTGCCGAGGAACGTTCGGCCCGATCCACAAATGTTTTTGCTGCGGAACGTGCAGCCCGATCCATATACACATATTATATTGCTGTGGCACGTGCAGAAGGTTAGTACGGACAATAAGCACGATATGCAGAATAACAGACACAACTTAATAGAAACACAAATCATGCATGCCAAGAACGATATCCGGCCCTTTACGGGACCCGGGGAACGTGGCGCCACCCTGCCTTTGGCGCCACACACATCATACTCCAGAAGATTTGCTCCATAATCTCCGTCACACATCAGAATATCACATCATAAGATCAGAATATACATATACACATATATGGTTCAGCGAACCATGAAAACATCGTAACACCATAACACATCATACTCCGGAATACATATATGGCACCCGGCCCTCAAGCAAGGGACCCGGCGAACCATGCGCACGATACATACCGGCCCGGGACTCGACGAAAGAGATCACAACACATGCACGAGCAGAGTAGTGAGAAACTGTAAGCACGTAAATAAATAAATTTCAAGACTCTATGGACAAATATATTTAACGACATCTGAAGGCCCAGAAACAAGTTTCGGGCCAATCGGAACTAGTAAACGAAAGTTATAAGCTTTTAAAGTACAGAACCTTCTAAAAACGTTTCAGAAGTTATTATATATATATTTTTTTTGGAAATCCAAGCAATAACCATATCAAGTATCTTTCGGATATCGTTATGGATCAAATCAAATATACCTTTGGAACCATATGTACATATCAGAATATATCAAAGACTCAATGGAACAATCGCACAAGCTAGCATTTAAGGATAAAACTTTAGTCATATCACTCATCTTCCAAAGCCATTCGGAAACATATCAAATAGGACTTGGACATCATAGATACGCATCGGAACCATATGAAACAGTTTATGGAAGTCAAGAATGTTAGCCATCCTAGTGGCTCTAAGAATAAAAGTTTCTTTGGGATCATATACATACCGTATGCTCGTTTCACAAGATCATGCCAAAAGAAAGAAAAGGGTAAGCCTTACATACCTGCTCCACGTCCTATTAGCTACGTTTATCCGTCCAAGCTCGTTAGTCTACATCCAAGGAGATTTACATAATCATTAGACATATTGTCACACATTTATCTTAATCTTTCAAGTAAACTCGCTTATAATCTGCCGAAATTTCGGTAGCATTTCCCCTGTAAATACATCCTCCCCGAGAATCTAACTCAGCCAAATCAACAATCAACAATCCGAGAATTCAACTCGGCCAAATTATCAAAAACAATACCAACCATCATACCAACAATTTCAACAATTAATCCAAATATATATATATATATATATATATTCTAACATTAACAACCTTCGTCACACAATTCGACGACATTTCATTTACATTCAATTCCTTCACATATATTCAAGCTAACACCAATGATCCTACATTAAAATATTAATCAGAAATCCTTCTAACATGATTCAAGAATACTCCAAACAATTCACATAATTTTCAAACCACCCATGCAACATCCTACTTCATCCGAAACCTTCCAAATTCAACAAAAACAATGACAACTCATTTTCCTCCTTCAATTCATGAACTATACAAATAATTTCACACACTAAAAATATTATTTCCATAAATACAAGAAATGATATTATAGTCACATTAGCTTCCAAAACCACCCTCCAACACATACAACTTCAACTAGAATCATCCAACTTTCATTATCAACATAGAATCCACAACAACGACAACCAAAATACTAGATAAAATAATTTAATCATCAGTCCTACACACCCACATATATACACGGCCACCATACATACACACACCCACACGACCACACACACACACACATTATTTCCATGATTTTCGTTCATTTCTACATACCACAGCATATATGACCTTCCATAACATATAAAAGAATATGAATTCTTACCTTTTCCCTCAATTTCCCACTTGACTATAATTATGAACTTGCAACAAAGAGGGGATTTCTTGCTCCAACAATTGTACCACGTTAAAGAGGACCTTTGAATTAGTGGGAATGCTAGAAGAAAATATTTTTTTGATGGGGATTTTTGGACCTCAAAATTCGGCCACCATGGCTGATGGTCTTCAATTTTTTTTGTTCTTCAAGGTTCTTGAAACTTCTTAAAATGAAGATGATAAAATAAGACGGGCTTGTCATCTTTTGTCTATTAATAAGGAGCTCCCAAGTGGGCTTTGGCCCAATCACTTGGACGGCCACAAGGGCCTTGTTTTTCAAGCCCAATTTTGTTTTTCTTCTTCTTTTTGTTTCAAGCCCATTTTTATTTCATGACCAATTTTTTTTTGTAATTCATGAAAACTATTTTCCTAATTTCAAATTTTGCCCTTAGCCTTTTTCAACATTTCCATACTAGTAAACAACTTGTTCATCGGAATAATTTTGAAAAATAGTCTTGCCTTTGACTTTTCGCAATTATCTCGAATTATCCGATCGTACAAAATACGGGTCATAACAGAAAGTTTATGTGAAATCCCTCCGGAAAAGAAAGAGATGGTTCATGAGCTCCACCAACTAGTTAGTCTTGGGGTACGTGTAATAGATTCAGGTAATGTGGGGATTAGTATCAACGATCCCACAACTTCGTCCTTGGATATAGAAATGAAGGAGACACAATATGAAGACTCCCAATTGTGCCATTGCAGAGACCTATCTCATGAAAAGGAGAAGTCTCCATTTGAAGTTTCTATTGATGGAATTCTTAGGTACCGAGGCAGACTATGTGGGTCGAATGTGGCAGAATTGCGCCGGCGAATTCTAGAGGAACCACATTATTCTCGGTATTCCATTCATCCAGGTGCGACCAAAATGTATCATGATCTCAAGTTAATATATTAGTGGGATGGCATGAAGCTACAGAGCGGAATTTGTAGCACAGTGTCCAAATTGCCAACAAGTAAAAGCCGAACATCAGAAGCCAGGAGGTTTATTGCAAGCAATAGAAATCCCTACTTGAAAATGGGAAGTGATCAACATGGATTTTATCGTGGGGTTACCTCGTTCTCAAGGCAAGTATGATTCCATATGGGTGATCGTGGACAGATTGATGAAAGCAGCCCATTTTCTCCCAGTTAAGACTACATACTCAGCTGAAGATTATGCAAGGTCATATCTCAAAGAAATTGTGCGACTTCATGGTATTCCATTATCCATTATCACAGATAGAGGAGCATAGTTTACAACCATGTTTTGGAAGTCATTCCAAGAAGGTCTAGGCACTCAAGTGAAGCTCAGCACGGCATTTCATCCGCAGACCAATGGACAAGTCGAGCGCACTATTCAGACCTTGGAAGATATGCTACGAGCATGTGTGTTGGATTTCTGTGGAAGTTGGGACGATCATTTACCTCTAATCGAATTTGCATACAATAATAGTTATCATTCCAGCATTCAAATGGCTCCGTATGAAGCTTTATATGGAAGGAAATAGATCCCCAATCGGATGGTTCGAAATAGGAGAAGCACAACTAGTAGGCCCTGAATTAATTCAACAAGCGGTTGAAAAAGTTAAGGTGATCCGTGATCGATTGTTGACAGCCCAAAGTCGCCAAAAGTCTTATGCGGACAATCGCCGACGAGACTTGGAATTCCAAGTTGGTGATTGTGTATTTTTGAAAGTATCGCCAATGAAAGGGGTGATGAGATTTGGTAAGAAAGGGAAGCTAAGTCCTAGATACATTGGACCCTATAAAATATATCTGCAAGGTGGTTCATGTAGCCTATGAACTGGATTTGCCTTCGGAGCTTGAATAAGTCCATCCAGTCTTCCACGTTTCGATGCTCCGCAAGTGTATTGGAGATCCCACAAAGATTGTCCCGATAGATGATGTGCAAGTGACAGAAAAGCTAACCTATGAAGAGGTGCCTATTGCTATTTTAGAGAGGCAAGTACGAAGACTCCGAAATAAAGGGGTAGCTTCAGTCAAAGTCCTATGGCGAAACAAAAATCGAGAAGAAATGACTTGGGAAGCAGAAGAGAATATGAAGTCTAGGTATCTGCATTTATTTCGACCCCCAGGAGAGATTCAAGATGAAGCGCCAGCGATTTAAGGTATGTATGTTTATTTTCATTCTTTTGGTCGCGTATGGCCATAGATATGTCGATGTTGTGATGTAGCCCTGTGAGGCGATGACATTATGGGTTGTTGTGACAGGTTGGTAGTGCCAAATTACAGGGGAAACTCGGGCGAAATTTTCGTAGAATCCCGAGTGTTTAACATTCGAGGATGAATCGAAAATTTCTCTGTGAACGTACAACGAGTAGACCAACGAAGTGTATGAGTGTGTGAGGTTTTACTAAGTAGGGAATGACTATTTATGAATCTTGGAAATGAGAAAGTTACAGATCTTCACTTTGACCCAGTTGGTCGTAAAATAGAATACGACCCGTAAAGTAGTTTACGGACCGTAAACTGCCGTCGTCCTTCAACATTCCAAAAACTTCAACTTTCTGCCAAATGACGAAATGGTTAAATACGACTCAGAATACGGACCGTAAAGTGAAATACGGCCCATACACTGTGACCGTAAACCACCATGACTCCAGAAAACCTTTCTGTTTCTGATATGCTTAAATACGGTCATGAAGGACGGACCGTAAACCAGAATACGGCCCGTAAACTGGGTTTACAACCACTGTGCATACCGACTACTGTTCATAAAAATCAGATTTTGTGATTAATATAAGGGACCCTTTTCATTCATTTTCATTTCATTTCTCATCTACACAACTCAAGAGAACTCTAGAACATTCCAAACATTTCATCCACAAGAATTTAAGGGAAATTAGTGGTCAACTACATGAAATCCATGGAACCAAGGGTGTAAAGCTCATCAAAGTTCATCTACACCAAGAAATTGCAAAGGAAGTGAAATAGGGTTTTTGGCATAAAAGAGTGTTGTTGATCAAGGCTTGTTCCAACACTACCGAAGGTAAGTTCGATGACCTTCTCATGATGATTGAAGCATTAATACATTGAAACACTTGTATTATAGAAGAGTGTAGTAAAATAGGTCATAAAATGTGGATAGTGCCATAGTTGAATGATAGTTGGATTGCATTATGAATGTTGATGAGTTGGGAGTATAAATATGTTATAAATGACGTGTAGACCATGAAATAGGTGTGATGTATGAGAAAATGTAATGATGAGCTAAATCCCATAAATGTGCAGAAATTGGAGAAAAATGGTGGAATGTGGTAAACGTAGATAGATGATGATTGTTGAATACAATATTGTGAACGTTGTTGTGAGCGTTTGGGAGTTAATATAGAATATGAGAAAAGTAGTATAACCAAAGGAAGTACTGCCCAAATTTTCCCTAGAATTAGTAACGCGTTCTTATAATCGATTAACTAACGTAAAGGCGAATTCTCTTTTGAAGGTGGAAACGCGATATCGAAGGAGAGCAAGCGAACGATAGCTTAATTAAACGTCAAAGGTATGTGAGGCTAGTCCCTTCTTTCTAATGGCATGAATCTCATAACATAATTTTCCTCCTCCTCATGAGTCCCTATATTCCGGAAAGCTAAAAGCCTATATCCATGAATGGTAATATAAGATAAGATATATGATATGATGATCTTAAAATGGCATGATGTTATTTATTGCTCACACTCACCTTATATGTTAGTTCCTTCAAGGTGAGGCAGGATGTCGATAGTTGCACCATAATGAAATCGGGGGATCACGACCTTACGTCATCCCGATAGAGTAAAGTTGGTTATAAACCCTATAAATGTATTAGGATAAGTATGTTACGATAAGCCTATTATGATGAGTATGTATGATGATGATATAACACTGCGCCTAGTTGGCCGGGCAGTCACCGCTAAGGCGGGCAGCTATACGACACACCATGGCCAAATGGCGTGGGCGGCATGAGATGATACCCCGGACGCGGGAGGCCTGGACGCAGGCTAATGATATGGTTATCACACCGATACGATATGGACGAGCAGCTTATACATTGTGCATACATGATATTATGATGAGTATGAGTAAGATAGCATGACTTAATTCTTTATGCATGACCGTCAGATATAGATGTTCCATATTGATATTTCAATTATGTCATTGTTCTATTTCTTTGTTTATGCCTCTCATACTCAGTATAATGTTCGTACTGACGTCCGTTTTCTTTGGACGCTATGTTCATGCCCACAGGTAGACAGGGAGGAGAGCTCGACCCAGACCAGCAGTAGCTGTCAGCCGATCGAAAGCACTCCTTTGTTCGGAGGTGCTTATGACGATTCTTCTGTGTATATTCATGTTTATGTATTTTTGGGCATGGTGGGGTCTTGTCCCGTCCTTATGTTTAGTACTCCAGTAGAGGCTCGTAGATGCGCAGTGTGGGTTAGATGGTCTCACGAGAGGCTATTATATGTATATATTATTTTGATGGCCGAGAGGCAAATGTATTTAAAAAGTATTTATGTTTCCATATAAAATATGATTTTCCTGCAATTTGAGTATAAAGCTGGAAAAAAAAACCATTAAATGAGCAAGATAAGTAGTAGCACGAGTGGTGCTCGGTGCCTAGCCTCGGGTACCCGTCATGGCCCCTAGCTGGGTCGTGACAATTGAAACTTTGCTGATTTCTGGGTCAACTTTGTGAGTGGTGCAGAAATAGAAGAAAAACCTTCAACGAATCTCCTGTAATAACCTGCTAAGCCTAGGAAGCTACGAACCTCCGTAGGATCTACATGTTTTGCCTCGGATCTAGAATATACAAAGATGTCGTCAATCAATACAATCACAAACAGATCTAGGAAAGGCCTGAACACATTATTCATCAAATCCATAAATACTGCCGGTGCATTAGTTAGCCCAAATAACATTACCCGGAACTCAAAATGACCATATCTTGTTCTAAAGGCTGTCTTTGGGATATCTTTCTCCCTAACTCTCACTTGGTGATACTCGGACCTCAAGTCAATCTTTGAAAACCATTTGGCACCTTGCAATTGATCAAATAATTTCGTCAATCCTCTGAAGACGATATTTATTCTTAATCGTCACGCTATTCAATTGCTGATAATCAATGCACATTCTCAAAGAGCCATCTTTCTTTCGGACAAACAATACGGGTGCTCCCCACGGGGATGAACTAGGCCTAATAAAGCCTTTTTCAAGCAAGTTTTTCAACTGCTCCTTAAACTCTTTCAATTCTGCGGGTGCCATTCTATAAGGAGGAATAGATATAGGCTTCGTGCCTGGCAACACATCAATGGCAAAATCAATCTCCCGCTCGGGAGGAAGGCTTGCAAGCTCTTTCGGGAACACATCCGGAAATTCATTTACTACTGAAACTGACTAAAGAGTCGGCGATTCAGCTTCTACATCGTGAACCCGTACTAGATGATAATGCAACCTTTCGTGATCATTTTTCATGCCGCTAGATAGGAAATAAACCTACCTTTTGGTGACGCCGTATTCCCTTTCCATTCTAAGACTGGTTCTCCCGGAAATTGGAAATGAACCATTTTCATTCTACAATCAACATTGGCATAACAAGAAGCCAACCAATCTATGCCCATAATAATATCAAAACCCACCATTTCTAATTCATGCAAGTCAATCATGGTACGACGATCAAAAATCACAATTAAACAATTTCTATATACTCGGCTAGCTATTAAGGATTCACCAACGGGTGTAGATACCTCAAAAGGTTTAATCGATTCCGGTTTGACTCTAAATCGACCCGCAATATATGGAGTAACATATGAAAATGTGGAGCCCCGATCAATCAATGCATATACATCATGAGAGAATACCGATAATATACCTGTGACCACGTTAGGAGAAGACTCAAGATCTTGGCGTCCAGCCAAAGCATAAACACGGTGCTGAGGATAGCTAGAACTGGGAACTATCCCTCTGGTTCTACCATGGCCGACTGGCGCATGTGAACCTAGCCCCATAAGGCGTACAGATGCTGAAGATCCGGCCACCGACCCTGAAGGCTAGGTCCTACCTCTACCATGAACTGAGGGGTAATCACGCATGATATGGCCTGGTCGACCACATGAATAGCAAACATCTGAACCCAATCGACATCGACCCCAATGCAACTTCCCACACTGGGAACATCATAATGCGGGTGGCCTTGCCTGACCCGAAACATCTCTAAACTGAGACCCCGAATAACTCTGACTCGGCCCGGAACGAGTAGATCTATTCAATCTCTAGCCTGAAAACCGTGGAGGTGCACTAGTCATAGAATAGCCCGAATGCCTGGGAAACTGTTGCCTGTGCCCACCTCTGAACTCATCGAGCCTGAAGATCTGGCCCTGTTTCTATGTCCCCTATCATGCCTGTGTTCACTTCTTTGCTGTTGTAAACTTTCTTTCAGGTTCTGAGCATGAGCCTGGATGCATGCAATATCCATATTGTCCTGAAGGGACGCAGTCAAGCACCTATCCATCAAATGTGGCCCTAGGCCCTTCACAAATCGGTGTACCCGGTCGCCCATATCCGCTACCATGGCCGAAGCATACCTAGCCAAAGAATTAAAGCGGAGACTATACTCTAGAGCACTCATGCTACCTTGCCTCAAATTTAAGAACTTATCGGCTCTAGCTCGCCGAACATCTGGATGCATATAATGTCGGAGGAAGGCGTCAACAAACTCTTGCCATACCGGGGGAGGTGCATTGGCCCCACGTGAAGCCATCCAAACCGTGTACCATTGGATTGAGATATCTCTCAATCTATACGATGCTAACTCCACTGATTCGGTATCCGAAGCATGTATCAATCGAAGCGTCCTCAACATACCATCAATAAAATCCTTAGGGTCCTCCTCCGGCTTTGACCCAAAGAATTTCGGAGGGTTCAAAGTATTGAAGTCACGAGCTCTTGCACTAACAACCTTATCACCTTGCCTTGTACTTTGACGCTGAGTCTGGGCAGCAACTAACTGAGTAAGCAAATGTATGGCCTCTTTCACATCTTGGCCCGAAGCATCCGGTGGAGGAGTTGGAGGTGCTGGAGCTGGGGCTGAGGCTCCCTCACGCTCCTCTTATATAGGTACTGATCGGGAGGACTGAGATTGAGCCGCACTCTGGGATTCACTTTCCTTTACTACCGGTGGCGGTGCTCTTTCAGCCCGCTTTTCTGCCACCGTCTTGCCCTTTTGGGATGTTGTAGCCTTTCTCTTTACAGGCATTGCTGAAATACACAACACACAGTTAAGGAACAAGAATTTCTTATATCATAGCTCTATCGCATGATTCTTATGAAGAAAGAAGGTCATTCATTCCTAAAATGCCCACAGCTTCTTGTTTATAAGTGTGGCGCGCAACACACCCATAACCAAGACTCTACTAGACACGGCTCATAGACACACCCTAGGACTGAACTGCTCTGTACCACTTTTGTCACGACCCGTCTAGAAGGCCGCGACGAGCGCCCGGTGCTAGCCCACCCAGGCACCCCTTGGCTTAGACTTATACTTACATTTAGGTGAGCCACATAATTAAACATACATTCCTATTCACCAATCACACTAGTCCTATTAGACGACAATGCTTTTATGTCATCATTGGCATCTATGCCACATCAATGTACATGAGCCGACAAGGCTATCAAAATGATATACAAAATATAGGCCGATAAGGCCGGACATATCTAACCATATACACATGTCTACGAGCCTCTAAGAAGAGTATAACATATCACATGAGCGGGACAGGACCCCACTATGCCCATAACTATGTACACAAAAGAATAAGTACCCAAAAGCTATGGCTTCGAATGAAATGGAGCTCTGTTATGTAGTCTCTCATAATGTAACTATGGATCAAGCCTGTCTCCCTGTGCACCTGCGTGCATGACGCAGCGTCCACAAACAAAAGGACGTCAGTATGAAGAATGTATTGAGTATGTAAAGCATTGTCAAAATCAATATAGAAGCATAATGAACAACATCATAAATAGCACAAGATGGGAGATGGTAATATTATTGTCATAGGCACTTACTTGCCTTACATAGGATCTTTCCGTTTCTAATGCGTATTCATGTACATACATCCATATTCGTATTTGTTCCATGTCTGTACCCGTATTCGTATACATACCCTTATTCACATTCATATTGTATCATATTCGTATTCATACTCGTATCCATATCATAGACATAATCATATCATATACATAGCATACCCGATCATGCAGGATCGGTGTTTCATACATACTTGGCCAGCCAAGGCACAAGGTTACTCATACGTGGCCCTACCAAGGCTCAGGGTTACATCTACCTGGCCCTACCAAGGCATCAGGGTTATCCGTACCATATGCAGAGGTGTGCGCGCGTTACGTAATCATATACATACTTATTTACATATCTTACCCGACCTCATAAGCTCGGGGTTCCATAATAGTCATACATAGATACATATACATAATAGCTCATAAGCATCTTTACTATTAACATCATTATCATAATCGTCATCGTTATCATCATCGTTATTACCATAATAGTCGTCATCGACATCATTATCACTATTATCGTCATTCATCTCATCTACCTTAATAGGCCTACTCGTCATACGAGGAACTTAGTACAACCATAGCGTATCAAGAATCGTGAGCTTACTAGCTCAGAATATCAAATCATTTGAAGGATATCATAGTCTCAAAGAAGATTTAGACGTTTGGCCAAAGAACCATGCCTTATGAAAGAAGGGTTAGCCTTACATACCTTTTCCGTTCAACTATTCTACACTTGCGCTTTCTCCTCCAATGCTAGCATTTCTACCTTCATTAAAGTCATATTATCATTAGAATCGATAGCTAGCATATATGACTAAAGCTAGAGAAAATCGGACAGCATTGTTATATCCCATATTTTCATATATTGGGACGTTTTAAACTAAACGTGACAAGTTAAAGACAAGACTATTTTAAGATACGGAGTAGAGATTTTAACTTCCGGTTTCGTTTCAAGTCATAATTCAACTACAATTTCGTTTGGCATTGATATATTAATGAAAAGTGGGATTAAACTAACCATTAGTGGGATTGGGAACCAAAAACAAATCTGCCCATATTGTTTTCCATGTGTAGCCTAGATTAGTGCCATGGTCAAAGGTTATTGACCCAAGATTAGTGTGGTACACATGGCCAAGTCTTGTAGGGAATACACATAATGAAAAATCAGATTTACTCCACAACTCACTACACCATTTCAACACTTACAAGTTAAGAACACATAGAGAGAGAAAAGGAAACTCTTGACCTAGAATTAGTCGAAAGTGAGGTCCAAATTTGTTCCAAAAAAATCAGTTTTCTTCCTCAAATCAACTCCTCATTTAGTGTACAAGAATATGTAGTAGTTGTTGAAACGAAACCAAGAAGTGAAGCACCTCAATAGTGTTGAAAATGCGTCCAAAGTGAAGAACAAGATTGTAAGGTAAGAATGCTTATTGTTCTTGTGTTTCATGACGATTTGAATGTATAGCTCATGCATGATTGTTG
Organism: Lycium barbarum; assembly: GCF_019175385.1. Lineage (NCBI taxonomy): Eukaryota > Viridiplantae > Streptophyta > Magnoliopsida > Solanales > Solanaceae > Lycium > Lycium barbarum. Next base: position 49,308,401 of record NC_083342.1, read on the forward strand.
TTGGATTGTTGTTGTAGTTGAAGTAGAGAGTTAGCCATGAGTATTGGTGAAGTCATGGTTGATTTCATTTTGCTTGTATTGTTGATGAATTGAATATGTATCAACATAAGTAAATGAACAAAGGTTGTAGAAGTTTGTTTGTGATGTGGCATGTTGGATATTGGACTGTTTTTCTAAAAATTAAAGTGAGCCATGGGTTGAAGACTCTAATGAAATCATGTCTAATCTTCTTGTACATGTATTGGAAATGGATTGAATGTGTTGTAGTTTGGATAAAAGGATGAAAATCATGAAGTTGTTGGACTAGTGTTAAAGCCGTGTAAAGGGACTGTTTTAGGGGAGATTATGGACTGTTTTGTGCCACATTTTGATTGTTTTTGTTATGGACATTGTGGTGTATTGTATGCATGTTAAATATGTGAATTAAGGTGCTAAAGAAATGAATTATGTTGAAGCATACAAGCAGTCCAAAACAGTGGACTGTTTTAGTGCTAGAGGTGAAATTGTATGTGTTGAGTGTTGATTCTTGTTATGAACATTTAGTGGAAGTGAAGCATAATGATTCAAGTTGAAATTGATATGAATTGTGGGCTGTTGTAAGAATGGAAATGATGCTAAAACAGTTCCAAGAATCATGAAAGTAATGTCATTAAACATGTTGTTGTCGTTGTAAGGTTTTTGTGTCGACAAGGTAGTTGTTTGCGTACGAATTTGGTGATGTATTTGTCGTGTGGATAGCTAGTCATAACCTACTGAAAATATATGAAAAGAAGGCATGAAATAATGTGTAAGAATCATAGGTGGTTTGCTTAGTATGTTCGTAAATGTTTGCAAGAATTCCGAACATTGTTTAGGGACTGTTTTAGGCGTGTTGTTGATTAGGGACTGTTTTGGACGTGTTGTGGTTAGGAACTGTTTTGGACATGTTGTATTCTTTAAATTGGAAATACTAATGATAGTTAAGAATATATATTGTATTTACGTTGTTTGGGTTGTTGTAAAGTTGTTACACGAAAACGTTAAGGCTACGGATTATTAGGAGTAACTTGAGAATGTAGTAGCCGTATGTGAATCGTTATGGAATGTTGTGAATGTGGGCTATTTGGAATGTTATGTGGGATGTCCGGATTGGTATTGAACATATGATTATTGATGTTGGGGTGGTTGTATGTAGTTGATTTGAATGCGAACGAAACGTCGTCTAAATGTTTGAAAGGGATTGTTGACGTTAAAGTACGTATTGAATTCCCTCGTAGACTAATTGTAGCTCTTGATATCTTGATATAAGATAAGTGTTTTTGGGCAGCAAGTACAAGTTATAATACGACTAAACGCTAAAGGTATGTAAAGCCTATTCCTTCTTTCTTTTGGCATGTCCTTGACGTAAGTATGAAACGATATGAACCTTGGGGTAAATTCTATTCTCTAGTTCCATGTATGACTTATGATTCTATATTTTATTAAGGTTGTTGTCATGTGCCTACAATATGAGTGACTAATGAATAATGCATGAAAGTTCCTATTCTTAAAGAATTGCACAACTAGAGACATACTTGACTTTTAAAAGCTACATCATGTTAAAGTGATACATGTACATGAAATCTGAAACGTTTCTTGTAATAGTTTGTTATGAGACTTAAAATGAACTGAATATGAATATTATTTTGACACTTTAGAGCTGGTTAGTTGCTTATCCATTGAGTCTAAAAAGATGAATTGCATATATGTGGTTGCTCATTATTCTGCTCGTGCTTACCGCTATATCCTTCACTGAGTCCCGGGCCAGGACACGTTTTCATGCGCATGTTTACTACATTATTCACCGAGTCCCTCATTAAAGGGCCGGGACACGTTATATATATATATATATGATGATATGATGATATGATAATGTGATGATATTACGATATGGAGATGGCGGCCAGGAGGGCATATATTCCTTATTACCGAGTCCCTCATTAAAGGGCCGGGACACGTACATGTTTATGTTTATGATTCTATGATTATAATTACCGAGTCCCTCATTAAAGGGCTGGGACACGATATATATGTTATATACAGAATGATTATGCAGCTTTGATTACAAAACTCTATAATGACATTGATATGAGAATTATATAGATGGAATATGTTCAAAGGCAAGTTTTATGAAAATTCTGGTTGCTGCATTGAGTTCTACATACCTTGTCTCAATATAAGTCTATTATTATGTTTCAAGCTTTACATGCTCAGTACATATTCCGTACTGACCCCCTTTCTCCGGGGGGCTGCGTTCATGCCCGCAGGTACAGACGCTCGTTTTGGAGATCCGCCGGCTTAGGATACCTATTCAGCTATTTTGGACTGCTCCTTTGTTCCGGAGCCTAGCTTGTGGTATAACTTCCTTTGTTGTATATATAAGTGTTTATTCGGGTACGGCGGGGACCTGTCCCGCCATATGATACGGTCATTACTCTTAGAGGTCTGTGGACATCGGTGTGGGTCTGTTTGTAGTTGTTGATGCGTTTTAGGTCTATGACTTATGTTTGGGGCGTACCCATTCGTAATGGCAGCCTTGTCGGCTTGCATATATATGTATGTTTGGTATTTTGTATATCGTGGCAGCCTTGTCGGCTTGCGTAGTAATATATATATCTATGTGGTTATTTAAAAGTGCAACTCCTCAGGAGACAGGTGCCTAAGACACATAAAACTTTGACAGATTTTAAATAACTCCCTATCTTTTTATATACAAATGAGATCATGACAAGCTAATTGTAAATGACTATAGTTAACAGATAATATGAGTGTCCAATTCGGGCACGAGTCACGGCCTACAGGGTTGGGTCGTGACAAGCATCTCCTTTATTTATACGATATTCCTCCATAACGTACATCAACTCTCAAACGTCAATAATACATTCACAATACCATAACAATAGTCATTATTCATCCACATTATACACATTTCTCAATTTGCTTTCAATTACTCATATCCATGGCCATAACACACGACTATGTCAATTCACGTACATTGCTCATCCCATGTTCTCATCATCATTTATAACATATTTACATCACAATACATCAAGATTTGTAACCCAATTCAAACTATTTCTCAAAATGACACTATTCCACTTTCATGACCCATTTTTCTATACCCTTCTACAATCCAAGTATTTCAACTCTCAAATGCCTTAAGAAACATAGAAATATCATAAGTCTTACCTTAGATGTCGTAGGAACAAGCCTTGATTGATAATACTCCACTTGAGACAAACCCTTGTTTATCTCCATTGGGATTCCTTGACTTGTATGATCTTTAACGGGTTTTCTTACACTTGATGAACTTGGTTTATGTTGTTGATCACTAATAATCCTTGAGTTCTTTTGGAATAAATGTAGAGAGATGTTTTAGAGAGAAGGGGTGTCATGTAGAAGTGAAATGAAATGAGACTTGGCCCCTTCATTTATTTCCCCAAATCTGTCCCGACCGTATATACGGACCAACATACGTTCCGTATAATTTATACGGGCCGTATGTCTGGCCATATATTTGGTCTAGAAACTTTTTCTTTTCTGGGCTGATTATACGGTCCCAAACATACGGACCGTATAATTTATACGGCCAATATGTTTGGCTGTATAACTCCAAGTGATTCCGAAGTTCGTTTCGTCGATTCGTTTGATCTCCAATCCTTATGGAACCTTCTTAACACTTGTTCAACACTTCAATACCAATCTAAGGGATGTTATCACTCTTCTCCAAGACATCATTAAAGCCTTGTTAACTCGTTACTCGTATTTCCTTTCCGATACGCATCGTATGCCTTGCCTTCTCTTGGCCAACTTTCTCGTCTAACATCGGATGCCTTTGGAATCTCACTTAAGGCCATCAAATGTCATTTCTTACTCATGAAAATATCGTATACTCATACTCCTCACTATTTCATTCACTTGAGCAACAACGGAGGATTTTTCGAGATGTAACATTCTTGTAGTGTCTGATAAGTAAGGCATTAGATTCATTGAGATGCATTCTGTTGACATCATTAGTGTTGACAATGCATATCTTCTCTAAATCAGTCACTTTCTTTTCCATGGTCTTTGTGTTTTCAAAGATGTCACCCAAGCAGTTTCTAGACCACCAAGAAAGTTTACTGCAAGTATTTTTCAATTTCAAGTGGAATTTCCATATCGGCGATCCAGAAAAGTCCTCTTGCCAAGCTTGTTGCACAACATCCGTGAAGGTAACCTCTTTGGTCCACAGGTTCAGGAATTTAAAATACTTCTTTGGGTTAATTATATAGTTGGAAGCAGTGATAAGCATTGGTGCATGGTCAGACCCAGCTCTCACTAGGTGAGTGATAGTGGTGCCATTACATTGGTCAATCCATTCTTAATTGGCAAGCACCCTATCAAGTCTCTTCCAGATTCTCTTGTCGGGGGCCCAACCATTGCACCAGGTGAAGGTAGAACCACTATATCCCATATCAATGAGATCACTATCACAGATACATTCGAGTAGAGGCAAGCTTTCTTTCATGTTATGTTGTATCCTGCCTTTCTTCTCACTAGGATCCAGAATACAATTGAAATCTCCCATCACCATCCAAGGGCCTGTCTGGTTACTGGAAATCGACCTTAATTCATTACAAAGTTGCTCTCTAAGTTGAACAATCACATTTGGCATATACAATGGTAATTGTGATAACTACATCATCATACTTAATCTGGCAGGTGAGGTGTTGCTCATGATCCACAATAATAGTGAAGTTGTACTCCTCCTCACGGAAGAGCCATATCTTATTGGAGAAGTTTGCATAGCTAAAATGGAAGCCCATCCTTTTTCTAAATCTTTCAAGCTTATCCATTCTGCTAAAAGTTTCTTGGACAACAATAAAGCCAAGATTATGTTGTCTTTTGTGTTGTTTAAGTCTGTTGAAGGCACCATTTGAAATGATGCCTCTTATATTCCAACAGAGGGACTTAATCATTAAAAACTGGTTGAGTAAGTCTTTTTGGTCCTTGAGGATCTCAAAGACATTTGTTGGTTGTTGTTGGTTACTTTCCTTGTGTAAGATTTTCCAAAGTCCTTACTGGTTTGGTCTCCTCTAGGGGAGAGGTGTATCTTCTCAGTGATATCTCCAAATGCCTTGTCAATATCACTCCTTTGAAGCTCATGCCCATTTATAGTAGTGTTGAGAGTGTCAGCCGCAACATCACTATCATATTCCTCATCTTCATCTTCTTCTTCTTCACCTTCAAGGTCCTCAGGGTCAGAAGCTGAGTCATAATTGGATTCATCCGATTCATCCCCAAGATGGTCATATTCTAACTCATCATCAGAGATGGAGTCACCTGCAGGTTGATTTATTGTTTCAGTATCTCGATCCTCATTTTGTATGTTTCCCTGATGTTTGTTTTTTTTGTGCTTCTTGGTTGTGGCAAGGTTTAGTACTAGGTTATAATCATGCAATAATAAATTTTGTCAATAAATCCATGCTTAATAGAGCTAACCCAACCAACAAATCAAGATTTTTTTAACCACAAGTTCATTTTAGAAGAAAACCCCAAAACCCACTTAGCCTTCATACTCTTCGGAAGAGTCTTAGCATAGATTAATGGTTAAGAGAATTGAATAGATAATTCTAAGGTCAAGGATGTTACCTTTATGAAGAACTTGTGAAAACCCTCTAAAAATTGCCTCCCCAAGCTTAGAGATATGAAAATGAAATAATGACTTAAGGTTGGGGCTTTTAAAACTTAAAATAGTAGATTCTGCCCGTCGACCGCTTCGGCAGCCACCGGGCCGCTTCTGCGGGCCCCCGGCCGCTTCGGCAGCAACCTGGCCGCTTCTGCGGCATACCGCTTGGTCACCACCCGGCTGCTTCAGTGGCCACCCGATACCAGAATTTTTCTTGTGTCTTCCAAACTTGAAATTATCACTCGGTACCATCCCGAAATCTCCGAGACACAAACCAAATATGCAAGTATACATAAACACGCGCTACGATCGCACTCGTGGCCTCGGAATTCCCATTGGAGGTCTTATTGACCAAGTCAACCCCCAATACCTCAAAACTAACTTTCCAACCCAAGTTACAAAATGCACCCGAGTGCATTGCGAACTGAACCAAATATGCACACAAGTTCTAAATGACCCTCCGGACCTTTCGGAATTGACGGATTTCCGAAAAAGATCCGCTTACCTAAAAGTCAACTTTCAGTCAACCATTTTTTTGCTTTAAGCCCAATTTTCACAAAAAGTCACCCGAATCAAATCTAAACACCTCGGGAAGCGTGTCAATGGTCCTCTCGGGGAAAAAGTGAGCTAACTAAGCTCGGGAAAAGGTGAAAAGTGTCAGCGATACAATAACGACGAAATGGGTCATTATAATGCATGCTTGAGGTCATAAATATATAAAGATGCATATATAACGCATGTCAAGCCTCTGTGGGCATCCCATCATATCGTATCGGCCCGCATCATCATCATCGTATCATCATATGACCAGCTGATCATGTGGTAGTGCGTATATAATGTCGTCACCTCCCCATACCCCATACATATATAATACATAATATATGTGCATATAGCGCCTGAGAGGTCTTGGGTATGTATAAGCATATATATATATATATATATTGTCACGACCCAGCCCCGTGGGCCGCGACTGGCACCCTACCTGGGTACCCAGACCGAATCACACGTTCATTTTCAAATCCAAACTTATTTCATAATTTTTCGAAATCATATCGAACATATGTTATATCAAGTATGTCTTAAGCGGTCGTGCCAAATCAAAATATCATATCAAATACAAACTGAGCGGCGGAATGGACATCGCCGGTCAAAAGTGCAAATATAAGCATAACGGCCATTTGGGGCCGGCATAACAAACAGACCGCCTTAAGACCAGAAAACGGAATCAGACAAACATACATAGGACCCTCGCCCCACATATATGACTACAGGCCTCTACGAACTCAAAACAAAGACATATGGCGAGACAGGGCCCCGCCGTACCCAAATAGTCAAATATACCAAATATATACAAAGCAAAAAGAGTTTGTACCAAAAGTGGACTCCGGATCAAATAGGAGAACTCCGGAATAGCAAGAAGTGAAGCCTACTGCGGAGGATCACCGATATCTGCACCTGCGGGCATAAAACGCAGCCCCCGAAGAAAGGGGGTCAGTACGAAATATGTACTGAGTATGTAAAGCACGGAGTACAGAAATATGGATCAAAACCGAAAGTAAATCAAATGTCAAAGTGGAGTACAAATGGGTAGATCAAAATCTATATCGAAATCATATACTTATACATAATGCAATAAATCATGCAAACGCTTAGGAACGTGGTCGCCACTCCGACGCTGGCGCCACACACAGCATAACACCAGAAGGTTTCAAATCTCCGTACATCCCCGAGCACAAGCATAATCATAGGTGAGCGTATCGCATCACAAGCCATATCACAGCATAACTCCAAACGGAACCCGGCCCTATGGCGAAGCCTCGGGAACCGTAACACAGCATACGGCCGAATTGTCATAAGGCGCACGAATCAAAACCGGCCCGGGAACCGGTGAACGAAGTCATAATAAGGCACGAGCGGAGTCGTGAGCAAACCAATGCAATTCGTACTTCAGAATAGTTTTCCAAAACGAAGTAAACCCATAAGTCATATCATAATGCAAAATAGTCGGGTACTTAGCCGATATAAAGTTTCATTTCACAAAACATTTCCAAATAGTACGTATAGCTCAAAACGTAACTTAGCGTATTATAATGTTCAAAATACATCTCATAGGAGGGAATTTCACAATCGAAAGTATCGTATCCAACTTTATTCACAAAGATAGCCCAATAAGGCAAATAGGGCGTTTCAGGGTAGCGGGCCCACCTCGAGTCAAAGTGAGGTGGCGAACTTATCTTTACGAACATTTATATGCCAAAGGTCATACATGGTCGTTTCTAGGTTACCCGACCACATTTCGATAGGTTTCGGACGAGCGGTGGCATTCTAGCCAAAATAGAGCCCTTAGGCTTCAATCGAATTGAATGAATAGTAACTTTTCTGTGGATCGGGTTTCGAGGAGCAGAAATGCTCCGGAAGTTCTCATATTCGTCTAACACACTAAGATATGCCAAATGAAGGAGTGGGAAGCTTTACATACCTCACAGACGTCGTAAGCTCTCCCGAAAGTCCAGTCCCGTTTCGTCAAAAATCTGCAAATGGTCAAAGTTACCAATTGAGATTCTTAGGCTTAAAAATGCCTTTAACTCCAATTTTGCCTACCGAAATTTCGGCAGCATTTCCCTTATAAATCTAACATCCCCGAGGCTTAGCTCGGCTCAAAATACATCAATCACAACAGCCCACACGTCAACAAACAACACAAACAACAATCAAGCCATTCTAGCTTTAAAGTTCTACTTTATTACCTAAGTTAGCAACTTTCATTCAAACTTCCAAAATTCCAATTCTATATCTACCTATTTGTATTCATTCCCACATTCAAACTTATACATCCACATTCTAATTACAATTCAAATCATACACGAACTTGCACCAAAATCAATTATTTCCCTAAGTCTTCAAAACATCCAAAAATGCACTACCAACATTCTAACTCGCATTATTTCATTCCGAATTCGTCAACATCGTTATAGATTCATATTTAAAGTCTATAGCACCTAAAATATGCATTGCTATACATAAAGATACCAAGGATATACACTTTCCGATAATATCCGAATTCGTTTTCCACCGCCAATTTACTTCAACAATCAATCATTTACGACATAAGGGTCACAACAACACATTATACCAACTTAAACAAGATCAATTCAAATCATTTTGTCTCTCTATGGCTCACGGCCAACAACCAACTTACACACACACCCATAGCTTTCTATTTAAATCAAAATTACGGGATTCCCATCTATTCTCAATCCTTAACACATTCATATCAATTCTATAACACAAAAAGGGGCAAAATTCTTACCTTTCCTTGAAACCTCGACTTGTCGCAAACGTCGTTCTTACGCCAAACTAATTATACTCCGATGAAGAGGGCCTTGAGTACTTCACAAATATGTGAAAACTTGGATTTTTGGATCACTAATCAAACTTGGAATTTTTTCTTTCTCTCTTCTTTGTGGGTTCGGCCGAAACCCCTTTGGGGTGGTTCTTGAAATTTTTTGTTGGTTTTTTTAAAGATAATTCTAAGTGTTGGCATGGATATATATCCTTTTAAGGGTCATGTGCTATGCACATGACCTCAACTTAATGGGTTTGGGCTTGCCAAGGCCGGCCACCCTTCCAAAACCTTGGGCTTTATTTTGTATTGAATTTTCTTGGCCCAATTCGAGAAAAGTCCCGTTTTGTAATTCCCGAAACTAATTTCCAAAATTCCAAATTTATTCTCGGCCTTTCCCGAGGTCTCAACATTAATAATTCCATAACCAACATAATCATATTAACTAAAATCAAATTATGTCCTTATAACACACAAGTCGTAATTATTTCTCGATTTCCAATTATACGAAAACACGGGACATAACATTCTCCCCCCCTTAAGAACATTCGTCCCCGAATGTTAAATTAATCTTATAAGGTCTTATGATCAAGGCAGGAGTGTCCCTTTTTAATAATGACATACATAAATCATTTTATCAATCAACACAACAAACTGAAAAAGAAATTAGATTACCTGTGGATGTCGGAAACAAGTGGGGATATTTCTTCTTCATCTCGTCCTCCGCCTCCCAAGTCATCTCCTCCCGATTATTGTTGCGCCACAGGACTTTGACGGAGGGCACTTCTTTAGTGCGTAGTCTCCGCACCTGTCGATCCAGAATAGATACAGGCTGCTCGTCATAAGATAACTGCTCCGTCACCTGAATGTCATCTACTGGGAATATCCTGGCAGGATCACCAATACATTTCCGCAACATAGACACATGAAACACCGGGTGTACGGCCTCCAAGTCGGATGGTAAGTCTAGCTCATAGGCGACCTCGCCTATCTTTCGCACGATCTGATACGGTCCAATGTACCGGGGGCTCAACTTACCCTTTTTACCGAATCTCATGACACCCTTCATGGGCGACACCTTCAGGAATACCCAGTCGCCAATCCGGAACTCTAACGGTCGACGTCGTCTATCTGCATAAGCTTTCTGTCGACTCTGAGCAGCCAATAATCGTTCTCGAATAAGCTTTACCTTATCTACAGCCTCCTGGATCACATCTGGCCCAATCAACTTAGTCTCGCCCACGTCAAACCAGCCAATAGGAGACCTGCATCTCCTGCCATAAAGGGCCTCGTACGGAGCCATCTGAATGCTGGAGTGATAACTGTTATTATAGGCAAACTCAATAAGCGGCAAATGATCATCCCATCTGCCCCTGAAATCAATAACGCAGGCCCGCAACATATCTTCGAGCGTCTGAATAGTGCGCTCGGCTTGCCCGTCGGACTGGGGGTGAAAAGCTGTACTGAGACTCACCTGAGTCCCTAATCCCTCCTGAAATGACCTCCAGAAATTTGCTGTAAACTGGGTACCTCGGTCAGTAATAATAGATATAGGGACTCCGTGAAGTCTGACTATCTCTCTGATATACAATCTGGCATAGTCCTCAGCCGAATAAGTAGTCCGAACCGGAAGGAAATGGGCTGATTTCGTCAGCCTGTCAACAACAACCCAGATAGAGTCGTACCTGCGTGGAGTGCGCGGTAATCCAACAACGAAATCCATATTAATCATCTCCCATTTCCAGGCTGGAATTTCCATTTCCTGCAATAATCCACCGGGCTTCTGATGCTCGATCTTAACTTGCTGGCAGTTCGGGCACTGACTAACAAACTCAGCAATATCTTTCTTCATGCCGTCCCACCAATACAAACACCTGAGGTCCCGATACATTTTAGTGGAACCAGGATGAACAGAATACCGTGCATTATGGGCCTCGCCCATAATCTGCCGCCGTAAGCCCGCAACGTCCGGTACACAGAATCTGCCGTCATATAATAATACTCCGTCAGGCGAGATCTCAAACTGAGTCTTTGCTTTATTAAGGGCCACATCTCTGTAGTGAATCAAAAGAGGATCCTCAAACTGGCGCTGCTTTACCTCCTGAATAATAGATGACTCAGCAACTGGACGAACAGAAATCCCAGAATCTCCAAAATCCACCAAACGAACCCCGAGGCTGGCCAGCTGATGAATATCGCGAACCAAATCCCTCTTATCAGATGGAACATCAGCCAGACTGCCTACGGACTTGCGGCTAAGCGCATCAGCTACCACGTTGGCTTTCCCTGGGTGGTACAGAATATCGACGTCGTAATCCTTTAGTAACTCAAGCCATCTCCGCTGCCGCAAATTTAGTTCCTTCTGCCTAAAAATATACTGGAGACTCTTATGGTCCGTATAGATATCAACATGGACCCCATATAAATAATGCCGCCAAATCTTCAAAGCATGAATCACCGCGGCCAACTCAAGATCATGAGTGGGATAGTTTTTCTCGTGCGGTCTGAGCTGCCGGGAAGCATAGGCTATGACTCGACCGTGCTGCATCAATACACATCCTATCCCAATACCAGAGGCGTCACAATAGACAACATACCCGTCAGATCCCTCTGGAAGAGCCAGAACTGGTGCTGTAATCAATCTCTCCTTCAGCATCTGAAAGCTGCGCTCGCAGGCATCCGACCACTGGAATTTTGCTGCTTTCTAGGTAAGCCTCGTCAGTGGTGCTGAAATAGAAGAGAAATCCTCCACGAACCTGCGGTAATACCCAGCCAATCCAAGAAAACTACGCACCTCTGTCGGTGTAGTAGGCCTGGGCCAATTCTGCACAGCCTCAATCTTCTGCGTGTCGACTCGAATACCGTCTGCGCCGACAATATGGCCCAAGAATGCCACAGAAGTCAACCAGAACTCACACTTAGAGAATTTAGCATATAACTTCTACTGACGGAGGATGCCAAGTACCGTCCTCAAATGATCTGAATGCTCCTCGGCTGATCGCGAGTAAATCAGGATATCATCAATAAACACAATAACAAACATATCCAGGAAAGGCCGAAATACCCGGTTCATCAGATCCATAAATACTGCTGGAGCATTAGTCAGCCCGAAAGACATAACTCTGAACTCATAATGCCCGTACCGAGTCCTGAAAGCGGTCTTCGGGATATCTGACTCCCGTACTCGCACCTGATGGTAACCAGAACGCAGATCTATCTTTGAAAAATGTCTAGCACCCTGCAGCTGGTCAAACAAATCATCAATCCGGGGGAGGGGATATTTATTCTTAACAGTCACCTTATTCAGCTGCCGGTAGTCGATACACATCCGCAATGACCCATCTTTCTTTCTGACAAATAGTACCGGCGCTCCCCAGGGTGATGTGCTGGGTCTAATAAAGCCCTTATCCAGCAAATCTTTCAGCTGCTCTTTCAACTCCTTCAACTCAGCTGGTGCCATTCTGTACGGAGGAATAGATATAGGCTGCGTATCCGGCATCAACTCAATAGTAAAATCAATCTCCCGCTCAGGCGGAAGGCCAGGAAGCTCGTCAGGAAAAACATCTGGAAACTCGCTGACGACCGGAACAGACTGAAGGGTAGGTACCTCCGCGGCAGTATCGTGCACACGAACCCAATGATAGATATACCCCTTCTGGATCATCTTCTTAGCCTTGAGGTATGAAATAAACTTACCCCTCGGCGATGCTGTAGATCCGAACCACTCTATGACTGGTTCCCCTGGAAACTGAAAACGGACTACCTTTTTCTGGTAGTCGACATTAGTAGAACAGGAAGACAACCAGTCCATGCCCATAATGACGTCAAACTCAAGCATGTCTAACTCTATCAAAATCAGCCTTAGTGCTACGATCATAAATGGTCACAGAACAATCCTTATAAATCTGTCTCGCTATAATAAAATCCCCAACTGGCGTAGCTACCTCAAATGGTTCTATAGGCTCAGACACTATCCCAATCTTACTAGCAACGAGCGGGGAAATATATGATAAAGTAGAGCCAGGGTCAATCAATGCATATACAGATATGGAGAAAACCAGCAATGTACCTGTGACGACGTTTGGCGAAGCCTCCTGATCCTGGCGGCTGGCCAAAGCATATATGCGGTTCGAGGGACCGCTAGAACCTGAAGGGCAACCGCGGCCTCGACCGCGTCCTGTCGGTGCTGAAATACCTCGCCCTCCAGGGCGTGCAACTGATGGAGCAGAAGAAGAACCGGCGGCTGACCCTGTCTGTTGAGCAGCACTACCAGAACCGCTAGCCAATGGACAATCTCTCATAAAGTGGCCCTGACCACCACACGAAAAGCAAGCTCCAGTCGCTCGGTAACACTCCCCGGGATGAGACTTCCCGCAATGAGGACATCGGGGTCTGGGTGGTCTGGCCTGGCTGGGACCCCTGGGTACCTGTGAACCTGCCACTCTGGAGCTCTGACCGGCCCCAGACGGTCCTGTACTATCGAATCTCCGGCTGCCTGACTGAGTACCCCGGCCGGAGGGAGGAAAATGCCTGTCTGACGGCTGCTGCTGAGGCTGTCCGCCTCGAGAATCTCCAGCATAACCTGCGGACCTAGCCCTCTTGGGCGGCCTCCTATCTCGATCTCTGCCAGCCGGATCAGACCTGCGACGGTCCTCCATACCCATCGCATAGGCCTGAAGTCGGGCAATGTCCATGTCTGCCTGCAATGACACTGCCATACAACTATCAACCAAATACCGGTCCAATCCCATAACATATCTGTGCATCCGATCGGACATATCTGCTACCACGGCCGGTGCATATCGGGCCAGAGAATCAAACTCAAGGTTATACTCGCGAACACTCCGACCCCTCTGCTGCAGACGTAAGAATCGATCAACCCGTGCCCGCCGTAACTCTGGTGCCAAAAAGTGGCGGGTGAATGCTGTCACAAACTGATCCCAAGTGGCTGGAGGGGCACCCTCTCCTCTAGACAGCTCCCAAGTCTCGTACCAGTGGGTAGCCACATCTCGAAGCCTGTGCGAAGCCAGCTCAACTGACTCGGTCTCTGAAGCCCTGACCAAGTCCAGTGAGCGTCGCATCCCCCGAATGAAGTCGTGGGGGTCCTCGTCGGGCTTAGACCCGAAGAACTCTGGAGGGCCACACAGCAAAAACTCCCGAACTCTCAGGCTGTCCCGCCTGTCATCATCATCGTCGTCCCTCCGCCCGCGCCAGCGAGCCTGTCCTGCTACCAGTGTAGTCAACAGCTGTACCGCCTCCCTCAGGGTCCTATCCTCCGCCCCTGGCTGAGGAGCTGGAGTCTCAGGTGCGGGTACACGGACCTCTGGAGCTGCTGAAGGTCCTGCTCCAGGCTGTACTAGTGGGGGTGTAGCAGACCCCTCAGAATGTGGCACATCCTCAGGCAAATCATAGACACGAGCCCGGGTAGCTCGCTGTGCCTGGCTAGTCTCTCCAATCCTCGCCTTGCCCTTCTGGGCCGCCATTGCCTTCTTCGGAGGCATCACTGCAAACACAAAGGCGAGTCAGGTCAAAATCACCCTAATAGCACAGCTCTATCGCACGATCTAAGATTCCAAAGAAAGTGACATCCTAAATGCCTTGTAGCTTCCCGTTTATAGATGTGGTGCACAACACATCGATAAACAAGACTCTACGAGACACGACCTGTAGACATTCCGAGGACAAACTGCTCTGATACCACTTTTGTCACGACCCAGCCCCGTGGGCCGCGACTGGCACCCTACCTGGGTACCCAGACCGAATCACACGTTCATTTTCAAATCCAAATTTATTTCATAATTTTTCGAAATCATATCGAACATAAGTTATATCAAGTATGTCTTAAGCGGTCGTACCAAATCAAAATATCATATCAAATACAAACTGAGCGGCGGAATGGACATCGCCGGTCAAAAGTGCAAATATAAGCATAAGGGCCATTTGGGGCCGGCATAACAAACAGACCGCCTTAAGACCAGAAAACGGAATCAGACAAACATACATAGGACCCTCGCCCCACATATATGACTACAGGCCTCTACGAACTCAAAACAAAGACATATGGCGAGACAGGGCCCCGCCGTACCCAAATAGTCAAATATACCAAATATATACAAAGCAAAAAGAGTCTGTACCAAAAGTGGACTCCGGATCAAATAGGAGAACTCCGGAATAGCAAGAAGTGAAGCCTACTGCGGAGGATCACCGATATCTGCACCTGCGGGCATGAAACGCAGCCCCCGAAGAAAGGGGGTCAGTACGAAATATGTACTGAGTATGTAAAGCACGGAGTACAGAAATATGGATCAAAACCGAAAGTAAATCAAATGTCAAAGTGGAGTACAAATGGGTAGATCAAAATCTATATCGAAATCATATACTTATACATAATGCAATAAATCATGCAAACGCTTAGGAACGTGGTCGCCACTCTGACGCTGGCGCCTCACACAGCATAACACCAGAAGGTTTCAAATCTCCGTACATCCCCGAGCACAAGCATAATCATAGGTGAGCGTATCGCATCACAAGCCATATCACAGCATAACTCCAAACGGAACCCGGCCCTATGGCGAAGCCTCGGGAACCGTAACACAGCATACGGCCGAATTGTCATAAGGCGCACGAATCAAAACCGGCCCGGGAACCGGTGAACGAAGTCATAATAAGGCACGAGCAGAGTCGTGAGCAAACCAATGCAATTCGTACTTCAGAATAGTTTTCCAAAACGAAGTAAACCCATAAGTCATATCATAATGCAAAATAGTCGGGTACTTAGCCGATATAAAGTTTCATTTCACAAAACATTTCCAAATAGTACGTATAGCTCAAAACGTAACTTAGCGTATTATAATGTTCAAAATACATCTCATAGGAGGGAATTTCACAATCGAAAGTATCGTATCCAACTTTATTCACAAAGATAGCCCAATAAGGCAAATAGGGCGTTTCAGGGTAGCGGGCCCACCTCGAGTCAAAGTGAGGTGGCGAACTTATCTTTACGAACATTTATATGCCAAAGGTCATACATGGTCGTTTCTAGGTTACCCGACCACATTTCGATAGGTTTCGGACGAGCGGTGGCATTCTAGCCAAAATAGAGCCCTTAGGCTTCAATCGAATTGAATGAATAGTAACTTTTCTGTGGATCGGGTTTCGAGGAGCAGAAATGCTCCGGAAGTTCTCATATTCGTCTAACACACTAAGATATGCCAAATGAAGGAGTGGGAAGCTTTACATACCTCACAGACGTCGTAAGCTCTCCCGAAAGTCCAGTCCCGTTTCGTCAAAAATCTGCAAATGGTCAAAGTTACCAATTGAGATTCTTAGGCTTAAAAATGCCTTTAACTCCAATTTTGCCTACCGAAATTTCGGCAGCATTTCCCTTATAAATCTAACATCCCCGAGGCTTAGCTCGGCTCAAAATACATCAATCACAACAGCCCACACGTCAACAAACAACACAAACAACAATCAAGCCATTCTAGCTTTAAAGTTCTACTTTATTACCTAAGTTAGCAACTTTCATTCAAACTTCCAAAATTCCAATTCTATATCTACCTATTTGTATTCATTCCCACATTCAAACTTATACATCCACATTCTAATTACAATTCAAATCATACACGAACTTGCACCAAAATCAATTATTTCCCTAAGTCTTCAAAACATCCAAAAATGCACTACCAACATTCTAACTCGCATTATTTCATTCCGAATTCGTCAACATCGTTATAGATTCATATTTAAAGTCTATAGCACCTAAAATATGCATTGCTATACATAAAGATACCAAGGATATACACTTTCCGATAATATCCGAATTCGTTTTCCACCGCCAATTTACTTCAACAATCAATCATTTACGACATAAGGGTCACAACAACACATTATACCAACTTAAACAAGATCAATTCAAATCATTTTGTCTCTCTATGGCTCACGGCCAACAACTAACTTACACACACACCCATAGCTTTCTATTTAAATCAAAATTACGGGATTCCCATCTATTCTGAATCCTTAACACATTCATATCAATTCTATAATACAAAAAGGGGCAAAATTCTTACCTTTCCTTGAAACCCCGACTTGTCGCAAACGTCGTTCTTACGCCAAACTAATTATACTCCGATGAAGAGGGCCTTGAGTACTTCACAAATATGTGAAAACTTGGATTTTTGGATCACTAATCAAACTTGGAAATTTTTCTTTCTCTCTTCTTTGTGGGTTCGGCCGAAACCCCTTTGGGGTGGTTCTTGAAATTTTTTGTTGGTTTTTTTAAAGATAATTCTAAGTGTTGGCATGGATATATATCCTTTTAAGGGTCATGTGCTATGCACATGACCTCAACTTAATGGGTTTGGGCTTGCCAAGGCCGGCCACCCTTCCAAAACCTTGGACTTTATTTTGTATTGAATTTTCTTGGCCCAATTCGAGAAAAGTCCCGTTTTGTAATTCCCGAAACTAATTTCCGAAATTCCAAATTTATTCTCGGCCTTTCCCGAGGTCTCAACATTAATAATTCCATAACCAACATAATCATATTCACTAAAATCAAATTATGTCCTTATAACACACAAGTCGTAATTATTTCTCGATTTCCAATTATACGAAAACACGGGACATAACATATATATATATATATATATATATATATATATATATATATATATATGTAATGCAATGCATAAAACATGATAAGAGTACAAGTAACTCTAATATACTGAATGTGAAGGAAGATTTTCTGAAGATACATTGTGGAACATGAATCAACAGAGTCATCCCTAACTCTAATAGTGGAACCATTATGGATTAATGTTACGTGTACGTTCGGTTCACAAGAATCATATGCCAACGAAAGAAAGGGATAGCCTTACATACCTTCTCATCTATCTATCCACTCAACGTCTATCCTCCCGACCTTGCAAATCTACATTCAAAGTGATTTATACTAAGGTTAATCCATTGAAACGCTTATAAGGTCAAACTAGACTAATAAACAAGCTAACGAAATTCGGGCATCACTTCCCCTATATCACTTACTTGCTCCAATCCTCGAAACAACTCCCAAACGACAAAAAAAAAAATCAACAATACGATAGTCAAGAGATTACATTCAAATTAAACTTAAATCAATCCAAAACTCCCTTTTTGTACTAATCCATACCCATCAACTTCCACTTAATACCTTATGATTTCTCTACCACGATTCCCTTCACTTTAAGACATATTAATCCTCTAAATAAACTCAACATAAGTAATAAGATGAAGAACATACCTTACACTTGAAGATATTTGGCCACACATGTTACACCTCGAAAATTTCCCCGTGAACGTACAATGAATAGACTAACGAAGAATACGAGTATAGGATGTTTTAATTAGAAGGGAATAACGTTCGACGACCCTAAGTAAGATTTTAAAGGCAATGGGAATAAGAGATAGGTTATGCTCCACAACGACTACTTATGGGTCCTCAAAATGTGAAAAGTTGCAGATTTGCACTTTGGTGTCGTCGATGAAATCGGACCGTAAAGTGGTATACGGCCCGTAAACTGCCATGTCGTATTCCAACTTCCAAAACTTCAACTTTCTGCTAAATGTTCAAATGGTTAAATACGACTTGGAATATGGACCGTAAATTGAAATACGACCGGTAAACCATGATCGTAAATCACCATGACCTCCAGCATACATTTCTGGTTCTGTTATGTCACGACCCAACCCCGTAGGGCGCGACTGGTGCCCGAACTGGGCAGCCGTATACCAACCTGTTAGATATAACCAAACTGAAACTACAACAATACGAAAACTTATAAAGGAACTTCAAAATTCGGAACTTCATTATATATATATATATATATATATACCTCCAGATCACTGTTACCTGAGGAGTCACAACTAATCATATCAGATAGTACGGAAGACGACAACGCTGCCATCACATCTCAATATAATATGCAAGCCGACAAGGCTGCCACTATAGACGAATATCATACCACAGCACATCGTATAGACACAGCTGAACAGAACGCATACACAACCCACACATATGTCTACAGACCTCTAAGAGTACGAATAGCGAAATATGACGGGACAGGGCCCCGTCGTACCCCTAGATAGCATATACATATATATATATATATATATCATAAGATTCAAACCAAAATTATAGACTCCGGAACAACGGAGCTCTCCAAGACAGCAGAAAGGGAGTCCTAAGCTGGCGGATTACCAAAGCGAGTATCTGCACCTGCGGGCATGAAACGCAGCCCCCCGAAGTGTCACGACCCAGCCCCGTGGGCCGCGACTGGCACCCTACCTGGGTGCCCAGACCAAATCGCATATTCATTTCCGAATCCAAACTTATTTCAAAATTTTCAAGAAGTTATATCAAACATAATTTATATCGAAAATATATCTTAAGCGGTCATATCAAATCAAACTCAAACAAAGCGGCGGAATAGACATCGCCGGTCAAAATACAAATATATACAAAAGGGCCATTTGGGGCCATCATATCAAACAGACCGCTTTAAGACCCGAAAGCAAAATCAGACAATGGACACATAGGACCCTCGCCCCACATATATGACTACAGGCCTCTACAAGCTCAAACAAAAACATATGGCGAGACAGGGCCCCGCCGTACCCAAATAGTCAGATATACCCAAATATATACAAAGCAAAAGAGTCTGTACCAAAAGGGGACTCCGGGTCGGATAAGGGTACTCCGGAATAGCAAGAAGTGAAGCCTACTGCGGAGGATCACCGATATCTGCACCTGCGGGCATAAAACGCAGCCCCCGAAGAAAGGGGGTCAGTACGAAATATGTACTGAGTATGTAAAGCACGGAGTACAGAATTATAGATCAAAACCGAAAGCAAATCAAATGTAAAAGTGGGGTACAAACTGGTATATCAAAATCTGTATCGAAATCATATACATGTATTTTATGCAAACAAATTCATGCAAACGCTTAAGAACGTGGTCGCCACTCCGACGCTGGCGCCACACACAGCATAACACCAGAAGGTTTCAAATCTCCGTACATCCCCGAACATAATCATAATCATCGGTGAGCGTATCGCATCCCGAGCCATATCACAGCATAACTCCAAACGGAACCCGGCCCTATGGCGAAGCCTTGGGAACCGTAACACAGCATACTGCCGAATTATCATAAGGCGCACGAATCAAAACCGGCCCGGGAACCGGTGAACGAAGTCATAATAAGGCACGAGCGGAGTCGTGAGCAAACAAATGCAAATCGTATTTCAAAATAGTGTTTCAAAACAAAGTAAACTCATAAATCATATCCTATTACAAAATAGTCGAATACTTAGTCGACATAAGGTTTCATTTTGCAAAACGATTCCAAAATGGTCCATATAGTTCAAAACCTGGATTAGTGCATCGAATAGTCCAAACATACCCCGTGGAAGGATGTTCCAAAGATCCCAAGTAATATGTACAAATTTATTATCAAAGGTGGCCCGAAGGGCAAATCGGGCATTTTGGGGTAGCGGGCCCACCTCGAGTCGAAGTGAGGTGGCGAACGTGTTTCTACGAGCATTTATATGCCAAAGGTCATACATTATCATTCCTAGGTTACCCGACCACATTTCGATAGGTTTCGGACGAATAGTGGCATTCTAGCCAAATTAGAGCCTTTAAGCTTCAATAGAATTGAATGAATAGTAACTTTTCTGTGGATCGGGTTTCGAGGAGCAGAAATGCTCCGGAAGGTCACATATTCAACTAACACCCTAAGATATGCCTAATAAAGAATTGGGAAGCTTTACATACCTCTCAGATGTCGTAAGCTCCTCCAAAAGTTCCGTCCCGTTTCGTCAAAAATCTGCAAATGGTCAAAGTTACCAAATGAGATCCTTAGGTTTATAAATGCCTTTAACTTCATAATTGCCTACCGAAATTTCGGCAGCACTTCCCCTATAAATCTAACATCCCCGAGGCATAGCTCGGCTCCTATTTTATCCACTACAACAGCCCACATATCAACAACCAAAACAAACAACAATAACACCATTCTAGTTTCAAAGTTTTACATGATTTCATAAGTTGACAACTTTTCATTCAAACCTTCACAACTCCAATTCTATATCCACATAATTGTATGCATTCCCACATTCAAACTTATATAATCCCATTCTAATTACAAACCATGCCATACACGAAATTGCATAAAAATCCATTATTTTCCCAAATTCTTCAAAACATCTAAAACGCACTACGAACATTCTAACTCACGTCGCTTCATTCCGAATTCATCAACATTGATATAGATTCATATCTAAAGTCTATAACACCCAAGATATACATTGATATACATAAAAATACCGAAGGTATACGCTTTCCGACAATACTCAAAATCATTTTCTCAACGCCAATTTCATTCACCAATTAATCATTTACGATATAAAGGCCACAACAACACATTCTACCAACGTAAACAAGATCAATTCAAAGCAATTTCCCTATGTATGGCTCACGGCCAAACACACTACAAACACACACCCACAACTTTCCATTTACGTTAAAATTACGGGATTCTCGCCTACTTCCAATCCTTAACACATTCCTAGCAATTCTATAACATTAGAGGGGCAAGATTCTTACCTTTTACTAACTTTCCGACTTGTCGCAAACGGAATCCTTGTGCCAAACCAATTATACCACGTCGGAGAGCGTCTTGAGTACTTCTTAAATATGAGAAGAACAAGATTTTTGGATCAAACACAAGGGCTAGAAAATTTTCTTTCTCTCTTTCTCTAGCTTCGGCCGAGAGGTGTTGTTGAGGTGCTTTCTTATTTTCTTTGTGTTTTGATTCAATCCTCTTGAAAGTTCTAAGGCAAATGGATATATATCTCAATTAAGGGTCATGTGATAATCACATGACCACTTAAAATGGGGCTTGGGCCAAGCCTTGTGGCCGGCCACCCCATCTCTTTGGGCCTCAATTTTTGTTGTTCAACTTCTTGGCCCAATTCATTAAAATCCCGATTTGTAATTCCCGAGACTAATTTCCGAAATTCCAAATTTACCCTCGGCCTTCCCCGATGTCTTGACATTAATAATTCCATAACCAACATAGTCATATTCACTAAAATCAAATTATGTCCTTATAACACACAAGTCGTAATTATTTCTCGATTTCCAATTATACGAAAACACGGGATATAACATTCTCCCCCCCTTAAGAACATTCGTCCCCGAATGTTAAGTTAACCTTATAAGGTCTTATGATCAAGGCAGGAGTGTCCCTTTTTAATAATGACATACATAGTTCATTTTATCAATCAACACAACAAACTGAAAAAGAAATTTAGATTACCTGTGGATGTCGGAAACAGGTGGGGATATTTCTTCTTCATCTCGTCCTCCGCCTCCCAAGTCATCTCTTCCCGGTTGTTATTGCGCCACAGAACTTTGACAGAAGGCACCTCCTTAGTGCGCAATCTCCTCACCTGACGATCCAGAATAGATACAGGCTGTTCGTCATAGGACAACTGCTCCGTCACCTGAAGATCATCTACTGGGAATATCCTGGCAGGATCACCAATACATTTCCGCAACATAGACACATGAAACACCGGGTGTACGGCCTCCAAGTCGGATGGTAAGTCTAGCTCATAGGCGACCTCGCCTATCTTTCGCACGATCTGATACGGTCCAATGTACCGGGGGCTCAACTTACCCTTTTTACCGAATCTCATGACACCCTTCATGGGCGACACCTTCAGAAATACCCAGTCGCCAATCCGGAACTCTAACGGTCGACGTCGTCTGTCTGCATAAGCTTTCTGTCGACTCTGAGCAGCCAATAATCGTTCTCGAATAAGCTTTACCTTATCTACAGCCTCCTGGATCACATCTGGCCCAATCAACTTAGTCTCGCCCACGTCAAACCAGCCAATAGGAGACCTGCATCTCCTGCCGTAAAGGGCCTCGTACGGAGCCATCTGAATGCTGGAGTGATAACTGTTATTATAGGCAAACTCAATAAGCGGCAAATGATCATCCCAGCTGCCCCTGAAATCAATAACGCAGGCCCGCAACATATCTTCGAGCGTCTGAATAGTGCGCTCGGCCTGCCCGTCGGACTGAGGGTGAAAAGCTGTACTGAGACTCACCTGAGTCCCTAATCCCTCCTGAAATGACCTCCAGAAATTTGCTGTAAACTGGGTACCTCGGTCAGTAATAATAGATATCGGGACTCCGTGAAGTCTGACTATCTCTCTGATGTACAATCTGGCATAGTCCTCCGCCGAATAAGTAGTCCGAACCGGAAGGAAATGGGCTGATTTCGTTAGCCTGTCAACAACAACCCAGATAGAGTCGTACCTGCGTGGAGTGCGCGGTAGTCCAACAACGAAATCCATATTAATCATCTCCCATTTCCAGGCTGGAATTTCCATCTCCTGTAATAATCCACCGGGCTTCTGATGCTCGATCTTAACTTGCTGGCAGTTCGGGCACTGACTAACAAACTCAGCAATATCTTTCTTCATGCCGTCCCACCAATACAAACACCTGAGGTCCCGGTACATTTTAGTGGAACCAGGATGGACAGAATATCGTGCATTATGGGCCTCGCCCATAATCTGCCGCCGTAAGCCCGCAACGTCCGGTACACAGAATCTGCCGTCATATAATAATACTCCGTCAGGCGAGATCTCAAACTGAGTCTTTGATTTACTAAGGGCCACATCTCTGTACTGAATCAAAAGAGGATCCTCAAACTGGCGCTGCTTTACCTCCTGAATAATAGATGACTCAGCAACTGGACGAACAGAAATCCCAGAATCTCCAGAATCCACCAAACGAACTCCGAGGCTGGCCAGCTGATGAATATCACGAACCAAATCTCTCTTATCAGATGGAACATCAGCCAGACTGCCCACGGACTTGCGGCTAAGCGCATCAGCTACCACATTGGCTTTCCCCGGATGGTACAAAATATCAACGTCGTAATCCTTTAGTAACTCAAGCCATCTCCGCTGCCGCAAATTTAGTTCCTTCTGCCTAAAAATATACTGGAGACTCTTGTGGTCCGTATAGATATCAACGTGGACCCCATATAAATAATGCCGCCAAATCCTCAAAGCATGAATCACCGCGGCCAACTCAAGATCATGAGTGGGATAGTTCTTCTCGTGCGGTCTAAGCTGCCGGGAAGCATAGGCTATGACTCGACCGTGCTGCATCAATACACATCCTATCCCAATACCAGAGGCGTCACAATAGACAACATACCCGTCAGATCCCTCTGGAAGAGCCAAAACGGGTGCTGTAATCAATCTCTCCTTCAGCATCTGAAAGCTGCGCTCGCAAGCATCTGTCCACTGGAATTTTGCTGCTTTCTGGGTAAGCTTCGTCAGTGGTGCTGAAATAGAAGAGAAATCCTCCACGAACCTGCGGTAGTACCCAGCCAATCCAAGAAAACTACGCACCTCTGTCGGTGTAGTAGGCCTGGGCCAATTCTGCACAGCCTCAATCTTCTGCATGTCAACCCGAATACCATCTGCGCCGACAATATGGCCCAAGAATGCCACAGAAGTCAACCAGAACTCACACTTAGAGAATTTAGCATATAACTTCTGCTGACGGAGGATGCCAAGTACCGTCCTCAGATGATCTGAATGCTCCTCGGCTGATCGCGAGTAAATCAGGATATCATCAATAAACACAATAACAAACATGTCCAGGAATGGCCGAAATACCCGGTTCATCAGATCCATAAACACCGCTGGAGCATTAGTCAGCCCGAACGACATAACTCTGAACTCATAATGCCCGTACCGGGTCCTGAAAGCAGTCTTCGGGATATCAGACTCCCGTACTCGCACCTGATGATAGCCTGAGCGCAGATCTATCTTGGAGAAGTGTCTAGCACCCTGCAGCTGATCAAACAAGTCATCAATCCGGGGAAGGGGATATTTATTCTTAATAGTCACCTTATTCAGCTGCCGGTAGTCAATACACATCCGCAACGACCCATCCTTCTTTCTGACAAACAATACCGGCGCTCCCCAGGGTGATGTGCTGGGCCTGATAAAACCCTTATCCAGCAAATCTTTCAGCTGCTCCTTCAACTCTTTCAACTCAGCCGGTGCCATCCTGTACGGGGGAATAGATATAGGCTGCGTATCCGGCATCAACTCTATAGAAAAATCAATCTCCCGCTCAGGCGGAAGGCCAGGAAGCTCGTCAGGAAAAACATCTGGAAACTCGCTGACGACCGGAACAGACTGAAGGGTAGGTACCTCCGCGGCAGTATCGTGCACACGAACCAAATGATAGATATAACCCTTCTGGATCATCTTCTTAGCCTTGAGGTATGAAATAAACTTACCCCTCGGCGATGCTGTAGATCCGAACCACTCTATGACTGGTTCCCCTGGAAACTGAAAACGGACTACCTTTTTCTGGCAGTCGACATTAGCATAACAGGAAGACAACCAGTCCATACCCATAATGACATCAAACTCGAGCATGTCTAACTCTACCAAATCAGCCTTAGTGCTACGATCATAAATGGTCACAGAACAATCCCTATAGATCTGTCTCGCTACAATAAAATCCCCAACTGGCTTAGCTACCTCAAACGGCGCTATAGGCTCAGACACTATCCCAATCTTACTAGCAACCAGCGGGGAAATATATGATAAAGTAGAGCCAGGGTCAATCAATGCATATACAGATCTGGAGAAAACCAGTAATGTACCTGTGACGACGTTTGGCGAAGCCTCCTGATCCTGGCGGCTGGCCAAAGCATATATGCGGTTCGAGGGACCGCTAGAACCTGAAGCGCCACCGCGGCCTCGACCGCGTCCTGCCGGTGCTGGAATACCCCGCCCTCCAGGGCGTGCAACAGATGGAGCAGAGGAAGAACCGGCGGCTGACCCTGGCTGCTGAGCCGCATTACCCGAACCACTGGCCAATGGGCAGTCTCTCATAAAGTGGCCCTGACCGCCACAAGAAAAACAAGCTCCCGTCGCTCGGTAACACTCCCCGGGATGTGACTTCCCGCAATGTGGACAACGGGGTCTAGGTGGTCTGGCCTGACTGGGACCCCTGGATACCTGCGAACCTGCCACTCTGGAGCTCTGACCGGCCCCAGACGGTCCCGTACTGTCGAATCTCCGGCTGCCTGACTGAGTACCCCGGCCGGAAGAAGGAAAATATCTGTCAGACTGCTGCTGCTGCTGAGGCTGTCCGCCTCGAGAATCCCCTGAATAACCCGCGGATCTACCCCTCTTGGGCGGCCTCCTGTCTCTATCTCTGCCAGCAGGATCAGATCTGCGACGGTCCTCCATCCCCATCGCATAGGCTTGAAGCCGGGAAATATCCATGTCTGCCTGCAGTGACACGGCCATACAGCTGTCTACCAAATACCGGTCTAATCCCATAACATAGCGGTGCATCCGATCGGACATATCTGCTACCACGGCCGGTGCATATCGGGCCAGAGAATCAAACTCAAGGCTATACTCGCGAACACTCCGACCCCTCTGCTGCAGACGCAAAAACCGATCAGCTCGTGCCCGCCGTAATTCTGGCGGCAAAAAGTGGCGGGTGAATGCTGTCACAAACTGATCCCAAGTGGCTGGAGGGGCACCCACTCCCCTAGACAGCTCCCAAGTCTCGTACCAATGAGTAGCCACATCTCGGAGCCTGTGTGAAGCCAGCTCAACTGACTCGGTCTCAGAAGCCCTGACCAAGTCCAGCGAGCGTCGCATCCCCCGAATAAAGTCATGGGGGTCCTCATCGGGCTTAGACCCGAAGAACTCTGGAGGGCCACATAGCAGGAACTCCCGAACTCGCAGGCTGTCCCGCCTGTCATCATCATCATCATCCCTCCGCCCGCGTCTGCGAGCCTGCCCTGCTACCAGCGTAGTCAGCAACTGCACAGCCTCTCTCAGGGTCCGATCCTCCGCCCCTGGCTGAGGAGCTGGAGTCTCAGGTGCGGGTACACGGACCTCTGAAGCTGCCGAAGGTCCTGCTCCAGGCCGTACTAGTGGGGGTGTAGCAGACCCCTCAGACTGTGGCACATCCTCAGGCAAATCATATACACGAGCCCGGGTAGCTCGCTGTGCCTGGCTAGTCTCCCCAATCCTCGCCTTGCCCTTCTGGGCTGCCGTTGCCTTCTTGGGAGGCATCACTGCAAACACGAAGGCGAGTCAGATCAAAATCATCCTAATAGCTCAGCTCTATCGCACGATCTAAGATTACAAAGAAAGTAACATCCTAAATGCCCTGTAGCTTCCCGTTTATAGATGTGGTGCACAACACATCGATAAACAAGACTCTACGAGACACGGCCTGTAGACATTCCGAGGACAAACCGCTCTGATACCACTTTTGTCACGACCCAGCCCCGTGGGCCGCGACTGGCACCCTACCTGGGTGCCCAGACCAAATCGCATATTCATTTCCGAATCCAAACTTATTTCAAAATTTTCAAGAAGTTATATCAAACATAATTTATATCGAAAATATATCTTAAGCGGTCATATCAAATCAAACTCAAACAAAGCGGCGGAATAGACATCGCCGGTCAAAATACAAATATATACAAAAGGGCCATTTGGGGCCATCATATCAAACAGACCGCTTTAAGACCCGAAAGCAAAATCAGACAATGGACACATAGGACCCTCGCCCCACATATATGACTACACGCCTCTACAAGCTCAAACAAAAACATATGGCGAGACAGGGCCCCGCCGTACCCAAATAGTCAGATATACCCAAATATATACAAAGCAAAAGAGTCTGTACCAAAAGGGGACTCCGGGTCGGATAAGGGTACTCCGGAATAGCAAGAAGTGAAGCCTACTGCGGAGGATCACCGATATCTGCACCTGCGGGCATAAAACGCAGCCCCCGAAGAAAGGGGGTCAGTACGAATTATGTACTGAGTATGTAAAGCACGGAGTACAGAATTATAGATCAAAACCGAAAGCAAATCAAATGTCAAAGTGGGGTACAAACTGGTATATCAAAATCTGTATCGAAATCATATACATGTATTTTATGCAAACAAATTCATGCAAACGCTTAAGAACGTGGTCGCCACTCCGACGCTGGCGCCACACACAGCATAACACCAGAAGGTTTCAAATCTCCGTACATCCCCGAACATAATCATAATCATCGGTGAGCGTATCGCATCCCGAGCCATATCACAGCATAACTCCAAACGGAACCCGGCCCTATGGCGAAGCCTTGGGAACCGTAACACAGCATACTGCCGAATTATCATAAGGCGCACGAATCAAAACCGGCCCGGGAACCGGTGAACGAAGTCATAATAAGGCACGAGCGGAGTCGTGAGCAAACAAATGCAAATCGTATTTCAAAATAGTGTTTCAAAACAAAGTAAACTCATAAATCATATCCTATTACAAAATAGTCGAATACTTAGTCGACATAAGGTTTCATTTTGCAAAACGATTCCAAAATGGTCCATATAGTTCAAAACCTGGATTAGTGCATCGAATAGTCCAAACATACCCCGTGGAAGGATGTTCCAAAGATCCCAAGTAATATGTACAAATTTATTATCAAAGGTGGCCCGAAGGGCAAATCGGGCATTTTGGGGTAGCGGGCCCACCTCGAGTCGAAGTGAGGTGGCGAACGTGTTTCTACGAGCATTTATATGCCAAAGGTCATACATTATCATTCCTAGGTTACCCGACCACATTTCGATAGGTTTCGGACGAATAGTGGCATTCTAGCCAAATTGGAGCCTTTAAGCTTCAATAGAATTGAATGAATAGTAACTTTTCTGTGGATCGGGTTTCGAGGAGCAGAAATGCTCCGGAAGGTCACATATTCAACTAACACCCTAAGATATGCCTAATAAAGAATTGGGAAGCTTTACATACCTCTCAGATGTCGTAAGCTCCTCCAAAAGTTCCGTCCCGTTTCGTCAAAAATCTGCAAATGGTCAAAGTTACCAAATGAGATCCTTAGGTTTATAAATGCCTTTAACTTCATAATTGCCTACCGAAATTTCGGCAGCACTTCCCCTATAAATCTAACATCCCCGAGGCATAGCTCGGCTCCTATTTTATCCACTACAACAGCCCACATATCAACAACCAAAACAAACAACAATAACACCATTCTAGTTTCAAAGTTTTACATGATTTCATAAGTTGACAACTTTTCATTCAAACCTTCACAACTCCAATTCTATATCCACATAATTGTATGCATTCCCACATTCAAACTTATATAATCCCATTCTAATTACAAACCATGCCATACACGAAATTGCATAAAAATCCATTATTTTCCCAAATTCTTCAAAACATCTAAAACGCACTACGAACATTCTAACTCACGTCGCTTCATTCCGAATTCATCAACATTGATATAGATTCATATCTAAAGTCTATAACACCCAAGATATACATTGATATACATAAAAATACCGAAGGTATACGCTTTCCGACAATACTCAAAATCATTTTCTCAACGCCAATTTCATTCACCAATTAATCATTTACGATATAAAGGCCACAACAACACATTCTACCAACGTAAACAAGATCAATTCAAAGCAATTTCCCTATGTATGGCTCACGGCCAAACACACTACAAACACACACCCACAACTTTCCATTTACGTTAAAATTACGGGATTCTCGCCTACTTCCAATCCTTAACACATTCCTAGCAATTCTATAACATTAGAGGGGCAAGATTCTTACCTTTTACTAACTTTCCGACTTGTCGCAAACGGAATCCTTGTGCCAAACCAATTATACCACGTCGGAGAGCGTCTTGAGTACTTCTTAAATATGAGAAGAACAAGATTTTTGGATCAAACACAAGGGCTAGAAAATTTTCTTTCTCTCTTTCTCTAGCTTCGGCCGAGAGGTGTTGTTGAGGTGCTTTCTTATTTTCTTTGTGTTTTGATTCAATCCTCTTGAAAGTTCTAAGGCAAATGGATATATATCTCAATTAAGGGTCATGTGATAATCACATGACCACTTAAAATGGGGCTTGGGCCAAGCCTTGTGGCCGGCCACCCCATCTCTTTGGGCCTCAATTTTTGTTGTTCAACTTCTTGGCCCAATTCATTAAAATCCCGATTTGTAATTCCCGAGACTAATTTCCGAAATTCCAAATTTACCCTCGGCCTTCCCCGATGTCTTGACATTAATAATTCCATAACCAACATAGTCATATTCACTAAAATCAAATTATGTCCTTATAACACACAAGTCGTAATTATTTCTCGATTTCCAATTATACGAAAACACGGGATATAACACGAACAAAGGGGGTTAGTACGGAATATGTACTGAGCATGTAAAGCATGAAATATAGTAAACAGGATCATAACTGAAATAAGGATTACCGAAAATGATTACAATAACCAGAATACAAAAATGCTTGCCTTTGGAACATTAATCATGCATGTCAATATCATATATCATATCCGGCCCATTATGTGACTCGGTGAACATGGTCGCCATTCCGTCTTTGGCGCCATAACACAGCATACTCCAGAACACAACATAACTCCATAACACAGAATAACTCCGTGACACAGCATAACACCATAACTTAGCATACCACCATAATATATATATATATACCATACCCGGCCCTCTAGTTTGGGACTCGGTGAACAATGCAGTGAAACTGTGCACGAAAATGTGTCCTGGCCCGGGACTCAGTGAAAGACATATTGAGGCATGCACGAGCAAAGTAGTGAGAAACTATATGCAATTTAAAAACATTTTCAAAGAATCAATAGAATAATCAACACGAATTACCATTTGAAAATCAGGACAATAGTCGTATCAAATACCTTTCAAATGTCACTCGGAACATATCAAACATCCCTTGAATGTCATCATAAGTATATCACAAAGCCTTAAGGATCATAGTCATATGTCACTATAGTATGAAACACCTTATAGAAGTCCAGTCACTAGTTATCATAGAGTTCCTAAGAATAGGAACGGATATATATCGACTGTTAACCAACGTACAAAAAACTGAAGAGGGAAGCTCAATCACTTGAGAATTGTAACATCAAGAAGTGAATAAGAATCATAAATATCACTCAAAGCTTATGAATGGAATTACCCCAAAGTTCATATCATTCATCACTTAAATCTAAGACATGCCAAAAGAAAGAAGGGACAGCTTCACATACCTGTTGGCGACTATTTGTAAACCCATTCACCTCGTCACTCTTTTAGCCTATTTAATATAAGAGTAACGTTATCGTTAGTAACTATACTTTCTAGTTCGTAAATCCGTAGCTCATCACTTTATAGAACTTGCTCTTTAACTTATACATTCTCGTTTAGGGTTTTCCATTAGTTAAGGAATTAGAAAATCTTACCTTAATTTTGTCGGAGGAATTTCTACTCTTAATTGCTCCAATTTCGCAATTTCTTCTTCCCCGATTCAATATCCAACGTTGCTATCACCACCACGAACTTGCAAATCCTCTTGAAATTAAACCAATGCATAAAGGCAACCCAATTTCCTTGGCCATGACTGGCCGTGAGCAGCAGCCATGGCCATGCTCTCTTCTTTCTTTTTTTTTTTTTTTTTTTTTAATTTTACCTTAAGCTAATCCTTGCCAAAAGAATATGAAATGCCTTAGTGTAATTTGTTTGACCTTTATATGTTTCCCCAATGATGTGCACGTTGCTGCCACTGAACACTGCCCAATTGGTGCCACGTGGCAGCCCAGTTGGTGCCACGTGGCGGCCCTTTAATTTTTTTTTTGTGAAGCCCACTCCTATTAATTAAATTAATTTATCACTAATCCTTTACTTAAAATTTAATCCTAATTAATTAATTCCTAATCTCCAATAAATATATTGTTTACACTAAATACAATTTATAAACAATTTATATTCTAATTTAAAATTGAAATTTAAAGGTTTCTATTTCGTGTCCGAAAATGACTCCGCCTATAACTTGACTCGACTTGTTTGCGAATAATATGACGTATAAATACACGGGGTATAACATCCTCCCCCCCCCCCCTTTAGAACATTCGTCCTCGAATGTTAAACTGATTCTGAATTCCCAATACCTTCTCAAGTGTTTTCTTAATAAATTATGCTCTTCACATACCTCTTCCCTTGGTCGATTCGCTATAATTCATTATGACTCATTCTAGGTCCCTACATAGTCGTTCCTGTAATATCTCCTCTTTCTGTTGCTTCCCGAGGTAATAATTCCACGTCACTGCCTTTACTCTCCTCTTACTTCGCAGTCCGTTGTCAGTTGTATTGCGAGCTGTTCTGGTGAAGTGTTACTGTCACTCTTATCTGCATACTGTTCAGTTGTACTATCGTCGATTGATTCATACTTGTACTCATGGTGCATGTAGTCATGACTCGACTCATTCTTTTTCTATAGTTACTCTCTTAAGATATCGTTCCCTTCATCTTACCTCTTAATCTTTAAACAAGACCTTGTATCGCACAGACATCCCTCATTGGTTTATTAGATTTGGCAATTCTTAGAGTATTTCATACCTCCGATATTAGTATACCCCTCACAGACTCTGCGGAAGGTCTTTAACTATAACTTGCATTTACTTCTTTATCTCGATCTCGTATAGCCTTGCTATTCTTTATAATATCCTTTCAAGTTACTCGTTACCATTTTATTGTTGTATTCCTCATCTTTGTAAACCTCCACCTTCTGATGTCATATTATCCAAGGTCCTTATCCATAATTCTTAGCACCGTCTCAAATACCATCTTGGCTTCTATCCGTTTGTCGTTGGCTTTTAGATCTCACTAACTTGTTTTAGCATGGGATCTCATTTGAAGTTTAAGTATTCACATTAAACGTGTAGCAGTGTCCATTGTTTCCATCTCATACTTGTATTTCTCTCACCCGCTTCCCCCCTTTAGGGTTGTACTTATACCATATCTGTGTCTTTCCTTTATCATTTATAGCTTAGATTACCTATGTATGAAACCCCAACACAATCACGAGGCGATGAGAACTCTCGATATATAGTACAAAATCTTATCTGATGGTTGGTACTCGAGTAATGTAATTAATATAGAAATTTGTCCGAATCCACATTTAATTCATTCCAATTAGTAATTAGCTAGTGCTTATAAATGTCCCAAGATTTCTATAACACCATTTTTACCCCAACGGATATCATCTGTTTCTTCTAATAAATTCACAATACATCAGATGTTTCGCAAATCCGCAATCCTTGCCCTTTAAGGATTTCACCATTTCCAAGGTGAAGTCATACACATGCAGTACTCCTTTATGCCTTATGTTCTTCCACCTTTGTTGTATACCCAACATTAACTTCATATTCGTCTTAATAGTGGTCTTGTCTTATCACCTTCTCATTGTACTACATCTTAAGTTCATAGCTATATATTTCCCTTTTGTCCTATACTCATACTCAATTAGTTACGTCTGTCTTGGGTGCTTCCTTTAGTATCCCTTCCATTTCTCCAGTCTATGTCCATCTTTTATTTGTGCGTGAGCAATCTCATGGTACCCCTACATCCTTCGGAAAACACTACTTTTACATAATCCCTCTTTCGTTTTCAAAACATATTCTGTTCATTTCTATTTGTCCTTATCTTGCCAGTTATCCCTGGCATTCATTCTGTCTCGTTACTCATCTTTCTTTAGGTTGGTCTTTCACAGTTCTGTCACTTGTATTACTCGTTTTCCAAGATATACATGTCATAACGCATCGCTATACTGTAATCCCACTCGCTTTCTTCTTATCTTCCTTTTGCTATTAACTCCTTCTCTTCCTGTGCTCGTTTTCACTTTCGTTACCATTTGTCTTTTATTCTGAACTTTCCCTATAGAACTTTGTAAGTCGTTCTTGTTTGTTCTACATTTGCTTTTCCGTTTCACACTAATCACATCGTATTATCTTTTTTTGTTACTTCCTTGATAGGATTTACTCATTTCTAGAGCAATCCTTGTGGTATTCACATCACATCCCGTTCGTACTCCATCCCATAACGTAACATTTCTTAATCTTATTCGCGATTCTTACTGTTACACCTCGGAAAATTTTGCGTTACCGAGACTGTCCACGGCTTAGTATGAGCTCAAGGGAGAGCAAAGTTATACAAGGATTAGGGATGGAGATTATATTATCTTAGTATAAGAATATATATGTGACATTTGGAGATCGTATGGAGTAAAACAGTTAACAAGTTACTTGATGATAGCCCTCGTAACCATAAGTTAAGGTGGGGCCCACATGTCGGGATTTTATAAAGGACATATGAAGAGATATATGGGTAGTACATGGAAAGTTGAGCAAGTCGTAAGAAGGACCCATAAGCCAAAAAGGGGCATAAGCCCTCTAAAAGGACGATTTAAGGAAACGTTTTCGGATGATCCGACTTCGAGGGGCCAAAACGATATTATACGTTTGGAATTTGGAATAACACAAAGAATGAAAGTTGTGGATAATTGAATTAGCTTTCCAACCATTGGTCGTGAGCCCTCACACGATGTCGGGATCAAAAGTTATGGCCATTTTAAGAGCAAGACCCTAAGCTGCCAAAATGGCTCCGCGGGCCCCACATGAGGAGGTCGGTGAAACCGACCTAACAGGGGTATAAATGCACCTATCAACCTAATATTTTCAGCATATTAACATTCCAAAAGGTCCTAGAAGTCTCTCAAAAAATCTCCCAAAAATTATAGTCCGATAAATCTATAATTTAACAAGATTACGCCAAACTAGCCCGTGAAAGGTGATTGTTCTTGCTTCTACCTAAGTTTGGCATTGGAGGAAGTTGATGTGGCTGAGTTTCTTCAAGTATAAGGTATGTTATTCATCCCATCTCTTGTGTTGAGTTTATTTGAAGGTCTAGCAAGCTTTAAAAACGAAAATAGTTATGGAGGAAGGGTCATAAAGTGTTGTGTTTATGGGATGTTTTGAACACGTTGTGGCCATGTGGATGGACTGATTTATACATGTAAGGATGGTATATAATGTTTTTAGTTTGTTTATGAGATTATACTCCTCGATTAGGATGAAAGGAAGTGCATATTGTTGTTGTATGTTGAAAAACATCGTGTGGGATGTTTATGGAATATATTGGTATGAATAATAGTGTTGTGATGTTGGTATTGTTGTTGTTGTTGATTGGTTGCTGAATTGTAATGTTGGGCTAGGCATATAAACAGGGGAGATGCTGCCCGATTTTCGGTAGAATATGGAATAGTTTGATTTGAAACCGGGAACAAGTGTGCAATAAAGAGTCTAACGTTAATATAACTCCTCTTAAATGTAGACTTGCGAGCTTGGACGAATAAGCGTAGCTAATAGGAGGTCGAACAGGTATGTTAAGGCTCGTCCCATTCTTTCAAAGGAATGATTCCTATGTTATGGCTTCATAAATGTTTCCATATCTTCCTTGTTCTCAAAAGTTAGATGTTATGACTCGGAGGCATAATTCCTTTCCTAATAATTCATAGTTGTTTTCCAAAATGTCGTATTTTTCCAAACTAGAGGTTTATGATTTTGAAAGCTATTATGAGAACAAGGATGGACATGTTTTTATCATGATGGCAATGATGCCAAAGATGAGAATATTTTTCTACGGTAATTATTATGAGAACGATTCCATGTTTAAAGGTTCCAAGTTTACCATTTCAATGACGATTTACGAATGTTGAGCTATTTCTTGATTTCCCAATTTTATTCATGGATGATGATTATTTTTAAAGATTCCAAAGCATATGAAGTGACGCCTTATGACATTTATGATCTTATTCCATGTTCTCTTAATGCCATTCTTCATTGATAGCCTCACCTTATAATAATCGTTCCTTCAAGGTGAGACAAAGCGACCATGGTTATTCCATAATGTAATCGGAGGTTACCGACCTTACGTCACTCCGATAGACACATGACTTTCTTTGGGCTCTCATGCATGCTGCTTATATGATATATGTATCTGTATATGGGGAAAAGGGACACATGTTGCGCTATAGACACATAGCCACTTGATCAGTTGGTATTAGAGTCGGTGGTGGGGCAAACCCAGTGGTGGGGCAAACCTTAGCAAGAACGCTGAGTCCCAAAGAGGGGTGAGTGTAAGGCTTGCCTTAGGCGAATCCCACATTGGTTTAGGCGAATCCCACATTGGTTTAGGCGAATCCCGCACTGGTTTAGGCGAATCCCACATCGGTTAATATC
The DNA here is from genome assembly GCF_019175385.1 of Lycium barbarum. Lineage (NCBI taxonomy): Eukaryota > Viridiplantae > Streptophyta > Magnoliopsida > Solanales > Solanaceae > Lycium > Lycium barbarum. Next base: position 49,344,663 of record NC_083342.1, read on the forward strand.
ATCTCATATGATATGTTCTATTTTCTATATTTATAAAACAGAAATGTTTTTCAAAAGAAAGCTAAGAATGCATGGCATCCGTCATAAGAGACACTCACATGTACAGGTTACTCTCTTATCTCACGATATGCTCTGTATTTCCACTATGTTATTATTCATAATTTACATCCCTTATTATGTTACTATTCATGCCTTACATACTCAGTACAATGCTCGTACTGACGTCCCTTCTTGTGGATGCTGCGTTTCATGCCACACAGGTGTATACAGATGGGTAGAGGACATTGCTAGGAGATGTTCCAGCTAGATTGGCGAGCTCCATTTCCTTCCGGAGTGTTGCCGAGTCAGAGCATCTATGTTATGGTTCCTTGATTGATGTTAGAGACTTTGCAGACAGAGTCACGTATATAGCATGTCAGTCTTGTAAGCGGCTCTGCGAGCCGATGCATCATTATGCCTTATGTTACAAGTTTCATATGATTATAGATTTTACTTGATTTGAGAATGACAAGAAGAATGTTTTTGGAAATCTTTCATTATGCATTTCATTTCGTGGTTTAAGAGTCCAGTGAGATTATAAACATAACGAGAACTAACGGAGTTCGCTCGGCTCTGAGTTTGGGGTCGGGTGCCCATCATGTCCTATCAAGATTAGGGTGTGACACTTACTATGTTTTAATTACACTCTGTGGGTGGATTAGGCATACTTAACCCTTCGCCCTTTTTTATCAATCTTATCCTTAATATCTCACAAGCTGTCTTATCAACACCTTCATGATTTGGTATAACTCTTCCTCCTCTGTACCTTTGTCTCAATCATACTACTATTCCTTTTAATTGTAAACTCGTCATAATTTATCCCTACTTATCGGTTCACTCGATACATCAGTAAAATGTTCTATTACGAGTTGCCACCTTTTTCTAAATCATCCCTCTGTATCACAAGCCCTTCCGAATCATCCTAGCATTTCACCAACAACATATGAAATACATGATCCTAGACAGCCCACAAGTTTAAGTTTCCTTCCACAGATTCCATCTCCAATTAGTTGATTAAGAACTAATAAAATATTACTGTGAAGCATCCTCCAACCACCAGCAGAAGAAAACTAGAATACGACAAGCACCACAGGACTTCTTAGTGCTTGATTCACATAGTTTACTTCCATATTTGTCCTTGGGTCGTGAGCGAACCATTTAGTTCACAAACTACTTGTTGTATGCTTTGTATTCTTCCAATAAAGTGAAACTTAATTGCTGGACGCTTTTTCCCTTCACCCTAAGCTTTTTCTAAGGTAAAGAAGTGGCTGGAAGGTATTCTGGTCCATTCAAATGAATTCCAAATTCTGCTGCTCATATATGCTTTTTCGAAATAAAATTTTCCAGATAAGAATGGTTCCCCTTACGGACTACATGGAGGGTATCTCTTAAAGCTTTAGTCCAACATATCAAATTTACCCTATCAGTATCGATTTTCAAGACATATTATGAACTTGTATCTCATTCTCTCCCTTTTTCCTATTTCTAGGAAAATTTAGGCAGAGTTTCCTCTGTATTTCTTACTATCCCAGAATCTGCACGCAGGAAATACCAACAATGCCTCACAGGGCCAACATATATACACATATATCATATCGTGTCATAGCCACACATGGCTCCCAATTTCCAGTAAAAGGTATACATGTGTCGGGACATACCTCACCTATCGCACCTCGAGACGTACCTGATCCTTTAACGATCTATCCTGTTATACCTTCCGATATACCTCCCCTTTCATTCTTCAACTTTACATGTCGATCATACCTCAATATTCTTACCTTATCCGACATGTCTCTTTCGCACCGTTGCTTACCTGCGTACTGTGTAGCTTCCAATATCATCGGTCGCTTTCTTCTGTCGATGTCGTTCTTTAGCTGAAATCAAAGGTTAGTATAAGGAGTTTCATTTCCTATGACTGGGCTCTATCGCACGATCCTAGATATGAAAGAAAGGTAACATCCTAGATGTCCTGTAGCTTCCTGTTTATAGATGTGGTGCACAACACACCGATAAACAAGACTCTACTAGACACGGTATGTAGACACTCCGAGGACAAACTGCTCTGATACCACTTTTGTCACGACACAACCCCGTAGGCCACGACTGGTGCCCGAACTGGGCACCCGTATACCAACCTGTTACATATAACCAAACTGAAACTACAACAATACGGAAACTTATAAAGGAACTCCAAAATTCGTAACATCATTATATATATATATATATACCTCCAGATCACTGTCACCTGAGGAGTCACAACTAATCATATAAGATAGTACGAAAGCCGACAAGGCTGCCACTGTAGACGAATATCATACCACAGCACATCGTATAGACACAGCTGAACAGAACCCATACACAACCCACACATATGTCTACAGACCTCTAACAGTACGAATAGCGAAATATGACGGGACAGGGCCCCGTCGTACCCCTGGATAGCATATACATATATATATATATATATATATATATCATAAGATTCAAACCAAAAGTCTAGACTCCGGAACAACGGAGCTCTCCAAGACAGCAGAAAGGGAGTCCTAAGCTGGCGGATCACCAAAGCGAGTATCTGCACCTGCGGGCATGAAACACAGCCCCCCGAAGAAAGGGGGTCAATACGGAATATGTACTGAGCATGTAAAGCATGAAATACAGTAAACAGGATCATAACTGAAATAAGGAGTATCGAAAACGAGTACAATAACCAGAATACCAAAATGCTTGCCTTTGAAACATAAATCATGCATGTCAATATCATATATCATATCCGACCCATTATGGGACTCGGTGAACATGGTCGGCACCGCGTCTTTGGTGCCATAACACAGCATACTCCAGAACATAACATAACTCCATAACACAGAATAACTCCGTAACACAGCATAACACCATAACACAGCATAACACCATAATATATATATACCGTACCCGACCCTCTAGTGAGGGACTCGGTGAACAATGCAGTGAAACTGTGCACGAATACATATCCTGGCCCGGGACTCAGTGAAAGACATATTGAGGCATGCATGAGCAGAGTAGTGAGAAACTATATGCAATTTAAAAATATTTTCAAAGACTCAATAGAATAATCAACACGAATTACCATTTGAAAATCAAGACAATAGTCGTATCAAATACCTTTCAAATGTCACTCGGAACATATCAAACATCCCTTGAATGCCATCATAAGTATATCACAAAGCCTTAAGGATCATAGTCATATGTCACTATAGTATGAAACACCTTATAGAAGTCCAGTCACTAGTTATCATAGAGTTCCTAAGAATAGGAACAGATATATATCGACTGTTAACCAACGTACAGAAAACTGAAGAGGGAAGCTCAATCACTTGAGAATTGTAACATCAAGAAGTGAATAAGAATCATAAATATCACTCAAAGCTTATGAATGGAATTACCCCAAAGTTCATATCATTCATCACTTAAATCTAAGACATGCCAAAAGAAAGAAGGGACAGCTTCACATACCTGTTGGCGACTATTTTACATCCCGCATTTTTGTGCAATCAGATAATTCAAGACAATTGCGGGAGGACGACAAGCAAGGCCATATTTTATTTTGTTTGGCATATGAGTTGCTTATGAAAAATTTAGAAGTGGAAATAATGAGAAGGGTCAGGAGCATAAAGGGAAATTCGCAATACGACTCGTGGAAATATGAAAGAAGACGAAGGGCAAAATTGGAATTTTGGAAATTAGTTTCGGGAATTACAAAACAAGAACTTTGACCAATTGGGCTCAAAAGAAAATTAGAAAAAAAATTGAGGCCCAAATGGATTGGGTGGCCGGCCATGGAGTAAAAAAAAATGGCCCAAGCCTATTAATTAAAAATCATGTGATTAATATATTGAGAGGGGTCTTCATCATTTATCAAGAAACTTCAAGAAAAATCAAGAAGAGAGGAGAGAAGAGCAAGCCACGGCCAAGAGAGAAAGAGAAAGGGAAAAAGAAAAAAAAATTCTAGCCTTCAACTTTGGTCCAAAAATCTTGTTCTTCTTGAATTCATAGAAAGTTCAAGACGCTCTCCGACGTGGTATAATTAGTTTAGCGAAAGAACCACGTTCGCGGCAAGTTGAAAGTTGAAGAAAAAGGTAAGGTTTGATTCTTTCTTGTATGTTATGGATGATTTTGTATGTGTAGTGTGTAAAGAGTGGATGAAATTCATGGAGGAGTAAAACCATGGTGTAGCCGTGACTACAAGGGCAAAACCGTGTGTGTGTGTGTGCATGTATTGTATGTGTTGTGTTGCGTTTTGGTTGTTGTTAAGTGTAGAAGATATGGAATTTCATGAAAAATATACATGTGGGGTGTGTTGGCCGAATGGCATGGATTATAGAAGAGTGTGGTGAATTAATTTTTCTTAACATTGTAAATATTGTTATGGTAAGCTTTATAATGTAAAACAAGGATTTAATGGTTTAGGAGTGAAGTTGTGTTGGTTGTTGTAGTTGTGTATGCATGAAGTAGCCGTGTAGTTGTAGTGAAATGGTAGTTATTGGAGACTTGGTGTAAAAGTTCATGTAAATGGAATATTTCGTCCTCGTACGTATAGGAGGTAATGTTGATAGTGTGATGTTGTTAACGTATAAATTATAACGTTGTTAATGTTTTTATTGAAGTTGGAAAGTCTTGAAGGAAGTAGTATATCGATTAAATTATTGGAATGAACTTTGGGTTGATCATTGAAATTGTAGCATGGTTGTTGATATTATGTTGATAGTTTGGCCGGGTCGCATTCCCGGGATTGTTGTTGATTGAAATTGTCCAAGTTGAACTTGGTGGGATGATGGATTTACAGGGGAAGTGTTGCCGAAATTTCGGTAGCCAAGTGTCATTTTAAGAACCCAATTCTGAATGCACTAACCAATGTTTGGTAAACATGACCAAATTGTAGATTTTGGCGGATTTGCAACTTGAATTTGGAATAGCACAAGGAGCGGAAAAAGGTATGTAAGGCTTCACCCTTCTTTCTATGGCATGTCTTAGACGTAATAAGTTTGGTACGAGCCTCGGGGACGACCCTATTCTCCTAAATTCGCACCTAAAGTTTTCCTTCTTTTATTCAGTAGAATTTAACGAGAAATTGAGCAAAAATGTTGAAAAACCTTCCTAACCATCTAGAACTTGCATAACTAAAACCCGACTACCTTGACACCCTCACAAGTAACGCCATGACATGTAACATATGTAAGTTTAGCACGCCGCCTCATTTGACCCGAGGTGGGCCCTTTGTTCCCGGTTTTCCTTATTGATTTGCTTGATTTTCTTTGAAGCTGAATCCAAAAGAAACCTTTGATCCTTATTCCGTTATCAAATGGCAAGTACTATACTTATCCCAATAAGGATACTTCTATGATAATAATAATAATGATGACGTTAGAAAAGAGAATATGCCTACGATAAGTATGACTAGAATGATTCCATGACCAAGATTTCTAAGCGAAGGATTTGATGTGAATGCGAAGGTGACAAACTAGTTCTTGATCCTTATCTCTATTTCTTAGCTATGGCACTATGCTCTAAGGATTTCAACGCCTATGAATTGACATCTATGATGCCTATGTTTCATACTACACTTATTCTAATACCATTCTTCGATGATAGTCTTGCCTTAAAATACTCGTTCCTTCAAGGTAAGACAACGTGATCACGGTTATTCCATAATGCAATCGGGGGCTACCGACCTTACGTCACTCTGACGTGGAACTGGTTTTCTTGGACACTCGAGCGTGTTGTATCATGTTATAAGTATATGTATGTGATAAAAGAACCAGAGCGCTATAGATGCTGATGTATGTACATGACACACGTATATGTATATGATGAAAGAGCCAGAGCGCTATAGACGCTGATATATGTACATGATGTATGCTTACATATATGGGGAAGATGGAGATAAGGGCAGCGCGTTATATACGCATATCCACCTGATCAGTTGGCATTATATGACATGATATCATCCCGGACGCGGGATGCCCGGACGCGGGATGTGTATATTATGGTTAAATGGATCGGCTGCCGATGCCTCGGCAATATGATATGTCTTATTTATATATATATATATGAACAAGGAAAAAAATCTTTAAGGGAAAGCTAAGCATGCATAGCGTTTGCCCAAGGGCATATATATATATCTATATACAAGTTATGATTGTACCCCAGGACATGTGCTATTACTCTTTTATGTCGTTATTTCCGTTCTATATTTTCCGTATGCTATTATTCATGCCTTACATACTCGGTACATTATTCGTACTGACGTCCCTTCTTGTGGACGCTGTGTTTCATGCCGCGCAGGTCAACAGACAGACGGCCTTGGTTCCTAGAAGCCTCACCAGCAGCATTTAGCAGCGCTCCAGTTGTTCCGGAGCCTCACTTCCTTGGTACTATTTTGTGTATATATATCCGGGCACGACAGTACCCGACCCTTCCTATGTATATGTTTATTATGTCTAGAGGCTCGTAGACAGATATGTTGTATTTTTGGTATCTTAGCGTCTCTGTATAATGTGATAGCAACGCTTACTAGTCTATGTTTATGATGATGCTACTAACGTTAATGTTCAGTAACACGAAAAAAAATGGCACGGTTCATACGGCCGCTGAGAAGTAAAGGTAAAATGATAAGATAAGGGGTGCTCGGTACAAGTATCGGGTACTCGTCACGGCCCCTAGTCGGGTCGTGACAGACTATTTGTAAACCCGTTCGCCTCGTCACTCTTTTAGCCTATTTAATATAAGAGTAACGTTATCGTTAGTAACTATACTTTCTAGTTCGTAAATCCGTAGCTCATCACTTTATAGAACTTGCTTTTTAACTTATACATTCTCGTTTAGGGTTTTCCATTAGTTAAGGGCTTAACGAAAATCGGGCAGCATTTCCCCTATATATTCGCCTAACCCGTATTTCTAATTATCCTCCTGTCAACACAGAAATACCACCAACAACAATATACATATAAAATTCTTACAATTCAGCCCATAACAATTCCAACAACCCAACAACTTCTCTAAATTCATTTCAGCCCACAATTTCCTATAACATCGATTTCATGCATTTTCTTAATTCCAATTTCGTCCAATCCAATTTTAATCCTTCCATTACAACACCATTAACATAATTACACCACAAGACAAGAAAATCTTACCTTAATTTTGTCGGAGGAATTTCTACTCTTAATTGCTCCAATTTCACAATTTCGTCTTCCCCGATTCAATATCCAACGTTGCTATCACCACCGCGAACTTGCAAATAAATTAAACCAAAGAAAAAAGGCAATCCAATTTCCTTGGCCATGGCTGGCCGTGAGCAGCAGCCACGGCCATGCTATCTCCTTTTTCTTTTTCTTTTTTTTAATTTTTCCTTACGCTAATCCTTGCCAAAAGATTATGAAATGCCTTAGTGTCATTTTTTTTACCTTTATATGTTTCCCCAATGATGGGCACGTTGCTGCCACTGAACACTGCCCAATCGGTGCCACGTGGCAACCCACTGGGTGCCACGTGGCAGCCCACTTGGTGCCACGTGGCAGCCCTTTAATGACCACTGTGCACTTCGACTACTGTTCATTTGGGATCAGATTTTAAGCCATTAAAAGGAGACCCAAGCTCATTAAATTCATTTCATTTCCATGATGATCCTCTCTAGAAACCTCTAGAATATTCTCCACTCTTCATCTACAAGAAAACAAAGGAAATCAAATATCAATATCAAGAATCCAAGTGAATCAAGTGTATGAAACACATCAAGGTTCATCTAAGTTAAGAAATTTCAAGAGAAGTAAACTAGGGTTTTGGTGCAAGAAGAGTAATACCACTCAAGGCTTGTTCCTACAACATCTAAGGTAAGTTTTATGGCATTTACATGTTATTTAAGGTATGGAAGAGTTGAAACACTTAGATTATAGAAGGATGTAAGAAATGGGTCATGAAAGTGTGAATAGTAGCAATGTTGAGTAAAGGTTTGAATTGAGCCATGATCATTAATAATTTGTGATTATTAAAATGTTATGAATGACATTTAGAACATGGAATAAGTGTCCTATGTGAGAAAAATGCAACGATGAACCATTGCCATGATTATGGAGAAATTGAAGACAAATTGTGAAATACGGATGTTGTAAATGAATGATGAGTGTTGTCTATCATATTGAGAATTTTGTTATGAACGTTTGAGAGTTGATATAGAATGTGGGCAAAGTAGTATCAACAAAGGAAGTGCTATCTAATTTTCTCTAGAAATAGTAGCGCGTTCTTAGAGTCGACTAACTAACGTTAATGTGAATTCCCTCTTGAAGGTAGAAATGCGACATTGAAGGAGAACAAGCGAACGATTGCTTAGTTAAACGTAAAAGGTATATAAGGCTTATCCCTTCCTTCAAAGGCATGAATCTTCCAAGTTTTCCATGATCCTCCTATATGACGGAGCTTATGAGTCCGTAAATATACTAAACTACATACGAGCATGATAGTGATGATGATGAGTTAAAGTATAGCGATTTGAGAGTTCATGATATTATTGCTCACACTCGCCTTATGTATTATTTCCTTCAAGGTGAGGCTGGCTACTCGTAAATGTTCATAAAATAATCGGGGGTTCACGGCCTTATGTCACCCAGATGTAGTTATGGTTGTTTTCAAAGTTTAATGTATTTTCCTAATGATAAATGTGAAATAATGATAAGTCTTGATATGTCTATAATATGATCAATGATGTTAGCTTATAATATGCCTATGTTATGTATGATAATGCCAAGCTATGATAAGATTACGATATGTTCATGAGATGTGTAAAAATGATGGATTATGATTGACGATATAACGATATGATTCCACCGCGCCTAGATGGCCGGGCATGTCACCGCTAAGGCGGGCTGCATATGATTCCACCGTGCCTCAATGGCCAGGAATGTCACCGCTAACGCGGGCTGCTATGTTTACACTTAGCCTAGAAAGCTGGGCATGATCACCGCTAGTGGGCGACATATGATGGTTACCCGGACGCGGGATAACGATGAGGATTGTGATGCGACGAGATATGTAATGTGATGACATATGTACTATGATTATGTAAAATATGATATATGTACGAAATGTATTTGCTTACGACACTTTTGCAGGTTATATCATTCTCTTATGGCTCACGATCCTCTTATTATATTTATTTCATTCTTGTCTTACATACTAAGTACAATGTTCGTACTGACGTCTGTTTTCTTTGGAGGCTGTGTTCATGCCTACAGGTAGACAGGGAGGCGAGCTTGAGCCAGACTTGTAGGAACTATTAGCCGATTGAAAGCACTCCTTTGTTCCGGAGGTTCTTGATTATTCTGTTGTGTATATTTGTATATGTGGGCACGACGGGGTCCTGTCCCGTCTTCATGTCTAGTACTTCAGTAGAGGCTCGTAGATACGCAGTGTGGGTTATGTGGTTTCACCAGGTTCCCATCATGTATATGTATATATATTATTTTGATAGCCTAATGGATTATGTATATAAAAGGGTAATATGTTTGAAATGGAAGATGATTTCCTTAAAAATTGAGTATAAAATTGATAAAGAAACATCGGATGAGTATAATGAGTAATAGAACGAGTGGTGCTTGGTGGTTAGCCTCGGGTACCCGTCGCGGCCCCTAGCAGGTTCGTGACAAAAGTGGTATCAGAGTGGTTCACTCCTAGGAATTTTCTACGAGCCGTGTCTAATAGAGTCTTGTTTATGGTGTGTTGCGCGCCATATCAATAAACAAGAGGCTACAGGGCCTTTAGGAAAAATAACCATCTTTCTTCCTATGAGATCGTGCGATAGAGCCATGTATAAGATTTTATCCTCCCTAATAGTGTGTTGTGATTTCAGAATGCCGCCAAAGGGAAAAGCTACAGCCGCCCAGAAGGGCAAGACTACTGCAAAGAGGCGGGTAGAAAGAGAGCCTCTGATGAATATTGAAGAGGGAGAGTCACATGATGAGGCCCCATCTAATACTTCTTTCACCCTGTCTAATGTGGGAGAACAAGGGGGAGCTCCAGCTCCAATTCCTCCCCCGGTTGCTTCGGGTCAACAAATGACCGAGGCCATACATCTATTGACGCAGTTGGTTGCCGCATAAGCACAGCGGCAGAATGCGAGCCCAAGTGATCAGTCAGCTAGTACTAGAGCCCGTGACTTTATGACTTTGAATTCTCCAGAGTTCTTTGGGTCAAAGCCGGATGAAGATCCGCAAGGCTTTATTGATGAGATGTGAAGAACACTGAAAATTATTCATGCCTCCGAGACTGAATCCGTGGAGTCGGCCTTGTATAGACATCGAGATGTGGCGGTATTGTGGTATAATAATTGGATAGCTTCGAGACAAGAGAATGTGGCCCCACCTGTATGGCAAGAATTTTTGGATGCTTTTATCTGTCACTATTTGCCACCCGAGGTCCACCGAGCTAGAGCGGATAGATTCCTAAATATAAAGAAAGGAAATATGAGTGCCCAGGAGTATAGCATGCAATTTAATTCCTTGGCTAGATATGCCCCAACTATGGGGGCCGACATGGGAGATCGTGTACATCGATTTGTGAGTGGCTTGGGGCCATATTTGTTCAAGAATTGCTTGACGACCTCTTTGCAAGAAGGGATGGATATTTCCCGAATACAAGCCCATGCCTAGAACATAGAGGGACGGCAACAACCACAAAGGGGTGATCGCGACAATGATAGAAGACAAAGCAAAAGGGATTGATCTATGGGCACAGGCAGTAATTATAGAGGGGGATCGAGGCTGACCTATTCCCGACATTCAGGCCAATCAGTGACTAGTGCGCCTCCACCATTCGCGGATAGGGGTTTTGATCGCTTTTTTCCTTCAGGACAGGGTCAAAGTTCGAGAGCTTCGGGTTCTCAGTTTGGGGGTGATTACAGTCAGAGGAGACCACCAGTTCCACGATGTAGCCGGTGCCCGAAATTGCACTCAGGGCCCTGTCGTCAGGACACAGATGCTTGCTATGTTTGTGGACAGACTGGGCATTAGATGCGAGATTGTCCCTCGCGGTATGGTAGAGGTGGGGTTCAGCCCATAGGTTCTGATAAGTTAGTATTTTACCAACTTATCTCTTCTTTAATCTTATATTTTTGCTATGTTTGCTTGAGAAAATAGTGCATTTAATATCATTTACATCTATTTTACAGGTTTATGTGATTTAGAAGTGATCGGAAGAAACCAAGTGAAAATAAAGTCAAAAAGAGGTCAAATTGGACAAAACTGCACAGTTTTGCAAAACTATCAAAAGTGGACAGTTTTGCAAAAAATGGGACAGATTTGCAAAAAACGGGCAGAACTGCAAAAACGAAAATCTGGGGCATATTTTGTCATTTTTTGGACTTGGAAAAATTGGGAAACATAAAAGGAAGACTAGGGGGCAAAATATTTTCATCTTTGGCAGTTTTCACAAGTTGGAGGCTAGGGTTCCTACAAAAATGTTCTCTCTTCTTTTTAATCCTTGTTGATGGAAATCTCTTTGTGACAATTAAGATTGACACTCTTGTTGTGCTTATTTATTCATATGTATTATTCTTAATCAAGTATGTTTTTGCTATTTTAATTATTCTTGTTCTTGAATGTTTTCAATGGATTAGCTAACCTTTGAATTCACCCATTTACTTTGTTTGAAACTCGGAAGAGGAAGAACGGAGTTGGGATAGAATAATTAACATGAATTTGGGGCGTTAACCCTCATCTAATGGAAATTGACCTAGGAATAGGCAATACCACTTGTAGCCATATTCGGGTGTTCTTAATGCTCCTAATTGCTTGAGGGATCTTCAATTGGGTAGTCTAGTTAATCTTCAGAAGAAGTTAATTTAGAGTCATTATCCGAGGCTAAATAACATAAACTTGCTATTATTTATAATTCGTGAAATAGATTGGATCGTTACTTGAGAAGTAGTTTCCCTTCTTCCATTCTTGTTGCCATTGATCAATTTACTTGCTTTCTAGATTAGAATTTATATTTCCATATTTTATCAAAACCTTATAAAAAACCACCATTGATGCGTTCGGGCATAGCTATTGTTAGTGATAATTCCTAATCTGCTTAAATCGCCTACATATTGTTCTTTGTGGGATTCGACCCCAACCTTGTTGGGTTACTATATTTGACAACGTCCGCGTTATACCATTAATAGGTGTAATTTGAGCGTATCAAATTTTGGCGCCGTTGCCAGGGATCGAACCCGGGTCACCCGCGTGACAGGCGGGAATACTTACCACTATACTACAACGACAAGTCCTTGGAGGCTAGGGTTTCACACCAACACATTGGAGGAGAAGATTGGAAGCACTTTAATGAGATATTCTTATTCCTTTCTTTAATTTCTTGTTTGGTATTGAATATTTATGTGTGTAGTATTTCATTTCAATACTTGAACATTGTTTATGGAAGTATATATTGTTTAAGTTTGGATTGAATCTCTTGTTTTGCTTATGTGTTGAATGATTTTATTCCTAATGAAGTGAGTTATTGTTTCTTTAATTAATCTCATTTTGAATGATTCTTAAGGGAGTAGCTAACCCTAAGACTTGCCCATTTATTTCGGTTTAAACTTGGAAGAGGCAAACTCGGGATTGGGAAAGATTAATTAACAAGAATTTGGGGCGTTAACCCTCATCTAATGGAAATCGACCTAGGAATAGGCGACACCACTTGTAGCCATATTCGGGTGTTCTTAATGCTCCTAATTGCTTTAGGGATATTCAATTAGGTAGTCTAGTTAGTCTTCGGAAGAAGCTAATTTAGAGTCATTATCCGAGGCTAAGTAATATAAACTCACTATTATTTGTAAATCATGAAGTACATTGGATCGTTACTTGAGCGTAGTTTCCCTTGTATCCATGCTTGTGGCCATTGATCATTTTACTTGCTTTCTAGGTTAGTTTACATTTTTGCATTAGTTATAATTTTCTCTCAAACAAAACCAAAATGTTATCTATCGTTTGGCTTTAGCTATTATTGGTGAAAATTCCTACTTTTCCTAATTGCCTACATATTGTTCTCTGTGGGATTCGACCCCGACTCATAGTTGGGTAAATTATATTTGCATACGACCGTGCCCATTCTAATTAATAGGGTGGATTTGGACGTTATCAAAAATGGCGCCGTTGTCGGGGAACAATTTGGCGTATTTGGGTTAGTTTGGAATTTAAGCTAACTTGCTTTGGTCCAAAATTTCTTTGCTTTATAAAAAAAAAAAAAAAAACTGACCAGTTTTTGCAAAACTGCAAAACTGTCCAGTTTTTGCTTCTGCAAAACTGTCCAGTTTTTGCTTCTGCAAAACTGTCCAGTTTTTGCCTCTGCAAAACTGTCCAGTTTTGTGCAGAACTGTCCAGTTTTTGCTTCTGCAAAACTGGCCAGTTTTTGCCTCTGCAAAACTGGCCAGTTTTTGCAAAACTGTCCAGTTTTTGCTTTTGCTAAAATAAATTAAAAAAAAAAAAAACAATGGCATCTTGTAATGAAAATGGGTCGGATGGAAGTTGTTCATACTTTGATGACCCTTGTCCCTATTGTGGAGGACCTCACTCTTGGCAAAATTGTTTAAAGTCTCCCGGGGGAGGATTGTGCGCACAATCTCGAACCCATGAGTGGAGCATATGTGATAGATGTGATGGTCAAAATGGCCATTGGGCTAATTGTGCTTATGTGTCCTTCCCTTCCCCGAACCGCCACTATGACGATTCTACTTTTTGTAGTGACAATGATAGGGAAATGGAAGTGGAAGAAGTTGAGAATGGACAAAATGGAGAGTTCAAGCTCATGATGGAATGCCTACTTGAAGGAGGAAATGAAAAGCAAAAAACCTTGGAGGAGTACTTGGAAACTAGTCTCCAAAATGGCTTGATGAATGAATACAAAAATCTTCCGTGGGCATTTGAACAAAATCAAGAAGAATTCTCAAATGCTCAATATGAGGAGAGAATGCCCATGTTGGAGGCCAATCATGAAAAGGAGGAATCAAGAATTGAAAATCCTCCAAACGAATCCATTTTCATTAGAGATGCCAAAGAAGAAAAGAAATTAGAGGTAACCGTTGTCTTGAGAAAAATGGTGGAAGTTGACTCTAGTTTGGGGGAAAATGAGAATGTCAAAATCCGGAAAAGTTTGCAAATCGGGAGGTTGAAGTCTCACTCCAAGCATTTTTCAACATTGGATTTGTATGGTGATATGGGAATTGAGCCACATACATCCATGTTGGATGGTGAAGAAGAAAGACAAGTGCCTTACATCTTGCAATTCGAAAGAGTAAGAAGGCAAAATGACATTCCTCATTTGAAAGCCAAGAAGTTCAGAATGAATAAATTAACGTTTGGCTTGTTCATCTACTTACCACCCCCCACCGCTCGTGGTCACAAACTTGAGTCCAAGTTGGGTGCCCAATTCATAAGCTCCAAATGGCGAGAAAAGCGGTAAAGGTAACCGTCGTGCCGCGACGTTAACTTAAGCGCTTGGTGGGAGGCAACCCATCGTTTTAAAAATTTTAAATCGTTTTTGAAATTTTATTTTTTAGAATAGTTTAGTTTATGAGTTTTGACTAATCTGCAAAGTTTCAGAATTTTTGGAGTTGTTTTGAGCAGGTCGGATTTCCGGACAGCCCCAAACCAGTAGCTCCTGAAAATTGCAGCACTGTTAACAGAACTGTTTTGCACAGTTTTTGCAAAACTGTCCAGTTTTTGCAAAATTGAACAGTTTCTGCAGAACTGTCCAGTTGCAAAAACTGTCCAGTTTCTGCAGAACTGTCCAGTTTCTGCAAAACTGTCCAGTTTTTTGCAAAACTGTCCAGTTGCACACAAAAAAAAATAATCTATTTTTATGTTTTGTTTTGATTATGTGCAATGAGGACACTGGAATAATTTTAGTTGAGGGTGGCATGTGGTAACACATTATATTTTGGTTATGCTTGATTGTGTGCCCTTGCCGGGCTTATTTTGTGACTGTTGGTTTAGCTGTGGATAGTTGTTGTTATAAATGGAACTTGCTCAAATTTTTGAAAATTTCGTTCTTTTTGCATGTTGTGGATTAGTCACTTTTGTTATTTTATTTCCGTTCTTAGTTAGGTAATTTA
Organism: Lycium barbarum; assembly: GCF_019175385.1. Classification (NCBI taxonomy): domain Eukaryota; kingdom Viridiplantae; phylum Streptophyta; class Magnoliopsida; order Solanales; family Solanaceae; genus Lycium; species Lycium barbarum. The sequence continues at coordinate 49,359,826 of NC_083342.1, forward strand.
GGAGTAAAAATGGTGTTGGGATGTGATTTTTTACCCCTTGGCTAATTTTTGGCTTGCTTGGTACCAACATATTTAAACCTTGGCATATGAATTCTTGACTTTTGAAAAAGAAAAATGATTGAAGGAAGGATTCTTGTTGGGACTTTTAGACTCAATTTTTGGCTCTTACTTTCACTAATTAGTCTCTTTAGGCTATAAGTGACTTTCTTTGAGTTCATTTGTTTCAATTGGGTTTTGGATACATATTCTACTTGGATTATCATGTGCCATGTGTGGTGAGGTTTTTGTGAGTTCTTTTACATTACTTGTGGTCTAGAACTTGCCCGGAATGTGTTTCAAGGCGAAATTCTAGGTTACACTTGGTTTGAAAAATGATGTTAGGCCTTCTTTGGATCGTTTTGCCTTAAATTTCCTACCCTTGCATATTTTCCCTAGTCAACCCCTTTTGAGCCTTTAACCTTTTCTTTGGCAACCATGTTACAAGCTTTAACCTTTTGTTCTTCATTGATTCATCTTTTGGTACCCTACCTCCTTAGGTGCGTTGAAAGTGCAAGCGTAGGCTGAAAGCCTAAGTTTGAGGGTGATAGTTGGAAAAAGTTGTGATGTGGGAGTTACTTTAAGGTGAAAGAAAAAAATGAAGTAGTAAAAAAAAAAAAATTTGGAAACTTCCTTGTTATTTTGAAAAAGAAAAAAAAATAAAAATAAAGGAAGGAATAATAAAGAGTTGTGAATAAAGGGAAGACTAGTTGGCGAAATGAAAAATGAAAAAAAATGGTGGAAAAGCTTGAAAGGAAGTGTGCTTTGATTGTTGAAAATTGTAGTGCTTAGGGAGGTTTTTGAGTCACTATTTCCAAATTATGTCCCTACCTTAACTAAAAGCCTACATTACAACCCTTTAAGTCCTAATTGATTTTGAACCAAGTGTGTCTATATTAGTGGAGAAATACATGAAGGGCAAGCTTATGGTACTACTTGTGCAATTGAACATCTTTGTGAGAGAAGAGGGTTAATTCTTTCTATTTAATAACCCATTTGTGTTTTGAATTACATTTTCTATGTGTGGGATTCTCTCTTGAGTGTGAGGTCACATGAGAATTTAAGTTGTGAAATTGTTTCATTTTCCAATTGAGAGGAATGAACAAAAGAAAGTTGTTTTGTGATAAGGAGGCAAATTTTGAAGCTTTAGTGTCATGACTTGATTGCTACTTTGATTAACTTGGTGTTTGAGCACTTGAAAGGAAAATGAAGTTTTTAAGAAGAAGTTGGTGATTCATATGTTTTGAATTAATTGTTGGTACCAATCAAAGTCACGTTTTTGTGCTTAAAGTAGACTTTTTAACTTGGTATGATGTTGGTGTACTATTGAGTCGATTTCTTCGAAAGAGAGTGTATGTTTTGAATTGCTTGAGGACAAGCAATAGTTTAAGTTTGGGGGTTAGTATTCCCGCTTCTTCCTTAGTGCGCCCGGTAGGGCAGACTCCCCAGATGTCAGCAGGCCGAGGTAGAGGCAGAGGGGCAGCATCTACTTCAGGTGCCACTCAGCCCTGTGTATGCTTTAGCCGAACGGCAGGATCTTGTGTCCTCCCCGGATGTGGTTACAGGTACATTGTCTATATTTTCCCGTGATGTGTATACGTTGATAGATCTGGGTTCTACATTCTCTTATATTACTCCATATGTTGCTGGTTGTATTGGGGTGAAACCCGAGCCAATCAAACCTTTTGAGGTGTCTACTCCGGTTGGTGATCCTGTTATAGCTAGACAAGTGTATAAAAACTGTGTAATTGTGTATGTGATCGCCAGACCAAAGCTGATTTAATTGAACTGCAAATGTTAGATTTCGATGTAATTATAGGTATGGATTGGTTGGCATCATGTTATGCTAATGTCGATTGCCGAATGAAAGTGGTGCGATTTCAATTTTCGGGAGAGCCCGTGCTTGAGTGGAGGGGTAATACAGCATCTCCAAAGGGTAGGTTTATTTCCTACCTTAAGGAATGAAAGGTGATAGCTAAAGGCTATATTTATCATCTAGTTCGAGTTCATGACACCGAGGAAAAGTCGCCAACTTTCAAATCCATTCCGGTAGTGAATGAATTCCCAGATGTATATCCTGATGAGCTTCCAGGTCTTCCTCCAGAAAAAGAAATTGATTTTGCTATTAACGTGTTGCCAGACACCAAGCCTATTTCTATTCCTCCGTATCTAATGGTTCCGACAGAATTGAAAGAGTTAAAGGCACAGTTGAAAGATTTGCTCGAAAAAGGGTTTATTAGACCCAATTCATAACCATGGGGATTCCCAGTCTTGTTCGTGAGAAAGAAAAATGGGTCCCTGCGAATTTGCATCGATTGAATAAGGTGACGATAAAGAATAAATATCCTCTTCCGAGGATTGATGACTTATTCGACCAATTGCAAGGTGCCAAGTGGTTTTCTAAAATAGATTTAAGGTCGAGTTACCATCAAGTGAGAGTTAGAGAAGCAAATATTCCCAAAACAACCTTCAGGATGAGATATGGCCACTATGAGTTCCGGGTGATGTCGTTTGGATTAACTAATGCTCCGTCTGTGTTTATGAATTTGATGAATAATGTATTCGGTCCACTCTTATATTTATTCGTGATAGTATTCATCGATGATATCTTGGTATACTCTTGCACAGAATCAGAACATGCAGATCATTTGCGAATTGTTCTTGGCATCCTTCGAGCCCGAGAATTGTATGCAAAATTTTCAAAGTGTGAGTTTTGGCTGAATTCTATAACATTTCTAGGCCATGTTATCTCAGATGATGGCATTTGAGTCGACACTCAGAAAATTGAGGCCGTGAAGACTTGGCCAAGGCCTACAACGCCTATAGAAGTCCGTAATTTTCTGGGTTTGGCAGGTTATTATAGAAGATTCGTAGAGGGCTTTGCATCTATTTCAGCCCCATTGACGAAGCTAACCCAGAAGTCAGCTAAATTCCAATGGAATGATGCTTGTGAGCGCAGCTTCCAAGAGTTGAAAGGAAGATTGACCTCAGCTCCGATCTTAACACTTCCAGAAGGGTCAGATGGCTATGTGGTGTATTGTGACGCTTCCGGTGTCGGATTAGGATGTGTCTTAATCCAGCACGGTAGAGTTATTGCATATGCTTCGAGGCAACTGCAGAAACATGAAAAGAACTATCCAACTCATAACCTCGAATCGGCTGCAGTTATTCATGCCCTGAAAATGTGGACACATTACTTGTATGGTGTGCATGTTGATATCTATACAGATCACAAAAGTCTTCAGTACATTTTCAAGCAGAAGGAGCTGAACCTACGGCAGAGGTGGTTAGAATTGTTGAAAGATTATGATGTGAATATTTTGTACCACCACGGAAAAGCAAATGTAGTAGCTGATGCGCTTAGCCGCCGATCAATGGGCAGTTTATGCGAAGTTCCTCCAGAAAAGAAAGAGATAGTTCACGAGCTCCATCAATTAGCTAATCTTGGAGTGCATGTAATTGATTTGGGTAGTGCCGAGATTGGCATTAACGATCCTACAGTTTCATCTTTGAATATATAAGTGAAAGAACGACAATATGAAGATCCTTAAATGTGCCATTACAGAGACATATCTCATGGGGAAGAGAAGTCTCAATTTGAAGTTTCTATGGATGGAATTCTTAGATACCGAGGTAGGCTATGTGTGCCGAAGGTGGCAGAATTACGCCGACGAGTTTTAGAAGAAACACATTGTTCCCGGTATTCTATTCTCCCAGGTGCAACCAAGATGTATCATGACCATAAACAAATATATTTGTCACGACCAAACCCCGTGGGCCATGACTAGTGCCCGAGCTGGAAACTCGTGCACATACCTGTTAGATATAGTCAGCTGAATCTAAGAACAATATGGAAACTTGCAAAAGAACCCCAAAGGTTCATAATGTCATCATACGTATATATCCAGATAACCTGTCTCCTGAGGAGTCACAACTGATCAAAACATAATATGATATGCAAGCCGACAAGGCTGCCACTATATGTCAATATGACACGCAAGCCGACAAGGCTGTCACAACATATCAATACCATACACAAGCCACATAGACACAGCTGAACAAAACTTATACACAACCCACACATATGTCTACAGACCTCTAAGAGTATCGATAGTGAAATATGACAAGACAGGGCCCCGCCGTACCCCTGGATAAACATACATATATATATATATCAGAAGAATTGTATCAAAAGTCTAGGCTCCGGAACAATGGAGCTCTCTAAGATAGCTGAGTAGAAATCCTAAGCAGGAGGATCACCAAATCGAGTATCTGTACCTGCGGGCATGAAACGCAGCCCCCCGAAGAAAGGGGGTCAGTACGAGATATGTACTGAGTATATAAAGCATGAAATACAATAAAGAGGATCCTGACTTAAATAGAGATCACAGGAGAAAAGTATGACATTCAAAATACCAATACACTTGCCTTATGAAATGTAAATCGTGCATATCAATATCATATATCATACCAGGCCCATTATGGGACTCGGTGACATAATCATATCATCATCATATATATATATATATATATACCTTACCCGGCCCTCTAGTGAGGGCTCGGTGAATAAAGTCATCACATGGCATCCTTGGCGCCATAATCATATCATCATATCGTCATATCATCACATCATCATATCATCATATATATATATACTATACCCGGCCCTCTAGTGAGGGACTCGGTGAACAATGCAGTGGAACTGTGCACAAAAACAAACCTGGCCCAAGACTCGGTGAAAGATATAATAACAGCATGCACGAGCAGAGTAGCGAGTAACCATATGCAAATCAAATCATCATCTGAGACTCGATAGAATAGATAGAATGAACTAAAACTTGATTATCAAGACAATAATCATATCAAGTATCCTTCGAATGCCACAATGAGTTATATCAAAATAGAACTTTAGGAATCATAGACACGTATCAAGACATAATGAAGAAAGTTCTGGGAATCAAGAACGTTAGCCATCCTAGTATCTCTAAGAATAGGAGCTTTCTTTTAAGTCATATATACGTCAATCTATTTGTTTCATAAATATCATGCCAAAAGAAAGAAGGGTTAGCTATACATACCTGTCGTAGATTAACCGTAACCAAGCTTACTTAGTCGCTCCCTTTTGCCTATTTAATATGAATGTAATACTACTATTAATAAACTATGATTTTCCAGCTTATAAATCTACAACCAATCATTTATAGGAATCATTTCTTAGTTCACACTTCTCGATTAGTATTATTATTAGTTAAGAACCTAACGGAAATCGGGCAGCATTTCCTCTATATAATTCGCCTGACCCGAACTTCCAATTAATCTCCTGTTATCACAGCAATACCAACAAAAACAATAATAGAAATATTCATATCAAATCCTTAAAATCCAGCCCATAAACAACTCAAACAACCCAATAACTTTTCTTAATCCTTTTCCAATCCAAATCATTAACATCTAAGATTATACACCAAACAGGCCAACATACGCTTTGTATACGATACGTTATACACTTATTTCCTCCAAATTTAGGAGCTACATCACCAACAGCACGACAACAACAAGAACAACATCACATGAACATAAACCACACTTTTAATCTTTCAACTCAACAAGAACAGCCCACAACTTTATGAACATTTAATCCAATTCTTATTTCAACAATTCCATATAACAACTACAACCTTAATTATCATACTTCCTTCACTTTCATCACACAATCAACGACACCAATAACAATTAAACTCGATTAAATCGAAACAACTCCAATTCAACTCAACTGCTAATACCAACGAATTCATGCAATTTCTTACTTCCAATTTCGTCTAATACAATTTTAATCTTTCCATTACAACATCTTTAACTCCAATTACATTTCAAGATGAAGAAATCTTACCTTGAATTGATTAGGACAGATCCAATAATAACTTGCTCAATTCGCACCACTTCTTCTTCCTCACTTCAATGCCCTTATGTTGCTGCCTCTTGAACGTGTAAAACACCTTGAAGATTTAGTCTATTTTTTTTTTTTAAAAACAGCCACAGCTGGCCGTGAACAGTGGCAGCCATGGCTGCCATGCTCTTGCTTCATTAAGCTTGTGAAGATGAATGCTCCTCTCTCCTATTTCACTTTGTGAATGAATAATGGCATCACCTAGTCACCAAATTGCTATTTATATGAAATCTAATACCCCTACACGTGCCCACCATGATGAATCATCCATTTCATTTCATTTTGTTATATTTTTTTTAATTAATAAATCAGGTGGGGCCCAATCAAGGTGTAATTAACTTAATTAGTTAATCCCTAATCTCCACTAATGTTTCCACACTAATTGGAATTTACAAGCAAGTCATGCACTTATTGAAATCGGGATTTAAATCCTTGTCTCATATTCCTAAAATAATCTTGTCCTTGAATTTATGTCGATTAACTTACGAATAATCCAATGTACAAAAATATGGGGTATAATATCCTTCCCCCCTTTGGAACATTCGTCCTCGAATGTTAAACTGGTCCTACGCTCCCAATACTTTCTTAAATGTCCTTTTATTTGTATTATGATGCTTTTCACATGTCCTTTTCATTGGTCGAATCCCTTCACTTTTATTATAACGCATTCCAGCTCTCTCAATAACCATTTCCATAATATTTGTTCTTGCTCTTGCCTCTCAAGGTGGTCATTCCACGTCGTTGTCTTTACTCTCCTTTTCATTTCGCAGTTGGTTGACAGTTTTATTGCGAGCTCTTCAGCTGAAATCTTACTCTCTCCCCGGTGCACTTAGTCTTAACTCGACTCTTTCTTCCTCTATAGTTACTCTTTTAAGACGTATCGTCCACTTCATCTTACCTCTCACGCGTAGACGTACCTCGTCGATTTATTAGACTTTACAATCCTTGGAGTAACATGTAGACCCTTCGCAGATTCTACGAATAAAATGAAATTTCCCTTGCTGTAACATTATTTTACTTCAATAACCCTACATTTCTTCGCTATTACAACCCATCTTCTGGAATCTTCGGTATCATGTATCACTTCTCGACTTCTTTAAAGGGCTTTAACTGTCACTCTACTCTTTAGATCTTAATCTCAATCCTCAGAGTTGGCTATCAAGTAGCGCGGGAGTTTCCTCATACAATAACTTTACATAGCTGCTCTGTGATCTGACTATCGTTAACTAGTGTAATTCTGAAAGAAGTTTTGATTTGACATATCAATTCACTATCATCCCGTAACCCGCTTGTTCTAATCATTGTGCTTAAGCCATTTCCCTTAATCCAAGCGTATTATCTCGTGTCGTTTCTTTATCTTTAATTCAAACCGTTCTATTGCGCCTCTTTACTCAGATTTTGTTATTAGTTTTCCTATCACGCATCATGTTGCAATCTTACATGAATATACGTGGGTTCTCAAATTAGCCCAAGAAATACCTTAGCGTCGTCTTACTAGTCTTCTTGCTTAACCTCGCCTTCTCCTCTCGTATCTTTCAATCAGTATCGGGGCTCAACTATGGCCATGTCCTACTTGCCCTCAGTACTAATTCTATCTAGTAATTTGGCTCAAACCATCTTTACATCCTTCCTTAATGTACCTCAAATATCACAACCGCATTGATATTACTGAATCCTTACTCTTCTTATCAAGTACTCACTTGGTCTCATTCTTAGCATACAAACATCCGTAAGTTGTATAACTATTCTTGTACAAATTATACAAAGCATATCATATCTTAGTCATAGCCTTTCCTTCTCCCGATTCATTATGCTCTACTTAATTCATTTGTACTAAGACGCGCCCGTAGCCTATCTTGTTATACTTCTTTCCCCTCCTTTATTCACCCTTTGATTTTCTCGTATCCTACTATAGGAGATTCTCCTTACTACTTATAAGTCGCAATATCATTAGCGAACAACTCTATTACCAACATCTTAGCCTTTAACCCAGTATAGCGTAGCTATCCTTTATAATATCTCTTAAGTTACTCGTTACAATTCTCTTGTCGTACTCTTTCTTTTTACAAGCACCTACTTCCTCATGTCATATCATACAAGATCTTTCCAAATGATCCTTAGACTTGTCTCAAATACCATCCTGTCTGCTATCCGTTTCTTGCTGGCCTTCAGATCTTACTAACTTGTTTCAGCAAGGGATCTCACTTGAAGTTTCAGCATCCATATCAAATATATTACAGTGTCAATCGTTTCCATCTTACACTTGCACTTCTCTCACCTGCTTCCCCCCTTAAGGGCGTACTTATACCATTATCTATTTATATTCCGCTCTATGTCCCTATTTCCAATCTCAAATTCACCCAATCTGTTTTTTTTCAATTCACTTGGTATACTGCACCATACCCACGTCTTTCTTTATAATTTATAACTTTGATTATCCACGTACGAAACCTTCTCAAAATCTCGAAGCGACGAGAACCTTTCTATGTATAGTACAAAATCTCATCTGATAATCCGTAATCGAGTAATCCAACCAATGTAGCAACTCATCCAAGGCCACATTCCACTTACTCCATTCAATAGTTATTTAGTACTTGTAGTCGTTTCAAATTCTCAATTAGGTAGCACTTACATTCTGATGATAAGTGTCCAAAGTTATCTTGTAGCATTATCTTTATCCCAACCTGTATCATGTATTTCCTCTAATGAATTTATAATAAATCATATGTTCCATAACCTACAGTCCCTGTCTTTTAAGGATTTCACTGTTTTCGAGGTAAAGTCATATACACGCAATACTCCTTTATGCCTTATGCTCTCTTGCCCTTGTCGTGTACCAAGTACCGCCTTCTAACTCACTCAAAATCATATCGAGTTCATCTTAATGACAATCTTATCTTATCACCTTGTCGTCCTACTACACCTTTAAGTTCATAGCTATATATTTTCCTTTTGTTCTATACTCGTACCCAATTAATCACGTCTATGTTAGGTGTTTCCTTTATTACTCCTTTTATTTCTCCAGTCTATATCCATCTTTTATTCTGTGCACGAGGAATCTCATGCTACCCCCGTATCCTTCGGAAACCACTACTCCTGCATAATCCCTTTTTTCTTTTTCAAAGTGTATTCTGTTCATCCCTATTTGTTCTTATCATCCCAATCATTTTCTGGCACTCATTCTGCTTCGCTGCTCGTCTCTTTATAGTTTAGTCCTTCACTGTTCCGCCACTTATTATTACTCGTGTCCTTGGCTATACATGTCATAACCTATTACTGCACTATTATCTCGCTCACTTCCTTCTTATTTCCTTCTTTTAATTAACTCCTTCTTTTCTTGTGCTCGCTTTCATTTCCGTTATCGCATAATTTCTATTTCGAACTTTCCCTATAAAACTTTATAAGTCTTTCCCATTCGTTCTATACCTTGCCTTTCCATTTCACATTTGCCTTTACACTTTAATCACATAGATCACGTCATATCTTTTAGTCACTTCCTCGCTAGGCTTTACTCACTTTCATCATCATCTTTATTATATTCACATTATCTCCTGTTCGTAATCAATCCTATAGTGTAACACTTCTTAATCTTAAAGATTCACGATTCTCACTATGGTTTAATTTCACTCCGTGGAGTAGGAGTACTTAACCTTTTTCCCTTTCTGATTAATCTTAACCTCAATACCTCACGAACCATCTTACCAATACATTCATATTTGTCGCGATTCTTCTTCCTCTGTACCCTTGTCTCAATCATACTGTTATTTCTCGTAACTATACACTCGTCATAATTTATCCTTGCTTGTTAATTCAGTGATACCTCAATATAATACCCTATTAATATTTGCCAGCCTTTCTAAATCATCTCTTAGTATCTCAAGCCCTTCAAAATTATCTAAGCATTTCATCAACAACACATGAAACACATGATCTAAGACAGCCCAAAAGTTTGAATTTTCCTTCTACAATTTACATCTCCAATTAGTTGATTAAGAAATAATAAACTCAAGGTCATAAAGATATGATGAAATGTTATCTCAAGAACACAAGAACGCTCCAACTCCAAGATTACGTCACCATGAAGCATCCTCCAAAACCACCACAAGAAGAAAAACTACAATCCGACAAGCACCACGGGATTTCTAATGCTTGATTCACATAGTTTACCTTCAGATTTGTTCTTGGGTCATGAACGAACTAGTTAATTGATACACTACTTGTTGTATGCTTTGTACTCTTCAAATAAAAGTGAACTTAACTGTGGACGTTTTTTTTGCTCTTCAACATGAGCCTTTTCTAAGGTAAAATGCGGCTGGAAGGTATTCTAGTCCGTTCAAATGAATTCCAAACTTTGTTCCTCATATTTGCTTCTTCCAAATAAAATTTCCCGAATAAGAATGATGCCTCTTACGGATGAGATGGAGGGTATCTCTTAAAGCTCTAATCCAACATGATAAATTTACCATTTCGATATCGACCTCATAATTACTATTACTATCAATTCAACCGTTAACTTTATTTCTCGAAGTCAGACGTACTTGCAACTTAGTCAAATCTTATCATTGCTGTTGACATGAACTTTCAAGACGTTTTATGAACTTATATCTTGTCCTCTTTTTATTTCTAGGAAAATTTTGGCAGAGTTTCCTCTGTATTTCTTACTATCCCAAAACCTGCACGTAGGAAATACCAACAATGCCTCACAGGGCCAACATATATACGTATATATTATATCATATCATATCCACACAGGGCTCCCAATCTCAAGTAAAAGTATAAAGATGTCAAAACTTACCTCACATGTCACGACCCGACTAGGGGCCGTGACGAGTACCCGATACTTGTACCGAGAACCCCTTGGTTATCCAACATAAACAGTGCCATATTTTTTTTTCCACGTTAACATTAGCAGTAATCTTTCTAATATCGCGTCACACCGGAGCGCGAACCATTCAGAATACAATACATTAAACTGTACATAACTGACTGTGTATATCAATCTACGAGCCTCTAGACATAGTACATTTATACATAGAAAGGGCCGAGTACTGTCGCGCCCGAAAATACATACACAAAATAGTACCAATGATATGAGGCTCCGGAACGACTGGAGCGCTGTACGATGCTGCAGATAGAGCCCTAGAAACCCAGTCCGTATACCTGCTGACCTGCGCGGCATGAACGCAGCGTCCACAAGAAGGGACGTCAGTACGAATAATGTACCGAGTATGTAAGGCATGGAAAACAATGCAAGCAGTAACATAGAGTGCGATCAATAATAATATCACGGAGTCATAGCGCGTATAACGAGGCAAGAACGTAAGCTGTACATAGGGAGGCCCCTCTTTAGGCCGGCTGTCATGTAGGCTTGTCTTTTCATCTTTGAAACGTTTCTTTTCATAGGCATAGGAATCAACATTTTCATATTACTTATTCTCGTGTACAGAAATAAAACAGTACGTTTCAGTAACGGTATCTTTTGCTCACGTTTACGGACGCCGAATACAATCGGCTCTCCAAACCCCCTCCCCAACGATGGCCCAACATAGTACATCACATATGTATCACACATTATATATATATATATAGACGCCGCGTACGGCTCATCCCATATCCCGCGTCCGGGCATCCCGCGTCCAGGATGGAATCCAGCTGATCAGGTGGTGATATCACAGTGGCCCTTCCCTTTTCCCCATATACACATACATATATATTTACTCATCTTTTATGCATATACCTGTCTCATATACAATTACTTTATCTTATATATATACATATCCATACACGTCTACCCGTTTTATATACATATATCATATAGGCACACAAGAGAGCCAAGGAAAATCATATATCCATCGGAGTGACATAAGGTCGGTGATCTCCGATTACTTTACGGAATGCTAGTGATAGCTTTGTCTCACCTTGAAGGAACAAGTATTTTAAGGTGAGACTATCAACGGAGAGTAATGTTACAGTAACCAAAAATGAAATCGTAGGCATTTTAGATGACAGTCATAGGTTTTGGGAGTCTTAGAAAATAAAGTTATAACTAGGAAATATAAATACGATTTAGAAATTAGTTTATCAATTTCATATAACATTAGATCCTTAGCTTAGAGATTTCGGTCGTAGGATCATTCCGGTCGTACTTATCATAGCTACCTTCTCTTATCTGACATTGCCGTTATCATTGTCGTCATAGAAACACTCTCGTTGGAGTAGCCATAGTACTTATCACTTGGTGATGAAATCGGGATCAGAGGCCCCCTTTGGATTCACTTCAAGTACGTCAACCAAGGCTATAGAAAGATTCGAGAGTAACGGGCCCACCTCGGGCCGGATGAGGTAGCGTATACAATTTACCCATATTACGTGTCATAACGTTACTTGTATGAGTCTTAGGGTAATCGGGTCCCACTTAGGCAATTTATAGGGGTCTAGAAGGTCTTTTCATCATTTTGCACACTTTCTACTTCAATTCAATTGAACGAAAAGTTGAAAACTGTAGGTGCGGATCCCGGGGATTAGGGTTGTCCCCGAGGCGCGTACCTGACTTATTACAACCAAGACATGCCATAGAAAGAAGGGTGAAGCCTTACATACCTCTTTCCGCTCCTTTAGCTACTCCAAATTCGAGTCACAATCTCGTCAAAATCTGCGATTTGGTCATTTTTACCAAAACTCTCATTAGCATACTTAGAGTTAACACCTTAAGGAAACAATTTTGCTACCGAAATTTCGGCAGCATTTCCTCTGTAAATATACCATCCTCGACATTCAATTTAGTCAAATTCTCATCAAACACAATCCGGGAATTCAAACCCGGCCAAACTATTATCATAGCTCAATAATCACACTAGTGATTCACACATTTAATTCAAGACACGTGATATCAATTTGCTACTTTCTTCAAAACTTTCCAACTTCAATAAACACGATAGCAACCTTGTAATATATATTTCCTCAACATCATACTAATACCATTACTTACTATCCATGCAAGAACATTGTCCTCCAATATACATAATCTCCCACTTACCAATACTTCACCAAGGTCACCAAACCTTTATTTGCGATATGAAATCTACGACACAACAACTACAACATCGAATATAACTTGCTCATTATTCTTCATTCTTCAACACATATACATTGCCATACATACAATATACACGGCCATGTACACATAATAAAATTTAGATACCTCACGGCCATACACAACATCAATATTCTCCAACTCATTCAACTTTCATTTTCTAATTATCATTTACAAACATAACAACCAAATACTAGTTAAAACAATTGAAGCATGGCTTCTACACATACATATAGGTACACGGCCACATATCATATTTCTCTCCTTCATGAATTTCATCCATTTTTTTGCATACTACAACACATATAAACCATGTATAACACATAAAACAAGGTTAGAATTTTACATTTATCCTTCAACTTCTCACTTGCTTATCTCTTGGAAACTTATATGATTTTGAATCTTTCTTGCTCCAACAACAACTCTACCTTGATAAGCACCCTTTGCTTGGTAGGAAATGATTTTTGGAAAAATTTTATCAATTTTTCCTTGGAATTTCTACTATGGCCGAATGGCCTTGGGGTTTTTCCCTTCTTTCTTTTGTTCTTGCTTCTCCTTGAATTCTCTAGAAGTTAATAAGATAAAGATGACTAAGTCATCTTATTTATTGACCAAGTTGAATCCCTTATGGGCTTGGACCCTATATGGCCGGTTGGGCCCTTAATTTTTGTCCAAAAAAGACTTTCAAGCCCACTTATATTTTTGGCTAGTTTATGTAATTCATGAAATATTTTTCCAACTTCCAAATTTGCCCTTCGTCTCCCTCCATATTTCCACGAGTCATATTGCGAATTTCCTTTTATACCCTTGACCTTTCTCATTATTTTCACTTCTAAATTTTTATAAACAACTTGTACACCAAACAAAATCAAAATTATAATCTTGCTCTTAATCTCCCGCAATTACCTTAAATTATCCGAATGCGAAAAATGCGGGATATAACATCATCCCCCCCTTTAGAACATTCGTCCTCTAATGTTAAACTTGCCTCATAGCGCAGCATATTATTTCGGGGAGGTTTCCTTTGTAGATGCCTCACGCCACTTAGCATATTCGTCTTGGGAGCTTAGATTGCCTGTTGCGATCTTTCATGGGTATGATCCCTTTTCGTGGCATCACCCGAGTCTATTCTCTTACTAGACACGTTCCCGTACATCGCCACATTAGGGATTCCTTGCCTTAGTTAGTGTGGAGTCAATATTGGTCTCACCCTATGACATCTGTACTTTTCCCCTTCGTTCCCAAAGCTTTCTGTTGTCATGGCTTCCCCTTTTTCTGCTAGTTTCGTTCGGCTCGGCCTATATGACTCGTGTGGGGTTTCTAACCACTTTCCACATCCCAGTTTACTCTGGGCTACCTACTTTTACATTCTTCTCTTATTTCTGCATTTATGGAATTTTCAGCAGATTTCCCAGGGGGTCGCCCATCATAGAATTACTCCCACCTGAGCACGCTTAACCTTGAAACTTTGATGCATCTCAGCGTTTCGGTGTTAATATTTTTACTTCCGCTTTCCCGTACTACCTATATCACATAATATGGGACGCGTTGGGGTCTCGGCAGTTTCGAAACGTCCGCGTAACACGTATTTTCCTTTATTTACAGTTCTGACCTTCGCAATTTCCAGTATTCACCTTTTTACCTGTGCGTATGGCCTCTTTTCGTCCAAATTCCCGAATTCTTAATATGTTCAGTAATACAGAGGACAGTATAGGGTAAAATAAAATCTGAATTAATTAACACACGTTTATCGCAGAAAATACTGAAAAGTACCTGTAGCCGCGTCTGCAGAAGGTTCAGGGTCCTGTCGTCCTGTCAGTGCATATAGGCGGTGTGGAGGACCGGCTGAACTAGGTGCTCCTCCTCTACCTCGGCCGCGGCCCGCTGGCGCCTGAGAAGTCTGTCCACGAGGGCGCACGGTCGACGTCGAACCGATCGTTGATCTGGCTGGCTGAGTTTGGCCTCCTCCATCCTTTAGCGGGCAATCACGTACAAAATGGTCAGTCCGACAATAGGAAAAACAACCACCGGTGTCTAAGTAGCACTGCCCAGAGTGTGGCTTGCCACACCGAGCACATCGTGGTGGGGGAATCCCCGTCCTGCCGGAATCAATTCTATACTAGGAATCCGAAGCTCTGGCACCCTGACCTGGTCCTAAATAAGTAGGGCGATCAAATCCCCTAATCACAAATCGGGGTGGGGCACTGGCCGCTGATTGGCCTAAATACCTGGATTGTTCTTGTGCCTGCCCCCCTCTATACTCGCTTCTAGCCCTGGAAAATCTGCCTCTTTTTCTGGAGCCCCTATCTGGAAAACTCTCCTCTCTCCGTGGCCGATATTGTTCTTCCACATTTTGGGCGTGGGCCTGGATGCGGGTAATAGTCATCCCGTCCTGGAGTGAGGCCGTCAAACACTCCTTAACCAAATGTGGCCCTAGCCCACTTACAAACCGGTGCACATGGTCTCCCCTATCAGCTATCAGGGCGGGGGCATACCTGGCTAGCGAGTTGAAACGAAGACTGTATTCCCGAACACTCATATTTCCCTGTCTAAGGTTCAGGAACATGTCGGCTCGAGCCCGTCGAACCTCTGGTGGTAGGAAATGTCGTAGAAATGCCTCCGTAAACTCCTGCCAGACCGGGGGAGGGGCATTTATTCCCCTAGAGGATATCCAACTGTTATACCACAATACTGCTACATCCCGCAACCTATACGATGCCAATTCTACTGACTCTGTATCTGAAGCATGCATTATCCCCAGAGTCCTCAGCATTTCATCTATAAAGCTCTGCGGGTCTTCCTCTGGTTTTGACCCATAAAACTCTGGCGGCTTCAGGGTAATGAAGTCACGGGCTCTTGCACTTACCACCCTATCTCCCGGATCAGCATCTCGCCGCTGAGCCTGTGTGGCGACTAACTGGGTCAGTAACTGGATGGCCTCTGCCACTTGCTGGCCCGGAACTGCTGGCGGCGGAACTGGAGGTGCGGGGACTGGAGCTGGAGCTCTTCCCTGCTCTGCCGGTGCAGGGGGAACAGGAACAGTCTGAGGGGGAGCTTCATTGTGAGAATCTTCGTCGTCTAGCTCCCGTTCAACTCTGCGGGCCGCCACCCCCTTCGCTTTCTCGGCCGTCGTAGCCTTTCTCTTCGGCGGCATTACTGAAACCATAACATCGGTTTTAGAAAAGGAGCATGGAAGCCTGGTAACATAGCTCTATCGCACGATTTCAGAATACAAAGAAGGTCACATTTCCTAAATGCCCTGTAGCCTCCTGTTTATAAGTATGGCGCGCTACACACCCATAAACAAGACTCTACTGGACACGGCTCGTAGACAAACCCCTAGGATCGAACTGCTCTGATACCACTTCTGTCACGACCCGACTAGGGGCCGTGACGAGTACCCGATACTTGTACCGAGCACCTCTTGGTTATCCTGCATAAACAGTGCCATATTTTTTTTTCCACGTTAACATTAGCAGTAATCTTTCTAATATCGCGTCACACCGGAGCGCGAACCATTCAGAATACAATACATTAAACTGTACATAACTGACTGTGTATATTTGTCTACGAGCCTCTAGACATAGTACATTTATACATAGAAAGGGCCGAGTACTGTCGCGCCCGAAAATACATACACAAAACAGTACCAATGATATCAGGCTCCGGAACGACTGGAGCGCTGTACGATGCTGCAGATAGAGCCCTAGAAACCCGGTCCGTATACCTGCTGACCTGCGCGGCATGAACGCAGCGTCCACAAGAAGGGACGTCAGTACGAATAATGTACCGAGTATGTAAGGCATGGAAAACAATGCTCCCGTTCAACTCTGCGGGCCGCCACCCCCTTCGCTTTCTCGGCCGTCGTAGCCTTTCTCTTCGGCGGCATTACTGAAACCATAACATCGGTTTTAGAAAAGGAGCATGGAAGCCTGGTAACATAGCTCTATCGCACGATTTCAGAATACAAAGAAGGTCACATTTCCTAAATGCCCTGTAGCCTCCTGTTTATAAGTATGGCGCGCTACACACCCATAAACAAGACTCTACTGGACACGGCTCGTAGACAAACCCCTAGGACCGAACTGCTCTGATACCACTTCTGTCACGACCCGACTAGGGGCCGTGACGAGTACCCGATACTTGTACCGAGCACCTCTTGGTTATCCTGCATAAACAGTGCCATATTTTTTTTTCCACGTTAACATTAGCAGTAATCTTTCTAATATCGCGTCACACCGGAGCGCGAACCATTCAGAATACAATACATTAAACTGTACATAACTGACTGTGTATATTTGTCTACGAGCCTCTAGACATAGTACATTTATACATAGAAAGGGCCGAGTACTGTCGCGCCCGAAAATACATACACAAAACAGTACCAATGATATCAGGCTCCGGAACGACTGGAGCGCTGTACGATGCTGCAGATAGAGCCCTAGAAACCCGGTCCGTATACCTGCTGACCTGCGCGGCATGAACGCAGCGTCCACAAGAAGGGACGTCAGTACGAATAATGTACCGAGTATGTAAGGCATGGAAAACAATGCAAGCAGTAACATAGGGTGCGATCAATAATAATATCACGGAGTCATAGCGCGTATAACGAGGCAAGAACGTAAGCTGTACATAGGGAGGCCCCTCTTTAGGCCGGCTGTCATGTAGGCTTGTCTTTACATCTTTGAAACGTTTCTTTTCATAGGCATAGGAATCAACATTTTAATATTACTTATTCTCGTGTACAGAAATAAACAGTACGTTTCAGTAACGGTATCTTTTGCTCACGTTTACGGACGCCGAATACAATCGGCTCTCCCAACCCCCTCCCCAATGATGACCCAACATAGTACATCACATATGTATCACACATTATATATATATATATATACAGACGCCGCGTACGGCTCATCCCATATCCCGCGTCCGGGCATCCCGCGTCCAGGATGGAATCCAGCTGATCAGGTGGTGATATCACAGTGGCCCTTCCCTTTTCCCCATATACACATACATATATATTTACTCATCTTTTATGCATATACCTGTCTCATATACAATTACTTTATCTTATATATATACATATCCATACACGTATACCCGTTTTATATACATATATCATATAGGCATACAAGAGAGCAAAGGAAAATCATATATCCATCGGAGTGACATAAGGTCGGTGATCTCCGATTACTTTACGGAATGCTAGTGATAGCTTTGTCTCACCTTGAAGGAACAAGAATTTTAAGGTGAGACGATCAACGGAGAGTAATGTTACAGTAACCACAAATGAAATCGTAGGCATTTTAGATGACAGTCATAGGTTTTGGGAGTCTTCGAAAATAAAGTTATAACTAGGAAATATAAATACGATTTAGAAATTAGTTTATCAATTTCATATAACATTAGATCCTTAGCTTGGAGATTTCGGTCGTAGGATCATTCCGGTCGTACTTATCATAGCTACCTTCTCTTATCTGACATTGTCGTTATCATTATCATCATAGAAACACTCTCGTTGGAGTAGCCATAGTACTTATCACTTGGTGACGAAATCGGGATCAGAGGCCCCCTTTGGATTCACTTCAAGTACGTCAACCAAGGCTATAGAAAGATTCGAGAGTAACGGGCCCACCTCGGGCCGGATGAGGTAGCGTATACAATTTACCCATATTACGTGTCATAACGTTACTTGTATGAGTCTTAGGGTAATCGGGTCCCACTTAGGCAAGTTATAGGGGTCTAGAAGGTCTTTTCATCATTTTGCACACTTTCTACTTCAATTCAATTGAACGAAAAGTTGAAAACTGTAGGTGCGGATCCCGGGGATTAGGGTTGTCCCCGAGGGGCGTACCCGACTTATTACAACCAAGACATGCCATAGAAAGAAGGGTGAAGCCTTACATACCTCTTTCCGCTCCTTTAGCTACTCCAAATTCGAGTCACAATCTCGTCAAAATCTGCGATTTGGTCATTTTTACCAAAACTCTCATTAGCATACTTAGAGTTAACACCTTAAGGAAACAATTTTGCTACCGCAATTTCGGCAGCATTTCCTCTGTAAATATACCATCCTCGACATTCAATTTAGTCAAATTCTCATCAAACACAATCCGGGAATTCAAACCCGGCCAAACTATTATCATAGCTCAATAATCACACTAGTGATTCACACATTTAATTCAAGACACGTGATATCAATTTGCTACTTTCTTCAAAACTTTCCAACTTCAATAAACACGATAGCAACCTTGTAATATATATTTCCTCAACATCATACTAATACCATTACTTACTATCCATGCAAGAACATTGTCCTCCAATATACATAATCTCCCACTTACCAATACTTCACCAAGGTCACCAAACCTTTATTTGCGATATGAAATCTACGACACAACAACTACAACATCGAATATAACTTGCTCATTATTCTTCATTCTTCAACACATATACATTGCCATACATACAATATACACGGCCATGTACACATAATAAAATTAATATACCTCACGGCCATACACAACATCAATATTCTCCAACTCATTCAACTTTCATTTTCTACATATCATTTACAAACATAACAACCAAATACTAGTTAAAACAATTGAAGCATGGCTTCTACACATACATATAGGTACACGGCCACATATCATATTTCTCTCCTTCATGAATTTCATCCATTTTTTTGCATACTACAACACATATAAACCATGTATAACACATAAAACAAGGTTAGAATTTTACCTTTATCCTTCAACTTCTCACTTGCTTATCTCTTGGAAACTTATATGATTTTGAATCTTTCTTGCTCCAACAACAACTCTACCTTGATAAGCACCCTTTGCTTGGTAGGAAATGATTTTTGGAAAACTTTTATCAATTTTTCCTTGGAATTTCTACTATGGCCGAATGGCCTTGGGGTTTTTCCCTTCTTTCTTTTGTTCTTGCTTCTCCTTGAATTCTCTAGAAGTTAATAAGATAAAGATGACTAAGTCATCTTATTTATTGACAAAGTTGAATCCCTTATGGGCTTGGACCCTATATGGCCGGTTGGGCCCTTAATTTTTGTCCAAAAAGGACTTTCAAGCCCACTTATATTTTTGGCTAGTTTATGTAATTCATGAAATATTTTTCCAACTTCCAAATTTGCCCTTCGTCTCCCTCCATATTTCCACGAGTCATATTGCGAATTTCCTTTTATGGCCTTGACCTTTCTCATTATTTTCACTTCTAAATTTTTATAAACAACTTGTACACCAAACAAAATCAAAATTATAATCTTGCTCTTAATCTCCCCCAATTACCTTAAATTATCCGAATGCGAAAAATGCGGGATATAACATCACATATCACACCTCTAGACGTACTTTATCCTTTAGCGATCTGTCCTGTTATACCTTCCTATCTACCTTCCCTTTCATTCTTCAACTTTACATTTCAATCATACTTCAATATTCTTACCTTATCCGACATGCATCTTTCGCACCGTTACTTACCTGTGTACTTTGTAACCTCCAATATCATCCGTTACATTCTTCTGTCGATGCCGTTCTTCAGCTGAAATCAAGGGTTAGTGTTACACCTCGGAAATTTCTCCGTACTTGTATGATGAGTGGAATGATGAAGAGTTTGAGTGAATGATGTTTTATTAAGTCGGGAATGGCTAATTAAGAATTTTTGGAAATAAGAAAGTCGCGGAAAATTTTCTGTCCAGTGGTCGTATATGGCACTATACGGCCCGTAAAGTGATTTATGGACCGTATAGTGCAATCGTCCCTCAGCTAGCCAAAAATCTCGAGTTCTGCCAAGTGATGATATGGTTAAATACGACCCAGTTTATGTCCCGTAAACTAGTTTACGGTCCGTAAACCAGGTCGTAAACTGCCATGTCCATCAGCTAAGACTTTCTGTCTTTGAAATGGTTAAATACGACTTGGAGGACGGCCCGTAAACTGGTTTACGGATCGTAAACCTCAGTCGTAAATTGCCATAATCTCCAGCCAAACTTTCTGTTTTTGGAATGCTTAAAAACGACCACAGTGGACGGACCGTAAATCAAAATACGGTCCATATATGGTGGTTTACGACCACTTTTCATCCCGACAAGTTTTCATTAAAGATCGGATTTTGGATTATTAAAAGGGAACTTAAGCCCATTTCACGTCATTTTTCATCCAACACTTCAAGAAAACTCTAGAGTGTTCTTCAACACTTCAACTCTAAGAATAGCAAGAAAATCCAAGGAAACCTAAGATTATCAACACTAATTTCATGGAATCAAGGGTAATAACTCAATAAAGGGTCATCTAGGTGAAGAAATTCCCAAGAAGGTGGGACTAGGGTTTTGGCTAAGTGAAGTATTTCAACTTAAGGATTGTTCGACCATCCTCCAAGTTAGGTTTCATGATTATTCCATATTGTTTGAAGTATTGGAAAGTTTAGACACTTGAAATGTAGAAGAACATAGGAATGGGTCATTATTGAGTGAATAGTGGCATGAATGAATGATAGTGGAATTGAACTATGAATATTGAAGTGTTGTGAATACAAATACGTTATAAATGATGTTTATATCATGAAACAAACATTAAATGCATGAAAACTCAAGGATGAGCTACAAGTAGAAATAAGGGAAAATTGGAGGAAAATGGTGGATTTTGCCAAACGCACGTAAATGACGATTGCCGATTATGATATTACGAATAATATTATGAATATTGGGAGTTGATATAGAACGTGAGAAAAGTAGTATGAGCGAAGGAAGCGTTTTCCGACTTCTCCTAGAATTAACGACACGTTCTTATAGACAGTTACTAATGTTGATACGAATTCTCTTATGAAGGTAACGACGTGATATCGACGGAGAACAAGTGAGCGATATCTTAGCTAAACGACCAAGGTATGTGAGGCTAGTCCTTATTTCTAATGGCATGAATCTTTTAACTTGAATCCCTATTCCTTTCATGAGTTCTTGCATTCTAAGAAGTTAAAAGCTTATGCCTATGAATGTCTATATGAGATAAGTTATACGATATGATGACACTAGAATGAAGATGATGTTATTCCTTGCCTACACTCACCTTATGTACTAGTCCTTTCAAGGTGAGGCAGAATATCCATGACGGTTCCATAATGTAATCAGGGGATCACGACCTTACGTTACCCCGATAGAGTAAAGTTGATCATGAGTCAAATATACGCATTATGATAAGATAAGTATTTTATGATAAGCATATTACTATGAGCATTTACATTGAGCATGTCATGAGCATTTCACACTGGGCCTAGTTGGCCGGGCAGACACTGCTTCGGCGGGCGGCGATACGGATACACCACGACCTACGGGCGTGGGCAGACACCACTAGTGGGCGGCATGAGATGGTACCCCGGACGCGGGCTAATATTATTGATTATCACACCGTTCCGACATGGACGGGCAGCTTGCATATGATGCATACATGTTATGATGATGAGTTAAATAGCATGCATTACTTCATGTATGATTATCAGTCAGATTCAGTTGTCTCATATTGATGTTATCCTCATATTACTGATGTTTCCTTTCATTATGTACGCCTCTCATACTCGGTACAATATTCGTACTGACGTCCTTTCTTCGGACGCTGTGTTCATGCACACAGGTAGACAGGGAGGAGAGCTTGGCCCAGGTCCTCAGCAGCTGTCAGCTGTTAGATAGCACTCCATTGTTCGGAGGTGCTTATGGCTATTCTTTTGATGTACATTCATATATGCATATTTTGGGCATGATGGAGTCTTGTTCCGTCGATGTATTCATTATGTTGGTAGAGGCTCGTAGATACGCAGTGTGGGTTAGATGGTCTCACAAGATGTTTTCATATGTATGTATATTATTTTGATGGCCGAGAGGCAAATGTATATAAAGTATTTATGTTTTGATTAAATATGATTTTCCTACAATTGGTATGAAAAATTGATAAAAGAGTATTAAATGAGCAAGATAAGCAGTAGAGTGAGCGGTGCTCGGTAACTAGCTCCGGGTACCCGTCGTGGCCCCTAGCTGGGTCGTGACAGTTAGTATAAGGAATTTCATTTCCTATGGCTGGGCTCTATCGTACGATCTTAGATATGAAAGAAAGGTAACATCCTAAATGTCCTGTAGCTTCCTGTTTATAGATGTGGTGCACAACACACCGATAAATAAGACTCTACTAGACACGGCCTGTAGACACTCCGAGGATGAACTGCTCTGATATCACTTTTGTCACGACCCAACCCCGTAGGCCATGACTAGTGCCCGAGCTGGACACTCGTATACATACCTCTTAGAAATAGTCAGTTAGCTGAATCTAAGAATAATATGGAAACTTGCAAAAGAACCCCAAAGGTTCATAACGTCATCATACGTATATATCCAGATAACCTCTCTCCTGAGTAGTCACAACGGATCAAAACATAATGTGATACGCAAGCCGACAAGGCTGCCACTACATGTCAATATGATACGCAAGCTGACAAGGCTGTCACAACATATCAATACCATACGCAAGCCACATAGGCACAGCTGAACAAAACTTATACACAACCCACACATATGTCTACAGACCTCTAAGAGTATCGATAGTGAAATATGACGGGACAGGGCCCCGCCGTACCCCTGGATAAACATACATATATATATATATATCAGAAGATCTGTATCAAAAGTCTAGGCTCCGAAATAATGGAGCTCTCCAAGACAACTGAGTAGAAATCCTAAGCTGGAGGATCACCAAATCGAGTATCTATACCTGCGGGCATGAAACGCACCCCCCCCCCCTCAAAGAAAGGGGGTCAGTACGAGATATGTACTGAATATATAAAGCATCAAATACAGTAAAGAGGATCCTGACTTAAATAGAGATCACAGGAGACAAGTATGACATTCAAAATACCAATACACTTGCCTTATGAAATGTAAATCGTGCATATAGATATCATATATCATACCCGGCCAATTATGGGACTCGGTGACCTAATCATATCATCATCATATATATATATATATATACCGTACCCGGCCCTCTAGTGAGGGACGCGGTGAATAAAGTCATCACATGCCATCCTTGGCGCCATAATCAAATCATCATATCGTCATATCATCATATCATCACATTATCATATCATCATATATATATATATATATATATATATCGTACCCGGCCCTCTAGTGAGGAACTCGATGAACAATGCAGTGGAACTGTGCACGAAAACATACCCTGCCCGGGACTCGATGAAAGATATAATAACAGCATGCACGAGCAGAGTAGTGAGTAACCATATGCAAATCAAATCATCATCTGAGACTCGATAGAATAGATAGAATGAACTAATACTTGAATATCAAGACAATAATCATATCAAGTATCCTTCGAATGTTACAATGGATTATATCAAAATAGAACTTCAGGAATCATAAACACGTATCAAGACATAATGAAGAAAGTTCTGGGAATCAAGAACGTTAGCCATCCTAGTGGCTCTAAGAATAGAAGCTTTCTTTTGAAGTCATATATACGTCAATCTATTTATTTCAGAAAGATCATGCCAAAAGAAAGAAGGGTTAGCTTTACATAACTGTTGTAGATCAACCGTAACCAAGCTTACTTCGTCGCTCCCTTTAGCCTATTTAATATGAAAGTAATACTATTGTTAATAAACTACGATTTTCCATCTTATAAATCTACAACCAATCATTTATAGGAATCATTTCTTAGTTCACACTTCTCGATTAGTATTTTGATTAGTTAAGAACCTAACGGAAATCGAGCAGCATTTCCTCTATATAACTCGCCTGACCCGAACTTCCAATTAATCTCCTGTTATCACAGCAATACCAACAACAACAATAATAGGAATATTCATATCAAATCCTTAAAATCCAGCCCATAAACAACTCAAACAACCCAATAACGTTTCTTAATCCTTTTCCAATCCAAATCATTAACATCTAAGATTATACACCAAACAGGCCAACATACGCTTTGTATACGATACGTTATACACTTCTCTCCTCCAAATTTAGGAGCTACATCACCAACAACACGACAACAACAAGAACAACAACACATGAAGATAAAACCACACTTTTAATCTTTAAACTCAATAAGAACAGCCCACATCTTTATGAACATTTAATCCAATTCTTATTTCAACAATTCCATATAACAACTACAACCTTAATTATCATACTTCCTTCACTTTCATCACACAATCAACGACACCAATAACAATTAAACTCGATTAAATCGAAACAACTCCAATTCAACTCAACTCCTAATACCAACGAATTCATGCAATTTCTTACTTCCAATTTCTTCTAATACAATTTTAATCTTTCCATTACAACATCTTTAACTCCAATTACATTCCAAGATGAAGAAATCTTACCTTGAATTGATTAGGATAGATCCAATAATAACTTGCTCAATTCGCACCACTTCTTCTTCCTCACTTCAATGCCCTTATCGTGTAAAACACCTTGAAGATTTAGTCAAATTTTTTTTAAAACAGCCAAGGCTGGCTGTGAACAGTGGCAGCCATGGTTGCCATGCTCTTACTTCATTAAGCTTGTGAAGATGAATGCTCCTCTCTCCTATTTCACTTTGTGAATGAATAATGGCATCACCTAGTCACCAAATTGCTATTTATATGAATCCTAATACTCCTACACATGGCCACCATGATGGATCATCCATTTCATTTCATTTTGTTATATATTTTTTTAATTAATAAATCGGGTGGGGCCCACTCAAGGTGTAATTAACTTAATTAATCATTAATCCCCGCTTAATAGTTTAATCATGGTTAGTTAATCCCTAATCTCCACTAATATTTCCACACTAATTGGAATTTACAAGCAAGTCGTGCACTTATTGAAATCGGGATTTAAATCCTTGTCTCATATTCCAAATATAATCTTGTCCTTGAATTTATGTCGATTAGTTTACGAATAATCCAACGTACAAAAATACGGGGTATAACAATATTGGTGGGACGGCATGAAGAGAGATATAGCAAAATTTGTAGCCCAATGCCCAAATGGCCAATAAGTAAAGATTGAACATCACAAGCTAGGAGGCTTATTGCAAGCAATGGAAATCCCTACTTGGAAATGGGAAGTGATCAACATGAATTTTATTGTGGGTTTACCTCATTCCCGTGGCAAGTATGATTCTATATGGGTGATCGTGGATAGATTGACGAAAGCAGCCTATTTTCTTCCAGTTAAAACCACGTACTCAGCCGAAGATTATGCGAGGTTATATCTAAAGGAAATTGTACGACTTCATGGTATTCCATTATCTATTATTACAGATAGAGGAGCATAGTTTACAGCCAAGTTCTAGAAGTCCTTCCAAGAAGGTCTAGGCACTCAAGTGAAGCTTAGCACGACATTTCATCCACAGACTGATGGACAAGCCGAGCGTACTATTCAAACATTGGAAGATATGCTACGGGCATGTATATTAGATTTTGGTGGTAGTTGGGATGATCACTTATCCCTTATTGAGTTTGCTTACAACAATAACTATCATTCCAGTATTCAAATGGCCCAATATGAAGCTTTATATGGGAGGAAGTGTAGATCCCCAGTCGGATGGTTCAAAATAGGAGAAGCACAACTAGTAGGCCCTGAATTGATTCAACAAGCGGTGAAAAAAGTTAAGGTGATCCGAGATCGATTGCTAACAACCCAAAGTCGCCAAAAGTCTTACGTGGACAATCGCCGACGAGACTTAGAATTTCAGGTTGATGATTGGGTATTTTTGAAAGTGTCGCCAATGAAAGGGGTGATGATATTTGGTAAGAGAGGGAAGTTAAATCCTAGATATGCTGGACCCTATAAAATTATTCGCAAGGTGGGTCATGTCGCCTATGAATTGGACATGCCTTTGGAGCTTGATTCAATCCATCCAGTCTTCCATGTTTCGATGCTCCGCAAGTGTGTTGGAGATCCCACAAAGATTGTCCCGATAGATGATGTGCAAGTAACAGAAAAGCTAACCTCTGAAGAAGTGCCTATTGCTATTCTAGACAGGTAAGTGCGCAGACTCCGAAATAAAGAGGTAGCTTCAGTTAAAGTCTTGTGGCGAAACAATAACCGGGAAGAAATGACTTCGGAGGCGGAAGAGCATATAAAATCCACGTACCCGCATTTATTTCAAACCCCAGGAGAAATTCAAGATGAAAGGTCAACGATATAAGGTATATATGCTTACTTTTCATGCTTTTGGTCGTGTTTGGCCATAGATATGTTGCTATTGTGACTTAGCCCTGTGAGGCAATGATATTATGGGTTGATATGACAGGATAGTAGTGCCATATTACAGGGGAAACCCTAGCGAAATGTTTCTAGAATCCCCGATGACTTAACATTCGAGGACGAATGTTCCAAAGGGGGGAAGAGTGTTACACCTCGAACATTTCCCCGTGAACGTACAATGAATAGACTAACGAAGAATATGAGTATACGGTGTTTTAATCAGAAGGGAATGACGTTCGACGACCCTAAGTAAGATTTTAAAGAAAATGGGAATAAGAGATAGGTTATGCTCTACAATGACTACTTATGGGTCCTGAAAATGTGAAAAGTTGCAGATTTGCACTTTGGTCTCGTCGATGAAATACGGACCGTAAAGTGGTATACGGCCCCGTAAACTGCCATGTCGTATTCCAACTTACAAAACTTCAACTTTCTGCTAAATGTTCAAATGGTTAAATACGACTTGGAATACGGACCGTAAATTGAAATATGGCCCGTAAACCGTGATCGTAAATCACCATGACCTCCAGCATAACTTTCTAGTTCTGTTATGCTTAAATACGACCACGAAATACGGCCCGTAAACTAGAATACGGACCGTAAACTGGGTTTACGATCACTGTGCACTTCGACTACCATTCATTTGGTATCAAATTTTAAGTCATTAAAAGGAGACCCAAGCTCATTAAATTCATTTCATTTCCACGATGCTCCACTCTAGAAACCTCTAGAATATTCTCCACTCTTCATCTATAAGAAAACAAAGGAAATCAAAGATCAATATCAAGAATCCAAGTGAATCAAGTGTATGAAACTCATCAAGGTTCATCCAAGTTAAGAAATTTCAAGAGAAGCAAACTAGGGTTTTGGTGCAAGAAGAGTAATACCACTCAAGGATTGTTCCTACAACATCTAAGGTAAGTTTTATGGCATTTACATGTTATTTAGGGTATGGAAGAGTTGAAACACTTAGATTGTAGAAGGATGTAAAAAATGGGTCATGAAAGTGTGAATAGTAGCAATGTTGAGTAAAGGTTTGAATTGAGCCATGATCATTAATAATTTGTGATTATGAAAATGTTATGAATGACATTTAGAACATGGAATAAGTGTCCTATGTGAGAAAAATGCAACGATGAACCATTGCCATGATTATGGAGAAATTGAAGACAAATTGTGAAATACGGATGTTGTAAATGAATGATGAGTGTTGTCTATCATATTGAGAATGCTGTTATGAACGTTTGAGAGTTGATATAGAATGTGGGGAAAGTAATATAAACAAAGAAATGCTGTCCAAGTTTTTAAAGAAATAGTAGCGTGTTCTTATAGTCGACTAACTAACGTTAATGCGAATTCCCTCTTGAAGGTAGAAATGCGACATTGAAGGAGAACAAACGAACGATAGCTTAGTTAAACGTAAAAGGTATGTAAGGCTTATCCCTTCCTTCAAAGGCATGAATCTTCCAAGTTTTTCCATGATCCTCCTATATGACGGAGCTTATGAGTCCGTAAATATACTAAACTACATACGAGCATGATAGTGATGATAATGAGTTAAAGTATAGCGATTCGAGAGTTCATGATATTATTGCTCACACTCACCGTATGTATTATTTCCTTCAAGGTGAGGCAGGCTACTCGTAAATGTTCATAAAATATTAAGGGGTTCACGACCTTATGTCACCCCGATGTAGTTATGGTTGTCTTCAAAGTTTAATGTATTTTCCTAATGATAAATGTGAAATAATGCTAAGTCATGATATGTCTATAAGATGATCAATGATGTTATCTTATAATATGCCTATGTTATGTATGAAAATTCCAAGCTATGATAAGATTACGTTATGTTCATGAGATGTGAAGAAATGATGGATTATGATTAACGATATGACGATATGATTCCACCGCGCCTAGATTGTCGGGCTTGTCACCGCTAAGGCGGGCTGCATATGATTCCACCGTGCCTCAATGGCCGGGCATGTCACCGTTAAGGCAGGCTACTATGTTTACACCGAGCCTAGAGGGCCGGGCATGATCACTACTAGTGGGCGGCATATGATGGTTACCCGGATGCGGGATAACGATGAGGATTGTGATGTGACGAGATATGTGATGTGATGACATATGTACTATGATTATGTAAAATATGATATATGTACGAAATGCATTTGCTTGCGATACTTTTGCAGGTTATATCTTTCTCTTATGGCTCACGATCCTCCTATTATATTTATTTAATTCTTGTCTTACATACTCAGTACAATGTTCGTACTGACATCTGTTTTCTTTGGACGATGTGTTCATGCCCACAGGTAGACAGGGAGGCCAGCTTGAGCCAGACTCGCAGGAGCTGTTAGCCAATTGAAAGCA
The DNA here is from genome assembly GCF_019175385.1 of Lycium barbarum. NCBI lineage: Eukaryota > Viridiplantae > Streptophyta > Magnoliopsida > Solanales > Solanaceae > Lycium > Lycium barbarum. The sequence goes on from NC_083342.1 coordinate 49,389,559, forward strand.
CTCCTTTGTTCCGGAGGTGCTTGACTATTCTTTTGTGTATATTTGTATATGTGGGCACGACAGGGTCCTGGCCCGTCTACATGTCTAGTACTCCAGTAGAGGCTCGTAGATACGCAGTGTGGGTTATGTGGTTTCACGAGGTTGCCATCATGTATATGTATATATATTATTTTGATAGCCTAATGGCTTATGTATAAAAAAGGGTAGTGTGTTTGAAATGGAAGATGATTTCCTTAAAAATTGAGTATAAAATTGATAAAGAAACGTCGGATGAGTAATAGAACGAGTGGTGCTCGGTGGTTAGCCCCGGGTACCCGTCGCGGCCCCTAGATGGGTCGTGACAACACACCACTTGCTCCAAGACTTAACCACCACAACTCCAAGTGAAAGCAAAAACATCCACCTTCAATGAACTAGCTTAGGTTTTCAAGGTTTGATCTTCTCTTGAAAAGGTTTAGGATGATTTGGGATGATTAGGAATGGTTGAGAGAGCTTGGAGAGGGCTGGGGATCGAATAGTTTGTTAAATAATGATCCCAAGTCATGGCCCCTTTAATTTAAAAAAAAAAGGGAAAATTTTCGACCTCCTTAATTTCACGGTACACTTTCACGGACGGTGAAAATTTTCACTGGCCATGAAAGTTGCTATGAAATTGGTCCAGTGGCTCCTCCTCACTGTTACAGTTTCATAGTAGAAAAATTTCCATTTTCACGGTCCGTAAAAATGGGCGGTGAAAATGTCCTTGCTTCTCAGATTTACGTTCTGTTAGTTGCATTGGGAAGAAGACTCATTGAACTTGAATTTACATAGGTTATGAATTATGTAACTCCTTATATTCTAGGATATATACCTCTCTCAAGTTGGACCAAAATATCCAGTTCGAACTTCTGCGAAGTTTTCCCAAAGCTTCGACAAACTTATTTTTATTGATTTGCTTGTTCTCCAATCCTTCCCTAACTTACTAAACTTGTAATTAAACCCTCATAACCATAAGCTAGGCATGTATAATCTTATATAACCTTGAAGATAACTCTGGTGTCCACAATTAGGACAACCAACATCCCTCGAATCTCAACGTACCAAACTATGAGGTGTAACACTTGGATTGCATGTTTGGGGTGAATGTGAACTGTTTATCTTGCTTCCTTCAGAGTATGCATAGTTAAGATGTAAGTCATGATTATAATATTATAAAATAAAATGTGACACATATATGTTGTGGAATTCCGTATGAAAAATTAAATGTTTTCTTGCTTGTTGTTCTTCTTGCATTCTTTGTTAATAATTTGATGAAAACCTTGTATATATTGAGTATATGCTGGGAAGAAAAATGCATATATATACCTTGTATACCTCAAGTATACAAGGAGTATATCCAAGTATACTTAGTGAATATTAGGCTGATTTAGCATAGATAAACAAGTTATATGCTCTATCCTCCTTCGCCTTCTCTTCTTCTCCAGGTGATGTAATATGCCATAGTGTATATAGAATATACACCCTTTTGTATGTTGTGATATACAAAAGCGTATATCACATAGACACAAGCTGTATCAAGCCACTTAGGATAGTTTGTGTTTAAGTTTGTTTGGGCCTAGGCTGCATTCTTTTTCCCTTTTTATTCATTGCCTTGAGCGAGCATGTTGGGCCATAAGCCCATCCCTTCTTCTTTATAATTTAAAATGTTGGGATTGTTGGGTCGTATGTATTATTTTTGAGCATTAGCAGTTTATTAGTATCCCAAGATAAATTTTCTTAAGTCATGTTTAAATTGCTTTATCCTTGTGTTAAGTTTTCCTATTGAATTTGTTAAGCATAAATACCTTCTAACGGTAATTTGCCCTTTCCCCTCCTCTTTTTACATGAACTTGTACACACGGGCCCAATTGGGCCAAAACACGCATGTCAGTCACTTGTGTTGGGCCTCTACATTATCTCAAGTCAAATCACCCTTGAAGGCCCAACCATAGGTGAAAATGTCTTTTGATTTAGCTGGTGGGCTCATTAAACCCACCAACCCGCTTTCTTTAATATTTTTCATACTTGTGCGTATCTTGTATTGTAAATGTTATACCCCTTAATTTTCACACGTTAAAGTCGCATCATGAGTTAGTCGACGCAAGTTCGAAAGAAATTATCTTGAGGTTAAATAGATTAAGCTTATTAATTTAAATGGTTATAAGGACCTATAAATATGATTATTAAGTAGTGGAAGGTTTGGAGGGTGAATGAATCGAAGAAGAATAAGTTTCGTCAAAAGTCGGCAAGTTGGAATACAATAACTCGTACTTCTGGGGTGATATTAGGAGTGCTTCACATGCTAAGGAAGTAATGATACGAAGTCTTTGAATCATATAATAGTCGCTTATTAAGTTTGGAAGTCAAGTAGGTTGTAAGAATGAATGTCGACAAAGTTCGTCGCAAGTTACATGTTATATCCCGTATTTTTGTACGTCGAATTATTCGTAAGCTAATCGACATAAGTTTAAGGACGAGATTATTTTTGGGATAAGAGACAAGGGCATTTAATCCACGATTTTTAATAAGTGCACGACTGCTTGTAAAATTCAATTGGTGTAGAAATATTAGCGGAGATTAGGAATTAATTAGCCATGATTAGATTATTAAGTGGGGATTAAGGATTAATTAGCTGAATTATTGTATTAAGTGTGCCCCACCAAACATAATTACAAAATTTGATTAGTGTATTAATGTATTCTTATAGTGGGACTTTATAGGAAGCCTATATAAGTCAAATTGATGACTAATTCATCAACAAAAATTCATTTCATCTTCACCCAAATTAAGATAAGAGAGAGAAGCTCTCAAACTAGAGAGAGGGAAAGCCACGACCATGGCTATGGCAGCCACACTTTGAGCTCACGGCCAGCTTCTCCTACCCCCCTTCTACACAATTAGATAGTGATTTACAATCCAATTGGAGGAAAAAAGATAGAGATTACAACAGCCACGACAACTCACGACCATGACTGTTCTTGAAGGAGTTTACATTTTTTATAATAAGAGCTTGGTTTCTAAGGTAAGATTTAACTCTCTTTTTCATGTTTTAGAAATGATTTGGTCTTTGTATGAATTGGTGGAGGTAGTATTGAATGCAAGAATTGTGGATGTTGATGTTGAAACTTTTCTTTGGCCGTATATGGGGCTGTTTGAAGCAAGTAATGATGAGCTAATTTTAATTGTTGTTGGTGCCGTTGATTGTGTGATGAAAGTGAAGGAATTATGATAATTAAGGTTGTAGTTGTTATATGAAATTGCTGAAATATGAATTGGATTAAATGTTCATAAAGTTGTGGGTTGTTCTTGTTGAATTGAAAGATTAAAAGTGTGGTTTTATGTTCATGTGTTGTTGTTCTTGTTGTTGTTGGGTTGTTGGTAATGTGGCTCCTAAATTTGGAGGAAAGAAGTGTATAACGTATCGTATACAAAGCGTATGTTGGTCTGTTTGGTGTATAATCTTAGATGTTAATGATTTGGATTGGAAAAGGATTAAGAAAGGTTATTGGGTTGTTTGAGTTGTTTATTGGATGGATTTTAAGAATTTGATATGAATATTTCTATTATTGTTGTTGTTGGTATTGTTGTGATAACAGGAGATTAATTTGATGTTCGGGTTGGGCGAATTATATAGAGGAAATGCTGCCCGATTTCCGTTAAGTTCTTAACTAACCAGAATCCTAATCAAGAAAGTATGAACTAAAGAATGATTCCTATAAGTGATTGTTTGTAGATTTATAAGCTAGAAAGTATAGTTTACTAACGATAGCATTACTTTCATATTAAAAAGGCTAAAGAGGTGACGAAGCAAACTTGGTTACGATTAACCTATAACAGGTATGTAAAGTTATCCTTTCTTTCTTTTTGCATGATTCATATGAAACGAAAAAACGACGAATGTAAAAGCTCCTATTCCTAGAGACACTAGGATGGTTAATTTTCTAGATTTCCATAAGCTACTTCATATGGTTTTGATACGTGTCTATGATTCCTAAAGTTCCTTTTGATATAATTCATAATGACGTTCGAGGGATACTTGACATAACTGCCTTCGTTGATATTCAAGTGTTAGTTCATTCTGTCTATCCTATCGAGTCTAAGATGATGATTTGATTTGCATATGGTTACTTACTACTCTGCTCGTGCATACTTTCATTATATCTTTCACCGAGTCCCGGGCCAGGTATGTTCTCGTGCACAGTTCACTGCATTGTTCACCGAGTCCCTCACTAGAGGGCCGGGTACGGTATATGTATATATATGATGATATGATTATGATGATGTGATGATATGATGATGTGATTATGGCGCCAAGGATCGTATGAAATGACTTTATTCACCGAGTCCCGTAATGGGCCGGGTACGATATATGATAACGACATGCATGTTTTACGTTTCATAAGGCCAGTGTATTGGTATTTTAAATGTCATACTTGTCTCCTAAAATATCTATTTCAATCGTGATTCTCTTGTTGTATTTCACGCTTTATATACTCAGTACATATGTCACGACCCGACTCGGGGCCGCGACGAGCACCCGGTGCTAGCCCACCCGAGCACCCTCATAGCTTACTCTTATACTTACATCTAGGTGAGCCACATAATTATACATACATTTCCATTCATTCGTCAATTAGTCCCAATTGGACAACAGTACATTTATATCACTATAGGCATCTATTCCACATCAATGTACATGGGCCAACGTGGCCGACAAAATGATACACAAAACATAGGCCGACAGGGCCGGACATGTCTAACCATATACACATGACTACGAGCCTCTAGGAAGAGTATAACATATCACATGAGCGGGACAGGACCCCGCTATGCCCATAATTATATACACAAAAGAATGAGTACCCAAAAGCTATGGCTCCGAAGGAAATGGAGCTCCGCTATGTAATCTCTGAATAAGCAGCTATGGATCAAGTCTGTCTCCCTGTGCGACTGCGGGCATGACGCAGCGTCCACAAACAAAAGGACGTCAGTACGAAGAATGTACTGAATATGTAAAGCATTATTAACATCAATATAGAAGCATCATAGACAATATATGAAGTGGCATAGGAGGGAAGACAATAATATCATCGTCATGGCACTTACCTGCCTTTCATAGGAACTTTCCATTTTTTATGCGTATTTCATAATAGTGCTCGTATTTGTATACATGCCCCTATTCGCATTCATGTTCATAGTCTTTGCACATTCATATTCATATTATATACATAGCCATACACGTATATACATACATAGCGTACCCGACCATAAGGTTCGGTGTTTCATACATACTTGGCCAACCAAGGCTCAATGTTATTTCTACCTGGCCCTACCAAGGCTTCAGGGTTATCCGTACCATCTGCAGATGTGTGCACGCGTTACGTAATCATATACATACATATATATATATATATATACATCCATATACATATATTCTGTCACGACCCCAACCCCGTGGGCCGCGACTGGTGCCCTACAGGGACGCCCCAAACAAACTCACACCCATATCATCGTAATCAGACTCGTCCAACCACAACATACGATATTCAGACTCAACATCGTAATCAGACATCTACCGAATACTGATCCTAAGCAGTCGCCCGTACAGATCAAACAAATCGCAAATCAGAGAAGAGGCGGAATGTACTTCGCCAAATTTTCACACACACACATCCAAAGGGTGGCGGAATGTACATCGCCCCCAAAAGCATACACATACATACAAAATCAGAGGCCGACTTGGCCATAGTAGTGTACGGGCCGCTTAAGAACACAAAACAGACTCACATACGAACACACCGGACCCACGACCCACAAATCTGACTACAGGCCTCTAGACAAAACAGAACATAAGACATATGAACATAGGACGGGACAGGGCCCCGCCGTACCCACTCATCCAAGTATACAGAATACAGACACAACAAAAGATATGTACCAAAAGTAGGCTCCGGATCAAGGGGAGCTCTCCAACACAGCAGACTGAGTAGCCTAAATCGGAGGACCACCCAGACGAGCTTCTGTACCTGCGGGCATGAAACACAGCCCCCGAAGAAACGGGGGTCAGTACGGGAGAAGTACTGAGTATGTAAAGCAGAGGGTACAGAAATCACAAACACAGCTGGAGTCAGAAAGAACAAACACACCGACATCGTAGACAAAGCAAACCTGTGCGGGAGGCGAACGTACAAAATGCAAATCAAATCATGTATAGGGTTTAGGAACGTGGTCACCCCCCGACGCTGGTGCCACAACACATCATAACTCCAGAAGTTTTCAAATCTCCGTACAGTCTCCAGACACATCATATCACACACACATCATATCATCAAAACATATCAAATGCCATATCACATCATAACTCCATAAACGGTAACCGGCCCTATGGCGAGGCCTCGGAAACCGTAACACATCATAACTCCCGAATATATTATAGCGCGCACGATCACAAAGTCGGCCCGGGTACCGACGAACGAAGTCATAGCAGACAGCACGAACAGAGTAGTGCAGAAACCATATGCATATCAAAATAATTTGTCGGACTCAACATATAATTTACGTACAAGTATATACTGACGCCAGAAGGCTCGGAATAGGAATCAGATTGATCAAAGTTTGCGTATATAAGTTACGAAGTGCCAAACGGCCAAATTCTCAAGAAAACTGTTCATACGTCATTTTCCGAAAATCTCACATCGTTCAAAGTACAGAACGTACATTAATGGCATAGGAAGTTTCAAACACATCCTTGGGTCATAAACAGAAGGTTGCGAATCATAACAGACACAAGCGAATCAAACAAACCGAATAAAGGGAGCCTCGGGGCTCGCGGGCCCACCTCGGGTCAAATTGAGACGGCGGACACAAATCGCAGATTTTTGGTTCCATAGAGTCATTTACAAAAGTTTCGAAGAGTTTCGGACTCAACAGCACAAGTTATGGAGGTACGAGCGTTCTTTTACCCAAATGGGACCAAAAGGTTTCAATCGCGCTGAATGAATAGTGCTCGAACTTGAACCTCGATTTCCAAGAGCAGAGTTATTCCCGAGATTCCGAAATTTACCTAGTGGGTCTAGGACATGCCAAAAGAATGAGAGGTAGGCTTTACATACCTGGTTGGCGCCTTACGCTCCTCAAATCGCAATTCCCGTTTCGTCCAGAAACTGCAAATGGTCACTTTTACCAGTTACTATTCATGAGAAGTAACATTTTAGTCTTTGGGCTATATTTGGCTACCGAAATTTCGGCAGCACTTCCCCTATAAATCTAACACCCCCGAGACTTAGCTCGGCTCAAAATACAACGACAACAACAACCCAAACATCATTAAACCATACAAACCACAATCATACTACATTAACTTCAAAATTTCACTTTAATACATAAGTTGGCAAATTCTTGATTCAACTTCAAAATTCCAACTCTATTTCCACATTAGTCCATTCATTCACTCATTCTCAATTATTCAAACACACTACATACAAGTTCCAAATCACATACAAACATTCCCAAAGTTCACTACTTTCCAATTTTCATTCAAAACACCAAAAGTTACGACGAACGTTCTAACTTGCGTCGTTTCATTCCAAATTCGTTATCATCAACCATAAATCTCATTTAAAGTCTTTAGTGTCATAAATATACTATGATATACACAAATATACCAAATGTATACGCTTTCCGATAACGTCCGAAATTATTTTCTAACACCAAATCAATTCTCCAAACATTCATTTACGTTATAAAGGTTACAACGACACCTCAAACGACTAAACGGAATTAAATTCACATGGTCTTGCACTACATACAAGCCACGGCCAAACACACCCTTTCTACACACACACACCATGCTCAAACACAACCCCATCCCACAATCTTCACACTAATCCAATCACTAACACATATATATCCATTTCATAACATTAAAACATAAAAATCTTACCTTTTTCTTGAATTTCCGACTTGTCGCAAACGTCGCTCTTCCTCCAAACTACTTGTATCACGTCGGAGAGCGTCTTGAGCACTTTACAACTATGTAAAAGTCAAGATTTTTGGAGCAAGCACAAGGCTTGGGAATTATTTTTTTTTCTCCCTCTTTCTCACGGCCGAATGCCCCTATACATGGTGTTCTTGAGTTTTCTTGATATGATCTTGATAAGGCCAAGCCTATATCATATATATCCACTTATAGGTCATGTGCTATGCACATGACCTTAAAATGGGCTTGGACTTGATCCCTTGGCCGGCCTCTTCAAGGTTTTGGGCCTAAATTTTTTTTTTGGGCCAATCTTCTTGGCCCAATTCTTTAAAATCCCGCTTTGTAATTTCCGAAACCAATTTTCTAAAATTCCAAATTTACCCTCGGCCTTCCCCGAGGTCTTGACATCAATGATTTCATAATCAACATGAGCATAGCAACTTGAATCAAATTATTTCCTCAACACACACAAGTCTTATTTATTTCTTGATTTCCCGTTATACGAAAATACGGGACATAACATTCTCCCCCCCTTAAGAACATTCGTCCTCGAATGTTGAATCGAACTCATGGGTGTCGTACTACTCCGGGAGGGTTCTCTTGATAGTTGTCCTTTATTGATTTCTCCGACATGTCTTCTTTACCAATACTAGGGTAGATTTTTCACATCACTGACTCAAATACCTTCATAATACATTTTCTCATACTCTACGTAATCACCGAACTCTGCACTATATTCTTGTAAGGGACGGACACTTTCCAGACATCATCGTCAATATCATCTTCTTTTCACACTCCTGAGTTTCCTTACCACATAGTCGTAATCTTACTTTACTTCATATCAGACACTTCATACCAAACAGATTCAGAACTAAAACCGGACGGATTCATAATCGGAGGCAGACATACTCAACTATGGCGGACGGATTCGTAGTCAACATCGAAGGTACGGAAGCATATCAGACACATCTGAGATCGGAGTCAGACGTACAAAGGCGTATCAAACGAATTCGTAGGCAGAATCAGACACGCAGAGATATACCAAACAGATTCACAGTCGAAGTCAGACGTACGGACTCACATCGAACAAACCCAAAATCAGAATCAAAGATACGGAATTGTTTCATACCGAGTCGTGATCAGACAAACCGAAACATATCAAACACACGCGCGGTCAAAATCAAACGCACCGAAGCATATCAGACAGATTTATATCCAGAGTCAGACATACAGAGGTGTGCCAGACAGAAACGGATTCAGAATCAAACGCACAAAAGGTTCATCGGACGGGAACCTAGTGGAACGCAGAGGTACAGAGGTGTACTAGGTAGAGCCTCATCGGAATCGGAAATGCAGAAGCACCACAGATAGATTGTCAATTTAGGATCAAATCATTCACATTAAGGCTCCAATAATTCATGAGAATTTCCTCTTTATTTGCAAACTCACTCATCGGTCGTCACATAATTTACCTTGCGTCTTACGTATCAACTCTTTCAAAGATTCTATCCATTCACACTGCTCACCTTTCATTTATCTCAACATCAATTGCCGGGGCTCGGCTCTTACCCCGCATAGGCACAAGATAAAAATCATACGCACACACATACACATACACACGCTCACTCATACCTTACTGGCGAACATCTCTGGCTGTTATTCAAATTCGTTCAATTTCCCAAGCGGTGTCATACCCTTTTCCTTTTTGCCCATTTAGTCCGCCTCGTTCCGCGCGGCTCTCGCGAGGGCACTAATTATTCCACACACATTCTATTTATCCTTGGTTACCCCAAATTCTCATTTACATTAATCATACTTACACTTGTGCAAAATTTTGCATTACTTCCCAGGGGGTCACCCATCCCTGAATTGCTCTGGCTTGAGCACGCTTAACCCCGAATCTTTTACGTATTTTGACGCGTTAGGGTTGATATAATTTCGTCAATTGCCCCGCACTACCTCTGTCACGCAATTTTAGGCCAAACGGGGTCTTAGCAAATTTTTCGGAAATTTTTCGTAGCGGGTCCCCCTTTGTCCCAAAGAAGTCGTTTGCTTTTCTGGCTGTGTGGTCTATCGTTCTAGCCTTCCAACTCCCATATATTTTCCTCACACACGTACAGATAACTGCCTCAGATATTTTCATTAATTCAGATTCTTACCCTACCTTTACTGACACACACAAAAGAATATCGCATAATACTGAGGTACAAACCTACCATTGCACATATTCATTAAACAAAAGGGTTAGTAATATACCTGGGTCTGTATCTGGGGGTGCCTCTGGGTCCCGATGACCAGTCAAAGCGTAGATGCGGTTCGAGGGACCGCTAGAATCTGAACCCCCACCACGGCCTCTACCGCGGCCCGCTGGTGCTGGCATACCTCGCCCTGTCGAGCGCGTGGCCGAAGGGGTAGATGACGAACCCGCAACAGATCTCATCGGCGGTGCTGCGCTACCGGAACCGCCTGCCCACGGACAATCCCGCATGATATGGCCCTGGCGGCCGCAAGCAAAACAGGCCCCTGTGGCTCTGAAGCACTCACCTGGGTGCGATCTTCCGCAATACGAACACTGGGGTATGGGTGGCCTAGACTGACTGGGACCCCTGCTCGACTGAGGACCTGGGGCTCTGGAAGGTCCTGCTCCATCAAACCTCTTACCAACAGACTGTGCGTCCCGGCCTGACGGAGGAAAGTACCCGCTGGACGGATACTGAGGCTGCCCGCTCCGAGAATCTCCAGAATATCCCGCTGATCTGGCCCTCTTGGGCCGTCTCCCATCATACTCTCGGCTGGGCCGATCTGCTCGGTGCCGGTTCTCCATCCCCTGGGCGTAGGCCTGTAGACGGGCAATGTCCATATCTGTCTGCAATGACACCGCCATACACCCGTCAATCAAGTAACGATCCAGCCCCATAACATATCTATGCATCCGATCTGTCATATCTGCCACCACGGCAGGGGCGTACCGGGCCAGGGAATCAAACTCCAAATTATATTCACGGACGCTCCGACCCCTCTGCTGCAGACGCAAAAACCGATCAGCTCGCTCCCGTCGTAACTCTGGGGGCAGGAAGTGGCGGGTGAAAGCAGTCACAAACTGATCCCACATAGCTGGAGGAGCACCCTCACCCCGGGATAGCTCCCAAGTCTCATACCAATGCGCGGCAACATCCCGAAGCCTATGCGAAGCTAGCTCCACCGACTCGGTCTCTGAAGCCCTGACCAAGTCTAATGCACGCCGCATCCCCCGAATGAAGTCATGGGGGTCCTCATCGGGCTTAGACCCGAAAAACTCTGGAGGGCCGCATAACAAGAACTCCCGAACTCTCAGGCTTTCCCGCCTGTCCTCATCATCATCGTCCCTCCGCCCGCGCCTGCGAGCCTGGCCGGCTACAATCGTAGTCAACAACTGTACAGCCTCCCTCAGGGTCCTATCCTCCGCCCCTGGCTGAGAAGCTGGCGTCTCAGGAGCGGGTACACGGACCTCTGGAGCTGCTGAAGGTCCCGCTCCCGGCTGTACTAATGGGGGTGTAGCAGACCCCTCAGAATGAGGTGTAACCTCAGGCAAATCATAAACACGAGCCCGAGTAGCCCGTTGTGCCTGACTGGTCTCTCCCACCTTCGCCTTGCCCTTCTGGGCCGCCGTTGCCTTCTTCGGAGGCATCGCTGCAAACACAACAACGGGTCAGATCAGAATGATCCTAATAACACAGCTCTATCGCACGATCTAAGATTCCAAAGAAAGGGCAACACAACATCCTAGATGTCCTGTAGCTTCCTGTTTATAGATGTGGTGCACAACACATCGATAAACAAGACTCTACTAGACACGGCCTGTAGACATTCCGAGGACAAACCGCTCTGATACCACTTTTGTCACGACCCCAACCCCGTGGGCCGCGACTGGTGCCCTACAGGGACGCCCCAAACAAACTCACACCCATATCATCGTAATCAGACTCGTCCAACCACAACATACGATATTCAGACTCAACATCGTAATCAGACATCTACCGAATACTGATCCTAAGCAGTCGCCCGTACAGATCAAACAAATCGCAAATCAGAGAAGAGGCGGAATGTACTTCGCCAAATTTTCACACACACACATCCAAAGGGTGGCGGAATGTACATCGCCCCCAAAAGCATACACATACATACAAAATCAGAGGCCGACTTGGCCATAGTAGTGTACGGGCCGCTTAAGAACACAAAACAGACTCACATACGAACACACCGGACCCACGACCCACAAATCTGACTACAGGCCTCTAGACAAAACAGAACATAAGACATATGAACATAGGACGGGACAGGGCCCCGCCGTACCCACTCATCCAAGTATACAGAATACAGACACAACAAAAGATATGTACCAAAAGTAGGCTCCGGATCAAGGGGAGCTCTCCAACACAGCAGACTGAGTAGCCTAAATCGGAGGACCACCCAGACGAGCTTCTGTACCTGCGGGCATGAAACACAGCCCCCGAAGAAACGGGGGTCAGTACGGGAGAAGTACTGAGTATGTAAAGCAGAGGGTACAGAAATCACAAACACAGATGGAGTCAGAAAGAACAAACACACCGACATCGTAGACAAAGCAAACCTGTGCGGGAGGCGAACGTACAAAATGCAAATCAAATCATGTATAGGGTTTAGGAACGTGGTCACCCCCCGACGCTGGTGCCACAACACATCATAACTCCAGAAGTTTTCAAATCTCCGTACAGTCTCCAGACACATCATATCACACACACATCATATCATCAAAACATATCAAATGCCATATCACATCATAACTCCATAAACGGTAACCGGCCCTATGGCGAGGCCTCGGAAACCGTAACACATCATAACTCCCGAATATATTATAGCGCGCACGATCACAAAGTCGGCCCGGGTACCGACGAACGAAGTCATAGCAGACAGCACGAACAGAGTAGTGCAGAAACCATATGCATATCAAAATAATTTGTCGGACTCAACATATAATTTACGTACAAGTATATACTGACGCCAGAAGGCTCGGAATAGGAATCAGATTGATCAAAGTTTGCGTATATAAGTTACGAAGTGCCAAACGGCCAAATTCTCAAGAAAACTGTTCATACGTCATTTTCCGAAAATCTCACATCGTTCAAAGTACAGAACGTACATTAATGGCATAGGAAGTTTCAAACACATCCTTGGGTCATAAACAGAAGGTTGCGAATCATAACAGACACAAGCGAATCAAACAAACCGAATAAAGGGAGCCTCGGGGCTCGCGGGCCCACCTCGGGTCAAATTGAGACGGCGGACACAAATCGCAGATTTTTGGTTCCATAGAGTCATTTACAAAAGTTTCGAAGAGTTTCGGACTCAACAGCACAAGTTATGGAGGTACGAGCGTTCTTTTACCCAAATGGGACCAAAAGGTTTCAATCGCGCTGAATGAATAGTGCTCGAACTTGAACCTCGATTTCCAAGAGCAGAGTTATTCCCGAGATTCCGAAATTTACCTAGTGGGTCTAGGACATGCCAAAAGAATGAGAGGTAGGCTTTACATACCTGGTTGGCGCCTTACGCTCCTCAAATCGCAATTCCCGTTTCGTCCAGAAACTGCAAATGGTCACTTTTACCAGTTACTATTCATGAGAAGTAACATTTTAGTCTTTGGGCTATATTTGGCTACCGAAATTTCGGCAGCACTTCCCCTATAAATCTAACACCCCCGAGACTTAGCTCGGCTCAAAATACAACGACAACAACAGCCCAAACATCATTAAACCATACAAACCACAATCATACTACATTAACTTCAAAATTTCACTTTAATACATAAGTTGGCAAATTCTTGATTCAACTTCAAAATTCCAACTCTATTTCCACATTAGTCCATTCATTCACTCATTCTCAATTATTCAAACACACTACATACAAGTTCCAAATCACATACAAACATTCCCAAAGTTCACTACTTTCCAATTTTCATTCAAAACACCAAAAGTTACGACGAACGTTCTAACTTGCGTCGTTTCATTCCAAATTCGTTATCATCAACCATAAATCTCATTTAAAGTCTTTAGTGTCATAAATATACTATGATATACACAAATATACCAAATGTATACGCTTTCCGATAACGTCCGAAATTATTTTCTAACACCAAATCAATTCTCCAAACATTCATTTACGTTATAAAGGTTACAACGACACCTCAAACGACTAAACGGAATTAAATTCACATGGTCTTGCACTACATACAAGCCACGGCCAAACACACCCTTTCTACACACACACACCATGCTCAAACACAACCCCATCCCACAATCTTCACACTAATCCAATCACTAACACATATATATCCATTTCATAACATTAAAACATAAAAATCTTACCTTTTTCTTGAATTTCCGACTTGTCGCAAACGTCGCTCTTCCTCCAAACTACTTGTATCACGTCGGAGAGCGTCTTGAGCACTTTACAACTATGTAAAAGTCAAGATTTTTGGAGCAAGCACAAGGCTTGGGAATTATTTTTTTTTCTCCCTCTTTCTCACGGCCGAATGCCCCTATACATGGTGTTCTTGAGTTTTCTTGATATGATCTTGATAAGGCCAAGCCTATATCATATATATCCACTTATAGGTCATGTGCTATGCACATGACCTTAAAATGGGCTTGGACTTGATCCCTTGGCCGGCCTCTTCAAGGTTTTGGGCCTAAATTTTTTTTTTGGGCCAATCTTCTTGGCCCAATTCTTTAAAATCCCGCTTTGTAATTTCCGAAACCAATTTTCTAAAATTCCAAATTTACCCTCGGCCTTCCCCGAGGTCTTGACATCAATGATTTCATAATCAACATGAGCATAGCAACTTGAATCAAATTATTTCCTCAACACACACAAGTCTTATTTATTTCTTGATTTCCCGTTATACGAAAATACGGGACATAACATATTCTACCCGGCATTATAAGCTCGGGGTGTCATTATAGCCCTTCATAGGCACATGTGAATATAATAGCCCGTAGGCACCTTTATCATCATTATTATTATCATCGTCATCACTAACATCATCGTTTTCGCTACATCTCTATCTTATGCTTACTCGTCAAATGGGGTGCGTAGTACATTCGTAGCACGTATCGGGGGTCGTGAGCTTATGAGCTCGGAGTGTCAATCACTTGAATACAACATACTCATATAGAGGATTTAAGAGTTTGGCCAAGGAACCATGCCTTATGAAAGAAGGGTTAGCCTTACATACCTTTTCGTCAGACTATCCTACCCTTGCACGCTTCCTTCCAATGCTAGCGTCTATGCCTTCATTAATATCCTAACAACGGCTATTAGTCATTCACGTTATCCACATTATTTAGATTCCTTAATTTGTCTCTAATTCACCCATATTCATGGTCATAACATCCAAATTCGTCCATTCGTCTATAGTGTCTAGTTCATGATCTTAGTACCATTTATAATGCATTCATATCACAACACAACAACATTCATGATTCAATTCAAACTATTCCTCAAAATGCCACTATTCATCATTCATGACCTACTTGACCATATTTTTTACAATCCATGTATTTCAACTCTTCAATACCTTAAACATCATGTAAAAATCATGAATCTTACCTTAGAAGTTGTAGGAACAAGCTTGGTTAATAATACTCCACTTTGAGCAAAACCCTAGTTTTTCTCCATTTGCATTTCTTGACTTGAATGGTATTTAATGGCTTGCTTACACTTGCTTCACTTGTTTATGTTGTTGGTGACTTATAATCCTTGAAAACTTATGAAATAAATGTAGAGAGATGATTCTAGAGAGAAGTGGTGTAATGTAGAAATGAAATAAAACAAGTCTTGGTCCTCATATTTAATGAATTGAAATTCTGTGCTGAGGTGCACAGTGGTCGTCCATGGAGGTTTATGGTCCGTATTCCAGTTTACGGACAGTCCCTCGTGGCCGTCTTTAACCTTAAGCAGAACCAGAAACCTTGGCTGCATGCATGGTGATTTACAACCATGGTTTACGGGCCGTAAATCACTTTACGGTCCGTCCACCAGGTCGTATTTTACCACTTCTCAACTAGGCAGAAAGTTGAAACCTTGCATGGCAATTTACGACTGCCATTTTACGGACCGTATTCAATTTTGCGGTCCGTATTTTGCACTTTACGACCACTGGGCAGTTTTGCCAACTTTCAACTTTTCACATTTCTCGACTTTTTATTCTAATCATTCTCGTCCATATACGCACATTGTTCATGAAACATTATACACTCGCACTCCTCGCACACATCACTAGTCCGTTTACTTGCGTACCAACGGGAAATTTCCGGAGGTGCAACATTCTTCCCCCCTTAGGAACATTCGTCCTCGAATGTTAAAGTCTCGGGAAATTCTACAAAAATTTCGCCAGAGTTCTCCTTATAATATAGCGCTACCATCCTGCCACAACAACCCATAATATCAATGCCACACGGGGCCACAACGTAACAACATAAAAACTTTTGGCCACACATGACCCAAAAGCATAAAAGGAAATATATATACCTTATGATCTTGACGTCTCATCTTGGGCTTCTTCCACGGGCTGAAATAAATGTGGGTATTTAGATCGCATACTTTCTTCTGCTTTCCATGTCATCTCCTCTCGATTGCTATTCCTCCACAGAACTTTAATTGAGGCCACTTCCTTATTCCTAAGCCTCCGTACTTGCCTGTCTAATATGGCAATGGGTACTTCTTCATAAGTCAGCTTCTCTGTCACTTGCACATCATTCACTGGGACGATCCTAGTAGGATCTCCAACATATTTTTAAAGCATCGAGACATGAAATACTGGATGGACTGACTCCAATTCCGGAGGTAGATCTAACTCATAGGCCACTTTGCCTATTTTGCGCACAATCTCATATGGTCTAATATACCTGGGACTGAGCTTCCCCTTTTTGCCAAATCTCATAACGCCTTTCATTGGCGACACATTCAAGAATACCCAATCCTTAACTTGGAACTCTAAGTCCCTTCGACGATTATCCGCATAGGACTTCTGGTGACTTTGAGCCGCTAACAACCGATCTTGTATGAGCTTGACTTTCTCTATAGATTGTTGGACCAAATCTGGCCCTATCAATTTTGCCTCTCCAGTTTCAAACCACCCAATCGGGGATCTACATGTTCGCCCATATAAAGCCTCATACGGTTCCATTTGAATGCTAGAATGATAACTGTTATTATAAGCAAACTCAATGAGCGGTGAATGGTCATCTCAATTTCCTCCAAGGTATTAGGCGCACTTGGGTCCCTAGACCCTCTTGGAACGATCTCCAAAACTTAGCTGTAAAATGGATCCCTCTATCGGAGATAATAGATACTGGAACGCCATGGAGTCTCACTATCTCTTTAAGATAAAGCTTCGCATAATCTTCTGCCACATAGGTCGTCCTGACCGGTAAGAAATGAGCTGACTTTGTGAGTCTATCCACAATCACCCATATGGAATCATACTTACGTCGAGAACGGGGTAACCCTGTAATGAAATCCATATTAATCACTTCCCACTTCCAAGTTGGGATTTCTATAGCTTGCAATAACCCACCCGGCTTTTGGTGTTCAATCTTCACTTGTTGTCAATTAGGACACTGAGCTACGAATTCCGCTATATCTTTCTTCATTCCATTTCACCAGTATATAGACTTAAGATCATGATACATTTTCGTCGCTCCGGGGTGTACGGAGTAACGGGAACAATGAGCTTCCCTCAATATTTGGTGACGTAGGCCTACCACATCGGGAACACATAACCTGCCTCGACATCGGAGAAATCCGTCTCCCGAAATATCAAATGATGACTCCTCTTTCTGAGGGAGTGTATCTCTGTACTGCATTAGCATGGGATCCTCATATTGTCGCTCTTTTACTTCCGCTACTAGTGATGAAACTGCTGAATTCTGAATAATAGCTCCGCTGCTACCTGAGTCCACTACTCGGACTCCTAGGCTCGCTAACTGTTGAAGCTCACGGGCCATCTCTTTCTTTTCTGGTCGTACATCACTTAGACTTCCCATGGATCTGCGGCTAAGAGCGTCAGCCATAACGTTAGCCTTTCCGGGGTGATACAAGATATCAACACCGTAATCCTTTAGCAACTCCAACCATCGTCGTTGCCGCAAATTCAACTCTTTCTGCTTGAAGATATACTGAAGGCTCTTATGATCTGTATAAACATCCACATGGATACCATATAAATAATGTCGCCATATCTTTAATGCATGCACCACTGCGGCTAATTCTAAATCATGGGTCGGGTAATTCTGTTCATGTTTCCGCAATTGCCTAGAAGTGTACGCAATCACCTTACCGTGTTGCATCAGTACACAACCTAGCCCGACGCCTGAAGCATCGCAATAAACAACATACCCTTCCAATCCCTCTGGAAGTGTCGAGACTGGGGCAGAAGTCAATCTATCTTTCAACTCTTGGAAGCTACACTCGCAGGCATCTGTCCATTGGAACTTAGCTGACTTCTGAGTCAACTTTGTGAGCGGTGCAGAAATAGAAGAGAAACCTTCAACAAATATTCTGTAATAACCTGCTAAGCCTAAAAAACTACGAACCTCCATAGGAGTCGTGGGCCTTGGCCAAGTCTTCACGGCCTCAATCTTTTGGCTACCACCCGAATACCATCAGCTGCAACAATATGGCCCAGAAATAATACTGAGTTCAACCAAAACTCACACTTGGAGAATTTTGCAAACAACTCTCGAGCTCGCAAAACTCCAAGGACTGTACGCAGATGCTCCGCATGATCTGTCTCGGATCTAGAATATACCAGGATATCGTCGATGAATACAATCACGAATAGATCCAGAAAAGGTCTGAATACATTATTCATTAAGCCCATGAACGCTGCCGGTGCATTAGTTAACCCAAACGACATTACTCGAAACTCGAAATGGCCATATCTTGTTCTGAAAGCTGTCTTAGGGATATCTTTCTCCCTAACCCTTACTTGGTGGTACCCGGACCTCAAATCAATCTTTGAAAACCATTTGGCACCCTGCAATTGATCAAATAAATCATCGATCCTCGGAAGAGGATACTTGTTTTTAATCGTCACTTTATTCAATTGCCGATAATAAATGCACATTCTCAAGGAGCCATCCTTCTTTTGGACAAACAATACGGGTGCTCCCCACGGGGATGAACTAGGCCTAATGAAGCCTTTATCAAGCAAGTCCCTCAATTTCTCCTTCAACTCTTTCAATTCCGCGGGTGCCATTCTATATGGGGGAATAGATATAAGTGTGGTGCCTGGCAACACATCAATGGAAAAATCAATCTCCCGTTCGGGAGGAAGGCCTGGAAGCTCAATTCGTTCGCTACGGGAACTGACTGAAGAGTCGGCGATTCAGCTTCTACATCTTGAACTTGCAGTAGATGATAAATGCACCCTTTTGTGATCATTCTCCTTTCCTTTAGATAGGAAATAAAACTACCTTTTGGTGATGCCGTATTTCCCTTCCATTCTAACACTGGTTCTCCCGGAAATTGGAAACGAACCACCTTCATCCGGAAATCGATGTTGGCATAACAAGAAGCGAACCAATCCATGCCCATAATGACATCAAAATCTACCATTTCTAGCTCTTGCAAATCAATCATAGTACGACGTTCACAAATCACAATCACACAATTCCTATATACTCGGCAAGCTATTACCGATTCACCCACGGGTGTAGACACCTCAAAAGGTTTGATAGACTCCGGCTCAATTATAAATCGACCCGCAATATATGGAGTAACATATGATAATGTGGAGCCCGGATCAATTAAAGCATATACATCATGAGAGAATACCGATAATATACCTGTGACCACCTCAGGAGAAGACTCAAGATCTTGGCGTCCAGCCAAAGCATAAATACGGTGCTGAGGACCGCTAGTACTGGGAGCTCTGCCTCTACCTCTACCATGGCCAACTGTCGCATGTGCACCTGGCCCCGTAGGGCATACAGATGCTGATGATCCGGCTGCCGACCCTGATGGCTGGGTCCTACCTCTACCCTGTACTGAGGGGCAATCACGCATGATATGGCCTGGTTGACCACATGAATAGCAACCATCCGAGCCCAATCGGCATCGACCCCAATGCAACTTCCCACACTGGGAACATCGTGGTACAGGTGTCCTTGACTGGCCTGAATCATCTATGAACTGAGGTCCTGAATAACTGGGACTCGGCCCTGAACGAGCAGATCTATCGAGGCTCTGGCCTAGAAACCGAGGAGATGCACTGGTCATAGAATAGCCTGAATGTCTAGGGAACTGCTGCCTGTGTCCGCCTCTAAACTCGCTTGTCAGACCCGAAGATCTAGCTCTCTTGCCATGTCGCCGATCTTGCTCACGCTCACTCCTCCGCTGTTGTAGGATTTCTTCTAAGTTCTGAGCATGTGCCTGAATGCGTGCAATATCCATACCGTCCTGAAGGGACGCAGTCAAGCATTTATCCATCAAGTGTGGCCCTAGGCCCTTTACGAATTGGTGTACCCTGTCGCCCATATCTGCCACCATGGCCGAAGCATACCTAGACAAGGAGTTAAAGCGGAGGCTATACTCTAGGGCACTCATACTACCTTGCCTCAAATTTAAGAATTTAAAGGCCCTTGCTCGCCGAACTTATGGAGGCATATAGTGACGGAGAAAAGCATCAACAAACTCTTGCCATATCGGGGGAGGTGCATTTGCTCCCCGTGAAGCCATCCATACCGTATACCACTAGATCAAGACATCTCTCAATCTATATGACGCTAGCTCTACCGACTCGGTGTCTGAAGCATGTATCAACCGGAGTGTCCTTAGCATACCATCAATAAATTCCTGGGGATCCTCCTCCGGTTTTGACCCAAAGAATTCCGGAGGGTTCAAAGTAATGAAATCACGGGCTCTTGCACTAACAGCCCTATCACCATACCCTGAACTTTGCCTCTGAGCCTGGGCCGCAACCAACTGGGTCAACAAATTGATGGCCTCTTTCACATCTTGGCCCGAAGCATCTGGTGGAGGATCTGGAGGTGCTGGAGCTGGGGCTGAGGCTCCCTCACGCTCCTCAGTAATAGGCACAGTCAGGGAGGACTGAGATTGAGCCGCACTCTGGGACTCACTTTCCTCTACTGCCGGTGGCGGTGCTTTCTTAGCTCGCTTCTCTGCCACCGTCTTGCCCTTTTAGGCTGCCATAGCCTTTCCATTTTTAGGCATCTCTGAAATACACAACACAAGATTTAGGAGCAAGATTTTCCTACATCATAGCTCTATCGCACGATTCTTATGAAGAAAGAAGGTCATTTATTCCTAAAATGTCTGCAGCTTCTTGTTTATAAGTGTGGCGCGCAACACACCCATAACCAAGACACTGCTAGACACGGCTCGTAGACACACCCTAGGACTGATCTGCTCTGATACCACTTTTGTCACGACCCGACTCGGGGCCGCGACGAGCACCCGCTGCTAGCCCACCCGAGCACCCTCATAGCTTACTCTTATACTTACATCTAGGTGAGCCACATAATTATAAGTACATTTCCATTCATTCGTCAACTAGTCCCAATTGGACAACAGTACATTTATATCACCATAGGCATCTATGCCACATCAATGTACATGGGCCAACGTGGCCGACAAAATGATACACAAAACATAGTCCGACAGGGCCGGACATGTCTAACCATATACACATGACTACGAGCCTCTAGGAAGAGTATAACATATCACATGAGCGGGCCAGGACCCCGCTATGCCCATAATTATTTACACAAAAGAATGAGTACCGAAAATCTATGGCTCCGAAGGAAATGGAGCTCCGCTATGTAATCTCTGAATAAGCAGCTATGGATCAAGTCTGTCTCCCTGTGCACCTGCGGGCATGACGCAGCATCCACAAATAAAAGGACGTCAGTACGAAGAATGTACTGAGTATGTAAAGCATGATTAACATCAATATAGAAGCATCATAGACAATATATGAAGTGTCATAGGAGGGAAGACAATAATATCATCATCATGGAACTTACCTGCCTTTCATAGGAACTTTCCATTTTTCATGCGTATTTCATAATAGTGCTCGTATTGGTATACATGCCCCTATTCGCATTCATGTACATAGTCTTTCCACATTCATATTCATATTATATACATAGCCATACACGTATATACATACATAGCGTACCCGACCATAAGGTTCGGTGTTTCATACATACTTGGCCAACCAAGGCTCAATGTTATTTCTACCTGGCCCTACCAAGGCTTCAGGGTTATCCGTACCATCTGCAGATGTGTGCGCGCGTTACGTAATCATATACATACATATATATATACAACCATATACATATATTCTACCCAGCATTATAAGCTCGGGGTGTCATTATAGCCCTTCATAGGCACATGTGAATATAATAGCTCGTAGGCACCTTTAGCATCATTATTATTATCATCGTCATCACAAACATCATCGTTTTCGCTACATCTCTATATTATGCTTACTCGTCAAATGGGGTGCATAGTACATTCGTAGCACGTATCGGGGGTCGTGAGCTTATGAGCTCGGAGTGTCAATCACTTGAATACAACATACTCATATAGAGGATTTAAGAGTTTGGCCAAGGAACCATGCCTTATGAAAGAAGGGTTAGCCTTACATAGCTTTTTGTCAGACTATCCTACCCTTGCACGCTTCCTTCCAATGCTAGCATTTATGCCTTCATTTATATCCTAACAATGGCCATTAGTCATTCACGTTATCCACATTATTTAGATTCCTTAGTTTGCCTCTAATTCAACCATATTCATGGTCATAACATCCAACTTCGTCCATTCGTCTAAAGTTTCTAGTTCATGATCTTAGTACCATTTATAATGCATTCATATCACAACACAACAACATTCATGATTCAATTCAAACTATTCCTCAAAATGCCACTATTCATCATTCATGACCTACTTGACCATATTTTCTACAATCCATGTATTTCAACTCTTCAATACCTTAAACATCATGTAAAAATCATGAATCTTACCTTAGAAGTTGTAGGAACAAGCTTGGTTTATAATACTCCACTTTGAGCAAAACCCTAGTTTTTCTCCATTTGCATTTCTTGACTTGAATGGTATTTAATGGCTTGCATACACTTGCTTCCCTTGTTTATGTTGTTGGTGACTTATAATCCTTGAAAACTTATGAAATAAATGTAGAGAGATGATTCTAGAGAGAAGTGGTGTAATGTAGAAATGAAATAAAACAAGTCTTGGTCCTCATATTTAATGAATTGAAATTCTGTGCTGAGGTGTACAGTGGTCGTCCATAGAGGTTTACGGTCCGTATTCCAGTTTACGGACCGTCCCTCGTGGCCGTCTTTAACCTTAAGCAGAACCAGAAACCTTGGCTGCATGCATGGCGATTTACGACCATGGTTTACGGGCCGTAAATCACTTTACGGTCCGTCCACCTGGTCGTATTTTACAACTTCTCAACTGGGCAGAAAGTTGAAACCTTGCATGTCAATTTACGACTGCCAGTTTACGGACCGTATTCCATTTTACGGTCCGTATTTTGCACTTTACGACCACTGGGCAGTTTTTCCAACTTTCAACTTTTCACATTTCTCGACTTTTTATTCTATTCATTCTCATCCATATACGCACATTGTTCATGAAACATTATACACTCACACTCCTCGCACACATCACTAGTTCGTTTACTTGCGTACCAACGGGAAATTTCCCAAGGTGCAACAACATATCTCGTACTGATCTCCTTTCTTCCGGGGGTTGCGTTTCATGCCCGCAGGTACAGATACTCGATTTGGTGATCCTCCAGCTTAGGATTTCCACTCGGCTTTCTTGGAGAGCTCCATTGTTCCGGAGCCTAGACTTTTGTTACTGATCTTTTGATGTATATATATATTTATATATGTTTATCCAGGGGTACGACGGGGCCCTGTCCCGCCATATTTCACTATCGATACTCTTAGAGGTCTGTCGGCATATGTGTTGGTTGTGTATAAGCTTTGTTCAGCTGTGTCTATATGGATTATGTATAGTATTGACATGTTGTGGTAGCCTTGTTGGCTCATGTATGGTATTGACATGTTGTGGCAGCCTTTTCGGCTTGCGTATCATATTATATTTTGATTAGTTGTGACTCCTCAGGAGATAGGTTATCTGGATACCTATATATGATGACGTTGTGAACCTTTGAGGTTCTTTTGCAAAGTTTCCATATTGTTCTTAAGAATCAGTTGTCTATATTTAATAGGTACGTATACGAGTGTCCAGCTCGGGTACTAGCCATGGCCCACGGGGTTGGGTTGTAACAAAAGTGGTATCAGAGCAGTTCATCCTCGGAGTGTCTACAGACCTTGTCTAGTAGAGTCTTGTTTATCGTTGTGTTGTGCACCACATCTATAAACAGGAAGCTACAAGACATTTAGGATGTTGTCTTTCTTTCCTACTCTAGATTGTGTGATAGAGCTATATTATCAGGATAATCCCTCCCTAGCAAATTATTATGTTTACAGCTATGCCTCTAAAGAAAGCGACAGCTAACGATAACGTTATTCTTACATTAAATAGGCTAAAAGAACGACGAGACGAACGGGTTATGAACAATCACCGACAGGTATGTAAAGCCCTTCCTTTCTTTCTTTTGGCATGTTCTAGATGTAAGTATGAAACGATATGAGATTCGGGGTAATTCTACTCATAAGTTCTAAGCATGTATTGTGATTCTTATCCAGTTCTTGATATTAGAATTCTTAAAATAGTCGAACTACTGCCCCCGAGCTTCCTATATGATCGGATAGTAAATGATTCATGAAAGTTCCTATTCCTGAAAAACTCCATATTGCCTAATGACTATAACTTTTATAAGTTGCCTCGGATTAACTTGATACATGTCTAGGATTCTTGAGACGTTACTTGACATAGTTCGTAATGATTTTCAAAGAGTACTGAGTGAGCCTATTATCTTGATACTCGAGCGTTGACTAGTCTACTTATCTATTGAGTCTCAAAATATTATTCATGTGTATATGGTTACTTATTACTCTGCTCGTGCTTACTGTTACATCTTTCACTGAGTCCCGGGCCAGGACATGTTTTCGTGCACAGATCCACTGCATTATTCACCGAGTCCCTCACTAGAGGGCCGGGACACATTATATGTATATGTATATGATGATACGGGGATGGCGGCCAGGATGGCACATGATGATCTTATTCACCGAGTCCCTCACTAGAGGGCCGGGACACGTTATATATATCATGATGATGATATGATTTTACTTATCGAGTCCCTCACTAGAGGGCCGGGACACGTTATACATATGCATATGGACAGGATGATTATCTAACTATGACATTAAGTTTCATAACGAGTTAATTCTGATATTGACACCATGATTTATGATTCAAAGGTAAGCCTTGTGGTTTCTGGTTTTTGTACTGATTTTTCTGTACTCCTTACTTCAGTATGATCCTGTTCATTGTATTTATGCTTTACATGCTCAGTACATATTCCGTACTGATCCTCTTTCCTCATGGGGGGCTGCGTTCATGCCCGCAGGTACAGATGCTCACGTTGGTAACCCGCCAGCGTAGGAGTCCTATTCAGCTATCTTGGAGAGCTCCCTTGTTCCGGAGCTTAGATTTGGTACAGAATCTCTTATGGTGTATATGTATTTTATCCAGGGGTACGGCGGGGCCCTGTCCCGTCATATGATATTGTTGTTACTCTTAGAGGTTTGTAGACATATGTGTGGGTTGTGTATCGATGTTGTTCAGTTGTGTCTATATGGCTTATGTTTTGGGACGTTCCCATTCATAGTGGCACCTTGTCGGCTTGCGTAGATATATATATATATATATATATATATATATATATATATATATATATATATATGTTTTGAGAAGTAATGTGTTATGATAGCCTTGTCGGCTCGTGTATGGCGGGGATGTTCCCTAATATATTATGAAAGCCTTGTCGGCTTATGTACTATAATATCTGTTAAAAGTTGTAACTCCCCAGGAGACAGGTTGTTGTGATACGTCTAAATAATGCGACAGTTTTGAGACGACGTTTTACCTTGGTATTGATAAGTCTGTATTATGCTAGTTGTGGATGATTATAGTTAACAGGTACATACGAGTGTCCAGCTCGGGCACTAATCACGGCGTACGGGGTTGGGTCGTGACAAAAGTGGTATCAGAGCAGTTCGTCCTCGGAGTGTCTACAGACCGTGTCTAGTAGAGTCTTGTTTATCGGTGTGTTGTGCACCACATCTATAAACAGGAAGCTACAGGATATTTAGGATGTTACCTTTCTTTCATATCTAAGATCGTACGATAGAGCCCAGTCATAGGAAATGAAATTCCTTATACTAACCTTTGTTTTCAGCTGAGGAACGACGTCGTCAGAAGAAAACAACCGACGATATTGGCAGTTACAAAGTACACAGGTAAGTAACAGTGCGAAAGAGGCATGTAATATAAGGTAAGAATATTGCAACATGATTGAAACGTTAAGTTGGAGGATGAAAGAGGAGGTGGATAGGAAAGTATAAATAAAACAGATTGTCAAGGGATCAGGTACGTCTCGAGGTGCGATATGTGGGGTAAGTTCCGACACCTTTATACCTTTTACTTGAAATTGGGAGCCCTGTGTGGCTATGATACGATATGATATATGAGTATTTATGTTGGCCCTGTGAGGCACTGTTGGTATTTCCTCCGTGCAGGTTCTGGGATAGTAAGAAGTACAGAGGAAACTTTGCCCAAATTTTCCCAGAAATAGGAAAAAGGAAGAGAATGAGACATAAGTTCCTAATATGATTTGAAGGTTGATACCAACAAAATGAGAATATGTAAGCTGAAATATAGGTTCTATAAGAAATGGAATATAGGTTTGCGAACTAGAAATATAGTTACTAACAATAACGTTATTCTTACATTAAATAGGCTAAAAGAGTGACGAGACGAACGGGTTACGAACAATCGCCGACAGGTATGTAAAGCCCTTCCTTTCTTTCTTTTGGCATGTCCTAGATGTAAGTATGAAACGATATGAGATTCGGGGTAATTCTACTCATAAGTTCCGAGCATGTATTGTGATTCTTATCCACTTCTTGATATTAGAATTCTTAAAATAGTCGAACTACTGCCCCCGAGCTTCCTATATGATCGGATAGTAAATGATTCATGAAAGTTCCTATTCCTGAAAAACTCCATATTGCCTAATGACTATAACTTTTATAAGTTGCCTCGGATTAACTTGATACATATCTAGGATTCCTGAGACGTTACTTGACATAGTTCGTAATGATTTTCAAAGAGTACAGAGTGAGCCTATTATCTTGATACTCGAGCGTTGACTAGTCTACTTATCTATTGAGTCTCAAAATATGATTCATGTGTATATGGTTACTTATTACTCTGCTCGTGCTTACTGTTACATCTTTCACTGAGTCCCGGGCCAGGACATGTTTTCAGGTGGGGCCCACTTTGTAATTAACTTTAATTAATTTAATTAATTACTAATTCCTACTTAATAATCTAGGCACAATTTTATTAATTCCTAATCTTCGATAATAATATTTTTACACTAAATAAAATTTATAAACAATTTATGTTTTAATTAAAATTGAAAATTAAACGTTTCTACTTTTTGTCCGAAAATGATTCTGCTTTTAGCTCAAGTCGATTTGCTCTCGAATAACTCGACATATAAATATACGGGGTATAACAATGCCTTTGTTATGTAAATCGTGTGTCAAAGTTCAGGGTTACAGTCCAACATTCGAGGACGGATATTCCTAAAGGGGGAAGGATGTAACACGTCATACCTTGCTGTTAGAATGCATCATAGTGAATCTATGAGTTTAAAGGCGATAAGGTTATTCATGGGGTTATAAAGGGTTTATGACAGTATTATTGTAAGACCCCATAAGTTTGACAAATTCGAAACCATTATATATTATTATGAGATGGTATATATTTTCCTTTAAGAGAAACCTTTTGATAAAGAATTGATAAGTGTGATTTCATGTAGTTATGTTATTACTACTTTCAGATATGCTTGAAATTATACACATGATATGAGAAAACCTATAAATGAGATTTTCTTTATTTTAAAAGATAGAAATCATTTTTTTCAGAATAAAAAGGAAATGTTATCTTTTTATCGATTTGAGAAATAATAGTACAAAAATTTGTACTCTTGATATTAGGTTGGAAAAATTAGAATTTTATAATATATAAAGTTTACCGATTTCATAATCTTTATGGATATTAGTATATGCTTTAATTGTATAAGATATTATGTTTACTTATAATGAATATTTTATGGTGAAGTACAAAAAATTGTTGTTAACTTTTATCATTTAAGTACTACCGCTACAGATTATGATTTATTATGTGTTTGGTGTATTAGATTGCACTTATCTATGTTCCATCGTTTCCACATAGTCCAAAAGGACTTTCAATTCGTTTTTCCATTTTTTCCACCGCCTCCACAAGGGCATATACGGCCAAGTTCATCATTAAGCTATGGGATTAGTACACTTAAAAGCTACGAAATTATGTGCTGCCTTTCACTTCCTATATGACGAGATCTATCACCTATCCATCCAAATAACACATCATAGATTCTTTTCTTGAATTAGCAAAGAAAAGTCTTGTTGATGTCTTGAATCTTATTTCATGTGTTATAAACTTTAAATCTTATTTCGTGAGTTACAAACATCTCCAGTTTAATGGTTGTCTTCTATCATCATCTTCGAGCTTGTATGAACATCCGAGGTATGTATTTATTATGAACTCAGGGGACGGTGATAGGAAGCCGTGAGTTCGGGTTGTGATAGTTATGTAACCAATTACGAAATATTTTTTTTTGTTGTTAGTTGTTAAAAGGAGGTCGGGTGTGGAGTACACCATTGTATATAGCTTCGGGAGCTTGTCACTCTTTAATTGCTTAACAATAGTTTTTTTTATAGTTGTAGTTGTTGTTGGGTTGTTGGTTATGTTGATATTAGCTGTCTTAAATAGGTTAATGTTTTATCGGAAGAATTGACTCGCCATAGTCATTCTAAGGTTAAATCGCGATACGTAAGGCTATTCCTTGACTCGCCACTATGGCACGACGTGTGTTAATTGTTGCTTATACGACCATGAAGTCTAGAGCTTATAATGTATTGATTCCATGTTATAAGTCTTATGATTTTCTGAAGAAATGTTATATGTCCATATTCAGTTGGAACCCAAGCGTATTTCTTCCGTCTCAGAAATTGCGAATTTGTTGCCTTGACAGTAGACTAATGTGAGCTTAAGGCGATTATGAAACCCTTACTAGATTAAGGAGAGTATTAGTGTTACACCTCAAAAATTTTCCGTGAGCCTACAATGAATAGACCAATGAAGGGTATGAGTGTGCGATGTTTTACTAAGTAGGGAATGACTAATTATGAATTTTTGGAATTTAGAAAGTTGTAGAATTTCAATTCAGCAAGTGGTCGTAAAGCAGAATACTGCCCGTAAAGTGATTTACGGACCGTATACTGCCATCGTCCTCCAACCTTTCAAAAATTTCAACATTCTGTCAAATGCTTCAAATGGTTAAAAATGACTTGGTATACGGCCCGTAAACTGGTTTACAGACCGTAAACCTCGATCGTAAACTGCCATGATCCTCAGCCAACCTTTCTGTTTTGACATGCTTAAATACGACCACACTATACGGTCCGTAAACTGGTATACGGCCCGTAAAGTGTGGTTTACGACCACTGTTCACCCCGACGACTGTTCATTAAAAATCAGATTTTGAGTTGTTAAAAAGGGACCATAAGCTCATATTATTTCATTTTCTCATCTATACCACTCAAGAAGTCTCTAGAACTCTCCAAACACTCCATCCATGTGGATTCAAGAGAATCAAGGAAATCAATGATCATCAACACCAAATCAAGGAAGCAAAGCTTATGAAACTCAAGTAGAAGTTATCTCCTTCAAGAAAAACCAAAGGAGAGGAGATAGGGTTTTGGTGCTAATGTAGAAACTCAACTCAAGGCTTGTTCCACCATCAACCAAGGTAAGTTTCATGACCATTCCATGTTGTTTAAAGTATTGGGAAGCTGAGACACTTGAAACATAAAAGAACATAGAAAATGGGTCTTGAATGAGTGAATAGTGTCACAATTGGAAGAAGGTTGAATGGAATCATGAAAGTTGATATGCTATGATTATGAATACGTTGGAAATGATCTTTAGGTCATGAAACATGTATTATATACAAGGAAATAGGATAACGAGCTATAACCATAAATGAGAAGGAAATTGGAGAGAAATGGTGGATTTTGCTTATGGCATATAAATGACGATTGTTGCTTGCAATGTTATGAATGTTGTTGTAAATATTTAGGAGTTGAAATAAAACGGGGGAAAAGTAGTAGAAACAAAGGAAAGGCCGCCTAATTTTCTCTATAGATAACGACGCGTTTTTAAAGTTGATTAACTAATGTTAATACGATTTTCTCGTGAAGGTAACGACGTGACCTCGAAGGAAGACGAGTGATCGATAGTGTAGCTAAGCGACAAGGTATGTGAGGCTAGTACTTTCTTCCGAATGGCATGAATCCTATAGCATGAATTCCTTTCCGCTTCATGAATTCCTTTATTCCGGAAAGATAAAAGCCTATATCCATAAGTGCCCATATAAGATAAAGAGATATGTTATAATGATGCCATGTTGTTAATGATGTTTAATAAGCTGTCACGACCCAGCCCCGTGGGCCGCGACTGGCACCCTACCTGGGTACCCAGACCGAATCACATATTCATTTACCAAATCCGATCTTATTTCAGAATTTCATAAAGGTCATATCAAACATAATTTATATCAAAATATGTCTTAAGCGGTCACACAAATCAAAATGTCGTACCAAATCCAAACGAAACGGCGGAATAGACATCGTCGGCCAAAAGTGCAAATATAAGCATAAGGGCCATTTAGGGCCATCATAACAAACGGACCGCTTTAGAGCCAGAGAAACCAAATCAAGCAAACATATATAGGACCCTCGCCCCACATATATGACTACATGCCTCTACGAACTCAAAACAAAGACATATGGCGAGACAGGGCCCCGCCGTACCCAAATAGTCAAATGTACAGAATATATACATAACAGAGAGTGTCTGTACCAAAAGTGGACTCCGAGTCAAGAAGGAGTACTCCGAAGTAGCAAAGAGTGAAGCCTACAGTGGAGGATCACCAATATCTGCACCTGCGGGCATGAAACGCAGCCCCCGAAGAAAGGGGGTCAGTACGAAATATGTACTGAGTATGTAAAGCACGGAGTATAGAAATATGGGCCAAAACTGAAAGCAAATCAGATAACAAAGTGGGGTACAAATCGGTATGTCAAAATCCGTATCAAATCATATACATATACATAATGCAGACGAAATCATGCAAACGCTAGAACGTGGTCGCCACTCCGACGCTGGCGCCACACACAGCATAACACCAGAAGGTTTCAAATCTCCATACATCCCCAAACACAAACGTATGGGAGCGTATCGCATCACCAGCCATATCACAGCATAACTCCAAGCGGAATCCCGGCCCTATGGCGAGGTCTCGGGAACCGGAACACAGCATACGGCCGAATGGTCATAGGGCGCACGAATCATAACCGGCCCGGCAACCGGTGAACGAAGTCATAATGAAGCACGAGCGGAGTCGTGAGCGAACAAATGCAAAATATATTTCAAAATAGCCTTTCCAAAACATAATGATGTCATAAGTCATTTCATAGTACAACATAATCGAATACTTAGTCGATACGAAGTTTCATTTCACAACATGTTTCCAAAATGGTACGTATGGCTCAAAATGTAACTTAGCATATCATAATATTCAAAACATGTCTCTTAGGAGGAAGTTCCAAAACCGAAGGTTTCATATCAAACTTTATTCAAAAGGAGAGCCCAATAGGACAAATAGGGTGTCTCGGGGTTAGCGGGCCCACCTCGGGTCAAATCGAGGTGGCGGACATAATTTACGAACATTTAGAGGCAAAATGGTCATACATAATGATTTCAAAGTGACCCGATCACATTTCGATAGGTTTCAGACATTTGGTCGCATTCTAGCCAAAATAGAGCCTTTAGGCTTCAATCGAATTGAATGAATAGTAGTCATTTTATAGATCAGGTTTCGAGGAGCAGAATTGCTCCGGAAGTTCCGATATTCCCCTAACGTACTAAGACATGCCAAACAAAGAAGTGGGAAGCTTTACATACCTTATAGACGTCTTATGCTCTCCTTAAAATCAAATCCCATTTCGTCCGAAATCTGCAAATGGTCAAAGTTACCAATTTGAGATTCTTAGGCTTAAAGTTTCCATTAACTTGATTTTTGCCTACCGAAATTTCGGCAGCATTTCCCCTACAAATCTAACATCCCCGAGACTTAGCTCGGCTCCAAATACATCAACAACAACAACCCAAACATCACAAACAACAAAAATCACAATCAAATCATTCTAACTTCAAAGTTCTACCTTACTACACAAGTTGACAATTTTTCATTCAAACTTCACAATTCCAAATCTATATCCACATTATTGTATTCATTCACCCATTCAAGATTATGCAATCACATCCCAAATATATTTCAAACCATATACAAAATTTCCCAAAATCTATTACTTGCCATATTTCTTTCCAAACATCAAAACTTACAACGAACGTTCTAACTTGCGTCGTTTCATTCCGAATTCACTAACATAAACCATAAGTCATATTTAAAGTCTTTAGTATCATAAATATACAATGATATACACAAATATACCAAAGGTGTATACTTTCCGATAATGCTCCGAAATCATTTTCTAACACCAATTCGATTCGTTAAACGATCATTTACGTTATAAAGGCCACAACGACACATTGAACAAACTAAACGAGATCAATTCACATTACTTGCACTTCATATGTGCAACGGCTCCAACACCAAACACACACACAACAAAGTTACGGGATTCTCGTCTATTCTCCATCCTTAACACATTCATATCAATTCTATAACACAAAAGTGTAAGAATTCTCACCTTTTCTTGAAAACCCGACTTGTCGCAAACGTGGTTCTTGTGCCAAACTAATTATACCCCGTTGAAGAGGGTCTTGAGCACTTCACAACTATAAAAAAATCAAGGTCTTTGGATCACAACACAAGCTAGCACAATTTTTCTTTTCTTTTTCTCTATTCTCGGCCGAATGCTTCACTTTGAGGTGTTCTTGAATTTTTTTTATGTTGTTTTGATAATTGCTAAGGATGAGATGATATTTATCTAGTTAAGGGTCATGTGCCTAGCACATGACACTAAAAAGAATGGGTTTGGGCCAAGCCAAGTGGCCGGCCACCCCATTTCTCTTGGGCCTAAATTGTTGTTCAATTTCCTTGGCCCAATTCGCTAAACGTCCCGTTTTGAAATTCCCGAAACTAATTTCCGAAATTCCAAATTTACCCTCGGCCTTCCCCGATGCCTTAACATTAATGATTCCATAACCAACATAGTCATATTCACTAAAATCAAAATATTTCCTTATAACACACAAATCTTAATTATTTCTCGATTTCC
The DNA here is from genome assembly GCF_019175385.1 of Lycium barbarum. Classification (NCBI taxonomy): domain Eukaryota; kingdom Viridiplantae; phylum Streptophyta; class Magnoliopsida; order Solanales; family Solanaceae; genus Lycium; species Lycium barbarum. The sequence continues at coordinate 49,423,240 of NC_083342.1, forward strand.
AATTATACGAAAACACGGAACATAACATTCTCCCCCCCTTAAGAACATGCGTCCCCGAATGTTAAATTAACCTTATAAAGTCTTATGACCCAGGCGGGGGAGTCCTTTATTATTAGTGGCATACAAAATTATTTTTATCAGACCCAGCACATCACCCTGGGGAGCGCCGGTATTGTTTGTCAGGAAGAAAGATGGGTCATTGCGGATGTGTATCGACTACCGGCAGCTTAATAAGGTGACTATAAAGAATAAATATCCCCTCCCCCGGATTGATGATTTGTTTGATCAGCTGCAGGGCTAAATACTTTTCGAAGGTAGATCTGCGCTCAGGTTACCATCAGGTGCGAGTACGGGAGTCAAATATCCCGAAGACTGCTTTCAGGACCCGGTACGGGCATTATGAGTTCAGAGTTATGTCTTTCGGGCTGACTAATGCTCCAGCGGTATTTATGGATTTGATGAATCGGGTGTTTCGGCCTTTTCTGGACATGTTTGTTATTGTGTTTATTGATGACATTCTGATTTACTCGCGATCAGCCGAGGAGCATTCAGATCATTTGAGGACGATGCTTGGTATGCTCCGTCAGCAGAAGTTATACGCCAAATTCTCTAAATGTGAATTCTGGTTGACTTCTGTAGCATTCTTGGGCCATATTGTCGGCGCAGATGGTATTCGGGTCGACACGCAGAAGATTGAGGCTGTGCAGAATTGGCCCAGGCCTACTACACCGACAGAGGTGCGCAGTTTTCTGGGGTTAGCTGGTTATTATCGCAGGTTCGTGGAGGATTTTTCTTCTATTGCAGCACCACTGACGAGGCTTACCCAGAAAGCAGCAAAATTCCAGTGGACCGATGCCTGCGAGCGCAGCTTTCAGATGCTGAAGGAGAGATTGGTTACAACACCAGTTCTGGCTCTTCCAGAGGGATCTGACGGGTATGTTGTCTATTGTGACGCCTCTGGTATTGGGATAGGTTGTGTATTGATGCAGCACGGTCGAGTCATAGCCTATGCTTCCCGGCAGCTCAGACCGCACGAGAAGAACTATCCCACTCATGATCTTGAGTTGGCCGCGGTAATTCATGCTTTAAAGATCTGGCGGAATTATTTGTATGGGGTCCATGTTGATATCTATACGGACCATAAGAGTCTCCAGTATATTTTAAGCAGAAGGAACTAAATTTGCGGCAGCGGAGATGGCTTGAGCTACTAAAGGATTACGACGTTGATATTTTGTACCATCCGGGGAAAGCCAATGTGGTGGCTGACGCGCTTAGCCGCAAGTCCGTAGGCAGTCTGGCTGGTGTACCATCTGATAAGAGAGATTTGGTTCGTGATATTCATCAGCTGGCCAGCCTCCGAGTTCGTTTGGTGGATTCTGGAGATTCTGGGATTTCTGTTCGTCCAGTTGCTGAGTCATCTATTATTCAGGAGGTAAAGCAGTGCCAGTTTGAAGATCCCCTTTTGAGTCAGTATAGAGATGTGGCCCTTAATAAGGCAAAGACTCAGTTTGAGATCTCGCCTGAAGGAGTATTATTGTACGACGGCAGATTCTGTGTACCGGACGTTGCGGGCTTACGGCGGCAGATTATGGGCGAGGCACATAATGCACGGTATTCTGTTCACCCTGGTTCCACTAAGATGTATCGTGATCTCAGGTGTTTGTATTGGTGGGACGACATGAAGAAAGATATTGCGGAGTTTGTTAGTCAGTGCCCAAACTGCCAGCAAGTTAAGGTCGAGCATCAGAAGCCCGGGGGATTATTACAGGAGATGGAAATTCCAGCCTGGAAATGGGAGATGATTAATATGGATTTCATTGTTGGGTTGCCGCGTACTCTACGCAGGTACGACTCTATTTGGGTTATTGTTGACATGCTGACGAAATCAGCCCATTTCCTTCCGGTCCTGACTACTTATTCGGCTGAGGACTATGCCAGATTATATATCAGAGAGATAGTCAGACTTCACGGGGTCCCTGTATCTATCATTACTGACCGAGGTGCCCAGTTTACAGCTAATTTCTGGAGGTCATTTCAGGAGGGATTAGGGACTCAGGTGAGCCTCAGTACAGCTTTTCATCCTCAGACCGACGGGCAGGCCGAGCGCACTATTCAGACGCTCAAGGATATGTTACGGGCCTGCGTTATTGATTTCAGGGGCAGCTGGGATGATCATTTGCCGCTTATTGAGTTTTCCTATAATAATAGTTATCACTCCAGCATTCAGATGGCACCGTATGAAGCCCTTTATGGCAGAAAATGCAGATCTCCTATTGGTTGGTTTGACGTGGGCGAGACTAAGCTGATTGGGCCAGATGTGATCCAGGAAGCTGTAGATAAGGTAAAGCTTATTCGAGAACGATTATTGGCTGCTCAGAGTCGACAGAAAGCTTATGCAGATAGACGACGTCGACCGTTAGAGTTCCAGATTGGCGACTGGGTGTTCCTGAAGGTGTCGCCCATGAAGGGTGTCATGAGATTTGGTAGAAAGGGTAAGTGGAGCCCCCGGTACATTGGGCCGTATCAGATCGTTCGAAAGATAGGCGAGGTCGCCTATGAGCTAGACTTACCATCCGACTTGGAGGCCGTACACCCGGTGTTTCATGTGTCTATGTTGCGGAAATGTATTGGTGATCCTTCCAGGATATTCCCAGTTGATGACATTCAGGTGACGGAGCAGTTATCTTATGACGAGCAGCCTGTATCTATTCTGGATCGACAGGTGCGGAGACTACGCACTAAAGAAGTGCCCTCCGTCAAAGTCCTGTGGCGCAACAATAATCGGGATGAGATGACTTGGGAGGCGGAGGACGAGATGAAGAAAAAATACCCCCATTTGTTCCCGATGTCCACAGGTAATCTAAACCTTTCAGTTTGTTATGTGATACGCCGCCAGTTTAGGGCATCGGTTCTGCAGTTTGGAAGAGTTCCCTTTGATCCGGAGCGTGCACTTTTGGTATATATCTTTTGTCTTCTGTATTTTCTGTATGTATGGTTACTCTGGGTACGGCGGGGCCCTGTCCCGTCATCTGATTTTGTATGTCTGTAGAGGCCTGTAGATAGATATGTGGGTTATGGGTTACATCTGTTCAGGTAGGTACGAACGATCTTGCGACTCCGTATGTATGTTAGCCTCATCGGCTTATCTGTGGATTTCAGTATGTTCAGGTTTGCACATGTGTACACGTGCCGTATCTGTATTAGCTCGAATCTGTAAACACTTATTTTGAAAACAAAAAAAATTTGTATAATACGCCAATTCTGATAAGTAGGTACGTACGGGTATCCAGTTAGGATACCAATCGCGGCCCACGGGGTTGGGTCGTGACATAAGCGGTTATGAGATTGATTCACATGCTGTTGAGTAGAAAAAAATAAGTTGTATGTATAGTGTAAATGTTTTACGTTGCAATACGGATAATTGAAAGAGTGCCATTTGACCCAACTAGTGAATCTGTTTACTGAGTCGGCTTAGCACGGGCAGAGCGGCCGTCGGTGCAGATCTTGGTGGTAGTAGCAAATATTCAAATGAGAACTTTGAAGGCCGAAGAGGGGAAAGGTTCCATGTGAACGGCACTTGCACATGGGCTCACACTCACCTTATGTATCATTTCCTTCAAGGTGAGGAAGAATGCTTATATATGTTCATAATGGAATCGAGGGTTCACGATCTTGTGTCACCTCGATAGAATGCAGTCGTGCTAGATTATGCATGTATGATGACAAGTGTATTTTGATAAGCATATTATTATAAGTATTTTATGATAAGCATGTCATGATTGCATCACACCAGGCCTAGTAGGCCGGGTAGTCACCGCCAAGGCGGGCAGCGATACGGATACACTATGACCTTTTGGCATAGGCAGACACCATTAATGGGCGGCATGAGATGGTACCCCGGATGCGGGCTATGTTATTGATTATCACACCGTTCCGATATGGACGGGCAGCTTGCATATTATGCATATATGATATGGTGATGAGTATGAGTAAGACAGCATGCATCCCTTCTATTATGATTGTCATTCAGAACCAGATGTTTCGTACTGATATTCTCATTATGTTATTGTTGTATTTCTTCATTGTGTATGCCTCTCATACTCAGTACAATATTCGTACTGACGTCCGTTTTCTTTGGACGTTGTGTTCATGCCCACAGGTAGGCAGGGAGGTGAGCTAGATCCAGATGCATTGTACCTATCAGCTGATTGAGAGCACTCCATTGTCCGGAGGTGCTTATGCTCATTCTTTTGGTATATATGCATATTTTGGGCACGACGGAGTCTTGTTCCGTCTATGTGTATTCAGTCTGTCAGTAGAGGCTCGTAGATATGCAGTGTGGGTTAGATGGTCTCACAGGATGTTGTTATATGTATGTATTATTTTGATAGCCGAAAGGCAAGTGTATAAAAAGCATTTATGTTTTCATATAAAATATAATTTTTCTACAATGTGTGTACAAAGTTAATAAAAAGGCAGTAAATGAGTAAGATGAGTAGTAGACCAAGCGGTGCTCGGTGGCTAGCTCCGGGTACCCGTCGCGGCCCCTAGCTGGGTCGTGACAAAAGTGGTATCAAAAGCAGTTCGTCCTAGGAAGTGTGTACGAGCCGTGTCTAGTAGAGTCCTGTTTACAGTGTGTTGCGCGCCACGCTAATAAACAAGAGGCTACGGGGCATTTAGGAAAATGACCATCTTTCTTCTTATTAGATCGTGCGATAGAGCCATGTGTCACGACCCGTCTAGGGGCCGTGACGAGTACCCGATACTTGTACCGAGCACCCCTTGTCTATCGTTTTACCTTTACCTCTTAGCAAGCCATGTAAACAGAGCCATTTTTTTTTTGAACATTAACATTAGCGGCGTCATTCTGAACATAGACTAATAAACTTCGTTATCACTTATACATCAACATTAGCATGCCAAAACATCATATACCTAACTATACTTAACTGACTGTACATATCTGTCTACGAGCCTCTAGACATAGTACGTTTATACATAGAAAGGGCTGAGTACTGCCGTGCCCGAATATATATACACAAAATAGTACCAAGGAAGTGAGGCTCCGGAATAACTGGAGCACTGTCAACACTGCTGGTAGAGCTTCTAAGGATCAAATCCGCCTGTCTGCTGACCTGCGCGGCATGAAACGCAGCGTCCACAAGAAGGGACGTCAGTACGAAGAGTGTACCGAGTATGTAAGGCATGAATAGTAGCATACGGAAAGTATAAAACGGAAATAACGACATAAGAGAATAATAGCACATGTCCTGAGGTAGAAACATAACCTGTATATATATATACCCTTGGCAGGTGCTATGCGTACTTAGCTTTCCTTTAAGAATCTTTCCTTGTTCATATACATATACATATAAAATAGGACATCTCATATTGCCGAGGCGTCGGCAGCCGATCCATTTAACCATAAATATACACATCCCGCGTCCGGGACGATATCATATCATGTAATGCTAAATGATCAGGTGGATATGCGTTTATAACGCTCTACCCTTACCTCCATTTTCCCCGTATACACATGCATATATCATGTACATATATCAGCGTCTATAGCGCTATAGCTCTTTTATCATATACATATACGTGTGTCGTGTAGGTACATCAGCGTCTATAGCGCTCTAGCTCTTTCGTCATGTGCATGTTTTAAAAATATATACACATATCTTACATACATTTACATGTCTTATATGCATTTACGTATCCTATATACATATGTCTCATAGGCATGCAGGAAAGCCCAAAGAAGAATCATGTAGTCATCGGAGTGACGTAAGGTCGGTGACCTCCAATTATATTATAGAATACTCGTGATCGCTGTGTCTCACCTTGAAGGAACGAGTATTTTAAGGTGAGACTACCAACGGGGAATAATATTAAAGTAAACGTAGAATGAAATCGGGGCATTATAGATGACAGTTCATAGACTTTGAAATCTTTTAGAAAATAAAGTCATAGCTAGGAAATATAAATAAGATTCAAAAATTAGTTTATCATTTTCATGTTTACATAAGATACTTAGCTTAGTCATCTTAGTCATAGAGTCGTTCCGGTAGTACGTATCATAGGCATATTCTCTTATCTAACATCATTGTTATCATTATCATCATGGAAGTGCCCTCGTTAGAGGAGTCATAGTATTTATCATTTGGTAACGAAATCGGGATCAAAGGTTCCCTTTGGATTCACTTCAAGTAAGTCAAGCAAGACTGTAAGAAAAAATCCGAGAGTAGCGGGCCCACCTCGGGCCGGATGGGGTGACGTATATGATTTACATATATTACGTGTCATGTCATTACTTGTGAGGGTCCTAGGGTAACCGGGTCCCACTTATGCAAGTTCTAGGGGTTTAAGAGGTCTTTCCATCATTTGCACACTTTCTAGTTCAATTCTATTGAACAAAAAGTGGAAAACTTTGGATGCGGATTCCGGGGAAGAGAGTTGTCCCCGAGGCGCGTACCCAACTTATTCCGTCTAAGACATGCCATAGAAAGAAGGGTGAAACCTTACATACCTCTTTCCGCTTCTTTTGCTATTCCGAATTCACGTTGCAATCTCGTCAAAATCTGCAAATTGGTCATGTTTACCAAAACTCTTATTAGGATACTTAGAGTTGAATTCTTAAGGAAACATTTGGCTACCGAAATTTCGGCAGCACTTCCCCTATAAATACTCCATCCCACCAAGTTCAACTTGGCTAATTTCAATCAACAACAATCCCGGGAATTCAAACCCGGCCAAAATATCAACCACAATTCCAACAACAACAATACTAACAACTTCCATAATCAATCAACTTACTACTTCTTCCAAAAACTTTCTAACTTTAATGAAAACAATCACAACCTCATGATCTATATTCCAACAACATCATACTAACCACATTACCTTCCATGCATGCAAGAACATTACATTCAATTCACATAACTTCTAAAACAAACCTCCACCTACTTCAACGTCACAAGATTATTATGCATTCATTAGCAATCTAGCATCCACAATTCAACTACAACCAAAACATTAAATAGAATTGACTCCTTTTCTTCGATATTACTCTACAACTACACGGCCAACATCAAGCATACACACTACAACCTCTCCAAATTTATTCAACATCCATTTTCCACATATCATTCACAACAATAACAACCAAACACTAGATAAATTAATTAAAACACAATTTCTACACACATATACATGTTCCATACCTCACGGCCACACCCCTATTTTTATCTCTTTCATGAATTTCATCCATTTTAACATACTACAACACATATAAACCATTCATAACACATAAAGAAAGATCAAAACTCACCTTTCTTCTTCAACTTCTCACTTGACTACAAGTTGGCAACTTGTATGATTTTGAATCTTTCTTGCTCCAACAACAACTCCACCTTGTTAAGCACCCTTTACTTGGTAGGGATTGATTTTTGAAGAATGTTTATCAATTTTTCTCATGGACTTTCTCTATGGCCGAAATGGCCTTCAGCTTTTCTCTCTTCTTTCTCTTGTTCTTCTTTTCTTGAAACCTCTAGAACTTATTGTGATAAGGATGACTTAGTCATCCTTTTATTGACCAAATTTTATTTAATATTGGCTTGGGCCATAACCATGGCCGGTTGGGCCTCACAAATTTAGGCCTTATTATTTGTTTTTGATTTTTTTGGGCCAACTCGGTTTGGTCCCGAGTTGGGCCTAGCCCACTGACCTTTCGACCTTAAAACGTTCATATCTCCTTGTACCGACGTCACCTGGGGACCCACGACCTATGGTTGGAAAGCTAATTCATTTATCTACAACTTCTATTTCTTGGTACTTTTCCAAATTCCAAACTTATAATACCGTTTTTGCCCCTTGAAGTCAGATCACCCGAAAACGTTTTCTTAAAAATATTCGTTTGGAGGACTTCCACTTTGATTTGGCCCAAGGTCCTTCTTGAGTCGTGTTTAACTTCTCATATGTGATTCATATGAATTTTTTTAGATGTCCCAAAAAAAAATCTCGATGTGTGGGTCCCACCTCAGCAAATAATCTGACGTTCAAAAATACGGGATATAACACCATGCATAAGATTTCATTTTTCCTAAAAGTGTGTTGTGCTTTCAGAATGCCGCCAAAGGGAAAAGCTACAGCCGCCGAGAAGGGCAAAGCTACAACAAAAAGGCGGGCAGAACGAGAGCTTCCGATGAATGTAGGAGAGGGTGAATCACAAAATGGGGCCCCGCCCAATGTAGAAGAGCAAGGAGGAGCCTCAGCTCCGATCCCTCCACCGGGTGCTTCGGGTCAGCAAGTGACCGAGGCCATACACTTATTGACACAATTGGTTGCCGCCCAGGCACAACGACAGAATGCGGGCCGGAGTGATCATTCAGCTAGTATGAGAGCCCGTGATTTCATGACCTTAAATCCTCCGGAATTCTTTGGGTCATAGCCGGATGAAGATCCGCAAAACTTTATTGATGAAATGTTGAGGACCTTAAATATTATTCATGCCTCTGAGACCGAATCCGTGGAGTTGGCTTCTTATAGACTCCGTGATGTGGCGGTATTATGGTACAACAATTGGATGGCATCAAGAGGAGAGAATGTGCCCCCTCCGGTGTGGCAAGAATTTGTGGATGCCTTTATTCGCCATTATTTGCCACCCGAGGTCTACCAAGCTAGAGCGGACAGGTTCTTGAATCTAAAGCAATAAAGCATGAGTGCTCGAGAATATAGTATGAAGTTCAATTCTTTGGCTAGATATGCTCCAACTATGGTAGCCGATATGGGAGACCGGGTCCATAGATTCGTGAGTGGTTTGGGGCCACACTTATTTAGAGATTGCTAGACGGCCTCTCTGCAGGACGGGATGGATATTTCCCGAATACAGGCCCATGCTCAGAATCTTGAGGAACGACAACAGCCGCAAAAAAGTGATCGTGATAATGATCGAAGACAAGGTAAGAGGACTAGATCTATGGGAGCGAGCAGTGAATATAGAGAGGGACCGAGACAGATGCATTCTAGGCACTCAGGTCAGTCAGTGACCAGTGCGCCTCCCAGATTCCCGGATAGGAGGTTTGATTGTTCTTTTCAGTCAGGACAGGGCCAGGGTTCGAGGGCCTCGGATTTTCAATCCGACGACATTTCAATTACGTTCAAATCAAGATATATAATCAATCCAAAACCTTTCAAACATGATTCCATAACATTTCCAACAATCCACAAAATTGTCCAACACAACCCGACTCGAAACATAAGGCAACCCGAAACCTTCCAAGTCCAAGGAACTATCAACAACACATGTCTTTTCCTCCAAATTCATAAACCGTACCAACAATCTATACATTAGCAACATTATTTTCATCAACACAAAGGACCATATTAAAATCACATTAGCCTCCAAATCAGCCCACACACAATCTTAACTTGGATTATTAAAACTTCATTTTCCATCATAGAACTCACAACGACGACAACCAAAATACTAACAACGATTTATTCATTCCCAATTACACAAAAGGGGACCATACGGCCAACACTACATGTACACGGCCAACCCCAACAAGTCCATATTTCATGAATTTCTTCCAATTCCACATACTACAACGTGCATGAATCATCCATAACAACAACAATTATAATACTAAGTAAAATTTGTTCATTCTTTCTACTCAAAACAGCCCATACACACGGCTCAACTACAACACACACCCTTTCAAGGTTTTCATCCATTTTCATATACCATAACACATCCAACACATCTATAAAACATGCAAGAGAGGATCGAAAGAACACGGTGACTAGCACGTTCCAATTAGTTGGAATACCGGAAGAACACAATTTCTCCTTGGTCCCTCTCCATGTGATAGGTTCGGCCACCATGGCCGAACCCTTCTCCATCTCTTTTTTTTTTTTTGTTGCTTTCTTTGTCTCCCCTCTCTTATGAAAATTATGACCATACACATGTATATATAGTTCTATAGGTCATGTGAGGGGCACATGCTTTCCCCTCTCTAGATTTTTCTTTTCTTTTTCTCCTTTCTTTTTCTAGACTTTTCTTGAAAATTTAAAAAGATGACTTAATCCTTCTTGCCATGCAAGCTTGTCCACATGCATATTTTCCCCTTCTATTTTCGGCCAATATGGCCTTTTTATGAATTCCTAGTGAAATTACCATTTTGCCCCTAAGTTCCCACATTATTTCCATTGATCATTTTGTGAATTTATCCTTTTGCCCTTAACCTTTCTCAATATTTCCATGCAATAATATTCGTAAATAATATTTATAACCAACTTATCTATTAAAATATCTTTTTGAAAATGATCTCGCCCCTAACTGTCCACGACGGCTTTGGAATTTCCAAACGTACAAAATACGGGCTATAACACTTCTTCCATAACATAAAAGAATAGAATTGTTACCTTTTTCTCCAAATTTCTACTTGCCACAAACGTAGTCCTCTTGTTAAACTAATTATACCACGTTGTAGAGGGTCTTAAACTTATCAAGGATTCAAGAAGGGAGAGATTTTTGGATCAAAGTCTAAGGACTTGGAATTTTTTTTTTTTGATGAAGGGTTCGGCCGAAGGCTCCATTTTGGGGTGTTCTTCAATTTTTGTTTTGTTTTCTATGAGTCTTGAATGTTCTAATGGATAATGATACATATATAATGATCCCTTTTTAATTAATTAGTCACATGGATTAATTTCCATGGACTTGGGCTAGCATGGCCGACCACCTCTATCATTTTGGGCCTCCATTTCTCTTTTATTTTTTTAAAGCCCAAACTTATTATGAATCTTAGTATAATTCACGAAACAAATTTCCAAAATTCCAATTTTTCCCTTGGCCTCCCTCCGTACTTTCGCATCGATAATTTCCATGAATATCACACATATGTTAAATAAAATAGAAACATAGACTTATTTCCTACAAGTCAAGATTATTCCAAATTTTCCAAATGCACAAAAACACGGAAACACGGGATATAACAGTTGTGGCAGGTTGGTACTGCCAAATTACAGAGGAAACTCTGGCGAAATATTTGTAGAATCCCGAGTGTTTAACATTCGAGGACGAATGTTCCAAAGGGGAGAAGAATGTTACACCTCGAAAATTTTCCGTGAGCCTACAATGAATAGACCAATGAAGGGTATGAGTGTGCGATGTTTTACTAAGTAGGGAATGACTAATTATGAATTTTTGGAATTTAGAAAGTTGTAGAATTTCAATTCAGCCAGTGGTCGTAAATCATAATACGGCCCGTAAAGTGATTTACGGACCGTATACTGCCATCGTCCTCCAACCTTTCAAAAATTTCAACTTTCTGTCAAATGCTTCAAATGGTTAAAAACGACTTGGTATACAGCCCGTAAACTGGTTTACGGACCGTAAACCTCGATCGTAAACTGACATGATCCTCAGCCAACCTTTCTGTTTTGACATGCTTAAATACGACCACACTATACGGTCCGTAAACTGGTATACGACCCGTAAAGTGTGGTTTACGATAACTGTTCACCCCGACGACTGTTCATTAAAAATCAGATTTTGAGTTGTTAAAAAGGGACCATAAGCTCATATTATTTCATTTTCTCATCTATACCACTCAAGAAGTCTCTAGAACTCTCCAAACACTCCATCCATGGGAATTCAAGAGAATCAAGGAAATCAATGATCATCAACACCAAATCAAGGAAGCAAAGCTTATGAAACTCAAGTAGAAGTTGTCTCCTTCAAGAAATACCAAAGGAGAGGAGATAGGGTTTTGGTGCTAAGGTAGAAACTCAACTCAAGGCTTGTTACACCATCAACCAAGGTAAGTTTCATAACCATTTGATGTTGTTTAAAGTATTGGGAAGCTGAGACACTTGAAACATAGAAGAACATAGAAAATGGGTCTTGAATGAGTGAATAGTGTCACAATTGGAAGATGGTTGAATGGAATCATGAAAGTTGATATGCTATGATTATGAATACGTTGGAAATGATCTTTAGGTCGTGAAATAAGTATTATATACAAGGAAATGGGATAACGAGCTATAACCATAAATGAGAAGGAAATTGGAGAGAAATGGTAGATTTTGCTTAAGGCATATAAATGACGATTGTTGCTTACAATGTTATGAGTGTTGTTGTAAATGTTTAGGAGTTGAAATAAAATGGGGGAAAAGTAGTAGAAACAAAGTAAATGCCGCCAAATTTTCTCTATAGATAACGACGCGTTTTTAAAGTTGATTAACTAATGTTAATATGATTCTCTCGTGAAGGTAACGACGTGACCTCGAAGGAAGACGAGTGATCGATAGTGTAGCTAAGCGACAAGGTATGTGAGGCTAGTACTTTCTTCCTAATGGCATGAATCCTATAGCATGAATTCCTATATTCCGGAAAGCTAAAAGCCTATATCCATAAGTGCCCATATAAGATAAAGAGATATGTTACGATGATGCCATGTTGTTAATGATGTTACTTATTGCTCACACTCACCTTATGTATCATTTCCTTCAAGGTGAGGCAGAATGCTTATATATGTTCATAATGGAATCGAGGGTTCACGACCTTGCGTCACCTCGATAAAATACAGTCGTGCTAGAGTCTTTATGCATGTATGATGACAAGTGTATTTTGATAAGCATATTATTATAAGTATTTTATGATAAGCATGTCATGATTGCATCACACCGGGCCTAGTTGGCCGGGTAGTCACCGCCAAGGCGGGCAGCGATACGGATACACCATGACCTTTTGGCATGGGCAGACACCACTAGTGGGCGGCATGAGATGGTACCCCGGACGCGGGCTATGTTATTGATTATCACACCGTTCCGATATGGGCGGGCAGCTTGCATATTATGCATATTGATATGGTGATAAGTATGAGTAAGACAGCATGCATCCCTTCTATTATAATTGTCATTCAGAACCAGATGTTTGGTACTGATATTCTCATTATGTTATTGTTGTCTTTCTTCATTTTGTATGCCTCTCATACTCAGTACAATATTCGTACTGATGTCCGTTTTCTTTGGACGCTGTGTTCATGCCCACAGGTAGGCAGGTAGGTGAGCTAGATCCAGATGCATTGTAGCTGTCAGCTGATTGAGAGCACTCCATTGTCCGGAGGTACTTATGCTCATTCTTTTGGTATATATGCATATTTTGGGCACGACGGAGTCTTGTTCCGTCTATGTGTATTCAGTCTGTCAGTAGAGGCTCGTAGATACGCAGTGTGGGTTAGATGGTCTCACAGGATGTTGTTATATGTATGTATTATTTTGATGGCCGAGAGGCAAGTGTATAAAAAGCATTTATGTTTTCATATGAAATATAATATTTCTACAATGTGTGTACAAAGTTAATAAAAAGGCAGTAAATGAGTAAGATGAGTAGTAGACCAAGCAGTGCTCAGTGGCTAGCTCCGGGTACCCATCGCGGCCCCTAGCTGGGTCGTGACAATTAGATAGCTTAAAATGCGTGGCATAATATTTCGAAGTCATATGAACATGTGAGACTAAGTTTGTTGAAGGAAGTGAAATGTAAGTCATGTTTGGAAGAGTTTTCCTGATAGTTGATTCGATACGTATTTAGTGATGTCTTGAGGGGCTGCTATAGGGCCTCTTAGATGATTAATTAAGTGTTACATAAGTACCAAGAAGGCTCCACAAGGATTGGAAGTCAAACGAGTCGACGAGAATGAAATTCGGGAATTTCCAGTTGTACGGCCAATTGTACGGACCGTTTAAATTATACGGCCCGTATAATGGTCCGTAGATTACTTCCAGAGAAGGGTGATCCCTGGTGAGATTATACAGTCCAATTATACGGAAATTATAAATTATACGGCCCGGATAATTAGCCGTATGATCGGGTCGGGTCAGATTTTTCTTTGTATATACATGGACGACCATTACTTTCGTTTTCATTTTCCACTTTCTCCAAAATGTTCAAAACTCTAAAACCCTTCTCTAAGCATATTACACCCAAACCTAAGGGAAAACAAAGATCAAATAGCAGGAATTAAGGTGTTCATGTGTTGGAAGGCTCACTAGGGTTAGTAAACTTCAAGAATAACTTAGGTATTGAAATTAGGGTTTCCATATAAGTTGATAGGTTGCTCCAAATCTCATTCTTATGAGATAAAAAGTTAGTTTTCATGCTTATTTCATGTTATTAAGAATGCCTAGTTGTCGCATAACTTGGGTGAAAGGAGAAAGTAGAGGATGAGTTTTAAATATAGTTTTCATGATGTTTGTGAGTAGTAAGCCAACTTGAATCATGATTCTTAGTATGATATGGATATATTCTTGTTATAAAAGGTAATAATGATGATGAGGAAGCGTTGCAAGAAAATGTGCTAAGTGTTGATGAGAAGTTGTTAGAATAAGTTGAATATTAGAATGAATTTTGAAGACTTAATGGAATGTTATTACTTGATTATGATATTGTGGATGTTATTATGGATGTTTGGGAGTTGTTTTGTAATATGGTGGAAGTCGATGAAATAGGAGAAATGCTAGCCAATTTTCGTTAACTCATGAATTGTTCTAGTTTGAATTTAAGAGTATCTTTAACGCTTAACCAAGGTACAAATTCTTTTAAATGTAGATTTTCCAAGTTTCGATGGTGAATGTTAAGTAGTTAAGAAGATAAAGAGGTACGTAAGGCTAACTCTTCTTTTAAGGAATGATCCCATCATTGTATACCCTCATGTGAATTCCATATTGTCATCCAAGATGACACTATTCTTTGAATCAATAAGGTTCACGATTATTGAAACTCTCATGATACCATTGGTCTCATCCTATAATAGTTGATCCTCTAAGGAAGGATATAATAAAGTAATGATGACGATGATGATGTATAGGATACGTATGTACCTATATATATATATATGTATCAAGGTATGACTATTAAGAACACCGAGCTTCGATGGCTGGGTATGATATCTATCGTGCGCACACCACTACAGTTGGGTACGGGTAACACTGAGCCTCGGTAGGGCTAGGTACGTATAACACCGAACTTCATCATGGTCGGGTATGTAAGACACCGAACTTCATCATGGTCGGGTACGTAAGACACTGAACCTCTATGGTGTTAATCTAGTGATTTGTTAAGGTAATTAACTTAGGGATTTGAGTAAAAACTCACCTTAGAGAGATGATATATGGATTTGGTCGAAACACCCTCTCCTCGGACGTTTTTGGGTTGTATTTACAGGCTATTATAAAGGCTTGGGCTTTAAAACCTAATCCTATAAAAATCGGGATTTCCATTTTATACAGCTTCAGTAAATCGGTCATAAATATTTGTACAGACCTTCGTGTGGCACTCGCAATATATGGTTGGAAAGGTATTTCAAATACCTACAACGTTTATGTTTTGAGTTTTCTCAAATTCCCAACAAAAATACCCGAAAACTGAGCATAACTGAAATTGTCTCAGACTTAGACGAATTTCAGGATATTTTTAATGAACTTCCTTATCTCATTTGACCCTGAAAAGATTATTTAACACCATTATCCATCCCAAAGGAATCCAAAAGGTTAAAATGACATCTAAACCCCAATTATTTCACATTGACACCTAACTCAGATTTATGGGATGTTACATTATCCCCCCCCCCCCCCTTTAGAATCATTCGTCCTCGAATGAAAGTTATAGCCTAAGTTTTTCGCTAAACTTCAAGTCTTAGAAATTTTCGCTCGAGTTATTTTGTATAGAAAGGTATCACATCATACGACTCTGTTAATACCATAAAATAAACAATATGGTTCTCACAAGGACTCCCACAACTACAACGAAAAAGCCTAAACATAAAATAACATATTCACCAATAGTCTACACTTTCCCTAGGATTCGATAACAAGAAAGTTCAACACATATATGCTTTGACTAGAAAGCTCACAATATATCAATCTAGACAATATAATCCAACAAGGAGGCTAATTTAACAACACGTGATACAAGCCTAACTTACCTTATATCAAAGCCAAAAATAACAAATTAACGCCTAAATCAACTCCCTCATCTTCTTAAATCATTCTTCCACAAGCAGTAGTTCTCCAATTTCGAGCCTACAGTACAGTCCTTCCACTAAACATCTAAGCAATATAGATCCCAATATGAATATAGACTCCATGTGCAATAATTCTTAATTCACTACAAGATACCTTCAATTGTTCCCTTCATCCTAACCTCCAGTACTTGAAATATATCACTAACTTAATTATTCCCTTAAGCTTAACAAGATTTTGCAACAAGGACTACTTCTATTTCAAAATCTATCTCAATTTATCAACAACCAAACCCTACAATGACCATATATATCCCAAACACCTACCATGCAATTTTTGTGACTATGTACCATCCCGCAAATTACACATCACAACATGTGCACTTCATAATACCATTGTCCACTGGATTAACATATGCAACACGGATTAAGGTCATCTCGATAAGCACGAGTAACAAACGCGTGAGAAAGATCCTAAAAGAAGCTCAAGCTCTATTGCACAATCTAGAATAAAAAAGAATGAGAAACACCTAAAATGTCCTGGTAGTCACACATCCATACAGGTGACCAGTCTGCATGAAGAGGACTCCATTAGACACAACTCCAAAGACAAATCCTAGGACACTTCTAAACCTAGGCTCTGATACCAAATTTGTCACGCCCCAAAACCCACCCTAGATGTGACCGGCATCCGACGTCATGAACAACATCGGAAGAACCTAAAAGATGCAATAATAACACTCGAACCCGCTAGGTTCAATACTCGCGTCCAACAGTTTATAAAATAAATGTAACATCAAGTTCCGTTTTAATAATCATTCCTTATTAAATTAAACTAAGCTGTAAGTAACTGCATATATGAGGATCACAATTAAGGAATAAATCAACGGAAGTCTAATATAAGTAAATAGTCATAAACGTGGCGAACACCCATTTGGTCACACGAGACATTGACAATCTACCCACAATTCTGACAACTATCTGTGGAGCTTCTAAGAGACACAACAATCATCTTACTTCAGGACGCAGCCCGGAAAACTAGAATAATAAACGAAACAGGAAGTGTTCCACGAACAAGGATGTGGGCTCACCAAATCAACAGCAGCAGCAAGTTCTCCTAAGCGTCGAGGGTATCACGAACCTGCTCTTCTCCGTTACCTTACATACCATAAAAAACAACAATGGTATACCTGAGTACTTTCGTACTCAGTGAGTGCCTCGGGGACAACAAGTAATATAAAAATAAAATATAATAATACATACAGAAATCAGTTCTAAAAAGATAGTATAAAAACAGTCATTCCACTTTGTGATTCTTAATATCATTTGTTAAACCGTTTATAAAGCCATTTCAAAATCCCAGTTTCAATTATGCTTTAAATAAATCAGGCATAAATACCAGTTCCATAATAAAGATGGATATCACAATCGCCCATATAGGCCCAACTCAATATCAACAACACTGCGCAATACACCGGAATATGAATTAACGGTGGCTACTGTTCCTCCGGAATAGCAAGGCACACTGTGCAATAAACCAGAATATGGATGTACGGTAGCTACACTTCCTCCCGAATAGCAAGGCAGTTAATACACTCCAGGTAGCGAACCCGAAAGTGGCCACTCTTTCCCCCGAATGGCAAGGCAATTAATACACTAGGATCCATAGTGGCTACTCTTCCTCCCGAATAGCAAGGCAAACATAACAACAAGGTCCATGGCATAGAAGTCGATTCACAATTTATCTCAAAGTAGTCACACCATCAATAACATTAAAGTTCATTATGCCATATCGAAAGAATAAGTCATTCTAATCAACGTTTTTAAAACATATAACTTCTTTACAAAAGATTTTCATGTCCCAATTCATCAATGAGAACGTCATTACCAACTTTTACCCATCATTGTTAAGCATCTCTCATAGAGGAAAACGTTCATAATATCTTAAACATATATAGGGTTTGTTACAATCTAGGTTTAATGTAGGTTTGTCCCCTCACACACATTAACCACCATTTAGACATGAATTAGGGTTCAAGAAACATGAAAAGATTACTTTTCCTTTCATTCATTAAAGAATCTTGAATAAAAATTTTACTTCCAACAATAGTTTCAAAAAGTGATTTTCGTTCAGAATAAGTTTTCAAAAGAGAGACATATAAATCACCTTTATAGTCAAAAATGATTTAAAAGAGACATATAAATCACAACCAAATAGTTCGTAAAAACCGATAGAAAGAATATTTTCAAAAGAGACATGCCTTCAATCCCGTTAAAATATTCCAAACGTAAGCTCCATGCTTCGAAAAATCATTCTACATCTAATTGAGGTTTGTATGACCAATAAACTATAGATATTCACCAAATTCGCAGCTACTGTTCATAGCTGGAAACGCACAGCTACAGACCTCGAAATCCGAACTTCACCGTTCACATTTAAGACCTATATGTTGCGACCACTCGGTTAATACTTGGGCTTCATCCAATGATTAGATAAGCGGAAAACGTTAATTTAATATGGCTGGTCGGAGGGAATTCTATAGAAAAAATACTAGGATTTTGTTTTTAATAAAATGCATCTAAATCAATCCTATTTCACGATTCTACCAACTATTCCATGTCTAAAACATAATAATAATTCCTTATATCCATGAAAGTTTTTGGGTGTTACCTTTTTGAAGAAATCCCAAAGCTTCATCCCATATTTGACCTTGAATGAAGTTTCCACAATCTAACTATTTCATGCAATGATTTGGTGTTAATCTAGTGATTTGTTAAGGTAATTAACTTAGGGATTTCAGTAAAAACTCACCTTGGAGAGATAATATATGGCTTTGGTGGACAAACCCTCCCCTTGGACGTTTTTGGGTTGTATTTATAGGTTATTATAAAGGCTTGGGCTTTAAAACCTAATCCTATAAGAATCGGGATTTCCATTTTATACAGCTTCAGTAAATAAGTCATAACTTTTTGTACAGACATTCGTTTGACCCTCACAATATTAGGCTGGAAAGGTATTTCAAATACCTACAGCTTTTACGTTTTGAGTTTTCTCAAATTCCCAACAAAAATACCCGAAAACTGAGCATAACTGAAACTATCTCAGACTTAGACGAATTTTAGGATATTTTTAATGAAGTTCCTTATCTCGTTTGATCCCGAAAAGATTAGTTAACACCATTATCCATCCCAAAGGAATCCAAAAGTTTAAAATGACATCTAAACCCCAATTATTTCACATTGACACCCAATTCGGATTTATGGGATGTTACATTATCCCCCCCCCCCCCCCCCCCTTAGGATCATTCGTCCTCGAATGAAATTTATGGCCTAAGTTTTTAGCTAAACTTCAAGTCTTAGAATTTTTCACTCGAGTTATTGTGCATAGAAAGGTATCACATCATAAGACTCTATTAATACCATAAAATTAACAATATGGTTCTCACAAGGACTCCCACAACTACAACGAAAAAGCCTAAACATAAAATAACATATTCACCTATAGTCTACACTTTCCCTAGGATTCGATAACAAGATGGTTCAACACATATATGCTTTGACTAGAAAGCTCACAATATATCAATCTAGACAATATAATCCAACAAGGAGGCTAATTTAACAACACGTGATACAAGCCTAACTTACCTTATATCAAAGCCAAGAATAACAAATTAACGCCTAAATCAACACCCTCATCTTCGTAAATCATTCTTCCACAAGCGGTAGTTCTCCAATTTCGAGCCTACAGTATAGTCCTTCCACTAAACATCTAAGACATATAGATCCCAATATGAATATCGACTCCATGTGCAATAATTCTTAATTCACGACAAGATACCTTCAATTGTTCCCTTCATCCTAACCTCCAGTACTTGAAATATATCACTAACTTAATTATTCCCTTAAGCTTAACAAGATTTTGCAACAAGGACTACTTCTATTTCTAAATATTTCTCAATTTATCAACAACCAAACCTTACAACGACCATATCTATCCCAAACACCTACCATGCAATTTTTGTGACTATGTACCATCCCTCAAATTACACATCACAACATGTGCACTTCATAATACCATTGTCCACTGGATTAATATATGCAACACGGATTAAGGTCATCTCCTTAAGCACGAGTAACAAACGCGTGAGAAAGATCCTAAAAGAAGTTCAAGCTCTATTGCACAATCTAGAATCAAGAAGAACGAGAAACACCTAAAATGTCCTGGTAGTCACACATCCATACAGGTGGCCAGTCTGCATGATGGGGACTCCAGTAGATACAACTCCAAAGACAAATCCTAGGACACTTCTAAACCTAGGCTCCGATACCAAACTTGTCATGCCCCAAAACCCACCAAAGACGTGACCGGCATCCGACGTCATGAACAACATCGGAAGAACCTAAAAGATGCAATAATAACACTCGAACCCGCCAGGTTAAATACGCGCTTCCAACAGTTTATAAAATAAATGTAACATCAAGTTCCTTTTTAATAATCATTCCTTATTAAATTAAACTAAGTTGTAACTAACTGCATTTATGAGGATCACAATTAAGTAATAAAATCAGCGGAAGTCTAATATAAGTGAATAGTCATAAACGTGGCGAATACCCATTAGGTCACACGAGACATTGAAAATCTACCCACAATTCTGATAACTATCTGTGGAGCTTCTAAGAGACACAAAAATCATCTAACTTCGGGACGCAGCCCGAAAATCTAGAATAATAAATGAAACAGGAAGTGTCCCACGAACAAGGATGTGGGCCCACCAAATCAACAGCAGCAGCAAGTTCTCCTAAGCGTCGAGGGTATCACGAACCTGCTTTTCTCCGTTACCTAACATACCATAAAAAACAACAATGGTATGGTTGAGTACTTTCATACTCAGTGAGTGCCTCGGGGACAACAAGTAATATAAAAATGAAATGTAATAATACATACAGAAATCAGTTCTGAAAAGATAGTATAAAAAGAGTTATTCCACTTTATGATTCTTAATATCATTTGTTAAACAGTTTATAAAGCCATTTCAAAATCCCACTTTCAATCATGCTTTAAATCAATCAGGCATAAATATTAGTTCCATAATAAAGATGGATATCATAATCGCGCATGTAGGCCCAACTCAGTTTCAACAGCACTGCGCAATACACCGGAATATGGATTCACAGTGGCTACTCTTCCTCCCGAATAGCAAGGCACACTGCGCAATACACCAGAATATGGATTCACGGTGGCTACTCTTCCTCCGGAATAGCAAGGCAATTAATACACTTCAGGTAGCGAACCCGGAAGTGGCCGCTCTTCCCCCCGAATGGCAAGGTAATTAATACACTAGGATCCATCGTGGCTACTCTTCCTACTGAATAGAAAGGCTAACACAACAACAAGGTCCATGGCATAGAAGCCGATTCATAATTTATCTCAATGTAGTCACACCATCAATAACATTAAAGTTCATTATGCCATATCGAAAGAATAAGTCATTCCAATCAACGTTTTTAAAACATATAACTTCTTTACAAAAGATTTCCATGCCCCAATTCATCAATGAGAACGTCAATACCAACTTTTAACCATCATTGTTAAGCATCTCTCATAGAGGAAAACGTTCATAATATCTTATACATATATAGGGTTTAGTACAATCTAGGTTTAATGTAGGTTTGTCCCCTCACACACATTAACCACCATTTAGACATGAATTAGGGTTCAAGAAACATGAAAAGATTACTTTTCCTTTCATTCATTAAAGAATCTTGAATAAAATTTTTACTTCCAACAATAGTTTCAAAAAGTGATTTTCATTCAGAATACGTTTTCAAAAGAGAGACATACAAATCACCTTTATAGTCAAAAATGATTTAAAAGAGACATATAAATCACAACCAAATAGTTCGTAAAAACCGATAGAAAGAGTATTTTCAAAAGAGACATGCCTTCAATCCCGTTAAAATATTCCAAACGTAAGCTCAATGCTTCAAAGAATAATTCTACATCTAATTGAGTTTTGTATTACCAATAAACTATAGATATTCACCGAATTCGCAGCTACTGGGCCTAGCTGGAAACACACAGCTACAGACCTCGAAATCCGATCTGCACCGTTCACATTTAAGACCTATATGTTGGGACCACTCGGTTAAAATTTGGGCTCAATCCAACGGTAGATAAGCGGAACAAGTCAATTTAATTTGGCTGGTGGGAGGAAATTCTACAACAAAAATACTAGGGTTTTGATCTTGATAAAGTGCATCTAAATCAATCCTATTTCACGGTTCTACCAACTATACCATGTCTAAAACATAATAATAATTCCATATATCCATGAAAGTGTGAGGGTGTTACCTTTTTGAAGAAATCCCAAACCTTCATCCCATATTTGACCTTGAATGAAGTTTTCACAATCTAACGATTTCATCCAATGATTTAGTGTTAATGTAGTGATTTGTTAAGGTAATTAACTTAGGGATTTGAGTAAAATCTCACCTTGGAGATATGATATATGGCTCTGGAGGAGAAACCCTCTCCTTGGACGTTTTTGGGTTGTATTTATAGGTTATTATAAAGGCTTGGGCTTTAAAACCTAATCCTATAAGAATCGGGATTTCCATTTTATATAGCTTCAGTAAATTGGTCATAACTGTTTCTACAGACCTTCGTTTGATCCTCACAATATATGGTTGGAAAGGTATTTCAAATACCTACAACTTTTATATTTTGAGTTTTCTAAAATTCCCAAAACAAATAACCGAAAATGGAGCATAACTGAAACTGTCTCAGACTTAGACGAATTTCAGGATATTTTTAATGAACTTCCTTATCTCATTTGACCCCGAAAATATTATTTAACACCATTATCCATCCCAAAGGAATCCAAAAGGTTAAAATGACATCTAAACCCCAATTATTTCACATTCACACCTAACTCGGATTTATGGGCTGTGACACTTCTAGAATCGTGCCAGTGGATGATGTTCAAGTTACCGAAAATTTGGCTTATGAAGAGGTACGCATTGCCATACTAGATAGGCATGTGCGGAAACTTAGAAACAAAGAGGTAGCCTCAATTAAGGTCTTATGGAGAAAAAATAATAAAGAGGAAATGACTTGGAAAGCAGAAGAGGATATGAAGATCAGATATCCACATTTATTTCCACCCCCGGAAGAATGTTACGCCCCTCGTCTTCGTCATAGTAGAACTAATGATTTCCTAGTCATGTATGTCTTTAGAATGGAGACTCGTGCCCGAGTTTGGGGACATAAAGTGTTGTACTCCTTGTACAATTGTATCAGTAGGTTTTCTGGGTAAATTATGGAGTTAGAAGCTGAACGAATCAAATCGACACAATCGGAACAGATTCAGGAAATTATGCAGACATCGGTCACTGTCGACGGGCCGTCGACATATCGACAGACCATCACTGCGCACCATCAACATGTTTCTGCAAACTGAAATCTGCAGGCGCAAATTGACGGGACAAGTCGACGGACCATCGACACGCCGATGGGACCGTCGACCCGGCCGTCAAACCGTCTTTCTGGAATTTTCTAGTTCCAGCTATAAATAAACAACCCTTGTTCATAATTTTCAGATTTCAGTTTCTCTTCAACTCTTGAAACCTCAAGAATATTCCCCATATCATATTAGTACATATCAAAGAGAAATCAACAATTAGTCACCAATAATCAAGGGAAATCAAATGTATGGATGCCCGTTAGGGTTAAGGGAAGATAGAAATTCATTTGGAATTGAAGTTGGGGTTGTTCTCAAGTGGAGTATCTTCATCCAAAGATCTTTCCTACATAACTAAAGGTGAGTTTTACATCTATTTCATGTTATTGAAAGTATTGAGTGGTTGAAACACTTGGATTAGATAAGAAAGTAGAATATGAGCTAAAATATGGGGAATAATGGTATTTTAAGTAATAAGTTGGGTTGAGTCATGATTCTTAATATGAGATGGGCATAATCTTATGGTAAATAATGCAAATGATGTTAAAGAAGTATTATAGGAGAATGATTATGGTGCTATGTCATAGTTTTGGTTATGGATGACATTGGAAGGGCACTGTAAGGATTGAATAATGTTTAACTTGAAGAAGTTTATTGATTATGATGTCTTGGGTGTTGTTAATGATGTTTGGGAGTTGTTTATTATATGGAGAAAGTTGTACAAACAACGGAAATGCTGCCCAATTTTCATCAGCTCTTAGTCGCTTTAGCTTTAACTTAGGCATGTTTTCAATGGCTTAACCATAGTATGACTTCCCTTGAATGTAGAATGGCGAGCTTGGAAAGAACCAGTTAGTCGATAGAGTTAAAGAGACATAAAGGTATGTAAGGCTAGCCCCTTCTTTTCTAAGGCATGACTCTTATAGAATTATCTCCTCTATCCTTCCATGACTCTCTTACATTCCAAAATTTCAAGCCTATGATTATTAAGAGCTTCTCATGAGATAAAGATAAGAGATGTATTATGAAAAGGATAAGGATAATGATGATTCTATGTCCAGAGATTTTAAAGCTTATGATATGATGCTATTATGATGTTAATGATCTTTACATGATTCCTTCATGCTATTCATTGTTGATGGTCTCACCTTATAATGCTAGTTCCTTCAAGGTGAGACATGACGATCATGATGTTCCATAATGTAATCGGAGGTTACCGACCTTACGTCAATCCGATAGAGGTACAGCTTTTACTTGAGCTCTTATGCATGCTTCATGCTAAGTACATGATGATGATTACACTGTACCTAGACAGCTGGGAAGCACCGCTAAGGCGAGCGGCTTACTACACCATGTTTATATGGCACGGGCAGCACCACTAGTGGGTGGCTTGAGATGTTTACCCCGGATGCAGGCTAATGATGATCCCACTGTACGTATATGGACGGGCAGTTTATATATGTATACATAATATGATGTTGTTTATTATGAAAGTTAGCATGCATGATTCCGCCTTAAAAGGCAATCAGTTACAGGTTATCTTTTCATCTCATGTCCTCTTACTTCTTTATTATGCTGAAATACATGCCTTACATACTCAGTACATTGTTGATACTGACGTCCTTTTATTTTATGGACGTTGTGTTCATGCCCACAGGTAGATAGGGAGATGGACCGGATACCTAGGAACCTTATCAGCAGTTGTGCAGGAGCACCCACTACTCCGGAGGTGCAGCCTATTAGTATATTATTTTGTGTGCATATTTGGGGCATGGCGGGGTCCTATCCCGTCCTTATGATTTTAGTACTTTAGTTAAAGGCTCGTAGATACTTATATGTGGGTTGTAGGTGCTATGTGACTTCTTCATTGTATATTTTGTACATCATTTTTGTAGGCTCGTAGGCTTATGCACATATACATATTTTGGGAGATACTTGGAGATTGTTTCATGATAAGTCTTGTATTAAGAATGATGTATGTCCAGGTCGAGTATGATATGTCGCATAATGAGTGGTGCTCGGTAGTCAGCTCCGGGCACCCGTCATGGCCTACTAGTTGGGTCGTGATAGCATTGCCCGGGATCCTTAACCAAACACATCAACTTTATCATTTCCAACCTCTCCAGGAACTCAGGGGCACATTTCTCCACGTTAGTCATGTCGAAGCCCCTCTCCAACAGTAGGGGCATGTGCCGCGATCCAAGAAATGATGCTAGCATTGGGGACTGATAAAGATTTGATAAACGAGTACTTGATCGTCTTGTTGTTCTTGTTGCTCAGCTTCTTGATTTTCATCCATTGTACCTACGAGGAACAATAAATTAAGAGAATTCATGTTACCGGATTTAAGGAATCTAATGTTTGCATTCGACGCTCAAAATCTCAGCGAATCACTTGTTGAAAAGTTCTGGTGGCAGTTTCTGTGCAGGACCACTGTAGTATTCACTAAGACTGCTGCAGCGGAGCCGCTATAACGGGAATGGCTATTGCTCCCGTGTCCCCTGCCATCTCTCTCCCAACCACTTCAACGGT
Organism: Lycium barbarum; assembly: GCF_019175385.1. Classification (NCBI taxonomy): domain Eukaryota; kingdom Viridiplantae; phylum Streptophyta; class Magnoliopsida; order Solanales; family Solanaceae; genus Lycium; species Lycium barbarum. The sequence goes on from NC_083342.1 coordinate 49,449,254, forward strand.
CCCTTAGGCGTTAAAGCGAGGTCGCCCTAGCGGTCCTTGACCGTTGAAGTGATGTCGTCTTCTCCAACAGACCTGATTTTTCCCAATACCACAATGCCTCAAAAAACTTTTTTTATGTACGGATCGAGCAGATTTCAAGCATGCAAGATGTTTGCAACCCTTAGATTATAATTTCTAGCCACAACAACCCCAAATTTCGATGGAAGCCAACACCCTCTTTCAAAACAAAAATTCTTTACTATGTTCATGTTTTTCAATCCAAATCTGTGCATCAACTACGAAATATTCAATGTATAGATTATTCTAATGCTAGAAAAGTTTTGTGAACTACTTTATCAACACCGATTAGGTCTATCAACCAAAACCCAAAAATCTCAATTTTGAATTACACACCCGTTTATTGAAGCATGGAAACTCAAAGTTCAGTTTCATTACCCTATTATGACTAGAGGAGAGTGATTTATTACCTTAAGATTGAAGATCTGCGTGAGGTTGGTGTTGATTACGGATGGCCTTTGAAGCTCTTTTTTCTTCCCTTTGAGAGCAAAAAAATATATATAGTGGTGTAAGGTTGGGTTTACGAGTAGAATGAAGTGTGGGGATGTTTAAGGAGACTTTTCTTGTGGTAAGAGGGAGATAGGAAGTTGAGGAGGGGTAGGAGATAGAGAGGCAGTCAGGGTTTGAGAGGGATTGTATTTGAGGGAATTGGTTGAGTGGAAAGGGGTAAGCCCTTTTATTTTCTGAATCCCCATTGACCGCTCCAACGGTTGCCCGACCGCTTCGACGCTGCTGATGCAGCGTTACCCCTGGCTGTTGAAGCGGGCTCCTGGAAATTGTTGCTTCCAATAATTTGAGCCTTTTAATTGCGACCCGAGTCGAATGCCTTACCGTGTGTCCCAAATGGATCTATGATTATAAATCCATCCGATTAATCTGAGTTATTACCCTTTCGATTTCCTTGTGAAAAATAATAGTTGAGCCATCACCAGTTGTATGCTGCTAGAATTAAATTTGTGCATGATGACCTTTTCTGATAAGTCTAGATGGGAGTGGTAACGTAAATTTTGGTGATTCGCTAAGTTAAGTGTTACTTCTTTCACACCTTTTGTTTACTAAAGCTTATTTTAGTAAGTCACTGTATCATATAGCTGGCATGAACTTGTACGAAAGAAAGTTGTTCCAAATCAACACTACCAAGTCCAATTCAGGAGTTTACTTCTCCATGCCCCTTGGTTCGCTCCTTGTCGTTCAAGGACGAATGATTGTTTAATTGGTATTTGTTGTAACGACCTATTTAGTCGTTACCGTAAATACAAAAATATTTACAATTTTGACGTCCTAAACTTGTTCGGTTCGTTATGTATTCCTGGTGAACATCTAGCCTAACCGAAACCGTTGTGCGAATAGAAATTAGAATATATAATTTCAGGAATTGGACCAGTAATGCCGCCCCAGTGCCAGGCTGACCAGCATAGCCAAAGTTTGTGGGATAGAGATTGAAGATGAAGTCACAAAAGCAATAAAAGAAGTGAAAGTGAAGATCCAGTATGACTACATGCGTAAGTATTGCACTGAGTGCATATTACAAGGTCACTCGAATGATGAATGTAGAGTATTGCATCTAGAATTGGATAAGGAGCCTATTTTAGATTCAGCTATATATAATTCAGTGGAGAAATAGGAAGAATAGAAGTAGTAGAAGGTTGATCAAACACAAGAAAAGTTGGTAAAGCATAATTATGGGAATAATAGAAGATATAGAGGGAGAATGGTGCAAAGATTTGTTCCAAGAGTTCTTTCTAGTGGAACCGTGGTTACCTAGCCAAGGGAAGCTATCAAGATGGATTCAAAGAGTCAAAGTGGGATGGACAGAAACATGAGTGTTTCAAATGTTGATGAGTAAAATCAGGTTTATTCTATAGAGAAAGTCAACAATAAGAAAGATGAAGGTGTTACTAATCAAAACAAGTTTGATGTACTATCAACTTTGATGGAAAAATGAGAGATTTGTTAGGATAATGCAGTTGTGGTTGATAAGGTTCCTGATCAATCTCTGCAAACTACAAAGGACAAAGTTAATATAGTTCATAAGTGCAATTCATGACAAGAATCAAGGAGGAGGGATAGCATTTCCAACAATGAGAAGGGTATTGGCAATGGTGTAGAAGACAAGGAAGTAGCTTTGACTGTGAAAGAGGAAGGGAAGATTCGTATTGCATCAGATGTGGACACTATTGTTGATCCAGTGAGTAATAGGGAGCCAGTGTCTAAAACAACTCTTATTGATGACTCTACAAAGGCAAACAATGTGGAAGTTATTGCGAATACATTGCATAAATCAGAGGTGATGGTAAACAATGACAATAATGTGGAAAGGGAAAACAAAGAATCAGAAGACAAGGAAATAACTTTAATCAATTTAGATGAAGAGAAGAACTATAATGCAGTTGCTGATCTTATTGTTTCATTAGAAAGCATTATGGTGGAAGGGCATGATGCGGCTGATGTTGGTACTGTTGAACCTTCAGCAAGTAGTAATGTGGAAGCAAGGGTGGAGATATTTACTTATAGCAGTTTGGATATTGCAGACAAGATTTCTAAAGATAAGGTAGTAGATCTGAACATTAAGGAAGAACATAAGTTTTTTAAGGCAGCTGATGTTTCTAATCTTGATCCATCAATGATCAATACTAAAGTAGTGCTTGATGAAGGTTGGCTTTGATAATGCTTTATATTCAGGCTAAGTTGAGGGAATTAGTAGTTCTGATGAGATTGCTAATTTAGAGGTTGTTAATGATAATAATGAGATAGTTGAGTCAGGTGTTAGTGATCAAGGAAAGGAGGATAATACAAGGGAGATTCAAGGGTACAACAATGAAACAAATGCCTAGATACTTGATAATCAAGCAAGAGAGAAAAATGCAGATGAGTATAATAAAGGGGATAACACAGAAATCATACAGAAGAATGATCTTGGGGATGATGTGTCTGCTGATGGAGTAGGTGTTCAAGAATCTGATGAAGTAGTGAATTTGATCCAAGGTCCTGAGAACTCTATTGGGGAAATTGTTAATTAATTTTTATCAACAAATACAGGTAATCTGATCCAAGGTCTTGAGAATGAGGAGATTGTTCATTTATCTTTATTAGCAGATACTGGTAATGGGGAATTATTAGTAGGAATAAACTTAAAGTGCTTATTAGAGGTTCAGGAGATAATTTGGAGTCTGCAGACAACATGCAAGTGAAAGATTTAGCAGTAGAGGATACAAAACTTGCCTTGTCAGTTGGTTGTTATCCTCTTTGTAAAGGAAGAGAGATTCTAATCAATGAAGAAGTTATTGATGTCACACGGGGTTCCTTGATATTGAAGGAAAATCTTCATGTTGATTTAATACAAAAGAAATCTTCACCACGCAAGGAATTGCAGGCATTGGTTTCTCATGATATAAATAGTTTGGACTATACTTCTAATCAAAAGGTTTTGAGCAAATAAATTGCTACAGTTTCAGAAGTGGATAGTATTCAAGAGGAAGATATTGTACAACATGTAGCAGATGTCTCAAGACAGGCTGATATCACTCCAAAGGATAAGGGCAAGAATACAAGAAAGGGTAGGAAATATAAGAATTGTGGAGAGGCTCAAACTACCAGAACCATGTCCAAAAGGAGTACAGTAACATTAAAAAACATGGAGGAATCTCAACCTTCAAGGATACTACCAAAGAGGAGTGCTGCATTTAAATCAAATCATTGATGATAAAGGTTTTTATTTCAAATATTAGATCAGTTAAGACACAGAAGGCCTTTCATAGAGTTCAAATTTTGAACAAACATCATAAGTTTGTTCTAATTGCGCTAATGGAACCTTTCAAAAATTCTAGGAACAATCAAAGATACAGAAGGAGACTGGAATGAATTTTGCTGGTTACAGCTGTAATGGCAAGATTTGGTATTTTGTAGAAGATGGTGTAGAAATCACAACTTTGGTGTATGCAAAATGTGATACGGTTCAAAGACTTCTTCTCTGGGATAATATTTACAGTTTTTCTAGCAATATGAACTTTCCATGGTTGATTGGTGAGATTTTAATGTCATTATGAAGGATGAGGAGAAGATTAGAGGTTTGCCAACATATCCAAATGAATATGAAGACTTTGCCTTTTGCATGAATTCTTGTCAATTGAGTGAAGTGGAATTTAGAGGTAGTCCTTTCACTTTGTTGAATGGAAAGAGCTGGTCAAGATTGCATCTTCAAAAGACTAAATATAATTCTAGTCAATCAACAACGGCAGGATTGGTTTGGAACTTTGAACATGGATCACTTGTCTAGAACTGGCTCAGATGATGCACCAATATTGTTATCAGCTGGTGATCAGGTTCAACAATTTCATAAGCACTTCAGATTTTTAAAGTTCTGGCTGCAGCAAGTTTCATTTATTTATGCAAGTAGTGGAAGATTGCTGGTGTCACGCCCCGAACCATGGCCTGGGCATAACACGGCACTCGGTGCCTGATTGCATGTGACTGAGCGAACCACATGGCTTGCTGAATAAATATGGGGCATAAACATGAGTGGAATATAACATGAAACATGATGAGCCTTAACAAAACAGGAAAAGTCATAATTGTTATATCCCGTATTTTGCATATTCGAAAAATTTGAAATAATTGTGACTAGAAAGAGATAAGGCAATATTTTGATTTTATTTAATATATAAGTTGTTCATGGAAAATATTGATGCGGAAATATGGAGGAAGGCTAAGGGAAAAATTGGAAATTTGAAAAATGGTTTCATGAATTACAAATATTAGACATAAGTAAGTGGGCTTGGAAAATCAAAAAAAAAAAAGGCCCAAGAGGTGGCCGGCCATATGGCAATGGCCCAAGGCCCATGTAGAAAATTTAATCCAAGTATTGAAAGGAAAGGGCCACCACTTATTCATCATTTTAGAACTTTCAAGAAAATAGAAGAAGAGAGCAAAGAGAGATC